>NC_135235.1:291432630-292632630 GCF_051348905.1 Ranitomeya variabilis
TATTTCAGCAGCTACAGAGCTGAAATTTTGCACATACACACTACTAACATTAGTAGTGTGGAATATGCAAAAAAAATGGGGATATGAGATGGTTTACTGTATGTAATCATGTCTCATATCCTGTCGGGTTTGTGCAGGAGAAATGAAAAGCCGGCAATTGAATTACAGACTTGTCACTAACAGCGCTGCGTATTTCTCGCAAGTCACACTGCAGGTCCGTGTGGAATCCGTATTTTTCTCGCCCCCATAGACTTTCATTGGCGATTTTTTTTGCGCAATACGCTGACAAACGCAGCATGCTGCGATTTTGTACGGCCGTAAAAAGCCGTATAATACTGAACCGTAATATACGGCTAATAGGAGCAGCCCCATTGAGAAGCATTGTGCCGTATGTAATGCGAGTTTTACGGACGTAGTTTTTGCGCTCTTACGTACGTAAAACACGCATGTGTGACCCCGGCCTTAGACTCAAAGACACACATATAGGTAAAAAAAAAAAGTCCCCAGAGGTGGATAAGGAGTGATTGGACGTGTTCTGAGCACATATTTGTTTCTTCTTCTCTCCCATCCTATAGGCAGACGACTTCATACGGGCCAATGCCTGCAACAGATTAACGGTTATAGCGGAGCAGATCCGGATTCTGCAGGAGCAGGCGAGGAAGGTGAGGCGGGAACGCAGGGGATTACCACCATAGCGAGGCATGCCGTATTGCTAGGCTATGCTATGATTTTCAGAATTATGGGGCGCAGCTCTAGATAAAGCATAATATAAACTACATAGGATATTAAATGTATATCTAACATCCTATAAGACTGGTGTACTTACTTTGAAACTACAATTCAAAATAACTGAATAATTTTGATAAAAATGGGCTTTTTAGGAGCAGCTCGTTTTAATTTCAAGAGCCATTCTGATGTGGATTTTCAAAGGAAGTACAACAGCCTAATCCAGTCCAAGAGTTATATAATGACATATGCCGTTTATTTTGTGAAAAAATTCAGGCTAAATCAGATCTATAAAAGTGATTCTGATGACCCCGGCTTCATTGACTGACTTCATCAATGTATGTTTTTTAATTTTACCTGATATTTAGGTGAACATGATATTATCTGCTATTAATGACCTTCCATTTCTGCAGGTATTAGAAGAAGCCAAGAGAGACGCTGATTTGCACCACGCTGCCTGTAACGTGGTGAAGAAACCGGGGAATATCTACTACCTGTACAAGCGGGAAAGCGGGCAGAAATACTTCTCCATTCTCTCTCCGAAGGTAACGCCCGGTGTTTGCACTCAGACAATCCCTCCATGTATTGCAGCTGTTGATCAGCCGCGGGGACTCGGACATATTATTCGAGCACGCTGAAGTCACTTGGTTAGGACCTGAGCATGCTCAGATAACACCTTATCCCAGCACATTTGCTCATCACTAATTATCGCACCTCCGCTCAGGAGGTGATCAGGGCCATCACGTCTATTAATACCTTCCAGGCGGCATGTCTGAGCAGCGGATGTTGGGCACTTGTCCTATATGTTAGACTAAGACACATCCATGATGCCCGCCGATCATGCAGATATTAGTAGACGTGACGTCACCGGCCCCGTTCACCTCTCACACAAAACTGAACCAGAATACCCCTTTAATTCTCATTGGCCTATTGGTGCATGGATCCGATAGATCATAGAATGTTAGAGTTGGAAGGGACCTCCAGGGTCATCGTGTCCTACCCCCTGCTCAATGCAGGACTCACTAAACCATCTCAGACAGATATCTGCCCAACCTCTGATTGAAGACTTCCATTGAAGGAGAACTCACCACCTGTCATGGCTGATTGATCCACTCATTGATGAGGGTATACAGTGCTAGACGGTCCCATAAAGGTCACTTTGTAATCCCAGAGGAAGCTTGTATTGGTGGGGTCTGGCTCCTGACCGAAGCCCTGTGCCGCTTTGATCCCCTCTGGGACAGAAAGCGGAGGGGTGCACAGACTTATACTGTATACAGATCCATATACTAAGCAGCTCCCAGGCGAAGGGGCGGCCATGAGCAGAGCAGATTGGTTTTGTAAGTCTTATTTTTTGTCTTTTTTTTTCCACCCTTTTTTAGGACTGGGGTCCGAGCTGTCCTCATGAATTTCTTGCCGCTTACAAACTCCAACACGACATGTCCTGGACGCCCTTCGAGAACATTGAGAAGCGAGATGCAGAAATTAACATTATTGATAAATTACTCAATGACCAGATCGCTCTTCCTTCAAGTGCGGAGCCCAACTTTAAGGGGCTGACTAACTGACCTGACCTATGTATGCAACATAGACGTCCATGTGGACCCTTTACCAAACCCAAGGCCTTATCTCCTCCCCGGCCCCATGGACGGCGATCCCTTACCAGCAATGGAATCTAATGATTTCTCTTAAATACGACCTCGTTATATAGAGAATTCTACCTATAAATGTATATGGCGATGATGGCCGAGACTGCGGACCTGATTTTATGTCATAATATGCACATTTTAATGGTTTTATGTTGACAGAATCACATTTTCCACTGACAATTTTTCAGTTTAATTCTGTTTATAAAGCTGGTTACCCATTGAAAAGGGTATATCAATGGCTACATGCTAAGATAGGGAGGGTGGTCTTCATCCTTCTGCCTGGTATAACAGCGGAATGTAAGCCTTGCTATTTTATGAAGTGAAAAAGGGGGTGCAGGTTTTGTATTTCGGTGGTCTTTTACTTAGGCATGGGACAGTAAAGTTTTGTACCCCCACCGCCTTACCCTTAGTAAACTAAATATATGCAAAGAGAACAATTTCAGCTTTTTTTAATGTATTAAAACTTACCTAATCGGATGGAACATTAGTAACGAGTGTCTAAAAAAAAACAACTGGAGATCGATCTATATATGGCGGAATATGGATAGATTAACGGGGCTGTCCAGCTCGCCTCTATTGAAAGGAATGGGGCCGAGCTGCCGTACTGGAAACTTTAATAAAGTTTTAAAAAAACTTTTAAAAGGCTTTTACAGAAAGCAAACACCTTTTTTAATCCTGCAATTGGGAATATCTTTTGGCTTCAAACTTCTGTTATGGCCATAAGTCATCCTGGAAAGAAGTGATCAGATCGATTCGCGGGACTGTGGATCACAGTCAAACCCAATTATGGCTAATAAAAGCAGAACAGGCAGGTAGTTGAGTATTACCTGCCAGTACGCTCACAATAAAAATCCAAAAGTCCCAGGTTACCCCCTTTAAGACTGGCACGTGCTATGGCAGTCTTAGTGGATCACCCCCAAATTCTGCAGTGACTTTCATTGTCAGAGCGGGCACCTACCCCGAGACTGAGCAGCTGGGCACAGACATGGTCATGTATTCTAGCCATTGATTCCCTGGATATATATTGTTGACACATTGCGTTCAAGAGTGCCCTCTGCTGGACAAAAAAGTGTGCTACTACTACGTGCTGGAGCTGCCTGTAATTCACATGAACTCGTCTGGTCCGTAAATCGGACCACTGTAGGGTGTGCTGGGATTTTTCTTTTCCCTATGAAAACCGTTGGTCCATTTTGGGAAACTGACTATATACCTGGCTATAATGGGTGTGTGCGCTCTCTCCATGGGTGGTCTGCTGTGCCCATGCCCATATAATATGTGCACCTGAACGACACTTTCACTGCCATCATCTGTACTCCATGTGAGTATATTCTGATATCAATGGTCTTTTAATTTCTGTAAAAAACAAAAAACAAACAAATCCCTTGATAGTCATTTGCAAAGTTTCATAACTTTCCATGCGGGATAAAATTATTTAAAAAATGAAAGTTTAGGTTCATTTTAAAAGACTTGCATGAATGGGATTATTTTTATTTTAAAAACCCCCTCACTTGTTAAATTTCCCACCGATGAAGCTCAATGGTCCTTGAATGTATTTCTTTACTTCGATGCAGTAATAGCACCTTGTACATCCACAGGATTGTTGCAGCGGTCTTGTGCAGTCACTGTTAGCATCACTGCTGAGGCCAGTGATTGGCTGCAGCGGTCATGTGGATGTACATATCGTTGCAGCAGGTGAATAAACAAGGACTGGAGGACCACCTTCCCCCCTGCTTGTTTTCTATCTATACCAGCCCTTCTTTGTCAATGAAGCCAGAAGTAAAACAAGTAGATGTAAAGGTGTAAGCCCCGCTATGAAGCCCCCCGCACCTGTACTAAGTCTGAACAGTCACTCTCTGCTGCCAGTCCCTTTAATTCCCCCAATATTCACTAGATGGATGTCAGTTTGGCCAGCAGCTATCCTGTTGCCTGTCCCAGACACAGGCAAGCTCACTCTGCCAAGGATATAATAGAGGGATATCCCTCAGCCATGCGTCCTGCTTTAGTTTAGGATGCAATGATACCTGGAGATTGGTCTGGAGACCACGTGGGCAACGCCACAAAGAGGCTTTCACAAGGGAACATCACACCAGTCCTACTCCCGGGATTATTGTCACACCGTGACGGTCTTTGGTAAGGAAGGGGGGGCCTCAAACTGTCCTTGGAACTGGGACCCTAACTATACCTGTCCCTGGGGTACTCTTGAAGGTAGAGAGGCCTGAGTCTCTGACCTTTCTGTGCTCCTGTTGACCCCTGATCTGTCCCTTCCTCACCTCATGAGACCTGGGACAGAACTATAAGGCAAACAAGACACAAAGACAAAACAGGGATAACAGAAAGCAACAAACATACAAGCACTCACCAAAGGTAAATAGGGAAGGATAGGAATGTACCAACCAAATGGGAACAGGACAATGAGGAACGTATACACCTAAAACAACACGCAGCAATCTCCAGTAGTAAGAACAATCTATTCAGCAGAGTGTTTCCTAAGAGCGAGGAAGCAAAGGTTTCACAGGCAAGACAGACAAGGATTGGCCAGGTTTTATAGAGAGAGGTAATGACCAGATCAGAAGCAGCTGAAATGGGGCTGCAAGTTTCTGACCAGAATAGAAAGGGTCATTAACCTCTTCAGCACTAAAGGAAACCAAATCCATTTAACATGGGACACAAACACGCAGGTTAAATGGAAGATCTGCAATTCTCAATACTGTAGGGCTCTTCTAACCCCAGATCTCCCAAGGACATGACACATTCGTGACAATTATGTTGTGGGGTAGTATAATATACGGGACCAGGACCCCTCAAGTCTTCATTCCAGGTGCACTAACAGCTCGGCGTTACATTTAGTCATGGAACAGTGGTACGGCCACAGACAGAAGAGGCCCCTGTGCAAGAGCAGTATATGGGCCCTTTGCAGTCCAATAGTTCAATTCCCTGTTTGGAGGCGAAAATGGGCCTTCTTACCTCTTGGGCCCCTGTGCGGGCTCTGGTTGTACCAATGTGTCCGCCCTTGAGAAGGACCATTTCTCCGAAGTGTCCCAGGAGCCATTTTTTTGACCCGACAATGCCAGGGCGCATATTGCTCATGGTACTATTAGCAGCTTGTGTGGCCTTAACGTGCTACCATGGTCTGCAGGGTCTCTGGCCTCGTCTCCCATGTTGACGGAAATTTTACAGGAGCTGCCAGCGGTGGATCTTGATAATTTGCCCAAGTGCATTCACCTCGGCAGAACATTCCTCATACAACCGTTAATAACCTTACTAATAGCAGCCGAGGCGCTACGTGCCGGCATTTCTATACGTAATATAGAAATATATTCAGCACACTCCGAAAGATGTCTGATGCAAAAGAGGGTGTTTCTATACGTGGCTCATACTAAAGACTGAATAAATTGAAATGTTATGAAAATGTAGTTGCCATTTTTTTTTATCATGTGCCGATCATTAACATGCTTTTGATAAAGTATCTCATACTATCCTTATTGAAAAAATGTAATATTGACAAGGCTACAGTTAGGTGGATTCATAACTGGCTGAGTGATCGGACCCAAAGAGTGGTGATAAATGGCTGCACACCCAGTTAGAAGAAGGTCTCAAGTGGGGTGTGCAACTAACAGAATGGTTTTTAACAGGAAGAAATGCAAAGTCTTACATCTGGGCAACAAAAATGAAAAAAGCATATACAGAATGGGAGGAATAGGGCTAAGCAACAGCACGTGTGAAAAAGACTTGGGTATACTAATAGATCACAGGCTGACATGAGTCAACAGTGTGATGCAGGATATAGACCCTATAAATATCACACCTTAAGAGTCTAAACTGCAGAAACTGAAGTTTAATCAGAAGTGATATTTGGGATGCTCGGTGCACCCTTGGTGTGGCAAAGAGGCTCCGTGCATCTTCCTGACCACAGGTTTTGCATGTCCCTTTCTCCCTTACTGGTGACTGACTGCACAGATTTGCTTGGAGAGAGAACTGTCTGCAGAGTAAGCGCAGGCCATCGCTGTCAATCACAAGTGATGGGGTGGGGACATGCAAAACCAGTGGGCAGATCTGGGCACGGAGCTTCTTGGCCACACCGATCACCCTAATTAGCATATCTGATTACATTATGGCCTCTGCAAAAGGGAGGCAGCGATTTTAACACTAGAAGGAGCAATTATTACAGGCGATAGATCTTCTATATCTGTGCTTAGTTTGAGAGAAGGCGCACACTAAAATACGCCATATTTGTCAAACGCCATGAGCCACGGTGATAAATCTGGCACATTTTAAGACTGTCCAAAAATTAGATGGTATTGATAAGTGTGACCCAATATGGGGCATCTTGACTGGAAGACACCTCCATCATGTTTTACTGCAATTAGTTAATAAGCAGATATACATGTTAAAACTTTCCAGAATTCGGACGGCTTCTAAAGGGTGGCCATAAATGAGACCGCAAATGTCAGGGGAAAAACGGATTGGGCATGTTGAGTTTCAAACTGTCTGATCTTTTGTTCTGAAGATGGATAAGCTGCCGCCAGATGTGTCAACACGTGCAGAATCCCTGTAAGGTTTCCATCCAAAATAAAAAGGAGAATTGTTCATCCATATTGTCAGCCTTCTGCCATCTCTACTTCATCTGTTTTTATACATTAATAAAATTGTATAAGGCGAAGTACAGCGTCCTCTGCCAATAACGGCAATGGGGTGTCATTGCATTCTTTTCCTTTCATGCATCCATTAAAGTGTCATGTCGGTGTCGTTATACTGATTACAATGATACCTTGTGATGAAATCCGTCTTGTGGTTGTTGTTGTCTAACTCAAAACTGAAAATAAAGATTAATGAGAGTCTCGTGCTCCGGGGCGGTCTGTGGGGGGTATTCATAATGCAGACTGATCCCTCACTGACCAGCCGCCTAGTTTACATAATGAATATTATATATACATGCTGAAAAAAAAACCCTTCTGAGGCAGGGGCTGGCCGTGGCCCCTGCTCTGCAGCATTATCCCATGTTTAATGTGTTAATAAATGTGCTTGAGGTTATCTTGATAGTATAAGAAAAAAATCAATTTTAAAATGGCGCCTGCACAGTGGCAGCTATTGGATCACCTCTATATACACAGATAGCTACTACTGCGCGGTGGGCGCCATTTTAAAATTGATTTTTATTTTTTTTATACTATCAGGATAACCTCAAGCACATTTATTATTAACACACTAAATATGTGATTATCCTGCAGCGCAGGGGCCACGGCCACCACATGCCTGCAGAAGTGTTTTCTTTTTCAGTATGTATATATATTCATTATTTAAACTAGGGGGCCGGTCACTGAGGGATCACTGTCAGCAGTCTGCATTATGAATACCTAATCAGAGCACCACATGAAGACCCCCACAGGCCGCCCCGGAGCACGAGGAGATCATTAACACAAAACTGAAAATAAAGATTAAACAACAACCACAAGACGGATTTCATCACCAGGTATCACTGTAATCAGTATAATGGCACCAACCTGACACTGTAGGTTAGTGTGCACAATCCTGCTGACAGGTTCCCTTTAAATAAAGAGACTAGCACTCGCTACAATTTTTTTCCCATACAGTCAGTATGGAAAAAGGGTCAAGTGACCTAATGCATTAATATTGGTCCATGTGCTGCCTGTATTCCATATGACAGCACTCTGACCGAAAACACATTGGTGCAAACATACCCTAAAGGTGGTGAACCTCCTACGAAGTCCCTACTATCTAATACAAAGTCCCTCCTATGGGGTCCCACCACACCCCTACGAGGTTCCACTTGCAAGGTCCCTCCTCCCCCCTATGAGGTCCCCCCTCCATCCTTCGAGGTCTCACCTACAAAGTCCCACCTCCATCCTTCGAGGTCCCCCTTACGAGGTCCCACCTCCATCCTTTCAAGGCCCCACTTCCATCCTTCGAGGTCCCCCTTTTGAAGCCCCACCTCCATCCTTCAAAGTCCCCCTTTCCAGGCCCCACCTCCATCCTTCAACATCCCCCTTTCAAGGCCCCACCTCTATCCTTCGAGGTACCCCAATCGAGGCCCCACCTCTATCCTTCGAGGTACCCCATTTGAGGCCCCACTTCCATCCTTCAAGGTCCCACCTACAAGGTCCAACGTCCATCCTTCGAGGTCCCCCTTACGAGGTCCCACCTCCATCCTTCGAAGTCCCCCCCTACGAGGCCCCACCTCCCTCCCTTCTACAAGTCCCTTAGCCCTAATAAGGTCCATCCCCATGAACAACTGGTCTTTATAACGAAAGGAGCTGAATGATAAAATAAATGAACCAATACACAAGATCATTATTTACTCCAAATTTTTCATTCTAAAATGCATTGACTTAAACATTTTACCAAAAAATATATACTAGTTTTTATATTTAGATCAACATACGAAATAAAACTTTTGCCGCCTAGAAAAGCTACAATAGAGCCCCCAGCTCTAAGGGGAATGCAGCAAACACTTTGATTTTGATAATTTAAACAGCACCAGAGTTTTTTTCTAAAAGAGTATTTTATTAAACACAATTACTAAAAGTTACCACAAAGGGTGACAGTAGCAAAGAAATAACACAAATGATAATACTTGTATTGACATGGACTTATATGAATATATAATCTGATCCCAAATAAGGTGCAATAGTACGCACAGCGGTCGCAGACCCTGTGTAGCAGCAATCAAACAAATAAATTAAAGGCGTCAGATGTAGCTGAGAACCTGCACGGGACAACTCCACATATATGTAAAATATTTTTTACATATATGTGGAGTTGTCCCGTGCAGGTTCTCAGCTACATCTGACGCCTTTAATTTATTTGTTTGATTGCTGCTACACAGGGTCTGCGACCGCTGTGCGTACTATTGCACCTTATTTGGGATCAGATTATATATTCATATAAGTCCATGTCAATACAAGTATTATCATTTGTGTTATTTCTTTGCTACTGTCACCCTTTGTGGTAACTTTTAGTAATTGTGTTTAATAAAATACTCTTTTAGAAAAAAACTCTGGTGCTGTTTAAATTATCATAATTATTATTGAGTTAATGTAACTTCTTATATATTGCTGGTCTTTTCATATACTAAACACTTTGATTTTGCATAGGAGCAATGTCTTTGGTCACGTGTTGCTTGACACATCCAGTAGATGAGCGTTCATGTATGGCAGTAGCTTCCAGTTATCAGTTCTGATATAGAACTGTGCGGTGCCATCCTGAACTTTGGCAATCATCAATATGTGGAACCTCGGGGGCAGGACTATACCAATCTTGTATTCACCATCATGATGGGACACAACATATTTGAAGAAATGAGACACCACAACATCACCAAGAGATGACTCTGACATCTCGGAGCAGAATGTGCTTTCTTCGTTATCTTTCCCATCATCTGATTTTAGGGTGAGCCAAAGCTTGTCAAAGAGGTGGCATCGGGCATTCGGGTGGCAAGACGTGGGCAATGGGAATGGGGCAAATAGTTCTGGGAATGAAATAGGTAGTGGATCAAGTGGTGTATGATAAGTCAATCCATCCTGTGTGCTAAATGTGGCATTCACAACGAAGTAGGTTGGATGAGGGTCGTTTGGGACTAAGTTGACTGTGACCATCGGTGGCTTTCGACCAACATAAAGGCAGGGAACATGGATATTGTCTAATGGTTCATAAAAACCATCTGCTACCTCAAACTGGAGAATAATACAGAGCACCTTTTGGTACTTTTCTTCAACATCACCTTTGAAAGTCAAGTGATAATTCAAGGCGATCAAGGAAGTTCGATGATTGGCAAGTTGCTGGTAATGTTCTTCAATCGTGTATTCTGTCTCTTGATAGTCCTCCTTAGACGCTTCCGGATAAGTTGGTAAACCCTTTGTCTGATTATAAACCGGACATAACTGGAGAATGTTCTTCGCACTATGAACAGTCAGTAGGATGGAGAAGTTTTCACTTTCTGACATAATCGAAGACAAGGACCTTTCTTTGGTTTGGCCATCAATAGGCGACATGTTGAGGACTTTCCCAAGCTTCTCCTCAGAGACATTGGTAAGGAGAATAAAATATAAGCGTGATCGGTCTTGAATATCAATGTCTGAAAAATGATGCGTTATGTATTGTAACAGATCCGCCAAAGACATGAACACGTTATCGAGATGTTCATGTTGGAGGACATGTTTGCACACAGACAACAAAGCATTACCCAGTGCCCAGTCTCCCTTAAGACACAGATCAAAGCGAGTCACCACCTTCCTCAAGAACTTTACTGTACGAGTCTGCGGAATGGTGTTCTCCTGAGCTACTCTCGAGAGAATCTTAAGATGCCACGAAAGGTTCTTCCTAGTCGTCCCATCCACAGGAAGGTCCACTATTTGCTTCTGTAAAGCTTTGGCCAGAGATACTGGCCAAGCCTGAAACTCCAGGAGGATCTGAGTCTGATTAATCAAGTTAATAAAATAAGGCGCCAAGGTGCTGTTGTTCTTGTAGAGGTCAAGGAGACTTCTGGTCAGATTCTCCATGTGCTGCTCGCAAAAATGAAAGTATCGCACGAATAGGTAGGTGGCACGGAAAAAAGTGGCAGTGACCTCCCTGCTGGCGTTTTTGTCCACCATGCTATACAGAGACATGAGGTGTTCGAGTAAGTATCCTATGCCCCTCTCAGCATGAAAGCCTTCATTTTCCAGATAAACCATACTCAGCAAGTTCTGTCTGCAGAGCATTGTGTGGCAATCGTCGAAGATGTTGGGGAACAGGGATGAGGTCATTTGGACGGTGAGAAGAACGGGCAGGTTCTCGCCAGGGTTAGAGTTGAGGGGTCTGTTCTCTGGAAAGTGCAATAGGCAGTCTAGATAAAATAACTTGACGGGCATAGACAGCAACGGGTGCAGCGTCATGCCCACCAGCCTCTGAAGGAGGAAGTGCTCGTCCTCCGCTGTGAATAGACTGTCTGTAAACACCGCTTTCATCTGCAGGATACTGTGAAAGCATGCTATATCCTTTGTGCCAAATAACCGTACAAGCTGAGACTTAAAGATGGCGGGAGATATGGTGCGGACCATAGCCACCACCTGTATGACTTGCCAGAATAGGGTGTTTTGGCACACGGGTGTAAGGAGATAAGAGTCCTCCAATAAAAGAGCCAGGGTGGATTTTAGTTCTTTGGTCTCGTTGCTGGACGGGAGCAGGAATAGTTGGTCACCCGACGCAGCTTGTAACTCCTTCATGTCTTTTGTGGCACTCCATAGGAAGCTGCCATTGCTCATCAGCATCTGTTTTATGGCTCCGGTAGACGGCCCGTCATTCTGCGCCAAGAGCTGAACGGCGTTCTTCAAGGCTATGCTGTACAGTACTATGTAGGACTGATGCGCGCTGCTAACCTCTTGTTGTTGCAGGGTGTATAACTGCTCTAGTCTCTGAGAAAGCAGCCCAGGGTAACAATTTTCCAGTTCCCGCAGGCATTCGCAGGCCGTGACCCGCAGAGGCCTGTTGGCCGCCCCCTGCTTCTTGTCATTGACGTCTGATATGATGTGCATCAGCAGCGAGGCGAAGTCTTGTGCAGCTTTGCAATTGAAATTGAAGTTATCAGTGGTGATCAAAACAGTCTCGACTGCTAACAGGAGGTGGCATCTTAGGGGTATACTTTTTGAGGACGATGAGACTTGTTGTAGAATATTTAGCAGGATTTCCGAGGTGACCTCGCCCGATGTCTTCTCTGGGCACAGAATCGTAGGAAATTCTAAGAACAGATTCAGCATTAACACCTGAAATATGAAAATGGATTTATTAGAAACACGAAAAGAGACAATAGTAAGTCAGCGCATGTCGGATGAGATATAGCGAGAGGTTTGTGGTCTTAGGTCTTCAAACTGCATGGCCTACACTCCCCTGTGTCTTCCTATGCATGGTGCAATCTTGAAATTACATACAGGGGTTTTCTATGGTTTATGACTAGTTAGAAATGCAGACATACCCTTAAAAGGGTTGTTTGGCCTTGGGTACAAGTCTGCAGTTACGCTATGTGACTGCAGACTTGTGAATCCTTAGAGTGCGCAGTGTGCAAACTGTCAAGATTCTCAGGTTCCGATGCCGTGAGCAGGCTGTCATATGACTGTAAGTATAAAATTTGCATATTCCCGGGCACATTCTAACTAGGCGCGTCCGACCTCACTCTACTCACTTGCACTGAGCAAATCCGTACAAGTTTAGTCTGCACATGATCGCATACTTGCAGTCACATGCCGGCAAATCCTGACGATGCGCACACAGCGCTGTGAGGATTTACAAGTCAGCAGTCAGTGACTGCACAGATGAGCTATCCTAAGGAAGCAGTGAACAACTCCTTAAAATACTCTTATGTAAAAAGAGACAAAAGTATGATAAATGATAACTTTATTCTTTTCTTTAACAATTTTTGTCCTTTTGTCCCCCCCCCTCCCTTTCAAAAGCCATAACTTATTGAAAGAGGTAGGAGGGCCTGTTTGAGTGGCAGCTTTGCATTACAACACTCATTTTACCATATAGTGTACTAAAAACAAAAGAGAAAAAAATTCCATGCTGGGTGAAAAAAAATGTTCAGAGTGTGTGTGTCTTTAAAAAAATAATATTTTTTTACCATAGTGTTTACTGTGGTGCAAAACTCACCGGACAAAATGATTCCTGAAGTCAGACTGATTACAGCTATGCTGAATTTTATATAGATATAAATAAACACTGCAAATTTTTAGGAAAGTAGAGCTAAATGTACTATAGCCTGCTGGGTGGAAAGAACCAATTACACCTATGCAGAGATATAATCTCATGTGCATTTCAGCAGCTGAATTTGCAGTGTTTATTCATCTATTCCATCTATCTGTACCATTCCCTGGATTTTTTTTTTCCCTTGTCTTTTTAAATTTTAGCTTTAACATTTTGTATTTAATAAAAATAATTCTTTTATTATCAAACAATTTTCCAATCACTTTGTACCATTGGTTTGGTTGAATATGTGTTTCAGCCAGTATACTATGCATTTTGAGGGTAACAGACCGCCTTTATAAAGCTACAGCTCCATTTAAATAAAATACTTCTCCTCCCAGGAACATGTTTATCCTCTTACTACAGCACTGTGCACTTACAATTGCTCATTTTACCTTTCTACCCAGATAACTCTTCTCTTTTCCATTGGATTATGACATCGCATGATTAAAACCTGACCGGCTGAATCCTTCTAAGCTCTATGTAGAAACAGGAGATCAATTTTCCCTGTATGATTCATCAGTCGCTGCAAAAGTCCCAGGCAGGAGGGAGCAACTGGGTCAGGACAGAGGGGAATGATAATAATGATAAATGCAGGGACAAGAGACTTCCTGTTTCTACATAGAGCAGAGAAAAGAGAAGAATTATCTGGGTAGAAAGGGAAAATGAGCAATTGTAAGTACACAGTGCTGTATAATATGATGAGTGCAATTCACAGCACAGACTGAGGTCAGGAGTGGCGCTGTGCCGAGACCCCGCAGAGTCTGGTGGGCTCCCGGTGATTACACCCCCCAGTGTATGTAATGATGAGAAGTCCTAACCTTAGTTTGCTCATTCGGGGTTTCGCTATTAAGATCCTTCAGGAGGTCGTCCACGAACCCCTCTGGGGGCGAACTGAGCGCAAAGGATTTGGGATTGGAAGCAAAAGTGGCCACATCCCTGGCCCAGCTGCTGTTACTTCTCTGCGCCATGATGCTCAAGAGGGTTCAGGATCAGAAAACCAAATCCTAAAAGTAAAAAATTACATAATACTATGAATGCAGCCTGCTGGGAGTTGTAGTCCCCCTGCTGTACACACTACTACCTTACCTGCAGTGTCAGCGCCATTCAGCCGTGCTAATCGCTGTATCCCCCTGAGGGTAACGCAGGACTCCCCTGCACATGACTGTGACCACCGCGACCTCTGGTAAACCCCCAACGGCAGCGCGAAAGTAGCTATTAGCTAAACAGGAAGCTGCCTACAGCTGACCGGAAATGACGCATCTGGCCAGCCATCTTTGACGTGGGCGCATCGGTTTTCCTTTCTCTGTTGGTATATTTCCAAGTACAGAGATAAATATGATAATTTTAACAAGCGTGAAAAATATAATGACATATTACCGAGAGTGTTGCGAGATAGTGCTGTGTCCGTCTATAAAACGAACGCGTTTGCCCACAGTAAAGATGGCGTCCCGGTATAGTTCTCCTTTTGAAAATAGACTGCACTCTCAGCCCAGTCGAACGTGGTGACGTAATGACGTTTTGCTTGCCCCTGCCCATCAGCCGAGGAAACCCTGTGTAGAGCTGCCAACGCCCGGTGGAGAGACGGGGAGAGAGTGAGGTAGGTGGGCGCAGTTACCCGGCCGGTAAGACGTCGGGGGGAGTATTGGGGAAGGTCGGAGCCGCCCGGTGTGTGACGGCACTGTACGGCGGCTGAGAACCGGGACGCCGCATACAGGGCTCCCTGCAGTGGGCGGCCGGGACCTCCGGCTTCGCTCATAGAGAGGGTAATGTAGTTCCCCGGCCTGCACCCGGCATTGTGTGTGTCCAGGCCGCGCTCTCTGCTCCGGGTTACGGGGTGGCGCCCGGAGCGGGTGTGTGGTGACCCGGATTTCTGGTGTCGGGTGACATGGTAGCACTGATACTGCTGGTTTTCAGTAGGTGGTGGATGGATGGGGGTGTTTAGTCATTAAAGGGGGGACAGCACCCTGGCCTCTGTATTTGGGATGTTCATCATGATGTATTGGAGTGTGTGCGTAATCCTGGGGGGAGCACACAAAACCAGGGCTCATACCTCAGGGAGGGTCCATCACTGAATCTGGGGGGACATCATCAGTGCACATTCAGAAATGGGGCCCCGAGCAGTGCTCTGTCTACATGGGGTGAGGTCTGGGGGGCTCTGGGCACGTGACTGCTGAGATCTGGGGGGGCCCCGTGACTGCTGAGATCTGGGGGGGCCCCGTGACTGCTGAGATCTGGGGGGGCCCCGTGACTGCTGAGGTCTGGGGGGGGGGGCCCCGCGACTGCTGAGGTCTGGGGGGGGGGGGCCCCGCGACTGCTGAGGTCTGGGGGGGGGGGGCCCCGCGACTGCTGAGGTCTGGGGGGGGGGGGCCCCGCGACTGCTGAGGTCTGGGGGGGGGCCCCCGCGACTGCTGAGGTCTGGGGGGGGGCCCCCGCGACTGCTGAGGTCTGGGGGGGGGCCCCCGCGACTGCTGAGGTCTGGGGGGGGGCCCCCGCGACTGCTGAGGTCTGGGGGGGGGCCCCCGCGACTGCTGAGGTCTGGGGGGGGGCCCCCGCGACTGCTGAGGTCTGGGGGGGGGGGCCCCGCGACTGCTGAGGTCTGGGGGGGGCGGCCCCGCGACTGCTGAGGTCTGGGGGGGGCGGCCCCGCGACTGCTGAGATCTGGGGGGGGGCCCCGTGACTGCTGAGATCTGGGGGGGGGCCCCGTGACTGCTGAGATCTGGGGGGGGGGGGCCCGTGACTGCTGAGATCTGGGGGGGGGGCCCGTGACTGCTGAGATCTGGGGGGGGGGGCCCGTGACTGCTGAGATCTGGGGGGGGGGGCCCGTGACTGCTGAGATCTGGGGGGGGGGGCCCGTGACTGCTGAGATCTGGGGGGGGGGGGGGGCCCGTGACTGCTGAGATCTGGGGGGGGGGGGGCCGTGACTGCTGAGATCTGGGGGGGGGGGGGGCCCGTGACTGCTGAGATCTGGGGGGGGGGGGGCCCGTGACTGCTGAGATCTGGGGGGGGGGGGCCCGTGACTGCTGAGATCTGGGGGGGGGGGGGCCCGTGACTGCTGAGATCTGGGGGGGGGGGGGCCCGTGACTGCTGAGATCTGGGGGGGGGGGCCCGTGACTGCTGAGATCTGGGGGGGGGGGGGGCCCGTGACTGCTGAGATCTGGGGGGGGGGCCCGTGACTGCTGAGATCTGGGGGGGGGGGGCCCGTGACTGCTGAGATCTGGGGGGGGGGGGCCGTGACTGCTGAGATCTGGGGGGGGGGGGCCGTGACTGCTGAGATCTGGGGGGGGGGGGGGGCCGTGACTGCTGAGATCTGGGGGGGGGGGGCCGTGACTGCTGAGATCTGGGGGGGGGCGGCCCCGTGACTGCTGAGATCTGGGGGGGGGCGGCCCCGTGACTGCTGAGATCTGGGGGGGGGGGGGGCCCGTGACTGCTGAGATCTGGGGGGGGGGGGGCCGTGACTGCTGAGATCTGGGGGGGGGGGGGGGGGCGTGACTGCTGAGATCTGGGGGGGCCCGTGACTGCTGAGATCTGGGGGGGCCCGTGACTGCTGAGATCTGGGGGGGGGGGGGGGCCCGTGACTGCTGAGATCTGGGGGGGGGGGGCCGTGACTGCTGAGATCCGGGGGGGGGGGGGGCCCGTGACTGCTGAGATCTGGGGGGGGGGGGCCCGTGACTGCTGAGATCTGGGGGGGGGGGGGCCGTGACTGCTGAGATCTGGGGGGGGGGGGCCCCGTGACTGCTGAGATCTGGGGGGGGGGGGGCCGTGACTGCTGAGATCTGGGGGGGGGGGGCGCCCCGTGACTGCTGAGATCTGGGGGGCTCTGGGCCCAGTGACTGCTGTTGATGTTCTGCAATTATGCATCAGGCAGAGGATGATGGAGACTATAGGGGGATGGGGTGCAGGGCGGAAATGCAGCAGGGAGGAGGCCGCAGGGGGGAGGAGGAAGGAGGGGCAGCCGCCTGCTATATGTCACCCTGCATCCAGCCTGATGCACCTCATGCAGACTCCACATCTGTGTGATCTGCCGGATGCTGCTGTGCCAGGCGGCCGCCACCAAGATAGGCTCAGTGCATGTATTTATATTAAGGCCCAGATGCAAAATGCTCAGAAAAGGTTTCCTTAATTTGACGAGAAATCTATGAATTTGTGCTAAAGATTGCAGAGTAATAGTGTGCATTGTGCTTCTGGGCTGTGCATTTTGCAGTGGCATCCGTAGTGGTCACGCCGGTGAGCGCAGAGTGTGACTGTGCTGTGAAGTTTAGTTTGCTATTTTAGCCCCAGATTCAGAGACTTATATTTTAAAGGGATGCTGTCACCACCTTTATCTGCTCCTGTGCTGCATTCCACAAATGTGGATATTGTCTCCTGACTCCCCCTCTAAACCCACAAAATCATTTGCCTTATTCCCACACTGTATTTAAATGAGGATGGTCCAGTCTGATGGGTGTCATCACTGAGGTGTCTGTGCCTCCTCTCTGCTCCTAAACTTTGTTTTCTGACCCTTCCTTCTATCCTTTCTTCCCTCTATCCGTTTCCTTCCTCCTTTTTTCTTTTTTCCTTCCTCCTTTTTTTCCTTCCTCCTTTTTTTTCTTCCTCCTTTTTTTCCTTTTTTCTTCCTCCTTTTTTTCCTTTTTTCTTCCCCCTTTCTTTCCTTTTTTCTTCCCCCTTTCTTTCCTTTTTTCTTCCCCCTTTCTTTCCTTTTTTCTTCCCCCTTTCTTTCCTTTTTTCTTCCCCCTTTCTTTCCTTTTTTCTTCCCCCTTTCTTTCCTTTTTTTTCCCCCTTTCCTTTTTTTCTTCCCCCTTTCTTTCCTTTTTTTTTTTCTTGCCCCTTTCTTTCCTTTTTTTTTTCTTGCCCCTTTCTTTCCTTTTTTTTTTCTTCCCCCTTTCTTTCCTTTTTTTTTCTTCCCCCTTTCTTTCCTTTTTTTTTTCTTCCCCCTTTCTTTCCTTTTTTTTTTCTTCCCCCTTTCTTTCCTTTTTTTTTTCTTCCCCCTTTCTTTCCTTTTTTTTTTCTTCCCCCTTTCTTTCCTTTTTTTTTTCTTCCCCCTTTCTTTCCTTTTTTTTTCTTCCCCCTTTCTTTCCCTTTTTTCCTTCCCCCTTTCTTTCCCTTTTTTTCTTCCCCCTTTCTTTCCCTTTTTTTCCCATGATGGAGGAACGTTCATTTTACAGTAACAGCAAAATGAAATATCTAAAATCCCCCTTCTGTTTTTGACCTATGGATCATTTTTATTAAACCGTGCAGGTCAATTCTTTTTACGGTACTTTAGTTTATCCTCATTGACATCAAAATGGGGTAGCAGCAAAAACCACTAATTGAAAATGTCTTTAATTTCTGTTGAGGTTTTCTGTCCATAAACTGCATTTTTCTTGCTGAAAAAAATGCATTTGAAAAGCTCCCTGTGAACAAACTGTCTTTTCCTTCTCTTTCTGTTATCAGTGTGTCCTGGTTTTTATTTATAAATATTAATTTCCTCTGCAAATAACACACATTTCTATCAGATACATTGTTCAAGATTGTTACATCGCTTAAGAAAATCCCGTTTTCTTGAGTTCCTTATTACTGGC
This sequence comes from Ranitomeya variabilis, assembly GCF_051348905.1. NCBI lineage: Eukaryota > Metazoa > Chordata > Amphibia > Anura > Dendrobatidae > Ranitomeya > Ranitomeya variabilis. Next base: position 291,451,295 of record NC_135235.1, read on the forward strand.
AATCCTCTATGTTGCGAAGTGATGTCATTATCTAAAATTCAGCTTTTCAGGGTCCTAGAAAGGCGAGTGACTGCACTATATGAGCAAGAATCGTTACAATGTGTGATAGGATAAAGGGGAAAAATAAATGTCTCAGCTTCTGCAAATGTTTTAGACCGGATACACATTTCTGCAATATTTATGTTGTATTAGTATCAGTATAGTGATGGATGGTTTAAGCTTCTGCCTTTCTTAGAGCTTCTTCATATAATATTTTTTAGAATGCAGCCCATTCAATGCAATGCTGACAAAATGTAATATTACATGCTGCTGGAGTTAGTGCCAATTTATCCGCACGTCCCCTTCCATCGGCCACAAGGAGTGCCGCTTCTTACCTGCTGGCAGCCGTGATATGTGTGTTTGTGTGTGTGTGTGTGTATATATATATAATTTTTTTTTTTTTTTTTCAAACCATACACAGACCCATTGATTTAAATGGATCTATTGAAGTAGCAGTGCCGAGAATGAGATCCGTGAATCTCAGAGCATCCAATTTTTTTTCATGGTTAAAATAGGACATACTTAATAGGTCTGTGTCCTCTCCGTTAAAAAGTCGGGCAGGGATGTGTGAATGCAGCCTTACCAAACTAATCCCATTCGGCCAGTGCATGCTGAGAGTTGTAGTAGAACTGATACTTGCGGCCCATGTACGGGGTCCGGTATTGACAGCATGTCTTATTTCGGCCTTCGTTTCCTGCCAGCTCCTCCTGTCCTTATTCACACAATCGGCTGTGAAAGCAATGGGCAAGACGTGGGACCTTGAGATTAGAGGAATGTCTTTCTTGCCATCTTGTGTGTCCGCTGTCATTTTCACACAGTGTACACAAGGTATGGGTTTGATTTATCGCGCTAGCATTGGTAACATGCAAGGTTTTTTTTTTAGTTTACAGACCTATAAATAAGTGTGTGTGTAATGGGCCACTCCTGTCCTCTCCCATGTATGTGGAGAAAACCTGGTCACAGGTCACTCCTCACCCTCCTGGATCCCCACAATTATATTGCAGTGAAGGTGACTGATTTTTGGAGCGTGAATGTACATTATCGTGAAGGAGGGACCTGAAACTGTTTTTTTTTTACTTTTTGTGTGGATATTTGGCTTTTATGGATGCCTCTGATCTGTTGGCTTTGCCTGGAGAAAGGACGGTTTGTAGGGATCTGGGATGGATACCTGGAGGTGGTGATGGAAAATCAAAATACTTTAATATTGATAGCTTATCCTTAGTATTAATATTGATAACCTGTCTGACACCCTCACCCATGAGCTGTTGTCAGCTCCTGCTGGACATAATATATTCTTTTGAATAGCAGCTGTTTTGCAGTACTCTGCAGCAGCTGCTACACATTGAACGGAGCTGTTCATCTTAACTCATTGTTTACATATGGTCGCCATCAGAGCTTAAAAGGATTGTCCACTACTAGGACAACCCCCTTCTTGATCAAAATGTTTGGCCCCCATAAAATAATAAAGCCTAAACTCACCGCCAGTGCTGTTCCCGCGGTGTCAGCACTCGTTCTCCGCGGGGCTCCCGTGTTGTGACACATGTTGCTTACGCCCAATAAGTGCTGGCGTCACTGTCCACACCTTCGGACAAATCGATCATGAAGAGGAAGACCAGGATCAGCTGATCCTAGGCTTCCTCTTCATGTTTGACTTGTCCGAAGGCGCGGACAGTGAGACCAGCAATGACTGGGTGTCACAACACAGGAGCCCCGGGGAGAGCGAGCGCTGACGCCGCGGGAACAGCACTGGCGGTGAGTATAGGCTTTATTATGTTATCTGGGCCAAGGGAGGGGTATGACAAGAGGTTGTCCAAGTAGTAGAAAACTTTTTTTTTTTTTTTTTTCTTCTTTTCAGCTGTTTGTGGGTGTTGCATATGTCATCAATGTTGTATTCTCTGACAAACCCATTACATGGGTTAATCTGCAGAATGAGCGGTTATGGGAACTCTCATTCATAGGCCATTTAACTCTGCTGGAAAATGAGCAAATCGGTCTTGGGCATCATTCACACGTTCCTGATTGGTCACTTATGTACGTATGACTTCAGTACTTTGTCTGGTGTATCAGTTTTTTACCATCAGTGTTTTGCCCGGGTGCTAGTTTTTCCCATCTGTGTTTGGTTCGGGTGTTGGATTTTTTGTTAACGTCAGTGTTTCATCAGTGATTTTCATTTATGGATAAATAAATTACAACACTTCTCATACCGCAGTGTTTAATCACGGGCAGAATACGGACTGTACACTGATGCCATCCGTGTGCTGTCCTTCATCTTCATAGACCCATAGACTTGTATTGATACTTTTTATATGTGACAGATGATGTCCGCAAAAAAAACGAACATGTGAACTCAAATTATATTGGGTACTTGTTGGATACGTAAAAACACAGAACACGGAGCTCTGAATGAGGCCTTAGTGCAAGTCATCAATTTCAGATGCCTCTCCATCACCCCAATGATCGATGGGCTGAAGGTGCTGTTCATATATCTTGCTGAGGTCGTGAATACAGGTTAATGGAGAGGGCTCCAGTGCGGTGTAAGGCTCACTCAGCTGATTGGGGGGATCCAGGAGTTGTACCCCAATCTATCCTAATGGTGTGGTCACCGGTATTAAAGGGTGATTCAAAAGTAATAACTATAAATCGGGGATTACTTACTGATCACTAGGGCACCCCAGCCATTCTGCAATCAGCGCTCTAGAACCTAAGGCTTTGTGCACACTTGGTGTATTTGTTGCCGGAAAATACGCAGCGATTTACAGAACCAGCAAAGTGAATGAGGTCCCTGAAGTCTCATGCACGCTTTTCTTATCTTTTTCTTGCAGACTCAAATCAACAGCATGTAAAATATTATAGCAGTTTTGCAGCGTATTTAACCAGTACTACTGAGTGGGGGAAAAATATGCTACAAAATGCATGTTAAAAAATAATTTTTAACCAGCGTTTTTCCTGCTGGAGATTCTGAACGTGTGCACATAGCCTTACCGTTCAGGGTCGCACCCTGAATGAAGACACGTTCACACTTGACCTGCGCTCCATTCTTTCTCTATGGCCCTGCCGGATATAGCGGAGGATTGTACTCCGCTTTATCCAGCAGGGCCATAGACAATGAATGCAGTGCTGGTCAAGTGTGAACGCGCCTTCATTCAGGGTGTGACTCTGCACGGTAAGGTTACCAAGCCCCATTCTTCTGATCGTTAGAGGTCGCAGCGATTGGACTGCACATTCAATGATTATTTTATCCTCTTTCCTTCAGATAAGGGATGATGTTTAATTCCGGGAATAACTCTTTTACGTCTGGAAAACCCCAGAGATAAAAAAAAATTGGAGATATTTGCAATATTTGTGAAACATTTATGCCCCATTAAAAGTTTGTAAAACTGCAGCAATTCTATAAAAAGCTGTTGACTTGACTTTTGATGATTGATTTTTATTTTATTTTAATGTTGGGGTCTTGTGTCCTTCTTCCCTCATCTACCTAATGCCTAGTACAGCTGTGTCACTCCGAACCATGAAGCCACTGCTTTACCTTTACAAATTTTTCTTAATCCCATCTCTTGAGTCTTCGTTGTGACAGCTGGCATCTGACTCTGCCCCGAGAATAGTCTCTTGTGTTTGCGACCAGGGCTGGGCAGACCATTGCCTGTTGGCATTGGCAGCTGGCGGCCACTCCACAATGGCAGCAGTTATTACGTACGGTCACTGCAGGTCATTGGCACACACAGATGACTAGCAATGAATGAAAATATTGAAATGGCCCCAGAAATAATGATCTCTGACTACTCAAGAAAGTTCTTATTGTCTGTCGACAGGGCCTACTGCTCGCGTGGTGTTATCCTACCCATCTATTGCCTGATCTGCTCCGTTTTGGTTAGTGACTTTTTGGTTTCCCTTGTAGAAGATAAAAAAAAATAAAAAAATAAATAAATACCTACAGTCTTCCTGAAACAACACCTCACTTTAAGTCTTAAAAGCGGTTGTGTCACATACAACCCGTATCACTCATTCCCCACTTTCCCGTAGAGCATGACCCCATTGATGAGGAACATAAATGGAGCGATGATCATGAAGACGGTCAGGCTATACTTTATGGCCATGTTCACACTTTGGGGATTTTGCCGCTGCGGGTCCGCTGCAGTTTCCATTGCGTTTACAATTACATGTAAACCTATGGAAACCGCAAACCGCTGTGCACATGCTGCAGAAAAAACCGTGCAGAAACACCGCGGTTTACATTCCGCAGCATGTCACTTCTTTCTGCGGAACTGCAGCGGTTCTGCACCCATAGACCTCCATTGTGAGGGTCAAACCCGCAGTAAAACCCGCAGATGAAAAAATATCTGCGCTTTTTCTGCGGTTTTGGGTGTAGAAACCGCTGCGGGCGGAAGTGCGCGGGCGGAAGTGCGTCTGTCATCATGGATACTTACATACATACATACATACTTACAATTGTGCTAAGTCGCCGTATGGGATTACTACTCCCATCCGGTATTAGGATGGGAGAGTTGTCCCTGTGTCCGGCGACTTAGCACAATTGTAAGTAACACATAACACATACAATACACATACAATAAACGTAACATACATGACACACAGTACATACAACATAGAGTATATACTCACCATACAGCACATACAGGTACGCGAAGCCCTTGCCCCTAGAAAAAATCCAAAAAAATAAACCAAATCCATACTCCCTGTCCGCAGAATCCAAAACCGAGGGGGGGGGGGCGGCAATATCCATGGCCTCTTTCCTAGGCTATGAATATGAGCCCACGGCTGTCTGCGTAGCCTTTCTGGCCTCAAAATATAGGGGGACCCTATGTCATATTTTTTTGGGTTCCCCATATATATTTTTTTATCCTTTTAATAGGATTAATAATGGATGGGCGTCTTATTGACGCCTCTCCATTATTAACCGGGCTTCCGGTGTGGCGTGCGGAGCTGGATCTGCAGGCTGCGATCTGGCCTACGATCAGCACTCTGCGGAGCGCTGTCACTGTTCAAAATACGTCCACTCATTTTGGTGTGTTATTCCCAAAATGGAGGATGGAAGAAGAAAAGGGTTGGACAAGGAAATGACGACATTTCTTTTTTTTTTTTTTTTTTTTTCCCACTGCAGTTCAAGCTTTGTGTCAAACACACAGACAATCTGCAGAGAAAACCGCATTAAAAACCGCATACAAAAACGCACCATAAACCGCACCTGCATTTTCTGCCAAGAGCTGCGGTTTTTAGTGCGGAAAAATCCGTAGGAAAATCTGCAATGTGTGCACATAGCCTATTACTGACAATGATTGATTGACAGGACTCTTGGGTTAGCCACCGCTCCATTTCTGTGCATTGGGGAGTAATAGGGGCTAGAGACCCCTATCCTGTGGAATCCACCTTCAAGTGACTCTGAAGCCTCAAGAGACCACCCAATTATCCAGACTGTGACACATATTCCTCTTCTTTACTTTCAACCACTTTCTTATGCTATGTTCACATTTGCGTTGTGCAGCGCAGCGTTTGCGGCGCAACGCACAACGCATACACAACGCATGCATAACACTGTGTTTTGCGACGCATGCGTTGTGTTTTTGGACGCCAAAAAATGCAACTTGCTGCGTCCTCTGCGCCCGGACGCTTGCGTCAAAAAAGACGCAAGCGTCAAAAAACGCAAGACAACGCATGTCCATGCGCCCCCATGTTAAATATAGGGGCGCATGACGCAAGCGTCGCCGCAGCTGCGCCCGACGCTGCGCTGCACAACGCTAATGTGAACGTAGCATTAGAGAGATTTTTTGCACTGCACCTTTTCATTTGACCTCCCAGGTAATCTATAGGAAAGGCTCAAGAGATTCTCTGATGTATTATTAACCCTTTGTGGCATAATGTACAGCACGCTCATGGTTCCCCGTTATAGTTAACAGCTCCTCTAATGGATGCCGAGTCCCAGAGGTGGGGGAGAGGTGGCTGATGACCCCCTTTCCTGTTATTCTCCTAGATGTTATCATTGTATATCCTGATTCTCCTTGTATGCCGAGTGCACAAGTCATGCACAATACACATCACTTCCATATCCTATCTGATCTATCCCATAAGATGGCACCAAGTCCCACTATGCTTCATCCACGCAGGCGGCCACCAGCCTGCAGCTCTTTTTATTCTCTTGCAAATATGTAATTCCCAGCAGGGCATGCTTGGAGGTGTAATTTTGGATTTTGTAAAAGCTAGCGAGCTGTAATTTTGTGCACAACAGTCCTCTACACTAGCACCTCTCAGACCTCAAATACAGGGGATGAGTTACAGATCTGCTATATAGAACAGATGTGGCTCTCTCTGGGACGTTTGTGCAGTACTGTGAGAGCGGCCGAGCCACAGGTACCATCTGCTCGTGGATTACTGTAGGTTGCCGGGCCATTCTAGTGTCATACTTATGGCTCTGGAGGAGAAAAGACTTATAGAAAAACTTGCCTTACTGCACTTGGCGGATGCATGCATCTTGTTGCACGGTTTATGCAACTTTCTCTGTGCCTGATCCTCAGCTTCTCTGCCGAGCATTTGTGTTCTCTGAGATCTGTCAGTGGCTTCTCTCTGGCAGAACAAAAGGATCTGCTGTCTGAAATCGGTCATGCCAGATATCTAAACAATCCTTTTTCTGGGCCCCCCAAACATGGTAGACTGTCGGCCGATCCCGTTGATATTGCAGTTTTTTGTTTTTTTTCCCCCAATTATGGAAGATTTCTCTTAGGCTACGTTCACACTAGCGTTGTGCGCCGCTGCGTCGGCGACACAACGCACGCAAAAACGCGTCAAAACGCATGCAAAAACGCTGCGTTTTGCGACGCATGCGTCGGTTTTTGCCGAAAATCGGACGCAAGAAAAATGCAACTTGTTGCGTTTTCTTGGTCCGACGCTTGCGGCAAAAAAGACGCATGTGTTGCACAACGCAACAAAAAAAACGCATGCGTCCCCCATGTTAAGTATAGGGGCGCATGACGCATGCGTCGCCGCTGCGTCGCCGACGCAAACCCGACGCACATTAGCTTAACGCTAATGTGAACGTAGCCTTATTGCTGCTTTCAGCTCAGAGAATTGTGACTGTAAAATCTGCATTTGGAATAAGAACAAGGGCATACAATGGTGTTTATTGCTGGATGTTGTTTGTTACTAAGCGGTGTTTGTCCTGCTGCTTCTTTGCATAAGGGCGCAGTAAAGGTACAGTTACACTAAACGACTTACCAACGATCACGACCAACGATCACGACCAGCGATACGACCTGGCCGTGATCGTTGGTAAGTCGTTGTGTGGTCACTGGGGAGCTGTCACACAGACAGCTCTCCCCAGCGACCAACGATCAGGGGAACGACTTCGGCATTGTTGAAACTGTCTTCAACGATGCCGAAGTCCCCCTGCAGCACCCGGGGAACCAGGGTAAACATCTAAGTGCAGGGCCGTGCTTAGTAACCCGATATTTACCCTGGTTACCATTGTAAAAGTAAAAAAAAGAAAAACACTACATACTCACATTCTGATGTCTGTCACATCCCCCGGCGTCCACAGGGTTAAAACTGCTTTCGGCAGGAGCGCTGGTAATGCACGCGCTGCTGCCGAGAGCTTCCCTGCACTGAATGTGTCAGCGCCGGCCGTAAAGCAGAGCACAGCGGTGACGTCACCGCTGTGCTCTGCTTTACGGCCGGCGCTGACAGTCATCCCTGTGGACGCCGGGGGACGTGACAGACATCAGAATGTGAGTATGTACTGTTTTTTTTTTTTAACTTTTACAATGGTAACCAGGGTAAATATCGGGTTACTAAGCGCGGCCCTGCATTTAGTAACCCGATATTTACCCTGGTTACAAGTGAACACATCGCTGGATCGGCGTCACACACGCCGATCCAGCGATGACAGCGGGTGATCAGCGACCAAAAAAAGGTCCTGATCATTCCCATCGACCAACGATCTCCCAGCAGGGGCCTGATCGTTGGTCGCTGTCACATAACGAGATTGTTAGTGGGATCGTTGCTTACGTCACCAAAAGCGCGACGTTGCAACGATATCGTTAACGATATCGTTGTGTGACTCAGCCTTAAGGCTATATAGATCGGACCGTGAAGCTGGGGAACCATTCCCTCCTGAAGAATGACCATGAGACAGCCCCTTTAAATTACTTTGTAAAACCCGTTATCAGCAAAAGGATTCCTTCCTGTTCACATCCAGAAGCTGAAAGTAAAATAAATTAAATAAAAATTAACTAGTCTTGTTTCCAAAACTCCAGCAATCTCTTGTAAATACACTGTAAACACACTGATACACTGTAACAGTGTAACGAGCCCTACATCTGTCAGTTGGATACTGTCAGGAGGGGGTTCAGTTTCCTGAGCTCTGCCTGAGCACAGAAGTGGGAAGGGAACCTGATTTCCTATGGTGCCCCTCCCGGTCTCTGCTCTGTCACCGTTGTGGTAGTGATCAATGGCTTGAAGAAAGTGTATAGTCATATCCCAGTGATTACTGCAATGTGTGAGCCCAGTGGGCGAGGCGAGATGTGCGTGTCATGCATGAATTGTCTCCCTGCATAGAATATAATGTAGCTTGTGCCGTGATGTCACCGACTTTTGGACTGGAATTTACCTGCATACGAAATTGGTGCCCAGCTCATTAAACTTTTCTATGAGCTTGAATTGTGAAATCCACTCATGTGATTTCCAGCTGTAGATAAGGATTTCCCATGGGGTGTTGAGTAAAGGCATTTCCTGAGGGTTGGAGCAATTTCCAGCAGATCTGGTGTGAATGGTCGGGTCTGTTCAGGACACGGGACCCCCAGTGATCAGATGTATCACCTTTCCTCTGGACAGAGAAGTCTTTCATGTGCAAGCACTTAAAGGGTATGTGCACACGTTGCGGATTTTTCCGCGTAGATTCTGAATAATCCGCAGGTAAAACGGCTTGAGTTTTACCTGCGGATTTACCGCGTTTTTTGTGCGGATTTCACCAGCGTTTTCACACCTGCGGATTCCAATTATGGAATAGGTGTAAAACGCTGCAGAATCTGCACAAAGAATTGACATGCTGCAGAAAATAAACCGCAGCGTTTCCGCGGTATTTTCCGCAGCATATGCACTACGGATTTGGTTTTCCATAGGTTTACATGGTAGTGTACAATGCATGGAAAACTGCTGTGAATCTGCAGCGTCAAATCCGCAACGTGTGTACATAGCCTAAATGTTAAGTCAAGATTGTAAGCACCTTGCATTGCTTTTACAGAGCAGAACAAACTGAACAAGTGATATATATATATTCTCACTCTCACTGTTGTGCTTCATCAGTCACTAGTGAAATATACGTGATACATATGCGCAACAATGGAAAAAATGGCAGACCATCTGGAAATTTAGACAAGAACCAATAGAGGAAAAACTGAGTATAGGTCACAAGACATTAGACAAGAGGTAATGATAAAGCACCTTTATTGAAATAAGTGGTGAAATGGTGGCACAACCATGGAGGTGCCCGCACATATGAGCAAACAAATGTATAAAATGTAAACACGTTAAAAAGTAGAGTGCAAAAGAGTAAAAAATGAATACCGTTATTCAAATAGTTAAATCACCAGTATAAATCAGGAGAGGTAATAGGTTAATTCAGTGCAGTGAGAGATGGTAATATAGGTCACAGTACCGAGATATATACTAGTACTGGTTACATGCTGTGATTCAGTGTAATGTGTACACCAGGAAAACATGAAGAAATATTGCAAGCAGGATGCACATAATCAATAGGTATCTGTAGGCACGCAGAGAAGGCCAAAAGTAGAGATTAAAGGGAACCTGTCACCCCCCCCAGGCGTTTCAAACTAAAAGAGCCACCTTGTGCAGCAGTAATGCTGCATTCTGACAAGGTGGCTCTTTTAGTTCTGGGTGCTGTAACTAGAGAAATAATCCGTTTTATAATTTGTCAGAAATACCTGGTCTTCAGTCAAGTAGGCCGGCGTTTCCCCCCTGCTTCAGACGCCACACAGCCGTCACTCAAATCTTCTTGGCGCCGCCTCCTCAGCGCTGTTTTGAAAATAGCCGGCGCCTGCGCTTTTTTTTCCTGCCTGGTGCAGGCGCAGTGAGCGCTGCCCGTCTTTCCTCATATGCAGTCTTGGTGACTGCGCCTGTGCGGCCGCCCTGCTTGTGAATCCCAGCCCCGCAGTGTGAGTAAATCATAAGTCACTGCGGGGCTGGGAATCAGAGGCAGGGCGGCCGCGCAGTCAGCTAGACTGCATATGAGGAAAGACGGGCAGCGCTCACTGCGCCTGCACCAGGCAGGGAAAAAGAGCGCAGGCGCCGGCAGATTTCAAAACAGCGCCGAGGAGGCGGCGCCCGGCGCCAAGAAGATTTGAGTGACGGCTGTGTGGCGTCTGAAGCAGGGGGAAACACCGGCCTCCTTGACTGAAGACCAGGTATTAATGACAAATTATAAAACGGATTATTTCTCTAGTTACAGCACCAATAACTAAAAGAGCAACCTTGTCAGAATGCAGCATTACTGCTGCACAAGGTGGCTCTTTTAGTTTGAAACGGCTAGGGGGGGGGGCTCACAGGTTCCCTTTAAAGTGTAAATAGTGCTGCTGCATGCAACTCTCACGAGTGTACGAATAAGTGCAATCCAAGGCTGAAAAGTCCTATACAGATGTAGAGTAATCATGTTACCTGGTGATGTACTGTACAGGTGCGGACACGTTCCCCGACGTGCGTTTCGGACAACGTCCTTGTCAGGGGGTAGTGTCTGGTAAGAAATGAGGGGTTTAACCCCTTCATGCCCCAGCCTATTTTGGCCTTAATGACCTTGCCGTTTTTTGCAATTCTGACCAGTGTCCCTTTGAGGTAATAACTCAGGAACGCTTCAACGGATCCTAGCGATTCTGAGATTGTTTTTTCGTGACATATTGGGCTTCATGTTAGTGGTAAATTTAGGTCGATAATTTCTGTTTATTTGTGAAAAAAACGGAAATTTGGCGAAAATGTTGAAAATTTCGCAATTTTCACATTTTGAATTTTTATTCTGTAAAACCAGAGAGTTATGTGACACAAAATAGTTAATAAATAACGTTTCCCACATGTCTACTTTACATCAGCTCAATTTTGGAAACAAATTTTTTTTTTGCTAGGAAGTTATAAGGGTTAAAATTTGACCAGTGATTTCTCATTTTTACAACAAAATTTACAAAACCATTTTTTTTAGGGACCACCTCACATTTGAAGTCATTTTGAGGGTTCTATATGGCTGAAAATACCCAAAAGTGACACCATTCTAAAAACTGCACCCCTCAAGGTGCTCAAAACCACATTCAAGAAGTTTATTAACCCTTCAGGTGTTTCACAGCAGCAGAAGCAACATGGAAGTAAAAAATGAACATTTAACTTTTTAGTCACAAAAATGATCTTTTAGCAACAATTTTTTTATTTTCCCAAGGGTAAAAGGAGAAACTGGACCACGGACGTTGTTGTCCAAGTTGTCCTGAGTACGCTGATGCCTCATATGTGGGGGTAAACCACTGTTTGGGCGCACGGCAGGGCTCGGAAGGGAAGGAGCGCCATTTGACTTTTTGAATGAAAAATTGGCTCCAATCTTTAGCGGACACCATGTCGCGTTTGGAGAGCCCCCCGTGTGCCTAAACATTGGAGCTTCCCCACAAGTGACCCCATTTTGGAAACTAGACCCCCCAAGGAACTTATCTAGAAGCATAGTGAGCACTTCAAACCCCCAGGTGCTTCACAAATTGATCCGTAAAAATGAAAAAGTACTTTTTTTTCACAAAAAAATTATTTTAGCCTCAATTTTTTCATTTTCACATGGGCAACAGGATAAAATGGATCCTAAAATTTGTTGGGCAATTTCTCCTGAGTACACCGATACCTCACATGTGGGGGTAAACCACTGTTTGGGCGCACGGCAGGGCTCGGAAGGGAAGGCACGCCATTTGGCTTTTTGAATGGAAGATTAGCTCCAATCATTAGCGGACACCATGTCGCGTTTGGAGAACCCCTGTGTGCCTAAATATTGGAGCTCCCCCACAGGTGACCCCATTTTGGAAACTAGACCTCCCAAGGAACTAATCTAGATGTGTGGTGAGCACTTTGAACCCCCAAGTGCTTCACAGAAGTTTATAACGCAGAGCCGTGAAAATAAAAAATCATTTTTCTTTCCTTAAAAATGATGTTTTAGCAAGCAATTTTTTATTTTCACAAGGGTAACAGGAGAAATTGGACCCCAATAGTTGTTGCCCAGTTTGTCCTGAGTACACTGATACCCCATATGTGGGGGTAAACCACTGTTTGGGCACAAGTCAGGGCTCGGAAGGGAGGTAGTGACGTTTTGAGATGCAGGCTTTGATGGAGTGGTCTGCGTGCGTCACATTCCATTTCCAGAGCCCCTGATGTGCCTAAACAGTAGAAACCCCCACAAGTGACCCCATTTTGGAAACTAGACCCCCCAAGGAACTTATCTAGATGTGTGGTGAGCACTTTGAACCCCCAAGTGCTTCACAGAAGTTTATAACGCAGAGCCGTGAAAATAAAAAATCATTTTTCATTCCTCTAAAATTATGTTTTAGCAAGCAATGTTTTATTTTCGCAAGGGTAACAGGAGAAATTGGACCCCGATAATTGTTGCCCAGTTTGTCCTGAGTATGCTGGTACCCCATATGTGGGGGTAAACCACTGTTTGGGCACACGTCGGGGCTCGGAAGGGAGGGAGCACCATTTGACTTTTTGAACGCAAGATTGGCTGGAATCAATGGTGGCGCCACGTTGCGTTTGGAGACCCCTGATGTGCCTAAACAGTGGAAACCCCTCAATTCTAACTCCAACACTAACCCCAACACACCCCTAATCCCAACCCTAACCCCAACACACCCCTAACCCTAATCCCAACTCTAGCCATAACCCTAATCACAACCCAACCCCAACACACCCCTAACCACAACCCTAACCCTAATCACAACCCTAACCCTAATCCCAACCACAACTTTAACCCCAACACACCCCTAACCACAAGCCTATTCTTAATCCTATTTCCAACCCTAGCCCTAATTCCAACCCTAACTCTAATTCCAACCCTAACCCTAAGGCTATGTGCCCACGTTGCGGATTCGTGTGAGATTTTTCCGCACCATTTTTGAAAAATCCGCAGGTAAAAGGCACTGCGTTTTACCTGCGGATTTACCGTGGATTTCCAGTGTTTTTTATGCGGATTTCACCTGCGGATTCCTATTGAGGAACAGCTGTAAAACGCTGCGAAATCCGCACAAAGAATTGACATACTGCGGAAAATACAGCGCAGCATTTCCGCGCAGTATTTTCCGCACCATGGGCACAGCGGATTTGGTTTTCCATAGGTTTACATGGTACTGTAAACCTGATGGAACACTGCTATGAATCCGCAGCGGCCAATCCGCTGCGGATCCGCAGCCAAATCCGCACAGTGTGCACATAGCCTAATTCTAACGCTAACCCTAGTACTAACCCTACCCCTAACCCTAGTTCTAACTCTAACCCTAACCCTAACCCTACCCCTAGTTCTAACTCTAACCCTAGTTCTAACCCTAGTGGAAAAAAAAAAAATATTTTCTTTATTTTATTATTGTCCCTACCTATGGGGGTGATAAAGGGCGGGGGGGGGGGTCATTTACTATTTTTTTTATTTTGATCACTGTGATAAGTTTACCACAGTGATCAAAATGTACATGGAACGCATCTGCCGGCCGGCAGATTCGGCGGGCGCACTGAGCATGCGCCCGCCATTTTGGAAGATGGCGGCGCCCAGGGAAAAGACGGACCGACTTCGGGAGGCTCGGTAAGTATGAGGGGGTGGTGGTGGGGGTTGGATTGGAGCACAGGGGGGTGGATCGGAGCACAGGGGGGGGGGGGAGCTGACAGGAGCACGGGGGAGCGGACAGGGGGACGGAGGGGGGTACCGGACAGAACGGAGGACTGGGGAGGAGATCGGGGGCGGTGTGTGTGTGGGGGGGGGGGGGGGGCAGAACATGATTTCCAGCCATGGCAGATGCTATTGCAGCATCGGCCATGGCTGGATTGCAATATTTCACCATTTTCATAGGTGAAATATTGCAAATTGCTCTGATTGGCTGTTGCACTTTCAACAGCCAATCAGAGTGATCGTAGCCACGTGGGGGCAAAGCCACCCCCCCCTGGGCTGAAGTACAACTCCCCCTCTCCCTGCAGATCGGGTGAAATAGGAGTTAACCCTTTCACCCGATCTGCAGGGACGCGATCATTCTGTGACACAGCATATGCGTCACAGGTCGGATTGGCACCGACTTTCATGACGCATACGCTGTGTCACAGGTCGGGAAGGGGTTAAATAGCAAAGGAATCGGTATGATGATGCTGGGCAACACGGTGCATGCGCCGCTCGGAGGACCCGGAAACGGTGGTCCCGCGTGTAGTGACCGATGGCGCACCAGGCACATAGACACAGGGGGGCGGCGCACAGCAGGGACACAAGCAGGTGCATGCGCACAGCCAGCAGCATCATACATGTTGATGGTAACCACAGGAACAAGGAGCCGCTGGAGATCGGCAAGGCAAAAATGGGAATGAATGTGTGGAGATGGAAATTAATACTTAACCCCTTCCCGACCTTTGACGCCACGTAGGCGTCATGAAAGTCGGTGCCAATCCGACCTGTGACGACGCCTATGTGGCGTCATGGAAAGATCGCGTCCCTGCAGATCGGGTGAAAGGGTTAACTCCATTTTCACCCGATCTGCAGAGACAGGGGGAGTGGTACTTCAGCCCAGGGGGGGTGGCTTCCCCCCCCCCCCCCCCGTGGCTACGATCGCTCTGATTGGCTGTTTCACTTTCAACAGCCAATCAGAGCGATTTGTAATATTTCACCTATGAAAATGGTGAAATATTACAATCCAGCCATGGCCGATGCTGCAGTAGCATCTGCCATGGCTGGAGACCCCGATCTGCCCCCCGCCACCGATCGCCCCCCCAGTCGTCCTTTCTGCCCCGATCTCCTGTCCGCTCCCCTCCTCCCTCCTGTCCGCTCCCCCGGTCCTCTTGTCCTCTCCCCCGGTCCTCCGATCCCCCCCCATACTTACCTAGCTTCGATGTCCCTCCCGGTGTCCGGCCGTCTTCTCCATGGGCGCCGCCATCTTGGAAAATGGCGGGCGCATGCGCAGCGCGCCCGCCGAATCTGCCAGCCGGCAGATTCATTACAAGTACATTTTGATCGCTGTGGTAGGTTCTATCGCAGCGATCAAAATAAAAAAATAATAAATAAACACCCCCCCCCCCCCCCCCCTTTATCACCCCCATAGGTAGGGACAATAATAAAATAAAGAAAATATATTTTTTTCTTTTTCCACTAGGGTTAGGGTTAGAACTAGGGGTAGGGTTAGGGTTACGGGTAGGGTTAGGGTTAGGGGTAGGGTTATGGCATGTGCACACAGTGCGGATTTGGCTGCGGATCCGCAGCGGATTGGCCGCTGCGAATTCGAAGCAGTTTTCCATTCCAGTACCATGTACACCTATGGAAAACCAAATACGCTGTGCCCATGGTGCGGAAAATTCCGTGCAGAAACGCTGCGTTGTATTTTCCGCAGCATGTCAATTCTTTGTGCGGATTCCGCAGCGTTTTACACCTGTTCCTCAATAGGAATCCGCAGGTGAAATCCGCACAAAAAAACACTGGAAATCTGCTGTAAATCCGCAGGTAAAACACAGTGCCTTTTACCTGCAGATTTTTCAAAAATCGTGCGGAAAAATCTCACACGAATTCGCAACGTGGGCACATAGCCTTAGGGTTAGGGTTGGAATTAGGGCTAGGGTTTGAAATAGGGTTAAGATTAGGCTTGTGGTTAGGGTTACGGATAGGGTTAGGGGTGTGTTGGGGTTACAGTTGTGGTTAGGGTTGGGATTAGGGTTACGGTTGGGATTAGGGTTAGGATTAGGGTTAGGGTTGGAATTAGGGTTACGGGTGTGTTGCGGTTAGGGGTGTGTTGGGGTTAGGGTTGTGATTAGGGTTATGGCTACAGTTGGGATTAGGATTAGGGGTGTGTTGGGGTTAGTGTTGGAGTTAGAATTGAGGGGTTTCCACTGTTTAGGCACATCAGGGGTCTGCAAACGCAACATGGCGCCACCATTGATTCCAGCCAATCTTGCGTTCAAAAAGTCAAATGGTGCTCCCTCCCTTCCAAGCCCCGACGTGCGCCCAAACAGTGGTTTACCCCCACATTTGGGGTACCAGCGTACTCAGGACAAACTGAGCAACAACTGTTGGGGTCCAATTTCTCCTGTTACCCTTGCAAAAATAAAAAATTACTTGCTAAAACATAATTTTTGAGGAAAGAACAATTATTTTTTATTTTCACGGCTCTGCGTTATAAACTTCTGTGAAGCACTTGGGG
Organism: Ranitomeya variabilis; assembly: GCF_051348905.1. Lineage (NCBI taxonomy): Eukaryota > Metazoa > Chordata > Amphibia > Anura > Dendrobatidae > Ranitomeya > Ranitomeya variabilis. Next base: position 291,467,740 of record NC_135235.1, read on the forward strand.
GTTGAAAGTGCTCACCACACATCTAGATAAGTTCCTTCGGGGGTCTAGTTTCCAAAATGGGGTCACTTGTGGGGTGTTTCTACTGTTTAGGCACATCAGGGGCTCTGCAAATGCAATGTGACGCCCGCAGACCATTCCATCAAAGTCTGCATTTCAAATGTCACTACTTCCCTTCCGAGCCCTGACGTGTGCCCAAACAGTGGTTTACCCCCACATATGGGGTATCAGCACACTCACAACAAACTGGGCAACAAATATTGGGGTCCAATTTCTCCTGTTACCCTTGTGAAAATAAAAAATTGCTTGCTAAAACATCTTTTTTGAGGAAAGAAAAATGATTTTTTATTTTCACGGCTCTGCGTTATAAACTTCTGTGAAGCACTTGGGGGTTCAAAGTGCTCACCACACATCTAGATAAGTTCCCTTGGGGGTCTAGTTTCCAAAATGGAGTCACTTGTGGGGAGTTCCTACTGTTTAGGCACATCAGGGGCTCTGCAAACGCAACCTGATGCCCGCAGAGCATTCCATCAAAGTCTGCATTTCAAAACGTCACTACTTCCCTTCCGAACCCCGACGTGTGCCAAAACAGTGGTTTACCCCCACATATGGGGTATCAGCGTACTCAGGAGAAACTGGACAACAACTTTTGGGGTCCAATTTCTCCTGTTACCCTTGGGAAAATAAAAAATTGTGGGCTAAAAAATCATTTTTCAGAAAAGAAAAATTATTTTTTTATTTTCATGGCTCTGTGTTATAAACTTCTATGAAGCACTTGGGGGTTCAAAGTGCTCACCACACATCTAGATTAGTTCCTTGGGAGGTCTAGTTTCCAAAATGGGGTCACTTGTGTGGGAGCTCCAATGTTTAGGCACACAGGGGCTCTCCAAATGCGACATGGTGTCCGCTAATGATTGGAGCTAATTTTCCATTCAAAAAGCCAAATGGCGTGCCTTCCCTTCCGAGCCCTGCCGTGCGCCCAAACAGTGGCTTACCCCCACATATGGGGTATCATCGTACTCAGGACAAACTGGACAACAACATTTGGGGTCCAATTTCTCCTATTACCCTTGGGAAAATAAAAAATTCTGGGCTAAAAATCATTTTTGAGGAAAGAAAAATTATTTTTTATTTTCACGGCTCTGCGTTATAAACTTCTGTGAAGCACCTGGGGGTTATAAGTGCTCACTATGCATGTAGATAAGTTCCTTGGGGGGTCTAGTTTCCAAAATGGGGTCACTTGTAGGGGAGCTCCAATGTTTAGGCACACAGGGGCTCTCCAAATGCGACATGGTGTCCGCTAACGATTGGAGCTAATTTTCCATTCAAAAAGTCAAATGGCACGCCTCCCCTTCCGAGCCTTGCCGTGCACCCAAACAGTGGTTTACCCCCACATATGAGGTATCGGCGTACTCAGGAGAAATTGCCCAACAAATTTTAGGATCCATTTTATCCTGTTGCCCATGTGAAAATGAAAGAATTTAGGCTAAAAGAAATTTTGTGTGAAAAAAAAAAAAGTACTTTTTCATTTTTGCGGATCAATTTGTGAAGCACCTGGGGGTTTAAAGTGCTCACTATGCCTCTAGATGAGTTCCTTGGGGGGTCTAGTTTCCAAAATGGGGTCACTTGTGGAGGAGCTCCAATGTTTAGGCACACAGGGGCTTTCCAAACGCGACATGGTGTCCGCTAACGATGGAGATAATTTTTCATTCAAAAAGTCAAATGGCGCTCCTTCCCTTCCAAGCCTTGCCATGTGCCCAAACAGTGGTTTACCCCCACATGTGAGGTATTGGTGTACTCAGGAGAAATTGCCCAACAAAATTTAGGATCCATTTTATCCTGTTGCCCATGTGAAAATGAAAAAATTGAGGCTAAAATAATTTTTTTGTGAAAAAAAAGTACTTTTTCATTTTTACGGATCAATTTGTGAAGCACCTGGGGGTTTAAAGTGCTCACTATGCTTCTAGATAAGTTCCTTGGGGGGTCTAGTTTCCAAAATGGGGTCACTTGTGGAGGAGCTCCAATGTTTAGGCACACGGGGGCTCTCCAAACGCGACATGGTGTCCGCTAAAGATTGGAGCCAATTTTTCATTCAAAAAGTCAAATGGCGCTCCTTCCCTTCCGAGCCCTGCCGTGCGTCCAAACAGTGGTTTACCCCCACATATGAGGTATCAGGGTACTCAGGACAAATTGGACAACAACGTCCGTGGTCCAGTTTCTCCTTTTACCCTTGGGAAAATAAAAAAATTGTTGCTAAAAGATCATTTTTGTGACTAAAAAGTTAAATGTTCATTTTTTACTTCCATGTTGCTTCTGCTGCTGTGAAACACCTGAAGGGTTAATAAACTTCTTGAATGTGGTTTTGAGCACCTTGAGGGGTGCAGTTTTTAGAATGGTGTCACTTTTGGGTATTTTCAGCCATATAGAACCCTCAAAATGACTTCAAATGTGAGGTGGTCCCTAAAAAAAATGGTTTTGTAAATTTTGTTGTAAAAATGAGAAATCACTGGTCAAATTTTAACCCTTATAACTTCCTAGCAAAAAAAAATTGTTTCCAAAATTGTGCTGATGTAAAGTAGACATGTGGGAAACGTTATTTATTAACTATTTTGTGTCACATAACTCTCTGGTTTAACAGAATAAAAATTCAAAATGTGAAAATTGCGAAATTTTCAAAATTTTCGCCAAATTTCCGTTTTTTTCACAAATAAACTCAGAAATTATCGACCTAAATTTACCACTAACATGAAGCCCAATATGTCACGAAAAAACAATCTCAGAATCGCTAGGATCCGTTGAAGCGTTCCTGAGTTATCTAATAAAGGGACACTGGTCAAAATTGCAAAAAACGGCAAGGTCATTAAGGCCAAAATAGGCTGGGTCATGAAGGGGTTAAAGGTGAATGGGGGATGGGATTGCTGTATGTAAGATAATCATAAAAAATGAAAAATAAAACTGAGTGAAGGTAGAGATGATAAATACAATCGGGACAAAAAAAATATAAAGAATATATACTTAGGTGTGAAAATATGAATGAGGGCAAGGTGGAGTGACAGAGGCTTCTGGCCTACAGACTTTTTTGCATATCCATTCAAAAGCTGATTTTTCAGTAACGAGGAACTGACCGGCCATGTAAAGGTATTCCTGGACCTGTCTCTGAAGGAGTCACATGCGCATATAAATAGTTTAGGATCTGGAATCCTGCTGACATTCCCTTTAAATGACTGAGTGGTAAATATTTATCGGTGGGCGGTCCTTTAGTAGCCTGTTTACACATGCAAAGCGCCTTTAATGATGTGCATGGAATGATCTGTAATTATGGGCGGTCATTGTTCTCGGCAGTGAGTCCCCATCTGCCAAGAAGAATCTGTTGTGCATATAGTCGGCGATCGCAGTCTTCTCCAGCATACAGCGCCGCTCCGATCTTCTGCATCAGAACGACGCTCCATAGACTTACAATGTAAAAGTGACTCGGCAGAGAAGCGGCGCTGGATACCGGAGAAGATGATGATCGGCGACTTTACACACTGATATTGCACTGATATTGCACTAACTGTTACCCACGTTTAGGAATGGGGAAAAAAAAGTTAGTGCTTCTTTAAGGATCCCATTATAGTGAACGTGAGCTAAACTTTACATAGGCTTGGGAGCAGCTTTAAGATGGGCTGATCTCTGGAGCGTTCGCTGTGAGCAGCTTTCTCTCTGCAATGTTTTCTTGCTGGGCCCTTTATAGTGTCACTTCGGCCCCTGTAATGATTAAACGTTTTATTAAAGGGACAGTGTCACCCCCTCCAGCCCTTATAAACTAAAAGAGCCACATTGTGCAGCAGTAGTGCTGCATTCTAACAAGGTGGCTCTTTTAGTTTGTGGTGCAGTTATAGCCAAAATAAAACGTTTTATAATTTCGCCAAAATACCTGTCTTTAGCCCTGGAGGCAGGTCTTAACCCCTCTGCTACAACCGCCACACTGCCGTCACTCAAATCTTCGGCGCCGGGCGCCGCCCCCTCCGCTCTGTTTTCCTCTCAAAACCGGCGCCTGCGCTGTTTAGTACTGGCTGGGGCAGGCGCAGTGAGCTCTGGCCGTCTGACCTCACATGCAGTCTTGCAGACTGCGCCTGTGCGGCAACCCAGCTTGTGAATCCCAGCCCCGCACTGTGCATAATGCATAACACACTGCGGGGCTGGGATTCACAAGCTGGGTGGCCGCAAGACTGCATGTGAGGTCAGACGGCCAGAGCTCACTGCGCCTGCCCCAGCCAGTACTAAACAGCGCAGGCACCGGATTTGAGTGGAAAACAGGGCGGAGGGGGCAGCGCCCGGCTCCGAAGATTTGAGTGACGGCAGTGTGGCGGTTGCAGCAGAGGGGTTAAGACCTGCCTCCAGGGCTAAAGAGAGGTATTTTGGCGAAATTATAAAACGCTTTATTTTGGCTATAACTGCACCACAAACTAAAAGAGCCACCACCTTGTCAGAATGCAGCATTACTGCTGCACAAGGTGGCTCTTTTAGTTTATAACGGCTGGAGGGGGTGACAGTGTCCCTTTAACATCAATTCAGCAGGTTTTTTGTTTTTTTTTCCATCTCATCCTTGCAGTGTCTTACACTATTTCCAATTACCAGACACTTCCTTGCACCAAACTGATAGATGGGATCTTTTCTAGGAAAGGGAACCTGAGAGATCCTTGATAGGAGCTGTGGAAGGTGTCATTTATCTTGTGTAGATCCATGTTACCGTGTGTCTGCTGTTCCTGAGTCCAGATACTTTGTTACGCTAAGTTTGTGCCTGTATTGGGTGGAGATATATATATCTATATCTATATATCTTCCTGAAAATGATTGCAAACACAAATTCTCTGGTATTATTATCTTCATTTAATTTGTCTTAAATGAAAAAAACACAAAAAGAATTGTTCTAAAGCCAAATTGGATATAATTCCACACCAAACATAAAAAAAGGGGGTGGACAAAAGTATTGGCACTGTTCGAAAAATCATGTGATGCTTCTCTAATTTGTGTTATTAACAGCACCTGTAACTTACCTGTGGCACCTAACAGGTGTTGGCAATAACTAAATCACACTTGCAGCCAGTTGACATGGATTAAAGTTGACTCAACCTCTGTCCTGTGTCCTTGTGTGTACCACATTGAGCATGGAGAAAAGAAAGAAGACCAAAGAACTGTCTGAGGGCTTGAGAAACCAAATTGTGAGGAAGCATGAGCAATCTCAAGGCTACAAATCCATCTCCAAAGACCTGCATGTTCCTGTGTCTACCGTGCGCAGTGTCATCAAGAAGTTTAAAGCCCATGGCACTGTGGCTAACCTCCCTAGATGTGGACGGAAAAGAAAAATTCACAAGAGATTTCAACGCAAGATTGTGCGGATGTTGGATAAAGAACCTCGACTAACATCCAAACAAGTTCAAGCTGCCCTGCAGTCCGAGGGTACAACAGTGTCAACCCCTACTATCCGTCGGCGTCTGAATGAAAAGGGACTGTATGGTAGGAGACCCAAGAAGATCCCACTTCTTACCCCGAGACATAAAAAAGCCAGGCTGGAGTTTGCCAAAACTTACCTGAAAATGCCTAAAATGTTTTGGAAGAATGTTCTCTGGTCAGATGAGACAAAAGTAGAGCTTTTTGGGCAAAGGCATCAACATAGAGTTTACAGGAGAAAAAAAGAGGCATTCAAAGAAAAGAACACGGTCCCTACAGTCAAACATGGCGGAGGTTCCCTGATGTTTTGGGGTTGCTTTGCTGCCTCTGGCACTGGACTGCTTGACCGTGTGCATGGCATTATGAAGTCTGAAGACTACCAACAAATTTTGCAGCATAATGTAGGGCCCAGTGTGAGAAAGCTTGATCTCCCTCAGAGGTCATGGGTCTTCCAGCAGGACAATGACCCAAAACACACTTCAAAAAGCACTAGAAAATGCTTTGAGAGAAAGCACTAGAGACTTCTAAGGTGGCCAGCAATGAGTCCAGACCTGAATCCCATAGAACACCTGTGGAGAGATCTAAAAATGGCAGTTTGGAGAAGGCACCCTTCAAATATCAGGGACCTGGAGCAGTTTGCCAAAGAAGAATGGTCTAAAATTCCAGCAGAGCATTGTAAGAAACTCATTGATGGTTACTGGAAGCGGTTGGTCGCAGTTATTTTGGCTAAAGGTTGTGCAACCAAGTATTAGGCTGAGGGTGCCAATACTTTTGTCTGGCCCATTTTTGGAGTTTTGTGTGGAATGATCAATGTTTTGCTTTTTGCTTCATTCTCTTTTGTGTTTTTTCATTTAAGACAAATTAAATGAAGATAATAATCCCAAAGAATTTGTGTTTGCAATCATTTTCAGGAAGAAACTGAGTATTATAATCTGTCAGAATTGCAGGGGTGTGAATACTTTTGGCCATGACTGTAGGTCATTCCATGTCAAGTGAACCAATGATTTTTACCTCTATATTTTTAATTCTTTTGAGATTTTATTTGGTAATAGTGTGTCAGATAATGCAAAATGTGAAGAAAAAAAATTGTAGAATTTTTTTTTTTTAATTGATTTTCAAAGTTCGGAAAAAGTGCGAATTTCGGTGTTGCCTGCCTTTACATTTCTCCTCATAACTCCGACTAGAAAAAAGAGAGAGAAACAAAATAAACCCCATTATACTCAAAACTATACAGGCTTTCACGAGATATGTCACAAGAGTATCTTTATAATATTTTACCCATGCAAACGCCAAATTTTAAAGCTTATTTCCGAAAAAAGCGTTTAATTTCAAAAGCTTTATATGTGTCTGCTATGCTCCTAGCCACATCTGTACCAAAATACAAGTTGGGATCGTGATGGGATCATATTTTAAAAAATAAAACTATTAGTGTCAATTCGAAAATCTCCATTTCAGATCTGTTCAGCCTGTGGCCTAAAAGTGTGGGGTCTACATTTACCAAATAATCCATGATTTTTAGATATTCCTGTATTATTTTATTATGTTACAGAGTATTAGACGCAGGAGAGGACAGAGGAGAAAGCTTTGTTAGGGCAGAGAATGACCAGGGGTAGACGGTGACTGCAGAGCAGATGACAGGCCGGCAGCTCCTGCCTCCAGAGGCCGTATTCACACCAAATCTTAACACCCAGGCAACTCCTCAAATGGAGTGAGAAACATATTCCTAACATCCAGTTCATGTATTGTACAAACCAGGACTACGAAGAGGAGGAGAGTTTGGGAAAACATCAGTTACAGGAAGCAGAACCCATCACAGGGACTCAGCAATACCGGACTGTCATCCCATGTAGTGAAATAAAAACAAGGCTTTTTTCATTCAGCAAAGACAGTGAAGTCCATGAAGTGGTAGAAGACGGCACAAGATTGGCAATGGATGACATAACTGGTGATGTGACCTGTGAATATGATTGGCGCTGGTGGCGGCTACTGTACTCTCCAAAGATTGTGAAAATGAAGACGTAGGTGTGACTTTTTGCACCTTCTGGTCCAGCGCCATCCTTTGTATCCAAGAAAACCAGACATTGTAAAAGTTACAAAAATCAGATAATAACTCAGGTGGAGCCGAGCACCATGACAGCCGCACATACTCTGACACAAGAGGAAATGGGCATTGCTTGTAAGCGCGTATGGACATTACATTTCACCCACTAGAAGGGACACATTGAGAACAGGCCAGTTTAAAAACCTACTATTGTTTGATTAGTTCATATTTTATAGAACAAGGATTTAACTACTGTACTATTCTTAAACACTTCATAAATGACATGTTTAGTGATATAACAGAAAAAAAAAGTATAAATGGGTCTTAAAAATATTGGTTCTTTTAATCTTGTTTGTAACATATAAGTAGGACGAGACTGTATTTAGAAAACCACACTTGAGGATGTGATCACCTTTTATCTTTTGGCTTATTCAATGCATTCAGGTTGAAAATGCTGAGCAATTTGTTATGATGATTAAGATGTATTTATTCTGGCGCTTCAGTATTTGTTTTTTGTGTTTCTTTATTGTTGCATATAAATGTTGAATTCAATAAGTTGTAATTTGAAAAGAAAAAAGAAACTCACACAAACATAAAATCAGATGATTCAAGGCTTAAAAAAAATACAAATTTGATAGGTCCCAAGCTGAATCCCTGTACAAATATAATCAAGAACACAAGTAAAGGCCCCGTCTCACATAGCGAGATCGCTAGCGAGATCGCTGCTGAGTCACAAGTTTTGTGACGCAACAGCGACCTCAGTAGCGATCTCGCTATGTGTGACACGTACCAGCGATCAGGCCCCTGCTGCGAGATCGCTGGTCGTGTCGGAATGGCCTGGACCTTTTTTTGGTCGTTGAGGTCCCGCTGACATCGCTGAATCGGTGTGTGACACCGATCCAGCGATGTCTTCACTGGTAACCAGGGTAAACATCGGGTTACTAAGTGCAGGGCCGCGCTTAGTAACCCGATGTTTACCCTGGTTACCAGCGTAAATGTAAAAAAAACCAAACAGTACATACTCACCATCTGATGTCCGTCAGGTCCCTTGGCGTCTGCTTCCTGCTCTGACTGCCGCCGTAAAGTGAGAGCACAGCAGTGACGTCACCGCTGCGCTCTGCTTTCACTGTACGGCGGCACACAGTCAGAGCGGGAAGCGGACGGCAAGGGACCTGACGGGCAACAGATGGTGAGTATGTAGTGTTTGTTTTTTTTGGTAACCAGGGTAAACATCGGGTTACTAAGCGCGGCCCTGCGCTTAGTAACCCGATGTTTACCCTGGTTACCCGGGTGCTGCAGGGGGACTTCGGCATCGTTGAAGACAGTTTCAACGATGCCGAAGTCGTTCCCCTGATCGTTGGTCGCTGGAGAGAGCTGTCTGTGTGACAGCTCCCCCAGCGACCACACAGCGACAAAACAGCGACGCTGCAGCGATCAGCATCGTTGTCTGTATCGCTGCAGCGTCGCTGTGTGAGACGGGGCCTTAACACACATGCATGTTTTCACAATTTTAAAACATACTTTTTTTCACAATTGTGCATCAAATTTTTTTATTTGATTTCTCCAAAACAAAATATAAAGAAACAGTCTTGTGACATATCAAATGAAAGCCGGTACCGTTCTGAGAAAAATGATGCCTCTCCCAACTCTTTATCTTAATTCTAGCCCGAGATATGATAAAAAATGTAAAGCCATACCAGGCCAAAATCCGCGCTTCTTCAAAACTTTAGAAATCTATAAAAAATTAACTGATGAAGAAAAAAAATTCAAAACTTTTAATTTGTAATTAACTAAAGTTGTACTTCATAAAAACAAAAAATAAAAAAATCTAAAGACGTCAGGTAAAAAAAATATTCATATTTGGATCATTTGATATGGAATGACCCATATACACATACAGTTAGGTCCATATATATATGGACAGAGACAACATTTTTCTAATTTTGGTTATAGACATTACCACAATGAATTTTAAACAAAACAATTCAGATGCAGTTAAAGTTCAGACTTTCAGCTTTCATTTGCGGGTATCCACATTAAAATTGGATAAAGGGTTTAGGAGTTTAAGCTCCTTAACATGTGCCACCCTGTTTTTAATGGGACCAAATATAATTGGACAGTTGACTCCAAGGCTATTTCATGGACAGGTGTGGGCAATCCCTTCGTTATGTAATTCTCAAGCAGATAAAAGGCCTGGAGTTGATTTGAGGTGTGGTGTTTGCATTTGGAAGGTTTTGCTGTGAAGTAAACATGCGGTCAAAGGAGCTCTCCATGCAGGTGAAACAAGCCATCCTTAAGCTGCGAAAACAGAAAAAACCCATCCGAGAAATTGCTACAATATTAGGAGTGGCAAAATCTACAGTTTGGTACATCCTGAGAATGAAAGAAAGCACTGGTGAACTCATCAATGCAAAAAGACCTGGGCGCCCACGGAAGACAACAGTGGTGGATGATCACAGAATAATCTCCATGGTGAGAAGAAACCCCTTCACAACAGCCAACCAAGTGACCAACACTCTCCAGGAGGTCACTAGTGTTTATTGATGATGTGACACAGGACAGAAGCAGCCGAATGAATTCTGAGGTATTCAGAGCCGCAATACTGTGTGCTCAGATCCAGCCAAATGCAGCCAAACTGATTGGTCATCGTTTCATACTACAGATGGACAATGACCCAAAACATAAAGCCAAAGCAACCCAGGAGTTTATTAAAGCAAAGAAGTGGAATATTCTTGAATGGCCAACTCAGTCACCTGATCTCAACCCAATTGAGCATGCATTTCACTTGTTAAAGACTAAACTTCAGACAGAAAGGCCCACAAACAAACAGCAACTGAAAACCACCGCAGTGAAGGCCTGGCAGAGCATCAAAAAGGAGGAAACACAGCGTCTGGTGATGTCCATGAGTTCAAGACTTCAGGCAGTCATTGCCAACAAAGGGTTTTCAACCAAGTACTAAACATGAACATTTTATTTTAAATTATTGAATCTGTCCAATTACTTTTAGTCCCTTTAATAACAGGGTGGCACATGTTAAAGGAGCTGAAACTCCTAAACCCTTCATCCAATTTTAATGTGGATACCCTCAAATGAAAGCTGAAAGTCTGAACTTCAACTGCATCTGAATTGTTTTGTTTAGGGAACCTGTCACCCCCAAAATCGATAGTGAGGTAACCTCACCGTCATCAGGGGCTTATCTACAGCATTCTGTAATGCTGTAGATAAGCCGCTGATGTTACCTGAAATAGGAGAAAAAGAGGTTAGATTATACTCACCCAGGGGCGGTCTCGCTGCGGTCCGGTCCGATGGGTGTCTCAGGTCCGGTCCAGCGCCTCCTATCTTCATTCCATGACGTCCTCTTCTGGTCTTCACGCCGCGGCACCGGCGCAGGCGTACTTTGTCTGACCTGTTGAGGGCAGAGCAAAGTACTGCAGTGCGCAGGCGCTGGGCCTCTCTGTCCTTTCTGGCGCCTGCGCACTGCAGTACTTTGCTCTGCCCTCAACAGGTCAGACAAAGTACGCCTGCGCCGGAGCCGCGGCGTGAAGACCAGAAGAGGACTTCATGGAATGAATATAGTAGGCACTGTACTGGACCTGAGACACCCATCGGACCGTACCGCCCCTGGGTGAGTATAATCTAATGTCTTTTTCTCATCTTTCAGGTTACATCGGGGGCTTATCTACAGCATTACAGAATGCTGTAGATAAGCCCCTGATGCCGGTGAGCTTACCTCACCATCGATTTTGGGGGTGAAAGGTTCCCTTTAAAATTCATTGTGGTAATGTCTATATCCAAAATTAGAAAAATGTCTGTCCAAATATATATGGACCTAACTGTATGTATGTAGTATATGTGTATGTGATAGAGATATATATATATATATTCGTAAGTCTTGGTCCAGTTTCCCTCGATGCCTCCTGGCGGACATTCTTCTGTGTGATTGGATAGGTTCTGTGTATGCTTTATTCAGAATTTTGCATTATTAGAAGGGGGTGCAATATTTAGGATCCTCGTCTCAATAAGAATAGATAGCGGGTACGGTGGACGACCTTTCCTGTTTTATGTTCTAAAGACAACCCATCTTGCCTGATGTTGCTCAGCTATTGGTGTTGATTTGTAAATCTGGTGACCCGTTAAGACGAGCCCATAAACTGAGGAAGAATTGTTCCATATTAAGGCTCGTCTCCCAATTATCAGCCCATCTAAGCAGGCCGGCAATCACCTAAAGGTTGCGCAAAATGCATCTGGTGCGATAATTTTTGAGCTTGCTTAAAAATTGTCATTATTGGCAGCCTGTGTAAGCAAGAGATGTGCTGATATTCTGCAATAGAGATTAATTCTATTAATGTATATAATTTTATTTTTATTCTTAAGACTATCATGAAATCCCGGAGCTCTCCTGTCTTGCTCTCCCGCTTGTATTTGTATATGTTGATCGTATGGCCTTGTGTTTGTTATATCTGCTAGCATTTGGTGTGGCCATTAATTAGGAGGGACGTTCACGTAGTTTTGGCCGTAATATAATGGCACAGTAACTATTATGTTAAAGTTCTTGTAGGTGATGTTATATAATAGTTATAGAGAAGCATGAACACAGACCTATTTACAAGTGGGAATCAAGGCAGTGGTTTTGGAGACCACTGCTGGAGGTAAACAAGTCACCGGAGGTCACAGTGACTCGCCTGTGCAGAAGATCTGAGTGCAGCGCCCACAGAAGGGAGGATGAGGTATGGATTTCCAAGGGAGTGCAGGGCGCAGGCGTATGATTCCGGTGCCGTTACTGACGCTGATGGGAGGCAGTATGTATTACAATGAAGGCAGGGATTTCTTACAGCACCGCACCGCACGCCTGGAAGAAATCACGAACATCAAGAAAAATATAAGATTTCTCAACAACAAGACCGCAAATATGAGATTCCCTTTAAAGGGGTTGTACAGTGTTCCGTATTGATTATTCTCTTTAATAGGGGCTGATCTGAGTGACACTACAGGGTGCCGAGCCCTTGCTGTTCCAGCCCTGTACACGAACGCCTCCAGTACTTGTGCACCAGGTCTTGGGACCCTGCCAGGTGAAAGAGGAAGCCGTGACGCAGTCACCGTGCAGAGAGGAAATGAACACGGGAAACCTTTACTCCAGCCCCCCCCCACCACCACATATGGCAGCTTTTTATATACCACTGCTTCTCGTATGGGCTCTATTGTGGCCGATTCTGTTAGGGGAGACCCATCAGGCCGTATACAGCACTCAGCAGTGATTTAGTTATACGAATGATAGAAGAACCTCCATAACGGGACGGTCCTGAGCTGTGGATATCCTGGACGTGGTGTGCTTAAGGTGCACAAAGAAGGAAACCCTGACTCCAGTGGGACGCCTTCCCTTCTGGGTGACTTATTATATGTAGATACATGAAGGCCAATAGAGTTATAGGTGAAAGGGATCAGTTAGAATCTGCGTGGTTTAGTTTTGAACCCCTCCCCCGGGTGTTCTTACTGCTGTTTGTTAAACACCCCCCCCCCCCCCCCCAAAAAAAAAAAAAAAAAAACTGCTTTGCTCACCCTCCCCAGGTCCATCACTGTTATTAGCTGCAGTGCTGCAGCCAATCTATGAGCTCTATGGTGCGTCCCATCAACTCAGGCAGAGCCATTGAGCGCCAGCGCTATTGACTCTGTGCTGCAGACAATAACAGACACCGAGACTGTGTGCCGGACCCCGGGAGGGTGAGTAAAGCGGAGTTACTGTCGTTTTTATAAAGGCAAATTGCATCTTCTATAACAAAAAGAAAATAAAGCCTGTAAAGCAGCTGCAGTGAAGTATAGGCCTTTTCCCTGCCATACAGAGCTTGATCATCACAAGTCATGTCCTGGAGGATGTCAAATAATCGCAGAAATAAGAAAAGCGTTCTGCCTAATCACCGACACGTCTTCACTTTCACGTTGCTCTGATGGAGTATACATATATACTGGGCAGTGTGACGCGGTCCGGCATTCTTCTCATTCCTCCTTCCAGCGTTCCCATTCATTTTGAAGCTGTAATTACCCCATTGAGGCATTACGAGGGCTGGTTCAGCCCATAGACTCTCCGTCTCAGCCGCTCGCTAGATCTGCGGTGACTCACGTGTGATCGGCTCCCGTGTCACCGCTCATTTCTGTTAAGCAATCGCTGCAAGTGGAGGCAGATCCGGCGGCTGCATCTGCTGACCTGTGACAAGCCTGCGGGGTGTGCACATGTCGGAGCAGGGAGCCGAGGCCCCGCAATCTGCTCCCCGCCTGCTACGTAATGCCGCCAGACTGCTGACATGTGCTGCAAACGCATCACAAGCTCGGCAACAGATCAGGGATTTGCCTCCGTCAGGTACTTCTTATGTGGCCGAGCTTTGGGTAGTGTTGATGACGAGTAGGAGATATTTAAAGGGTCCCATCATTAACCCATTGGGTAATGTGCAATGTCATCTGCTATGGATGGCAACCCCCCCTTTAATTAACCTTTTCACTTCTTGCTGCCATGTGCCCCCTTATACTAGATGATACGGGAAATCCCGCTGACATAATAGGATTTCCTGAGGTTTGGCTGGAATCTCTCTGGTGTCTATGAATGTCCCCATAGAGTGCGGGGAGCCTGGCTTTGGTCAGCATGGCTGCCAAGGAGGAAGACGGGAGACTTATCCATCCATGTGGCATCACCTTACTTCGCTCCTCCGTGTATAGAAGCCATTCAGGAGCTATTGATTTAGTTTTCGTAGGTGGTATTGGCAACATCAGATTTTGCAGGACTTTGATTTTTTTTTTTTTTTTTACTATATATTGTGTCCTTGGTGCTGGAAATTTCCATGAGTTTGAGCATTACTGATCAGGGCAGTATATGCAATAGTGGAGCCTGCGTGTGTTCTGAGCATTCTGGTTTGTAGGCACGCTTTTCTTCCGGTTCCAACGCATGCTGCTCTGGAGCTCTGCGACGTCTCAAAAAGCTGGTCAGAAGTCACAGAAAATGTGGTTGGCTGCAGCGGTCAGGTGATTAGTGACTTCTGATCGCAACCAAGGGTGCACAAACCTCTATGTTGGATGGCGAGAACGCATCTTGGTCATTATTTTATAATCATGGATGGTTTTAGAATTTTTCCCTGCCAGACAACCCCTCTAATCGAACGTATGTTGTCTGGCTAAGATCATTGTTAAATTTCACACCCTGTGTCCTCCGGTATTATGGCTAAGATTATAAAAGACGCGTCTGCTTTATTTTTTCCAGAAACCTTGTCCCTCTCGTGTTTAGTGCTGACTAGCGATGAGTAAATGTGCTGGGATAAGCTGTTATCTGAGCATGCTCGGGTGCTATCCGAGTGACTCCGGCATGCTGGAATAATATGTTTGAGTCGCCGGTCTGTCGTAAAGCCGCGAGACATGCAGTCATGGGGTCTCGAACATATTATTCGAGTACGCCGATTATACTTGGTTAGCACCCAAGCATGCTCAGATAACACCTTATCCAAGCACGTTCGCTCATCACTAGTGCTGACCACCTCACGTGACTGCTGCAATCAGTTTTGGAAGAGTGAGGAAAAGATAGGGGGACTTAAAATTAAGACACAAGTGATCTGATGTAGCTACCCGATTGGAGATCACTTTCCCGTTAGACTGTCGGCCAGACCTGTTCATAATGGCCGGTTTGGCTGATGGTGGCCTAATGTGTACTGTGCTGTAGTCCTATTATAGCCATAAGTCCTAAAAAACGTCCTTGGTAGAATACAACAACTTCAGGTCACTTTCTTCTCTGTGCCCAAGACAACAAATGGGCACCTAAAAATGGAAAATTCTAAAGTTCACACAGGACTCAGTTCACATCACATTTACCTTAAATTTTTCCTTCTTGAATTACCTATAGGCCCCAATATTTTCTAGTATAGGGTAGTTGCGGTGTCCTGTTGTATAGAGAGGTTGTCTCGCTGTGACGGCCTTCAGTAAGGAAGGGGGGACCTCAAACTGGGACCCTAACTATCCTTGTACTGGGGGTAGTCTTAAAGGTAGAGGGCCTGAGTCTCCAACTTTACTATGCTCCTGTTTAATATCCTAAGTTGCCCCTCCCAGGAGGCCTGAGACAGATATGTTAGTGTATAAATACACAAGACAAACAGGTATAACAAAAAGCAACTTGCATACAAAAACACTCAGCAAGGGTAGCGAGGAATAAAGAGAAGGATATGAAGGTACAAACCAAATGGGAATAGGATCATGGAGAAAGCATACACCCAAAAAACAGCACGCAACAATCTCCAGCAGCAACTACGAACTCCAACTTCAGCAAGCCAGGAAACAAAACGTTCACATGCAGGGATGAGAAGGTCTGGCCAGGTTTTATAGAGAGAGAGGAAATGAGCAGGTCATGAGCAGCTGTGAGAGGGAGCTGCATGTCTCTAACCAGCACACAAGGTTGTTAACCTCTCCAACGCCAATGGAAATAAAGTCCCATTTAATATGACGAACAAAACACACAGGCTAAATGGAAGACCTGCGATTCACAGTACTTGATCGCCTAACCCCAGATCTCCCAGGAGGACGTGACACCCTCGTGACAGGTGCTGCAGACTTCACTTTCCTATACAGTAAAAACAATGAGTTGCTGTTCTATATGGGGCTGAAAGAGGCCAAAAGGGGGATAGTCTTTTTGGCTTTTGTCCCATGAATTTGGGGCTTACGGAGGCAGTTGGTATTTGCAGCTGGAGCTTCGCTGTACATAAAGGGAAAATGTGATGTGACCCGAGCTTTACATTCTGCATACAGCTGAAAACCTGGACTACAAAGAGGAAGAAAAAAAAAAAAGAGGAAATGTTGAATGGTCATTATTTTTAGCAATTTCTGTAAATTGACAATATTTAGGTAACTACCAAATAAGCCAAAATACTAAATCGAAAGAATAAAAAATAAGCAAAATGTTAAATCAAAAGAATAAATATAATAAGAAAAACTACTACATAATAAATAGAATAAATGGTAGCACGTGCTGTGAATGGCGCGGGTTGTGAGGCAGTGTCATTCCTGTTGGATCAGATGCGCTCGCTGAAGCGTACATGCTTATCCCATATGTCTGCATCCAAATGTAGGTCATGGTACTGGTCTGAGATGAGGCTCGATGGGAGGGGGATGGCAGCCATGTTTTCCTGAGCCTCCTAAACAGGGGGTCCTGAGTTGGGGCCCGCCTCTGATGCCTACGGAGCAGATGAAGTGTGTACGACCACATGGATCCTTCCCAATCCTCTGATCACTTTCCTCCCTGACGATCTCTCGTCTTTTCTCACTTTTCTAAAGTTTTTCTTCTGAATTATCAACAGAATAAACTTTTTGTCGCTTGGCGACTTTTATCCTTCTTTCCACTTCTTGATTGATCTTCAACCTGGGCGACTATTATCCCATTTTCCTTTGATTGCTGTCACTAATCTCTTAAGATGAAAGTCACACCTGAGCGCGCGATCACACGTCAGCACGTTCACAGGTGAAGTGTCCATTACCTGGGAGGAGGCCGAGTCCATCCATGCTCTCCCACTTAAAATTGTCCCCAAACATTACTCCAGTTAATTCCTTTGACTATTAGGAGACTAGCTGGCAGGCTAATGTATAAGGGGTGTCCTGGGTGGTCTCCGATGGCAGCTGTTTGGGGTGGGGGGGGATGAAAGGCTGGTAATGTTGGATT
This sequence comes from Ranitomeya variabilis, assembly GCF_051348905.1. Lineage (NCBI taxonomy): Eukaryota > Metazoa > Chordata > Amphibia > Anura > Dendrobatidae > Ranitomeya > Ranitomeya variabilis. The sequence goes on from NC_135235.1 coordinate 291,484,890, forward strand.
TTAACATGATGTATCCCTTTATTCTTTCGGGAGAGTCTTCTCTTCCCCCTTTAGATAACTTGTATGGGGTCGGGAGGAAGAGCTGCTCTCGCACGTTGCTCCTCTTGTTTACTGGCAGTGAACATCCATTGGCGGCGCGATTTCTAAAATATTTCCTCGTTGTGGGGAATGCCCTTGTTTTTAATTTTTCTGGGCAGATATGCAGAGGGCATGGTGACGTATTATAGATTTATTGACAGTGACAAAAATGCAAACATTTGTACAAGCGGGTGACACAGAAGTCATTGCTGCACATGTTGTCTTGATCACTCGTGGTTCGGGACGTAAGGTGCCGTGTGTGCAGCGGGTCACCTGTACCTTTTATCTGCACAAGATGTCGGGTTTTCATCAGAAAGTGCTATTGTAGCTTCTTTTCTTAATGATTTGCTTTTTTTTATCTTACAGGTCTGCATTAAGTCATCAGTGTGGAGACTGACAGCCCAAGATTGCAGCCATGCAGACTATTAAGTGTGTGGTCGTCGGGGATGGTGCCGTTGGTAAAACATGTCTCTTAATTTCATACACAACAAACAAGTTCCCTTCAGAATATGTTCCAACGGTAAGTTCAGGCCAAATCTCCATATGTGACTCAGAAGCAATTACATCAGAAAATGAGTCATACTCTTCCAGTACCCCCTGAGAAAGCAGTATGCGAAACTTTAAAAGAGTACCTTGCATGGCATTTGCTAGTTATAGGTCTTGACTTGCTTTTCAAGAGCCAAGAGTATCCATCAAAAAAACACCACCACTCCCTATATATACTGCTTGCTCCGTGAAATGCAATTATTAAGAAAATCAAGTTACTAAAAATGCTTTATAGAAGAAAACATAAGAATCACAAATGCAAAAAAAATCTTTCGAAACGCCTCATGCAAAAAAGATAAGAACACGTATTATAAGTTGCCACACAAATGCTCAAAAGCCACAATGCCCCCAACAACCATGAAATGTCAAGACCTATAACTCTCAAATGCCATGCTAGCCGAGTACTGATCTCGCATGTTTCGCATACTGCTTTTTCAGGGAGTACTGGAACATTATTACTTATCACCTGATGTAAAAGCTTCTGGGTCCGCTATAGGGAGCATGTTACCTGATTGCACACTAACACTGGTAGCTAACTAATAACATTGTGCATTAGTAGAGGATAGCCATCACCATGTCTTGGGCAGAGTGGAGATTAGTGCCAGTGTGTTGCTCTGGAGGACCTGTCCAGTCACATGTCATTAGTTGAGGATACCCTACTTATGGGATGTTCCTCTGGGTAATCACTGTATTCTGTTTCCCAGGTATTTGACAACTATGCTGTCACAGTTATGATTGGCGGAGAACCTTACACCCTAGGACTATTTGACACCGCAGGTAAATTATATGAATATCGAAATATATTACACTGTGTAAGTCGGCATATGGTAATCTGGAATGTCTGATCCAACAGCTGTAGCAACAAATGGCAATATAAAACTAATGAGACCGCCATAACATCCAGGGAAGGGGTCTCGTTCACCTCTATGGGGCGTCTGCTTCTTACAGGGAATCTGTCCCTAGGTTTGGCTATGTAATCTGAAAACGTTAAGGCTGTAGGGACAGAGACTTTGATTCTAGGGATGTCACTCACTGGGCTGCTTGCTGTAGTTTTGATAAAATCACTGTTTTGTTGGCTAAAGATCTAGTACTTCTCAGAATGCTGAACTCTTTATAACTCTACCCATACCACTGGCAGTTTTTTGTCTACACTGTGCATAGGCAGAAAGCTGCCAATCAGTTTTTTTGAGTGGGGTTATACAGAGCTCATGACATAGATTTGCTAGTCCTCTTCTGCTAATAAAACAGATTTATTTTTTTTCTTTCAAAACTGCTCCAAGCAGCCCAGTGAGTGACACATCACTGGAATCGGGGTCTCTATCTGTACATTATGCTGCTCTTAGATTAGATCTGGTGACAGATATGGTAGATATAAATGGGGCCGACCCCGGTATCCCTGCCGTCTACTGTGGGCGCACACAGTATATGGAATTACAGTGAATAATGAATGCTGAACTCTGCTTACAGGGCAGGAAGATTACGATAGATTACGGCCACTTAGCTATCCACAGACGGACGTCTTCCTCGTTTGCTTCTCCGTGGTGTCTCCATCTTCATTTGAAAATGTGAAAGAAAAGGTAATGTGTGTGTTTTTTTTTTTTTTGTTTTTTTTTTCCCCCTCCCCTTTCCGGCTTCCGTTGTGCAGTAAAAATGAGCTCTCTGACTCTCAAGATCAGAATGATGATATTGGTGGCAAACTTATAGACTGATGTCCCAAGTGCAGAAACGCTACAGTTTCAGTATTACAGTATGTAGTGGTCTCCTATGAGACTTCACAGGGGTACCAAGTTGGCATCAACAAGGGGGTCTTCAGAATATCCCTGGCTGCCTTTTTTACATTTTTGACACATCCAAACTTACCGTATGTCTGTCCAACCTGTTAGATTCCCACTTTAAGCCACTTTAATCCTTTTCTGTGTTTCATACCATGGTTTTCTTACGTGACCAACGTTCTTATGCCCCTACTATTTTTGCAGTGGGTACCAGAAATCACTCATCACTGTCCCAAGACTCCATTCTTGCTCGTCGGGACACAGATCGACTTAAGAGATGACCCCTCCACAATCGAGAAACTCGCAAAAAATAAACAGAAGCCAATCACTCCAGAGACAGCCGAGAAGCTGGCCCGAGACTTGAAGGCGGTGAAATACGTGGAGTGTTCCGCACTGACGCAGGTAAGGAGGCCTGATATATGACCTGTTCACACGGGCAGTAAGTTTGTACTCCACCTTCTCCGCCACATTATCCTCTACACCTTTTTGGGTACAGTCCATATGTCTAAAATGTTTGTTTAAAGTACAACCCTGGCACTTAGTAATGTCCCCGCCCTCTTGGGAGCCGCCGGGCCGCCCTCTTGGGGGCCGCCCTCTTGGGGGCCGCCGGGCCGCCCTCTTGGGGGCCGCCGGGCCGCCCTCTTGTAATTTGCTGCCGCCAGGTTCGGCAAAGTAGCGGCTATTTTTCTGAACCGTAAAAGGCAAAAAACTCCCCCCCCCCCCCCCCCCCCCATATACTGCTTACTGTGTACCTCTCCATGAACACCCTCTTCTGTTACCTTCATATATCTTTTAAGAAAAGACACATGAAGGTTAATGAGCAGTTTATGGCAGAGGATCGTAAGGCGGCAGGGTAATTTCCGTAGGGGTTTAATCACTGGCTGACTTTGGGAAACTCTGTTTTGGCTGAACTGGATCTGAGCTTTTTAGCTGACTTTATATGTGACGGACAGCTGGAGACCCTCAGACATCCGGCTGTTGGCATATAAAGTGTGCGGGGGGCAATCGCACCTCCCATTAGTCTTCCGTGGCTGCTAGCTCTGTAAAGTTGTTTCCTAACTTCCCGTTACCAACATTCGGACGTCCGGCTCCTGCACCGACACCATGGAATACAGAAGTAAGTGGTTGAGACGTGAAGTCATTGCAGAGAATTACTGCAGGGAAAGGATTGTGCAACAATGCCAATAAGTAATAAAAAAGTGTATAGCAGGGCTGAGCGTGTCACGTCCCGTACTAGGCATGTCAGCGAGGAGACTGCGCACCACACAGGGAACTCTGCGGAGTTCTTCGCTTCCTTGTCTGGTGCGTCACTCCAAGAAGCGCCTGCGTGTACTTGGCATAACATGGCGCGTCACTAGTGCCTTTTTAAAAATAAAAAAATAAAAAAAATTTTATTTTATTTATTTTATTGTTTTCTTCACTTTGATAGTGCCCCTCGATAAGTTACTCCAAAAAGCACCTTGGCTCTGCTACATATGTACTGTAATCTGATTGTACATGTGCTATGCATCATAGTTTGTCTTTGGTACCAATATGGGACCGCTAGAAATGTAATAAGGTGTGGTAGAAACCATCCGAATGTCACTGATGCTCAGATAAGCGAAAGGCACCCACTGAATTTAGGAGAGTCCAGTTAGTACCTTTTGATTGATATGCCATGCTTTTTCTTATGTCCTCTAATTTTGTTGTTTTTTTGTTTTTTTTTTTGTTTATTTTGACTTATGTTCAGCAAACCCTCGTCCTAAGCCCCGCCACCTACTTCCTTTTTCTTTTTTTAATTACTCACTTTATTTCCTCTTTCCACTGGCCTTTTTATGTTTATTGCCTGTTAATTAAGATTTTCTTAGAATTCATAAAAAAAAAAATATATATATATATATATATATATATATATATATATATATTTATTACTAGATGGTGGCCCGATTCTAACGCATCGGGTATTCTAGAATATGTATGCGTAGTGTATAGCGCAGCCCACGCAGTACATTGCGCAGCCCACGCAGTACATTGCGCAGCCCGCGCAGTACATTGCGCAGCCCGCGCAGTACATTGCGCAGCCCGCGCAGTACATTGCGCAGCCCGCGCCGTACATTGCGCAGCCCGCGCCGTACATTGCGCAGCCCGCGCAGTACATTGCGCAGCCCGCGCAGTACATAGCGCAGCCCGCGCAGTACATTGCGCAGCCCGCGCAGTACATAGCGCAGCCCGCGCAGTACATTGCGCAGCCCGCGCAGTACATTGCGCAGCCCGCGCAGTACATTGCGCAGCCCGCGCAGTACATTGCGCAGCCCGCGCAGTACATTGCGCAGCCCGCGCAGTACATTGCGCAGCCCGCGCAGTACATTGCGCAGCCCGCGCAGTACATTGCGCAGCCCGCGCAGTACATTGCGCAGCCCGCGCAGTACATTGCGCAGCCCGCGCAGTACATTGCGCAGCCCGCGCAGTACATTGCGCAGCCCGCGCAGTACATTGCGCAGCCCGCGCAGTACATTGCGCAGCCCGCGCAGTACATTGCGCAGCCCGCGCAGTACATTGCGCAGCCCGCGCAGTACATTGCCCAGTCACGTAGTATAATGCTTCATGCAGTTCTTTATGGCCCCATAGATGACCCATATAATGCTCCATGCAGTTCTTTATGGCCCCATAGATGACCCATATAATGCTCCATGCAGTTCTTTATGGCCCCATAGATGACCCATATAATGCTCCATGCAGTTCTTTATGGCCCCATAGATGACCCATATAATGCTCCATGCAGTTCTTTATGGCCCCATAGATGACCCATATAATGCTCCATGCAGTTCTTTATGGCCCCATAGATGACCCATATAATGCTCCATGCAGTTCTTTATGGCCCCATAGACGCTCCATACAGCATTGTGCCACATGTAATGCTGCTGCTGAGGCAATAAAAACAAAATATCACATACTCACCTCTCGTCGCTGCTCCTCAGCGCCCCGTCTCTCCGCACTGACTGTTCAGGGCAGTGCAGTTATATACTGCGTGGGCTGTGCTATATACTATGTGCCCTGTGTTATATACTTCGTGGCCTGTGTTATATACTGCGTGGCTGCTATATACTGCATGGGCTGTGTTATATAGTAAGTGGGCTGTGTTATATATAGTGCGTGGCCTGTATTGTGTAGTGTGTGTTCCTGTCGTACAACAGTTTGTTGTGGTGTCTCCTGTTGGCGACATTGTCTGTGAGATTCCACATCCTGGGCTTGTCTGGCGGCAGTTTGTTGTGGTGTCTCCTGTTCCCGATGTTGTCGTTTTCTTGCTGCTGCTGCTTTTCTGTCATCCTCATTGGCGTATTTTCGTTTACGACCCATTCTAAGATAGAAACACAGGGAGATGCCGCCCATACAGGGAGACGCAGGCACACACCCTACACAATGGCGGCACTTGACAGCAGTGGAGGACAATGATGATTCCAGAATTCGCGGCAGACTGTGCCCGTCGTTGATTGGTCGAGGCCAGCCGGCCTATCAGCAAGGCGGGATTTCCGAGACAGACAGACAATTAGACCCTTAGACAACAAAATGGTGGCACTTGGCAGCAGTGGAGGACAATGCCCGTCGCTGATTGGTCGAGGAAATTCCAGGACAGAGACAATTAAACCCTTAGACAATTATATATATAGATAGATAGATAGATATAGATAGATATATATAGATATATATTTACTTATTTTTTCCTTTCTGCACCCATATTTTCAGATTTGATTTGCACATTTTTTATTTTTTATTTTTTTTACTTTTGGTATAAGACATCATTACTAAACACATCTTGAGTAAAAGCGCTACTGATGACACCTCTAGAGGAGAGGTGTATATATATTTTGATCCCCCCCCAATTACTAGTTTCCATACAGTTCAATGCTCACTTGTCTTCATTGCTGTCTGTAACTCCTATAGACTTTAGTTGAACTGTTCGGTGAGCTATACAGTGATACTCCAATTTGCTAATTTCCATCTGAATTGGTCAACATCCAAGAGGAGACCCTATCCCATCGGACATTTATGACATGTACTATGGTGGTTATGTCATGAATGTACTCTTGCAGTTTTCACTCTGGCCACTGGGGGCTTTTGTAGTCTCCTATTTCCTATACTTTCTAGAAGAATTTTCAGCATTTTCCTTATCAGCAGAGGCAGGATTACACTGACAGGTAACACCTCTATACACAGCTGATAACACAGGATCCACCAATCACAAGAGATGTCACAGCTCCCCTCCCTGCACCATGATCTTTGCACAGGCTCATTAGACGCTTCACTACTGATGGGGCAGTCTGACCGTTGCTGCTAATGTACATGTGATGTTTCCTGAAACAGGAAATTGGAGTCTTAAAAAGCCCTAGTGGTCAGAGTGAAAATTGCAAGATTTCGATTTTTTTTTTTTTTTTTTTTTTTTTTTTAATGCAGATTGTGAGATGGAAGAAAAAATGTTTTCGGCACAAAAATCTGATTTGTATTATCGGTCACTTTCTGATGACTCATTCACTTTAGAGCATGTCTGGGTAAACCCCAGGAGGTGGATAACCTTTTCGGTCTAGGAAAGTTCTTCCCTCAATGGCAGATGTCAAGGGGAAGGGAAAATTGTGTACGATGGACTTCACCTACCTGATTGTTTTGTGCTCAGGCGGCAGCCGGCAGAGGTGTCTGGCACTGGCTTTCTTCCCTCTCCACAATTAACATTTTTTTTCTTTTTTTAAATGGTGTTTTTTTTTTTTTTTTTTTTTTTTTTTTTAAATCTGTCCGGCTGTAGTTTGCTTAAAGAAATCTGTGCTTTATTCCTGCTCCCCAGGTTCCGCGCTGAGTCTCAGCCGCTACTCCCTGTGTCTGTTAATTGTCTGCAGTGCTGAGGTCATGTCGACGGCGCTGCAGTCACTCGCTGAAGGTCACAGATTGGCTGCCGCCTTGTCTACGTGACATCAGCTCTGAATGGAGACTCAGTGCCGGACCTGGGTAAGGATCTTTTTTTTTTTTTTTTTTTTTTTTTTTTGGGTGGGGGGCTTTCTGAAATCCAAATGCTTATTTAATGGAAGTTTGGCTGAACGCTTTCCAAGGTGGATGGCTAGGTTGGCGTAGCTCTAAGTCCTCCCCTATATTTTGGAGCAGCCATTTTTTACCCCCGGTGTCATTTCTTTCCATGGGGCCCAAGCATGCACAATGGGCGAGTGTGTGCTCCAGCTAGGGATGTCCGCCTCCTACTCTAACCATACTAACAATGGCATGACATCTCTACTCAGGAATAATTTCGGCTTTTTTTTTTTATTTATTTTTTATTTTTTTCCTTTTAATATCTGCTGCTAATTTCTTCCTAATCCTCTAACCTGGCTGCTCTTCTCTTTCCTTCCCTGTGTCTTGTAGAGAGGTCTGAAGAATGTGTTTGATGAGGCTATCCTAGCTGCCCTCGAGCCTCCGGAAACTCAGCCAAAAAGGAAGTGCTGTATATTCTAAGCCCCCTAACCGTTTCCTCCCCGCCTCTCTCTTCTCTTTCTCTTCGATGCTGCTTTATTATGTTCATCTTCTGTAGCCAATTAACAAGAACGACACAAGCGACAAGCAAAAACTCTAATAAAAGCAAGATGTTGGCAAAACCTGTGCGTCTTTCCTTACCGACCACCCCCTCCCCCCACCTCATCCCCTCTTTCCTGGGTTGCCTGCATTTGTTTTCTGCTTTATTGCTCACAAGGCAAAAATTGGACTCTCTTAATGGTTTCTTGGGTGGCCTAAATATTCACTCCGTAAAAGGTGGAAAAAAATAAATTAAATTAAAGGTATAATACAAAAAGTGATGAGTATTACAGGTTTTGTATGTAAGCTTTGCTTGTTGTCTGTTGAAGCAGTGGTGGGTGCGTGTCTTAAGGGTGGACTGGGTTAATGACTCATGGCACTGAATCACTAAAACAAAGGTCCACCTGTAATTTATTGGTAAAAAAAAATATATAGGTTTTGTTAGTGCGTCTTTATAGTGCTTCCTATCCTCTAGAGACAAAATTACATACAAAAAATATATAAAATGCTGACTACCTGCAGCCGCCACTAGAGGGAGCTCACTGCTTAGTTTTATTGGGTTCAATAGATAAAAGTATGTCTTATGCTCCCTCTAGTGGTGACACTAGGTAACAAGTGGGATATTCATTACAGCTAAAGGATTTTTTATTTTTGCTTTAATGGATAACCCCTTTAATACAATGGTGTTTGAGTAATTGATGCATAAAAAGGTACTCGCATCTCCAAGATCCTGTTCCAATATTAAGTGTAATAATATTAGCAAATAGCTCTAATTAGAAATTTAGTATAGTTCTTCTGATAAGCAGTGTCTCTTTCCTCACATACAGAGCATTGCAGTAACTTAGAAATCCATGGTTATGACCACTCATATAGTGACAGTTAGCTTATTGCTAGTGGTCGTGACCACGGATACCTAAGCTACTGCAATGCCCTGCACTTGGGAAACGAAACAGTGAATCAGAAGAACTATACTACCTTTCTAATTGGAGGTATTTGCTAATATTCTTCTTACACCTACTATATACTATAGGATCTTGGAGATGGGAATACTCCTTTAAAAGACATGTACACCTAGCCGTGGCGCTAACAGGAGCTGCATATTTGGAGTGGCTTCCAACACGCCATGTTAGAGACAGAGGGGACTATCGACATGTATAAAGTGTAGGTTTCCATCTAGATCCACCCTGTATAAAGCATCGTATCACTTCATGTATGTTGTGCTTTGCTCATCTTGTACTGATCCGAAGTTATGGTAAGTCTTCTTTTTTTTTTTTGCTGACAGAATCCCAGAGCTGCATTCAGACTTCTGCTCACTTGTTTGTGTACCCCCTGCGGAGTCAGTGTCTGCACATGCAGTGAACGCCAAATTTTCAATCTTGCAGTTGTACTTACACCGTGCACAGACATCTCCCTTCTGGGAAATTTGTAGCTGACATAATGCCGAATGGTTTCTGTAGAATTTGGCAGAATTTTGAATGCAGCTCTGCAGGTCAAAATCCGTGCATGGTGAGTAATGCATGGTGCATACTTGATCTCTATGTAGTTTTGTATCTAGATGTAAACCTACAGTTTTGCTTTAAATTCATGGGAATCTTTATCCCAGTAATTTCTTAGCCATTCTTTATCCGGGTGGGAACCTCCTCCATCCCATCGGCGGAGCGCTGTAATGTCCTCTGTGCTTTGTGATATGACGACCATGTAATTCCTTTCCCCTTTTTGATAATGCACCAGATATTTCACACACTGTTGTGTACTGTACCTTCTATCATGCACTCGGAGGTGAGGGGGCTTTATCTCATCTTTCCATCTTCCCCTCCCTTCCCACTAAGACAGCTGACACATACACGTGTATTAATGATTAACGTCATTCATCTCCTCTTATTGAGGCTGAAGTAGTTGGAGAACTGTGGCCTTGGAAGTGACATTCAGGAGGTCGGAGGATGACACAAGGATTGTTGTCCTTACACTTTAGATAAGGGCAGATCCTCCCTTAGCTTTTATGCATTGGGGAAGAAGAGGAGTTTGTGTGATGGGGGCATTTAACATTTCACCATGCCCCCTTTCCCTCTGACCGCCCTTTCCCTCTGACCGCCCTTTCCCCCTCTCCCTGACCAACCGCCCTTTTCTCCCTCTGCCTGACCGACCGACCGCCCTTTTCTCCCTCTGCCTGACTGACCGACCGCCCTTTTCTCCTCTCCCTCCATTTTTAGGAGTTGGGAGGTGACAGGGACTTCTCCTCGGACTCCCTTGATTTGCACTTTTGTGGATACAAATGTAGCTAGTAGTTTGGCCTTGCAGTGACATGGTGTAAGTGAAGTATGGCCTCTGGGTGGATATTACGTTCTGTATTTTTTGCTTTGACTCTTGTAAGCTACTGTTTATATATGGCTGCTGTTACTGTCCCGTACATGTGCTCCCTCCCCGGCGGCCATCTCTGTAAATCCTGGCTTGTACATGGAGAGCTGTGAAGGACTTGATCAAAGAGACAAAACTGGTTACAAGCGAGGACCTATATTCCGGCCCGTGAGAAGAGCGTTGTGCCCCGGTGTCTCCATGTGAGCGTCTCTCCCTGTCTTCCAGAGTCGTCCTTGCAGGTTGCCCATTCTGCTCCCCGCCTCCTTTCCTGACTGCTTGTCCTTTACAACAATTTATCTGTTGACTGTGTGCCCAGAGCCCTTCATGTGTGCCATATCGTAGATGGATTAAGATTTGATTTTGACTTTTATTTATTTCAATATTTTTTGTGTTTCCCAAAAAAAAATCCTAAAAATGAGAGTGCCCATTTCTCTCTTTAACCCCTTCCAGAAAGGCCTAAAGAATGTATTTGATGAAGCGATATTGGCCGCACTGGAACCTCCGGAGCCCAAGAAGAAACGCAAGTGTGTGCTGCTATGAACACCCTCCAGCCGTCCCTTCCCCTTTTATCATTCTCCAAAGCTGGTGTCGGCGTCAAACTGAAAAAAAATATATATATATATATATATAAAAAAAAAACAAAAAAGCAAAAAATAAAAGTACAAAAAAATGTTTAAATCAACTAAAAATGAAATATAAACTTTTTAATTGTTTCCCCCCACCTTTTGCAATGATAACAAAAGGCCCCCGCATTCATCGCCACTCAGAGCAAGTGGTCAGGTCTGAAACGCACGCCCAGCAACACGGATTTCCTTAATGATTAGTGTGTATACAGGAGAGAAAAATACAAACTCTGATCATTGCTTTTTTTTTTTTCCTTTTTTATTTTATTATATATTTACGGTTTCTAATGTCTTATATTAAGAGCAAGGCGTGCTTCATACATAACAGACTAATTTTTTTTTTTAATCTGTTTATTCGGCCCACCTCTCTTCATATTTCGTAATAAAGGGACATTGCCTATACGTCCTATTCCTATACTATATCCCCCAATTTTTTTTTTTTTTTTTTACCATGGTGAATTGTTAAAGGAACGTTCCTCTGAAAACTAACACCGCTTATGCACAGGCCTGTGGGGGCGGAACATTCAGGGATCATTTTTGGTGATTCGTTAGAGGAGTTGTCCCTTAAACGACCATCATCTATATATAGGATGAATGATAAATGGGTGAACACTGGGGATCTAGCTGCCGAGACCCCCTACTGCAAAGAAGGGGCCTAAAATCCCTGTATGGAAAAGAAAAGCAGTAGTGAGCATGTGCGACCACCACTGTTATGGACAATTAAATGGAGCAGTGGTCGCACATGCTCAGTATACTCCGACTGAAACTTGACTTTGATGACTAGAAAGTGGGTCTCATTCGTCAACCTCCCCCCAGGGATCATACATTTATTACGCGTCATGTGGATAGAGGTTATATAATGGTCATCCTCCACCCTTTCTGGCCCTGCATGAGGTGTAACTTTTCCTGGCATGTCCATTTCCATTTTTTCCACTCAATAGGGTTGATATTCTACCTATTTGTTACTGGCGTTTCCTTTACGATCAGATTTCTTCCTTTCTGCCTCGACTAATGCCAATCCCCTCTACTCATGCCCCTGAGGTTTTACTTTATTTTTTTTGCCTTCCAGTTGAGGGACCAGTCAGGATATTGCCCATTTAATGTACTTTTTTTTTTTTGCATGCGGATGTTACCCACGGGTCCTCGGGGGCGGGATTACAGTCTGAACATAAACAGGTAGACACCAGTGTTAATAACGATTTTTACCAAACATCGACTTTTTTTTTTTGTCCAGAGTTCTTTTAAATATGTAGTGAATATATTCCAACTTCCCAAATTAATAACTTGTAGACTCATTAGTATTGAACCAATGCTTTGTTCCATGTTTCAGTTCTTTGTATATGCATACTTTTCAGATGTATTAAACATAAAATACCTTCACACATCTGCTCTTCCGTCTCCTTATTCACTGGATACTGTTATATGACCAGAGGAGCATCGCATGCAGTTATGGACGCAGATCATCAGGCCAGCACACTATGTGCCGTCCTCAGGTGAGTACTATATGTACAGAACTATCCTCTTACATGCAATTTTTTCTTTATACCTTTTGTACATATGGCCATTTATGGAGACTGTACAAAGCTGTATGGCCTCCACAGGTGACCTGTAATTTTATGATGTGCCCGAGGCTTCGAGGGTTACAATTTTTATTTTTTTACTCCCATGTCAATTGCAAGAAAAGAATCGAAGCGGTGATTATGGAAAAGATGATTGAACTGGTTTTCCAGGATTAGAAAAACATGTCCGCTTCCTTCCTAGGGTTGGGGTCTGGTGGTTACAGTTGGGGTCAGGGGTAGGGCTGTGTTAGAGTTGGAGTTGGTCTTAGGGGTCTTCTACTGTTTAGGTACATCAGGGGGGTCTCCCAACGTGACATTGCGCCACCATTGATTCCAGCCAATTTTGCGTTCAAAAAGTCAAATGGTGCTCCGTCCCTTCTGAGCCCTGCCATGCACCCAAACAGTGGTTTTCCCCCACATCGGTGTACTCAGAAGAAATTGTTGCACAACAAAGTTTGTGGTCCATTTTCTCTTCTTGCCCTTAAGAAAATAATAAAAAAAATTGGGTCTAAAGTAAAATATTGTTGAGGCAAAAGTTAAAACTTCATTTTTTTTTTTTCCCTTCCTCATTGCTTTACTTCTCGTGAAGAACCTGAAAGGTTAATAAACTTCTTGAATGTGGTTTTGAGCACCTTGAGGGGTGCAGTTTTTAGAATGGGGTCACTTTTGGGTATTTTCTCTCATAGACCCCTCAAAGTGACTTCAAATGTGAGGTGGTTCCTAAAAAAATGGTTTTGTAAAGTTTGTTGGAAAAATGAGTAATCGCTGGTCAACTTTTAACCCTTATAACTTCCTAACGAAAAAAAAACTGTTTCCAAAATTGCTAATGTAAAGTAGACATGTGGGAAATGTTATTTATTAACTATTTTGTGTGACATCACTCTTTGATTTAAGAGTTCAAAAATTAAAACTTGCCAAATTTTTGCTTTTTTCACAAATAAACGCAAGTCGTATCGAAGAAATTTTACCTCTCACATAAAGTACAATATGTCGGGGGAAAAAACAGTCTCAAAATCACCGGGATCCATGGAAGCGGTCCAGAGCTATAACCTCATAAAGGGACAGTGGTCAGAATTGTAAAAATTGGCTTGGTCATTAATGACCAAACTGGCTCTGTCACTAAGGGGTTAATGCTGGAAACTCCCCTGTATGCTAATTGTGCATTCAAACAGAAAATTTATTTTTTGATTGTTCATTTGTTTCCTACATGAAAAGTTTCAGCTACTTTTTTTTTAAAACTCTACATTTATTTTTTTTTTTTACCATTTTGCTGCTGCAGCGTGTCTTTAAGCCCTCTTCTCTAGCTGAATGCTTTTGTAAAAAAAAAAAAAAAAAAGTTACAAATCCATAAGATATTCTGACAACTCTCAGCTTCCTCCTTCCTTGTCTCAGTGTTAGATATGATGGCAGGGAGGGGATTGTACACAGTTCTGATCTCCACAATGTGGAGAGGGGAGGCAACATCTATACTGTCAGGGAGGGCAGAGAAACCAGAAGGAAAACACATGAGGATTAAACAAGTGCAGGATAGAAGCTGTGCTAAGAGAGTATCATTATGCATACACACAGATGTCACATCCAGCCTATATTACTGGGAGAGACACTCCTAACAAGAGAAAAATCCGGACTCTGGAGGAGTCTCCATCTGGGAAGATTGCAGCCTGAAACTAAAAGGTAACCACTAACCTAGACAAAAATATTTCATATCAATTGTGTCCACAGCCTCTAAACTTTTCCTTTGTTTCTAAGTTATTTCTCAGCATGATAAACCCAATATATGATAAAAATGTCTTGGGAATTGCACAAGGTATATCGTTCAAAAACAACTAATACCTAAAAATTACTTTAATGAAATATAAATTTAAAATTGCAATAGACAAAACACCGCAAACCTACAACAATGTAACAGACAAAAAACAAAAAGAAAGGCTGTAGTTACCCCGACCTTCCCTAATACACCTATACCTAGGGGGTAATACCCCAACCGGTACCTAATATAGCTTTACAGCTAATCAAATTCAAATTAGTTGGTCCTGATGCCCGCAGCGCTACACAATAAGCCTATATCTATGCAGGGCGTACCGCTAAAAAACATGAGATAAGGGATGGTAATTTATTATAGGAAAAAAGGATGCAAAAAATATCACAGGCTCCTGGTTTCTCCTGTGATGTCGGGAATACAGTCGCCTTAATTTACCAGATATTACTAGGACACTCACAAGGGTATGAAATGGGGGTATAATGTGCTATGGAGGTGTAGACGCCATAACACTTACAGTCCCTATAAGTACTGTCCCTGCCTAGCATGCGGAGGTTGACACCCCTGAATAATCACGCAATTGGCGCCCCCGGTCTCGTCGACTTTCCCTCAATAGCCCTATCAGCTTAACCTCTCCCATATGCCAGCCCGGACAATGAGATGATGAACCTAGGGAGAGGGGAAACAGAGAACAAATAGGGGGGGGGGGGGGGGGGAACCTAGGTGGGACGGTTTAGGGAAAACTGCCAAGGTAGGTATTAGGGGTAATTAGGTGAACATGGTTAACCAACCCAAATGTATTAACCTACCAAAGGTACCGTCTTGATATAAACTGCACACCCTACCCATAGATCTCTGGGTGATAGCAGATATTGCACAATTGCCAATAGGTGTACCCTCCAAAAGATAGCTAGCTAAATAGTGGCTAGTTTAATAGGTTATTGCACACATGCCCTTACTAAATATACGATACCTCACATAGTAGGGGGTGTTTTATATGTAGGGTGCATCCCAGATGGCCATACTGATATGTGTAATACTTGGCCATCAAAAACTTCCTCCCCTCATTGCACACTACCCAGCATATAGATATATCTCAAGATACCCCAAGTAACCCAAACATCTTATCTGGTGTCCAGACGATCATATTGTGCCTCAACGCGTTTCCCTGCCAAGATGCCAGTTCGTCAGGAGGCTAATGGAAGGACCGTTGTGCAGGGATACAGCATCCGGCCATCATGATACGTTGGCATACCTATTAGCAACGTATCATGATGGCCGGATGCTGTATCCCTGCACAACGGTCCTTCCATTAGCCTCCTGACGAACTGGCATCTTGGCAGGGAAACGCGTTGAGGCACAATATGATCGTCTGGACACCAGATAAGATGTTTGGGTTACTTGGGGTATCTTGAGATATATCTATATGCTGGGTAGTGTGCAATGAGGGGAGGAAGTTTTTGATGGCCAAGTATTACACATATCAGTATGGCCATCTGGGATGCACCCTACATATAAAACACCCCCTACTATGTGAGGTATCGTATATTTAGTAAGGGCATGTGTGCAATAACCTATTAAACTAGCCACTATTTAGCTAGCTATCTTTTGGAGGGTACACCTATTGGCAATTGTGCAATATCTGCTATCACCCAGAGATCTATGGGTAGGGTGTGCAGTTTATATCAAGACGGTACCTTTGGTAGGTTAATACATTTGGGTTGGTTAACCATGTTCACCTAATTACCCCTAATACCTACCTTGGCAGTTTTCCCTAAACCGTCCCACCTAGGCTTCCCCCCCCCCCCCCCTATTTGTTCTCTGTTTCCCCTCTCCCTAGGTTCATCATCTCATTGTCCGGGCTGGCATATGGGAGAGGTTAAGCTGATAGGGCTATTGAGGGAAAGTCGACAAGACCGGGGGCGCCAATTGCGTGATTATTCAGGGGTGTCAACCTCCGCATGCTAGGCAGGGACAGTACTTATAGGGACTGTAAGTGTTATGGCGTCTACACCTCCATAGCACATTATACCCCCATTTCATACCCTTGTGAGTGTCCTAGTAATATCTGGTAAATTAAGGCGACTGTATTCCCGACATCACAGGAGAAACCAGGAGCCTGTGACATTTTTTGCATCCTTTTTTCCTATAATAAATTACCATCCCTTATCTCATGTTTTTTAGCGGTACGCCCTGCATAGATATAGGCTTATTGTGTAGCGCTGCGGGCATCAGGACCGACTAATTTGAATTTGATTAGCTGTAAAGCTATATTAGGTACCGGTTGGGGTATTACCCCCTAGGTATAGGTGTAATTAGGGAAGGTCGGGGTAACTACAGCCTTTCTTTTTGTTTTTTGTCTGTTACATTGTTGTAGGTTTGCGGTGTTTTGTCTATTGCAATTTTAAATTTATATTTCATTAAAGTAATTTTTAGGTATTAGTTGTTTTTGAACGATATGCTTTGATCACTATACCAACCTATTTGATATTTGTTTATTTCCGAATTGCACAAGGTCCCATTACTGTATAGATGATGGAGGTGGCAGGACAAAATGTGGACCGGACATAACAAAGGCAATCCGAGCACTGGTGATTATATGTTCATATATTGAGGGGTGTCTGGTTGTTACACTGGAAAATACAGGTTATTAAGGGGGTGTACCTAAAACCATGTTTCCCCTGTGCATAGGTTGGTTACATGCGGTCACTGCCTCCTACCATTTAGATCCGATAGAATTGCAATACCAGACAAAGCCAGTGGCCAGACGTGGCGCTGTTTATCAAATTTAGAGCAAATAGAAGTACAATGTATCTGTTTAATTGAGGCCCAACACCTTCTATATACCTGAGCATTCACCTAATGCGTCTAGCACTGGTGGCCACACATACTCGGTCCTATCGATCTGGATCCTGGTGGGCAGAGATTCCTGTACTGCCTATTAATCGGCATCGGCGCCCCAGAAATGACTTCTCGACAGGTAAGTTGGGTTGTTTCCATGATGGTGCTGGGAGCAGAAGTTATGTCGTTTTACAACACCGAGCTGAGCGACTTGAGTTCACAATAAAGGGGCAGAACTATGATGTCCCTCCATGATTTAGAGGACCTGGGTTCTAATCTGGTCTGGAAACTTGGATCTCCAGAATGGTGACCACGTACCATACGGAGGAAAGTGCCAGTGACCAGAGTCTATGGTACTGTCTGGTCTTGTTAGGGGCTCACGGGAGACTTAAATAAAAAGTATTTACACCTTTGCACAGATTATTTCATTATGTTTTTGTTAATGTGCTTCCTAAATACAAAATTTAGCAACTTTATCTTTCTGATAGCATTTTACAATTCTGCTAAAGCTTCTGGATCTTGATGTCTCTGCTCCTTTCAATATTAGAAATAACAAAAGGGGGTTGTACACAGATGTGCAATGGAGGGAGGGGAAAATATCTAAAGTCTTATGGAGAGCAGAGAAAATAGGCTACATTCCCAAGGTGGAAATCCTATGTAAAGGAAAGAAGTGCAGTTCTGGAGCTGTGCTGATACTTAAAGGCAAGTGAAGACCACAGCACCCTGGATACACACAAAGCTCACATCCAGCCTGTATTACTGAGAGAGACACTCCATATAGTTGTACAGAGACACTGCCACCATTGTTGTCGACATTGCCCAGCACAGGGAAGGTATGCGTTACTTGTTCAAAGATTACATGACCCGGCGTGAAATGTATGTGCTGAACACCAGAGTGGTCATGGTGTCTGGGTAGGGGCTATGGAGGAGAATCTGTGCAATTGGCAGGGTCTGGACAACCTACTGGACACATTTGACTTCCGCATATGGTGTGAACATGTGATTTCTTTCTTTTAGGTTGGGGGCAACATGTTGACTTTGGGTGTGAATAGATCAAAGACCACTTTATGCTGCTTGTACATTGCAGTGCAATGTATATGGACAGGGTCGCATTGCACCCCTGGGGTACCACGATAAGTCACAAGCTTGGAATGTTAATATTTTTTTGCTAATTTTTTTTTGTCGTAGCACCCTGCAGATTGCAATGCGATGAAGAATTCATACATAATGCTGTTCTAGATCTGTAAGAGCCTTCATTGAATCCCGTGGGTGAATACAGTGCCACCATACTACTTCCATATCCTATAGAAGAATGCCCCAGTATGACCAATTTGCATATAATGTAATGTTCTTATCAGAGCAGAATATATCTAACTTTGCACAAAGGTGAAAATATCACCGTCTCTGCACCATTTTTTAAAGTAGATCCCTCCTGTGAAGGAGCTGACTTGGTGCTGGGCTTCACTGCTATGGACATATGACAATATTTTTTTGTAAACTACATTGACTAGAAGTACCCCATTTCAGTCACCAGAGGGCAGCATTGTACGTTCCCATCTTGGTAGACAGCAGTATTTGGAAACTGGTTGCAATACTGAACCCAGTGGAGGAGGCCGGACACAGAGGCTGGGGCGTGCGTCCTGCCGCCCAGAGTTTAGTAAACACGAATGATAAAGCAACATATTGGGATCCTTTTTATGAATGGCTAATGCTAGGGGCACATCTAGTGTAGTTATTACCCCTGAATTACTATAGTTAATCGAAAACAATGGATGCCCTATGGTTTGATTCCCACTCACGATGCTCCGCGCTATGTGAAGAACTGTCAAGTGGAGATATCTATTTAAAAGGGAATGTATCGGTATGATTTTACTACTGCCACTAGTGGAATCCCATTTCATAGAGGACGCTTTTTTTTTTTTGCTATTCAGATAAATAACTTGTCACAGATTCATGTGCATTGCTGGAAGGGTCATTTCCTGCATTCTGAATGTGAACAGCCTAATTGCACAAATGTGCAATTTCTGAACAGTTTGCTGATGTATTACACCAGCTTTGCCAGCAGAGGGCAGCAGAAGCTAACGTGAAACAGTTATATTTACTCTTCTCCAACATCCACTATATGGAGAAAAGTCTGTGCCCCCCTCCACACATTCACAGGAGCTTTATGATCTATTCTAAATCTGTAGGTAGTAATATAGAGTTTGCAGGTGTAACCGCTCCCGCTCTTCTGAGAAGACTTTCTACAAGAGTTTGGAGGTGTCTGAGAACTTTTGCTCCTTCATCCAGAGGAGCATGTGTGAGGTCAGATACTGATGTTGGGGGGGAGGCTGGGCTCACGTTATAGGTGTTGGATGAGGTTGGGGTTCAGGCTCTGTGTGGCCGGTCATGTTCTTCTACCCAAACTCCCCTCTCCATGTCTGTACGGATCTTGTGCACTGGGTACTGTCATGGAGGACAGAAAGGACCATCCCCAAACTGTTCCCCAAAAGCTGGAAGCTACAATTCTCCACTCTTGCGGTTCCTTACACTTCTCAATAATATCACTCACAGGTGATGGAGAAGATTTAGGAGGAAAAAAAAATGTGAGTTGCCGGCACAAGAGTAGGGGGCTGGATGTTATATACTGAGGGGCCGGATTTTACACTCCAGTGGATGGAGGTAGGCAAGGGGCCACATGTTATACACTGGGGAGTGGAGGGGGGTGAGGAGATGATGTTATTCAGAGGGGAAAAAAGGCCTGATATACATCGGGGGCAGTGGAACTGGATGAAAAAAATGTAATTCAGCGATTACATGGGTTATTATAAGGAAAAGTAAAGACCATAAAAAATAGCAGTAAATAAAAAGACGCAAATCTCTGGAACCATATGCCTAATTTATTTATATATGTATACAGGTGCTTCTCCCAAAATAGGAATATCATCAAAAAGTTTATTTCAATTCTTCAATACAAAAAGTGAAACTCTGATCACTCTGTAATGATTCTATATACGGTAATGAGATTCACTTTTTGTATTGAAGAACTGAAATAAATTAACTTTTTTTTTATATTCTAATTTTGGGAGAAGCACTTGTATATATACAGGTCCTTCTCAAAAAATTAGCATATAGTGTTAAATTTCATTATTTACCATAATGTAATGATTACAATTAAACTTTCATATATTATAGATTCATTATCCACCAACTGAAATTTGTCAGGTCTTTTATTGTTTTAATACTGATGATTTTGGCATACAACTCCTGATAACCCAAAAAACCTGTCTCAATAAATTAGCATATCAAGAAAAGGTTCTCTAAATGACCTATTACCCTAATCTTCTGAATCAAATAATTAACTCTAAACACATGCAAAAGATACCTGAGGCTTTTAAAAACTCCCTGCCTGGTTCATTACTCAAAACCCCCATCATGGGTAAGACTAGCGACCTGACAGATGTCAAGAAGGCCATCATTGACACCCTCAAGCAAGAGGGTAAGACCCAGAAAGAAATTTCTCAACAAATAGGCTGTTCCCAGAGTGCTGTATCAAGGCACCTCAATGGTAAGTCTGTTGGAAGGAAACAATGTGGCAGAAAACGCTTGGGGAACCTGAGGAAGCAGTGGACTGAGTCTGGTGTGGAAACATCCAGAGCCACCGTGCACAGGCGTGTGCAGGAAATGGGCTACAGGTGCCGCATTCCCCAGGTAAAGCCACTTTTGAACCATAAACAGCGGCAGAAGCGCCTGACCTGGGCTACAGAGAAGCAGCACTGGACTGTTGCTAAGTGGTCCCAAGTACTTTTTTCTGATGAAAGCAAATTTTGCATGTCATTCGGAAATCAAGGTGCCAGAGTCTGGAGGAAGACTGGGGAGAAGGAAATGCCAAAATGCCTGAAGTCCAGTGTCAAGTACCCACAGTCAGTGATGGTGTGGGGTGCCATGTCAGCTGCTGGTGTTGGTCCACTGTGTTTCATCAAGGGCAGGGTCAATGCAACTAGCTATCAGGAGATTTTGGAGCACTTCATGCTTCCATCGGCTGAAATGCTTTATGGAGATGAAGATTTCATTTTTCAGCACGACCTGGCACCTGCTCACAGTGCCAAAACCACTGGTAAATGGTTTACTGACCATGGTATTACTGTGCTCAATTGGCCTGCCAACTCTCCTGACCTGAACCCCATAGAGAATCTGTGGGATATTGTGAAGAGAAAGTTGAGAGACGCAAGACCCAACACTCTGGATGAGCTTAAGGCCGCTATTGAAGCATCCTGGGCCTCCATAACATCTCAGCAGTGTCACAGGCTGATTGCCTCCATGCCACGCCGCATTGAAGCAGTCATTTCTGCCAAAGGATTCCCGACCAAGTATTGAGTGCATAACTGAACATTATTATTTGATGGTTTTTTTGTTTGGTATTAAAAAACACTTTTATTTGATTGGTCGGGTGAAATATGCTAATTTATTGAGACAGGTTTTTTGGGTTATCAGGAGTTGTACGCCAAAATCATCAGTATTAAAACAATAAAAGACCTGACAAATTTCAGTTGGTGGATAATGAATCTATAATATATGAAAGTTTAATTGTAATCATTACATTATGGTAAATAATGAAATTTAACACTATATGCTAATTTTTTGAGAAGGACCTGTATTTTGTAGGGGGTTCACTAATTCAGCTGGGGTTGAGGTAGGCACATGAAGTGGTTTCACTAAAAAGTCCAGGCTGGTTTATTACAACTTCATAAACCGCTCTGCATAAGAAAACAAAAAAGACAGCCATTTGCGGCGCAGTGGAAAATCACAAAGTAATTAGGGTATATAGTAGTGCAGGTCTGCCCGCTCTCGTCAGTGACCTGTAACAAACCCACTGGATGCTTCCACACCTCCAGTCACAGACACTGAATGAGACACTTGGTCTCCATTTTATCTGCCATACCATGCCCCAGGGGTGGGATATGTGAGCAGTCAGTCCCACCTATCTCATTTGACTGCTTGTAAAACCCAGCCCTGATAGGCCCTATACGTGCTTTCCTAGGTTTACATCACCGAAGCTACCAAACTCGATATATATATCTCAACTCAAGGACCTGTCCGGTGGCCATACTACAATATTTATATAACACAACACTGGTAAATGAGTGGATCCGCTGGGACTGGGAAGCCTCCACTGACTTCTAACTAGGAAGTGATGGTGCATGTTGGCGGTTACATCTCTTCAAATGATGGGGAGACTGCTTTAATAAGTCCATTTTCCTAGGGTCCTGCGTTGTGAAGAGTGACATGCCAGTGTGAGGAGACTTATAGGCCATTCAGTGCTCCTCTGGGAAATAAGCCAATTCACTTTTCAGAGACGACGAGAACACTGGTGCCATCTACTGAAAGTAGCAAACGTAGAAGTCAATGTCGACTCTACGACAAGCCTTGTCCCATGACTTATTTTACCCTACATCATGTGGCGAGGCCTGATAAAGGGTTAGTATGGAGCATGATCTCCTCTACGACACTTGTTTTATTCACCTTCTGTAAGACCGTCATCGCTTTCTTAGCGATCAGTCACCAGTCATGGTGCGGGACATGTTCACATGTTAATGAGTCACGTGAAGGTTGTAACGTGAAGTCATTCGCTATTTGAGATTCCCTCCAGCCCCAGATAATTCCCTGTCTTAAAGATGAAGCAGCCGACTCTCTTTGATACACACATCGAAAGCCATGAAAGGTCTTTGTAATCTAAAGATAACAGAAAAAGATGCTCTGTCCACTTACATAAACGGCAAAGCGGAGAGGGCGGTGGGTGGAGAGCAGATTGAAAACGTTAGCTCTTTAATGAAGGAAATGCCATAAATAAGTTCAAAGGACAGAAAAATCTATTTAAGGAGACAAAGGGGATTTAAGGATACCAAGAAAAACACCATAGATGAGACCCACTGTGTAACCCATTCCTTACCAACCGCACGGATCTCTGGTCACCCACTAACCCTGCATGATGTAGGGAGCTGTGGTCGATCAGTGGCCCTAGGATTGGACCTCAGGAGGCAGAAGACCCTACAAAGGTGCAACTTCCCTCATGAAGGAAGCACCGTAGACAGTTTGGAGATCTGATCTGACTATTTCTGAATTTGGTCCTTATCGAGCGATGATCATCATCTTCCTTCTCGATGGATCTGGTATGGAGACCGGAAGACCTTCCAATTGCTTCACACAGAGAAGAGCCTGTGAGCATATTTCGATGGCAGCTGAATGCCCATGAAATGAAGGCGCTCATGTTTTATGCAGCAGACTGCGCAGCGCTGCCGGCAAACCGTTTATACAAGGCTTTCTCCAAAATTTCTCAATTCAAATCTTTCATTTTCTAAGGATTCGGAGGTTTTAATAATAATACAGGAAACTGGAAGAAACTCTCTTCACAGATGAGAGCTGTGTGGTATCCGGCAAGCGCCCCTACATGACCCTACTGTCGGGACTAGAAGGATAATAAACACAATCTATAGCTCTGTTCTGGAAAAATAGTAAATTGACCGATCCTGTATATACTACACCACACAGGAGAGCTGACAGATCCTCTATATACTACACCACACAGGAGAGCTGACAGATCCTCTATATACTACACCAACACAGTAGAGCCGACAGATCCTCTATATACTACACCACACAGGAGAGCTGACAGATCCTCCATATACTACACCACACAGGAGAGCTGACAGATCCTCTTCAAACTACACCACACAGAAGAGCTGACAGATCCTCTATATACTGCACCACACAGGACAAATTCTCTATAACACCATACAGGGGAGCTCACAGATCCTCTTCAAACTACACCACACAGGAGAGCTGACAGATCCTCTATATACTACACCACACAGGGGAGCTGACAGATCCACTATACACTACACCATACAGGAGAGCTGACAGATCCTCTATATACTACACCACACAGGAGAGATCCTCTATATACTACACCACACAGGAGAGCTGACAGATGCTCTATATACTACACGCAGGGGAGCTGACAGATCCTCTATATACTACACCACACGGGAGAGCTGACACATCCTCCATATACCGCACCACACGGGAGAGCAGACAGATCCTTTATATACTACACCACACAGGAGCAATCCTCTATATATTACACCACACAGGAGAGCTGACAGATCCTCTATACACTACACCACACAGGAGAGCTGACAGATTCTCTATATACTACACCACACAGGAGAGCCGACAGATCCTCTATATACTACACCACACAGGAGCCATCCTCTATATACTACACCACACAGGAGAGCTGACAGATCCACTATAGACTTCACCACACAGGAGAGCTGACAGATCCTCTATATACTACACACAGGGGAGCTGACAGATCCTCTATATACTACACACAGGGGAGCTGACAGATACTCTATATACTACACCACTCAGGAGAGCTGACAGATCCTCTATATACTACACCACACAGGAGCGATCCTCTATATACTACACCACACAGGAGAGCTGACAGATCCTCTATCTACTACACCACACAGGAGAGCTGACAGATACTCTATACACTACACCAACACAGGAGAGCCGACAGATCCTCTATATACTACACCACACAGGAGAGCTGACAGATCCTCTATATAGTACACCACCCAGGAGAGCTGACAGATCCTCTATATACTACACCACCCAGGAGAGCTGGCAGATCCTCTATATATTACACCACAAAGGAGAGCTGACAGATCCACTATACACTACACCACACAGGAGAGCTGACAGACCCTCTGTATACTACACCACACGGGAGAGCTGACAGATCCTCTATATACTACACCACACGGGATAGCTGACAGACCCTCTATATACTACACCACACGGGAGAGCTGACAGATCCACTATACACTACACCACACAGGAGAGCTGACAGATCCTCTATATACTACACCACACAGGAGAGCTGACAGATCCTCTCTATACTTCACCACACAGGGGAGCTGACAGATCCACTATATACTACACCACACGGGAGAGCTGACAGATCATCTATACACCACACCACACGGGAGAGCTGACAGATCCTCTATATACTACACCACACGGGAGAGCTGACAGATCCTTTATATACTACACCACACGGGAGAGCTGACAGATCCTCTATATACTGCACCACACGGGAGAGCTGACAGATCCTCTATATACTACACCACACGGGAGAGCTGACAGATCCTCTATATACTACACCACACGGGAGAGCTGACAGATCCTCTATATACCACAACACACGAGAGAGCTGACAGATCCTCTATATACCACACCACAAGGGAGAGCTGACAGATACTCTATATACCACACCACACGGGAGAGCTGACAGATCCTCTATACCACACCACACGGGAGAGCTGACCGATCCTCTATATACCGCACCACACGGGAGAGCTGACAGATCCTCTATATACCGCACCACACGGAAGAGCTGACAGATCCTCTATATACTACACCACACAGGAGAGCTGGCAGATCCTCTATATACTACACCACACGGGAGCTGACAGATCCACTATACACTACACCACACAGGTGGGCTGACAGATGCTCTATATACTACACACAGGGGAGCTGACGGATCCTCTATATACTAGACCACACAGAGGAGCTGACAGATCCACAATACACTACACCACACAGGAGAGCTGACAGCTCCTCTATATACTACGCCACACAGGGGAGTTGACATCCTCTATATACTACACCACACGGGAGCTGACAGATCCTCTATTTACTACACCACACAGGAGAGCTGACAGATCCTCTATCTACTACACCACACAGGAGAGCTGAGAGATCCTCTATTTACTGCACCACACAGATCTGAGAGATCCTCTATATACTACGCCACACAGGAGAGCTGACAGATCCACTATACACTACACCACACAGGAGAGCTGACAGATCCTCTATATACCACACCACACTGGAGAGCAGACAGATCCTCTATATACCACACCACACAGGAGAGCAGACAGATCCTCTATATACTACACCACACAGGAGAGCTGACAGATCCTCTATATTCTACACCGCTTAGGAGAGCTGACAGATCCTCTTCAAACTACACCACACAGAAGAGCTGACAGATCCTTTATATACTACACCACACAGGAGAGCTGACAGATCCTCTATACACTACACCAACACAGGAGAGCTGGCAGATCCTCTATATACTACACCACCCAGGAGAGCTGGCAGATCCTCTATATACTACACCACACAGGAGAGCTGACAGAACCACTATACACTACACCACACAGGAGAGCTGCCAGATCCTCTATATACTACACACAGGGGAGCTGACAGATCCTCTATATACTACACCACAAAGGAAAGCTGACAGATCCTCTATCAACTACACCAACACAGGAGAGCTGACAGATCCTCTATATACTACACCACACAGGAGAGCTGACAGATCCTCTATATAATACACCACACAGGAAAGCTGACAGATCCTCCATATACTACACCACACAGGAGAGCTGACACATCCTCTATACAGTACACCAACACAAGAGAGCTGACAGATCTTCTTTATACTGCACCACACAGCAGAGCTAACAGATCCTCTATACACTACACCAACACAGGAGATCTGACAGATCCTCTATATACTGCACCACACAGGACAAATTCTCTATAACACCACACAGGAGAGCCGAGAGATCCTCTATATACTACACCACACAGGGGAGCCGACAGATTCTCTATATACTACACCGCACAGGAGAGCTGACAGATCCTCTTCAAACTACACCACACAGAAGAGCTGACAGATCCTTTATATACTGCACCACACAGGAGAGCTGACAGATCCTCTATATACTACAACAACACAGGAGATCTAACAGATCCTCTATTTACTGCACCACACAGGACAAATTCTCTATAACACCACACAGGAGAGCTCACAGATCCTCTTCAAACTACACCACACAGGAGAGCTGACAGATCCTCTATATACTACACCACACGGGAGAGCTGACACATCCTCTATATACTACACCACACAGGAGAGCTGACAGATCATCTATATACCACACCACACGGGATAGCAGACAGATCCTCTATACACTACACCACACGGGAGAGCTGACAGATCCTCTATATACCACACCACACTGGAGAGCAGACAGATCCTCTATATACCACACTACACGGGAGAGCAGACAGATCCTCTATATACTACACCACACAGGAGAGCTGACAGATCCTCTATATACTACACCACACAGGAGAGCTGACAGATGCGCTATATACTACGCCACACAGGGGAGCTGACATCCTCTTTATACTACACCACACAGCGGAGCTGACAGATCCTCTATATACTACACCACACAGGAGAGCTGACAGATCCTCTATATACTGCACCACACGGGAGAGCTGACAGATCCTCTATACACTACACCACACAGGAGAGCTGACATCCTCTATATACTACACCACACGGGAGAGCTGACAGATCCTCTATATACTACACCACACAGGAGAGCTGACAGATTCTCTATATACTACACCACACGGGAGAGCTGACAAATCCTCTATATACTACATTACACAGGAGAGCTGACAGATCCTCTATATACTACACACAGGGGAGCTGACAGATCCTCTATATACTACACCACACAGGGGAGCTGACAGACCCTCTATATACTACACCACACGGGAGAGCTGACAGACCCTCTATATACTACACCACACGGGAGAGCAGACAGATCCACTATACACTACACCACACAGGAGAGCTGACAGATCCTCTATATACTACACCACACAGGGGAGCTGACAGATCCTCTATACACTACACCAACACAGGAGAGCTGACAGATCCTCTATATACTACACCACACAGGAGAGCTGACCAATTCTCTATACACTACACCAACACAGGAGATCTGACAGATCCTCTATATACTGCACCACACAGGACAAATTCTCTATAACACCACACAGGAGAGCTGAGAGATCCTCTATATACTACACCACACAGAGGAACAGACAGATTCTCTATATACTACACCACACAGGAGAGCTGACAGATCCTCTATATTCTACACCACTTAGGAGAGCTGACAGATCCTCTTCAAACTACACCACACAGGAGAGCTGACAGATCCTTTATATACTACACCACACAGGAGAGCTGACAGATCCTCTATACACTACACCAACACAGGAGAGCTGACAGATCCTCTATATACTACACCACCCAGGAGAGCTGGCAGATCCTCTATATACTACACCACACCGGAGAGCTGACAGAACCACTATACACTACACCACACAGGAGAGCTGACAGATCCTCTATATACTACACCACACAGGAGAGCTGACAGATCCTCTTTATTCTACACCACTTAGGAGAGCTGACAGATCCTCTTCAAACTACACCACACAGAAGAGCTGACAGATCCTTTATATACTACACCACACAGGAGAGCTGACAGATCCTCTATATACCACACCACACGGGATAGCAGACAGATCCTCTATATACTACACCACACGTGAGAGCTGACAGATCCTCCATATACTACACCACACAGGAGAGCTGACAGATCCTCTATACAGTACACCAACACAAGAGAGCTGACAGATCTTCTTTATACTGCACCACACAGCAGAGCTGACAGATCCTCTATACACTACACCAACACAGGAGATCTGACAGATCCTCTATATACCACACCACACTGGAGAGCAGACAGATCCTCTATATACCACACCACACAGGAGAGCAGACAGATCCTCTATATACTACACCACACAGGAGAGCTGACAGATCCTTTATATACTACACCACACAGGAGAGCTGACAGATCCTCTATACACTACACCAACACAGGAGAGCTGGCAGATCCTCTATATACTACACCACCCAGGAGAGCTGGCAGATCCTCTATATACTACACCACACAGGAGAGCTGACAGAACCACTATACACTACACCACACAGGAGAGCTGACAGATCCTCTATATACTACACACAGGGGAGCTGACAGATCCTCTATATACTACACCACAAAGGAAAGCTGACAGATCCTCTATCAACTACACCAACACAGGAGAGCTGACAGATCCTCTATATACTACACCACACAGGAGAGCTGACAGATCCTCTATATAATACACCACACAGGAAAGCTGACAGATCCTCCATATACTACACCACACAGGAGAGCTGACACATTCTCTATACAGTACACCAACACAAGAGAGCTGACAGATCTTCTTTATACTGCACCACACAGCAGAGCTAACAGATCCTCTATACACTACACCAACACAGGAGATCTGACAGATCCTCTATATACTGCACCACACAGGACAAATTCTCTATAACACCACACAGGAGAGCCGAGAGATCCTCTATATACTACACCACACAGGGGAGCCGACAGATTCTCTATATACTACACCGCACAGGAGAGCTGACAGATCCTTTATATACTGCACCACACAGGAGAGCTGACAGATCCTCTATATACTACAACAACACAGGAGATCTAACAGATCCTCTATTTACTGCACCACACAGGACAAATTCTCTATAACACCACACAGGAGAGCTCACAGATCCTCTTCAAACTACACCACACAGGAGAGCTGACAGATCCTCTATATACTACACCACACGGGAGAGCTGACACATCCTCTATATACTACACCACACAGGAGAGCTGACAGATCGTCTATATACCACACCACACGGGATAGCAGACAGATCCTCTATACACTACACCACACGGGAGAGCTGACAGATCCTCTATATACCACACCACACTGGAGAGCAGACAGATCCTCTATATACCACACTACACGGGAGAGCAGACAGATCCTCTATATACTACACCACACAGGAGAGCTGACAGATCCTCTATATACTACACCACACAGGAGAGCTGACATGCGCTATATACTACGCCACACAGGGGAGCTGACATCCTCTTTATACTACACCACACAGCGGAGCTGACAGATCCTCTATATACTACACCACACGGGAGAGCTGACAGATCCTCTATACACTACACCACACAGGAGAGCTGACAGATCCTCTATATACTACACCACACGGGAGAGCTGACAGATCCTCTATATACTACACCACACAGGAGAGCTGACAGATTCTCTATATACTACACCACACGGGAGAGCTGACAGATCCTCTATATACTACATTACACAGGAGAGCTGACAGATCCTCTATATACTACACACAGGGGAGCTGACAGATCCTCTATATACTACACCACACAGGGGAGCTGACAGACCCTCTATATACTACACCACACGGGAGAGCTGACAGACCCTCTATATACTACACCACACGGGAGAGCTGACAGATCCACTATACACTACACCACACAGGAGAGCTGACAGATCCTCTATATACTACACCACACAGGGGAGCTGACAGATCCTCTATACACTACACCAACACAGGAGAGCTGACAGATCCTCTATATACTACACCACACAGGAGAGCTGACCAATTCTCTATACACTACACCAACACAGGAGATCTGACAGATCCTCTATATACTGCACCACACAGGACAAATTCTCTATAACACCACACAGGAGAGCTGAGAGATCCTCTATATACTACACCACACAGAGGAACAGACAGATTCTCTATATACTACACCACACAGGAGAGCTGACAGATCCTCTTCAAACTACACCACACAGAAGAGCTGACAGATCCTTTATATACTACACCACACAGGAGAGCTGACAGATCCTCTATACACTACACCACCCAGGAGAGCTGGCAGATCCTCTATATACTACACCACACAGGAGAGCTGACAGATCCTTTATATACTACACCACACAGGAGAGCTGACAGATCCTCTATACACTACACCAACACAGGAGAGCTGACAGATCCTCTATATACTACACCACCCAGGAGAGCTGGCAGATCCTCTATATACTACACCACACAGGAGAGCTGACAGATCCTCTATATACTACACCACACAGGGGAGCTGACAGATCCTTTATATACTACACCACACAGGAGAGCTGACAGATCCACTATACACTACACCACACAGGAGAGCTGACAGATCCTCTATATACTACACCACACAGGAGAGCCGACAGATCCTCTATATACTACACCACACGGGAGAGCTGAAAGATCCTCTATATACTACACCGCACAGGAGAGCGGACATATCCTCTATATACTACACCACAGAGGACAGATCCTCTATTTACTACACCACACAGGACAGATCCTCTATACACTACACCACGCAGGAGAGCTGACAGATCCTCTATATACTGCACCACACAGGAGAGCGGACATATCCTCTATATACTACAGCACACGGGAGAGCTGAAAGATCCTCTATATACTACACCGCACAGGAGAGCGGACATATCCTCTATATACTACACCACACAGGACATATCCTCTATATACTACACCACACAGGACATATCCTCTATATACTACACCACACAGGACAGATCCTCTATATACTACACCACAGAGGACTGATCCTCTATATACTGCACCACACAGGAGAGATCCTCTATATACTACACCACACAGGACATATCCTCTATATACTACACGACACAGGACAGATCCTCTATACACTACACCACACAGGACATATCCTCTATATACTACACGACACAGGACAGATCCTCTATACACTACACTACACAGGAGAGTTGCTTGTAATACATCAAGGTCATGTAGTTGCTTCTTGTTATGTCTTTGCTTTGTCTAATTACGTCTATCACTTTGCAATTCTCTATTTTGTGACATCCATGGCTTCTATACATTATATATGTGTTAACTCTTTTATGATTGTGGCGCTCCTGGTAACCTTTTATGATTTCAAAAATTTTGCTTTAATGAACTGGAAGAAAAAGCTGAAGACGTACATTTGCACAGTCGTACAGACAGTGACATATTTTTAGAATAACGAGTCCATGGCTCTAAACAACTCCAGGAGATCTCAGACATCTGGGATTGTTGAATGAATAAAAACAAGGGCTTGTAATCTTGCGATAAAAGTTTTTTTTTTCCTTATTTCAAGTTCTTTTGGCAGACTCTCCAGTGTACCCTAAGGCTCACACAGCTCAAACAATTGTCATGAAGTATCTGGATGCCGTGTGTGTTCTGTATGCGGGGCAGCTCGCCGGCTGTCTGCTTGTATGTGAGCTGTATGTTATAAAACTTGTGTTCGGGCTTCTTTCTGTGCCTACTGACACCTTTAAAAAATAAATAAATAAAAGCACCAACCTTATTCTTGGCGCTGTGCACTATTCTTGTCCTAATGGGGTTCACTGTCTAATATTGATTTATTAATAAAATAAATAACATATACAGTGATATAAGTCAGTATATTTTTGGTGTGGGAGGAAATTACTCAACATCCAAATATCATGGAGCTCACAACTAGTCGCACTTAGACTAAGGATATAAAATTACCCCCAAAAACTTTGTTTTATTATTTAAAAATAAATAAATCTGTATTTGTTTTTTAAAGAAAGATTACTGACTGTTTCCAATGAGCACCAGCAGAATCGTGACTACAGCTCTGGGTTTAACAGTTACTCTAGATATTTAGATTGCAGGGGAAATTTACTTTCATTTTTTGGGGTGAAATAAAGTTCAGTTCATGTTTCGCTTAAAAGTATCAACAATTTTTGTTTTTCCAAA
Organism: Ranitomeya variabilis; assembly: GCF_051348905.1. Taxonomy (NCBI): domain Eukaryota; kingdom Metazoa; phylum Chordata; class Amphibia; order Anura; family Dendrobatidae; genus Ranitomeya; species Ranitomeya variabilis. The sequence goes on from NC_135235.1 coordinate 291,517,673, forward strand.
TCTTAATTGTGATTGAGAAGCGATATTCTATCTGTGCAGTTTCTTCCATCCTAGCTCCAGTGCATCCGTACATTTTCTCCTTTCCGTATAAGCAGTTGGGACATGTGATCTCCAACCTGACAACCAGGCTACTACATGATCCGATGTAGACTGTGTTGTCAGCCTTGGACTGCTTGTGATCATAAGAATGAAATATTCCTCCTGGAATCTTACATCCAACCCAGTTCTGCCCTCTTCATCCTTTGTACATCCAGCCTCCCTCCCCGATGCAGCTAGCGATATTGAGACTCTGTAATCGGGAACCATATCAGAGGGGCCGGATGACTGCATTATTTTACTATAGAATAAGAATTTCCAAAAACCTCCAAATCATTATTTAAAGGGAATTTATCAGCAAATTTTCTCTATGTAATCTGAGAGCATGATTAGGTAGATGAAGAGACCCCGGTTCCAGCAATGCGTCACTTACTAGGCTGTGTATTGCTGTTTCAATAAAATCAGTATTTTATCAGCAGGATATTATCACTATAGGACTAGGTGTCTAGTGCTTCCTAGTCCAACCACGCCCCCAGCACTGATTGGCAGCTTTTTTTCAGTGTACACAGAAAGCTACCAATCAGTGGTATGGGTGGAGTTATACAGAGCTCAGCATTCCAAGATCTGAAGCACAGATAGCTGTGACTGTATCAAAATGGCAGCATGCAGCCCAGCAAGTGACACATCACTGGAATCAGGGTCTCAGCCCCTACACACATGTATATTCATATATATGTTTTCTGGAATGCAGTGGTGCGTTGTTAATAATCTTTATAAATTTCTATATGGAATTTGTACCAAAATAGAAGCATTTGTGGGTTTCAGGATAAATCGGTGGAGATTTCGCGGTTACAGACAACTTCTGATCTACACGAATTTCTGCCTCTCTATAACAAATTTCTTGCGTGACATCTAGGTAGTTTGTGATGTACCAATGAATGACTCAATTTAACATATGATCCTGTTCTCATGCAAAGATAGATAAATTATGGCAGGAAAATGTTCTATCTATTGGTGAATCATTTCCTAATCCTATTGTAATGGAATCCAGGTTAACCCGGAATAATGCTCATTCAGTGCTCGGAATGATCCCCGGAGACGTCGCAGACATAGCTAATAAGTGCACTTGATGAGAATATGTGATCAGTTAAAGTCCAATTCCATCCATCAGAGGCCAGAACGACCATCAGGCAAGTAAAACTATTTTCACCACATAAATCAAACTCTTTAAGACTTCCCAGTGCCCAGAATACGGCGCTCCCCGAGCTTCATCTACATGAATCACTCCATATCAGCTCTCACCAGCAACCCGAGAATCAGGATGGAGCATTAAGGTTCGCCCAACTGTCCTCAATTAAAATAGCTAAAGATGGAAACCATCAGTCTATCCGTGATTATTGACCTCCCGCGTAGTGGCCATGACCTACTTTTGGTGAAGCCTTTACTGTATGTTCCAATGTATCTGGAAAGGAGAATTTGTTTGTGAACCTTTGTTACACATGGCTTGATCTTACTATCCCAACTCAATCAGATGGCCCATAATATATCAAATATATCTCAAATTTGGAATTCGAAGAATATTGGGCAGCTGGACTCAGGCAAACCCAACATGCTTGGAAAATCTCGCGGAAGATCTGGAAGCTCCAAAAAGTAGAGGACGACTCAAGGAATCCTGCAAATGTTACCAACTGGCTTAGACAATGCCGAAACCTCCAAAGAAGAACCTACAGGAAAGTTTCTACAGGGAGCTTTGTCTGATGACAGAGTACCATTGTCCAAACACAACTGGAAGACGTGTGGAAGGCGCATGGAAGAGGAATGGGCTGAAAAGGGTGAATGGTCATGGAGAAAACATTCTTGGGTTTGTGAAATTAAAATCAATGCAAAGTGTAATTTTCTTGTGATTTTTGGTAGAGGAACAACCTGGGACAAGATCGTTGGACAAATAGGAATACACCCAACCCAGTACAGTGTAGACAATATATCGGCATGTTTAGGCTCGAACTGGCCCATAGGGTTGCAGGGCAATCCCCCGGTGGGCCCCCAACCACCATCCTTCATTAACCAAACTACCCAGTTTATTATTATATAGGTAAATTTGTGAACGAGGGGAAAAGTGGGCCTCCCCAAAGTCAATGTTACTGGTGGGCCCTTGTCGCCCCAGTTTGACACTGGGCATATTTATTCTGGCGGATAATTGGGATCAAGTGTTCATACGAACTTTCGTTAACCAGTTATCCACTGATTAGTAGGATTGAGCCAACGAAATCGGATAAGGTGTTATCCGCGCATGCTCATGTGCTAATAGAGTGTCTCCGGCGTGCTCGATTACTATGTTCTAGTCCCTGCGGCTGCATGTCTCGCGGCTGTTCGACAGCCACAACACATGCAGGGATCTAAAAACCAAAAGAAAAACATCATCTGAGTCAGGAGAATGTTAGCATTTACATCAGGTAGCACAAATTACATATTTATGGGAAGAAACTACACATTGTGTTACCTGCACTAACCCCGATGTTGTCGGGGGGCCATGTCCTTACATTATTCCGCTCCTTCTATGACATTGTGATTTCTCCTGTAGAGGAGCAATGTTTAGTTAATAACAGGATTTTAACATCCACTTTTCTGGTTTGAATAAACTTTTGACCATTCAGATCCTGGAATTGGACGAGTCGTCGCATCCGAAAAGGACGTCATCCTGTTAATACCTTAATAAAGACAGGACATCTGGTGCGAGTAACCGCTACTCCATAAAGAGCCATTAGTTGGATGTGATGTGCCCGCTCCGGTCTGCGGCCCCGTATTTGTGTGTTTAGTCCACAGATTGAATATTGAGTAAACAGCGTGAAGTGTTTATTCCTGAGCAAAACATCCACCCCGCCTGATGTGGACGCGGCCAGCACCGTGACATCGCAAGACGTCTTCTTCTCTTCATCTTGATTCAACAAGATAATCAATGAAGAGTGGGGGGTGGGGGGGGGGCTTTTATTTTCCTTCCATATAAAAACAATATGTCCAAACCCACTGATACAGATGAAGTGTTAGGGATGAAGATGAGCGCAGCTCATGGCGTCTCCGGACAGATTTGTTTAATGTCCTGTATAGGGGATGGAAATGATTTCTGGGCACGGCTTGCACCCAAAGAACTTAAAGGGGTATTCGCAAGCTTAAACATTATCCATGGGCTAAAAAATAATTAAGCGCCTGATTGCTGTGACCCCCACCCATCCCGACTGGGAACCCCACCCATCCCGAATTGGAAGTCTGATTGCTGGGACCCCCACCCATCCTGACTGGGACCCCCACCAATTTCAACTGGGACCCTCACCCTTTCCAACTTTGACCCATTCCTGACTGGGACCCCCACCCATTCCTACTGGGACTCCATCCATCCTGACTGGTACCCACACCAATTCCAACTGGGACCCCATCGATCCCGACTGGGACCCGCACCCATTACGACTGGAACCCCCACCCATTACAACTGGGACCCCATCCATCCCAACTGGTACCCCCACTCATTCCAACTGGGACCCCATCCATCCCGACTGATACCCCCACCAATTTCAACTGGGACCCCACCCATTCTGACCTGGACCCCCATCCATCCCAACAGGGACCCCCACCCATCCCGAGATGGGTGTGGGTTTGGTCTTTGTATCTCCTCTGCGGGGGGTCTTCTTGCAGGCCACACCTACTTGCCTAACAAGACAAGATTCATATACAGGGAAGAAGGAGCCATATCTCAGGAATGGAGAAGCGTAGAAACAAAAGAAAAACGGTGCCAGATTTGTGAAAACAGCGGCATTTATACCAGGTAAAACAAATAGATATTTATGGCAAGTGACAAGTGTTCTTTAATAAATAAATTTCAGCTTCTTCTAGTGGGAACTATGAGCTGATAGTTGCTTGTTCAAACAGACAGCGCTCACCACCTATTGTGACTTTTAACACAGATGACAGAGATATTGATCATGTCACTTTTAGCATTCCTTTACGGTTATTTTAAAGGATGCATAGATGACAAGGCAGACCTACTATTGGGAAAAATTTCATTAGAGGGGGTTGAAATAGGACCACTCTCGTCATTGTGTTGTATCTAGGATTACACCTCTTAAATTAAAGGGCTATACCCATACATCCCACCTGTCCCAGATCCAATTAAACAGCCCTGGATTTGGTGAGCTGCCTCGGAAGTTGGGCAACCTGCCCCTCGCTTTCAATTGTACTTGCATCTTTATGCCTCTGATACAGTTGAATATAATTGTGGAGCCGTGGGTCCTCAGCTCCCTGCTCTACCATTCACCTGTGCCATCTGTGGGTAAGGGGGCAGTATGATGGGTTCATATGCCTGGGGGTACCATGGGGCATCTTACTCTGCGGGAGACATTATTGTGTGTGGGTGTACTGGGAGCATTATAATATGTGTGGGACATTATTGTGTGTGGGGGTGCTGGAGGCATCATAATGTGTGTGGGACATTATTGTGTGTGGGGGTGCTGGGGGCATCATAATGTGTGTGGGACATTATTGTGTGTGGGGGTTCTGGGGGCATCATAATGTGTGTGGGACATTATTGTGTGTGGGGGTTATGGGGGCATCATAATGTGTGGGGGGGTGCTGGGGGCATCATAATGTGTGTGGGACATTATTGTGTGTGGGGGTTCTGGGGGCATCATAATGTGTGTGGGACATTATTGTGTGTGGGGGTGCTGGGGGCATCATAATGTGTGTGGGACATTATTGTGTGTGGGGGTGCTGGGGGCATCATAATGTGTGGGACATTATTGTATGTGGGGGTGCTGGGGGCATCATAATGTGTGTGGGACATTATTGTGTGTGCGGGTGCTGGGGGCATCATAATGTGTGGGACATTATTGTATGTGGGGGTGCTGGGGGCATCATAATGTGTGTGGGACATTATTGTGTGTGCGGGTGCTGGGGGCATCATAATGTGTGTGGGACATTATTGTGTGTGCGGGTGCTGGGGGCATCATAATGTGTGTGGGACATTATTGTGTGTGGGGGTGCTGGGGGCATCATAATGTGTGTGGGACATTATTGTGTGTGGGGGTGCTGAAGGCATCATAATGTGTATGGGACATTATTGTGTGGGAGTGCTGGGGGCATCATAATGTGTGTGGGACATTATTGTGTGTGCGGGTGCTGGGGGCATCATAATGTGTGTGGGACATTATTGTGTGTGGGGGTGCTGGGCTCATCATAATGTGTGTGGGACATTATTGTGTGTGGGGGTTCTGGGGGCATCATAATGTGTGTGGGACATTATTGTGTGTGGGGGTTCTGGGGGCATCATAATGTGTGAGGGACATTATTGTGTGTGGGGGTGCTGGGGGCATCATAATGTGTGTGGGACATTATTGTGTGTGGGGGTTCTTGGGGCATCATAATGTGTGAGGGACATTATTGTGTGTGGGGGTGCTGGGGGCATCATAATGTGTGTGGGACATTATTGTGTGTGGGGGTTCTGGGGGCATCATAATGTGTGTGGGACATTATTGTGTGTTGGGGTTCTGGGGGCACCATAATGTTTGTGGGGAGATTTGAGACATTATTATGTGTGGGGACATTTGGGACATTATTGTGTGAGGGGACACTTGGGGCATCATTGTGTGTAGGAGAAGCATTGTTGGGGCATCATATGTGTAAGGGGCGTCTTTTGGGTATCAAACTGTGTGGATGAGCATTACGAGGGCATCACACTACATGACTCTGTGAGAACACTAAGTGGCTTCATGCTCTGCAATATGCTTCCTTCTTTCCTGTTCTTACAAATTGGGAGTAGTGATGATGCAAATGAATTGGCAGCGCCCCGTCCACAACTCTTCTTTTCCCTAGCCGGTCTGGCATGATGTCATATATGTGATTACTGACGAGCTGACTGGACCTGATCGCTCCATCTCTAATTGGGATGTATGAGTGTAAACACGTCTGGGACCCTACAACTATCTCCAGAATTGAGCCTTGAGCAAGTGCAAGGGAAGAAGAGTAAAAATCATTAAACAAGCATGTAGTTTAGCTTTTTGCCACTAGGTGGAAGCACTACTTTGCATCTGTGGCCAAAACCTGAGACCTTTCACCATGTTTCGGTTAGGAATTGCTGAGATTTCCTGGGAAGCGCAGGCTGGACCCCTAGACTTTGTTTGTGACATCCAGCTGTAATTGCGATCAGTTGTCTTTATGTCAGGACGCTGTATACAATGTGCGCAGCCTGTGTATGAACGTGCGACTGCGCTGATAGGATTAGTGCTCTGCACTCCCCAGCCGCAGATGTGCAAGGACAACGGGACAATGTCCATAAACCCACCACTGCCGAAATGGTATTACTGCTGCCTAGAAGAACCGCTGCAAAGGCGGCACTGCGAACATTCATTGGAAGAAGATTTCTCTTTTGCTCATTCACTTTGCATTTTGTTAATTGATTGTTAAAAATCAACTATTAATAATTCTATTTTGCAAAGCTTAATTACATTGCAGCATTCCTACGCACATGCCAAAATGTTTTGCACAGTACTCTCTCTCCTCTCTCTCTCTCTCCCATGTCTGTCCTTTGTCCATCTCCATTCTCTCTCCTGTCTCTTTTCTCTCCTCTGTCCCATCTCTTTCCTCTGTACTTTCCTCTGTCCCATCTCTTTCCTCTGTACTTTCCTCTGTCCCATCTCTTTCCTCTGTACTTTCCTCTGTCCCATCTCTTTCCTCTGTACTTTCTCTCGTCTGTCCCATCTCTTTCCTCTGTACTTTCCTCTGTCCCATCTCTTTCCTCTGTACTTTCCTCTGTCCCATCTCTTTCCTCTGTACTTTCCTCTGTCCCATCTCTTTCCTCTGTACTTTCTCTCGTCTGTCCCATCTCTTTCCTCTGTACTTTCCTCTGTCCCATCTCTTTCCTCTGTACTTTCTCTCCTCTGTCCCATCTCTTTCCTCTGTCCTCTCTCTCTCCTCTGTCCCATCTCTTTCCTCTGTCCTCTCTCTCCTCTGTCCCATCTCTCTCCTCTGTCCTCTCTCTCCTCTGTCCCATCTCTTTCCTCTGTACTTTCTCTCCTCTGTCCCATATCTCTCCTCTGTCCTCTCTCTCCTCTGTCCCATCTCTCTCCTCTGTCCTCTCTCTCTCCTCTGTCCCATCTCTCTCCTCTGTCTTTTCTCTCCTCTGTCCTATCTCTTTCCTCTGTCCTCTCTCTCTCCTCTGTCCCATCTCTTTCCTCTGTCATCTCTCTCTCCTCTGTCCCATCTCTCTCCTCTGTCCTCTCTCTCTCCTCTGTCCCTTCTCTGTCCTCTGTCCTTTCTCTCCTCTGTCCCATCTCTCTCCTCTGTCCCCTCTCTCTCTCTGTCCCATCTCTGTCCTCTGTCCTTTCTCTCCTCTATCCCATCTCTTTCCTCTGTACTTTCTCTCCACTGTCCCATCTCTTTCCTCTGTCCTCTCTCTCTCCTCTGTCCCATCTCTTTCCTCTGTCATTCCTCTCTCCTCTGTCCCATCTCTCTCCTCTGTCCTCTCTCTCTCCTCTGTCCCATCTCTTTCCTCTGTCCTCTCTCTCTCTCCTCTGTCCCATCTCTCTCCTCTGTCCTCTCTCTCTCCTCTGTCCCATCTCTGTCCTCTGTCCTTTCTCTCCTCTGTCCTCTCTCTCTCCTCTGTCCCATCTCTTTCCTCTGTCCTCTCTCTATCCTCTGTCCCATCTCTTTCCTCTGTCCTTTCTCTCTCCTCTGTCCCATCTCTCTCCTCTGTCCTTTCTCTTTCCTCTGTCCTCTCTCTCCTCTGTCCCATCTCTTTCCTCTGTCCTCTCTCTCTCCTCTGTCCCATCTCTCTCCTCTGTCCTCTCTCTCTCCTCTGTCCCATCTCTGTCCTTTCTCTCCTCTGTCCCATCTCTTTCCTCTGTCCTTTCTCTCTCCTCTGTCCCATCTCTTTCCTCTATCCTCTCTCTCTCTCCTCTGTCCCATCTCTTTCCTCTGTCCTTACTCTCTCCTCTGTCCCATCTCTTTCCTCTGTCCTTTCTCTCCTCTGTCCCATCTCTCTCCTCTGTCCTCTCTCTCTCCTCTGTCCCATCTCTTTCCTCTGTCCTCTCTCTCCTCTGTCCCATCTCTCTCCTCTGTCCCATCTCTCTCCTCTGTCCTCTCTCTCTCCTCTGTCCCATCTCTGTCCTCTGTCCTTTCTCTCCTCTGTCCCATCTCTTTCCTCTGTCCTCTCTTTCTCCTCTGTCCCATCTCTTTCCTCTGTCCTCTCTCTATCCTCTGTCCCATCTCTTTCCTCTGTCCTTTCTCTCTCCTCTGTCCCATCTCTCTCCTCTGTCCTTTCTCTTTCCTCTGTCCTCTCTCTCCTCTGTCCCATCTCTTTCCTCTGTCCTCTCTCTCTCCTCTGTCCCATCTCTGTCCTTTCCCTCCTCTGTCCTTTCTCTCTCCTCTGTCCCATCTCTTTCCTCTATCCTCTCTCTCTCCTCTGTCCCATCTCTTTCCTCTGTCCTTACTCTCTCCTCTGTCCCATCTCTTTCCTCTGTCCTTTCTCTCCTCTGTCCCATCTCTTTCCTCTGTCCTTTCTCTCTCCTCTGTCCCATCTCTGTCCTCTCTCTCTCCTCTGTCCCATCTCTTTCCTCTGTCCTTACTCTCTCCTCTGTCCCATCTTTTTCCTCTGTCCTCTCTCTCTCCTCTGTCCCATCTCTTTCCTCTGTCCTCTCCCTCTCCTCTGTCCCATCTCTTTCCTCTGTCCTTACTCTTTCTCCTCTGACCGGCTGGATGCAGATACAGTTGGCTCAATGGGCTGAAATGAGGCAAGTGTGTGCGTATTTGTTGCAAGCTACACGGATGGTCCGTATGGTGTCTGAGTTTTTCTCACACCCATAGACTTGCATTGGCGAGACTCGGATGATATATGCGTACAATAGTAGCATGCTGAGATTTTACTCGCACACTGAATATGCCCGAGAAAAAATGCGGTGATGTGAGCTGCCCCATACAATGGGCCGATTGCTATGTGATGTTTTCTCGCATAGCACTCGGGCGTATTCTACGCTAGTGTGACCCCGGCCTTACGGTCCCTCTCCCATCATCCCCCTCTCAGCATCTGACGTCACTGACACAGACACTGACAGAGGTTGCGATGATGTCACAACTCGGCGCCCGCTGTCCAGAGATGTGCCGGAGCTCGGAGCAGCGGAGGAAGCAGGAGGAAGAGAGGTGAGTATTGTCTTTTCATTTTTTTATGGAGGTGCATTATACTATAGAGGCCTAAGTGGGTGCATTATATTAGAGTCTGCCTATGGGGGGCTGTATTATACTATAGAGTCTTACTATGGGGAGTGCATTATACTATATTGAATCTGCCTATGGGGGGCTGCTTATACTATATAGAGTCTGCCTATGGGGAGTGCATTATACAATATAGAGTCTGCCTATGGGGAATGCATTATACAATATACAGTTTGCCTATCGAGGGTTCATTATACTATGTAGAGGCCTATGGACAGTTCATTCATTATGCTATATAGAGTCTACCTATGGGGAGTGCATTATACTATATATAGTCTGCCTGTGGGGAGTGCATTATACTATATAGAGTCTCCATATGGGGAGTGCATTATACTATATGGAGGCCTATGGGGGTGCATTATACTATACAGGCCTATGGGGAATGTATTATACTATATTGATGACTATCTGGTGCATTATACTATATGGAGGTTATCTAGGGGCTATAATACAGTGTAGAGATTACAGTGACGGGGATACTAAGGGGTCAGTATATATACAGTGAGAGGGCATTGTACTGGGTATAAGAGAGTAACATGCTGTGTATATGGGAGCTGTACAGGGGGAGACTTGGGACATTATTAAATGTAAAGTGGGTACTTATTGATATAGGGGAACTCAGGTTACTGTGACTGTCAAAGGGGCACACAGGGCAATATTACTTTCTAGGGAGAAAAATGTGGGCACTGTTTTCTAGGGCACTTGCACCCAGCATTACTATATTCTAGAGGGTTGCTTTAGAATTTAGAGAGCACAGAGAACTACACAGCAGGTGCAGTAATAGGGACACATACGGAAGCAGCGGCTCAGTATTGGGGTATCAGGTGCTGTAATAGGGACACATACGGCAGCAGCAGCTCAGTATTGGGGTATCAGGTGCAGTAATAGGGACGCATATGGCAGCAGCGGCTCAGTATTGGGGTATCAGGTGCAGTAATAGGGACACATACGGCAGCAGCAGCTCAGTATTGGGGTATCAGGTGCAGTAATAGGGACGCATATGGCAGCAGCAGCTCAGTATTGGGGTATCAGGTGCAGTAATAGGGACGCATATGGCAGCAGCAGCTCAGTATTGGGGTATCAGGTGCAGTAATAGGGACGCATATGGCAGCAGCAGCTCAGTATTGGGGTATCAGGTGCAGTAATAGGGACGCATATGGCAGCAGCGGCTCAGTATTGGGGTATCAGGTGCAGTAATAGGGACACATACGGCAGCAGCGGCTCAGTATTGGGGTATCAGGTGCAGTAATAGGGACACATATGCCAGCAGCGGCTCAGTATTGGGGTATCAGCAGGATGAGGAGTTTGTGCAGGTTGGGAATAGATGGTGATGGCTGGAATATGAGAAGTGAAATGTGTCTTTGTTGTATTCTCTGCAGATGAGTCCTGGCTGGAAGAAGTTGTCATGTCGGTCTGGGCCGACGAGAAAAGTGAACAATTCCATCAGAAAGATCGTCAGCAGTAAATCATTATCTGTAACTGTGCAGTAACCACTTATAAGTTCTGTAGGACTGGTATCTACCATTGACCATATGGCGGTAATATCAATGTTGGTCTTTATATAAAGACTAGATGGTGGCCCGATTCTAATGCCATCGGGTATTCTAGAATATGTATGCGTAGTGTATAGCACAGCCCACGTAGTATATTGCACAGCCACGCAGTACATTGCACAGCCCACGCAGTACATTGCGCAGCCCACGCAGTACATTGCACAGCCCACGCAGTACATTGCGCAGCCCACACAGTACATTGCACAGCAAATGCAGTACATTGCGCGGCCAATGCAGTACATTGCGCAGCCAACGCAGTACATTGCGCAGCCAACGCAGTACATTGCGCAGCCAACGCAGTACATTGCGCAGCCCACGTAGTACATTGCGCAGCCCACGTAGTACATTGCGCAGCCAACGCAGTACATTGCGCAGCCAACGCAGTACATTGCGCAGCCCACGCAGTACATTGCGCAGCCCACGCAGTACATTGCGCAGCCCATGTAGTACATTGCGCAGCCTACATAGTATATTGCGCAGCCCACGTTGTATATTGCGCAGCCCACGTAGTACATTGTGCGGCCCACATAGTATATTGCGCAGCCCACGTAGTACATTGCGCAGCCCACGTAGTACATTGCGCAGCCCACGTAGTACATTGCGCAGCCCACGTTGTATATTGTGCAGCCCACGTTGTACATTGCGCAGCCCACGTTGTATATTGCGCAACCCAAGTACAGTGGGGCAAAAAAGTATTTAGTCAGTCAGCAATAGTGCAAGTTCCACCACTTAAAAAGATGAGAGGCGTCTGTAATTTACATCATAGGTAGACCTCAACTATGGGAGACAAACTGAGAAAAAAAAATCCAGAAAATCACATTTTCTGTTTTTTTTATCATTTTATTTGCATATTATGGTGGAAAATAAGTATTTGGTCAGAAAAAAACAATCAAGATTTCTGGCTCTCACAGACCTGTAACTTCTTCTTTAAGAGTCTCCTCTTTCCTCCACTCATTACCTGTAGTAATGGCACCTGTTTAAACTTGTTATCAGTATAAAAAGACACCTGTGCACACCCTCAAACAGTCTGACTCCAAACTCCACTATGGTGAAGACCAAAGAGCTGTCAAAGGACACCAGAAACAAAATTGTAGCCCTGCACCAGGCTGGGAAGACTGAATCTGCAATAGCCAACCAGCTTGGAGTGAAGAAATCAACAGTGGGAGCAATAATTAGAAAATGGAAGACATTCAAGACCACTGATAATCTCCCTCGATCTGGGGCTCCACGCAAAATCCCACCCCGTGGGGTCAGAATGATCACAAGAACAGTGAGCAAAAATCCCAGAACCACGCGGGGGGACCTAGTGAATGAACTGCAGAGAGCTGGGACCAATGTAACAAGGCCTACCATAAGTAACACACTACGCCACCATGGACTCAGATCCTGCAGTGCCAGACGTGTCCCACTGCTTAAGCCAGTACATGTCTGGGCCCGTCTGAAGTTTGCTAGAGAGCATTTGGATGATCCAGAGGAGTTTTGGGAGAATGTACTATGGTCTGATGAAACCAAACTGGAACTGTTTGGTAGAAACACAACTTGTCGTGTTTGGAGGAAAAAGAATACTGAGTTGCATCCATCCAACACCATACCTACTGTAAAGCATGGTGGTGGAAATATCATGCTTTGGGGCTTTTTCTCTGCAAAGGGGCCAGGACGACTGATCCGGGTACATGAAAGAATGAATGGGGCCATGTATCGTGAGATTTTGAGTGCAAACCTCCTTCCATCAGCAAGGGCATTGAAGATGAAACGTGGCTGGGTCTTTCAACATGACAATGATCCAAAGCACACCGCCAGGGCAACGAAGGAGTGGCTTCGTAAGAAGCATTTCAAGGTCCTGGAGTGGCCTAGCCAGTCTCCAGATCTCAATCCTATAGAAAACCTTTGGAGGGAGTTGAAAGTCCGTGTTGCCAAGCGAAAAGCCAAAAACATCACTGCTCTAGAGGAGATCTGCATGGAGGAATGGGCCAACATACCAACAACAGTGTGTGGCAACCTTGTGAAGACTTACAGAAAACGTTTGACCTCTGTCATTGCCAACAAAGGATATATTACAAAGTATTGAGATGAAATTTTGTTTCTGACCAAATACTTATTTTCCACCATAATATGCAAATAAAATGATAAAAAAACAGACAATGTGATTTTCTGGATTTTTTTTTCTCAGTTTGTCTCCCATAGTTGAGGTCTACCTATGATGTAAATTACAGACGCCTCTCATCTTTTTAAGTGGTGGAACTTGCACTATTGCTGACTGACTAAATACTTTTTTGCCCCACTGTATATAGCAATGTGGGCATGATATCCCTGTTAAAAAAAAGAATTAAAATAAAAAATAGTTATATACTCACCTTCCGTTGGCTCCTGGATCCAGGAAGCGGTTACCGACGCTTGGGATCCACCGAAGCTCCGCTGAGCCGCTCGCGCCGGCCGCCATCTTCCGTTCCCAGGATGCATTGCGAAATTACCCAGATGACTTAGCGGTCTCGCGAGACCGCTAAGTCTTCTGGGTAATTTCGCAATGCATCGCCGGGAACAGAAGATGGCGGCCTGCAGGGCCGTATTTGCCACTAGGCACTTGAGGGCACGTGCCTAGGGCGGGGACAGGCGGGGGGGCGGCACCTGAGCAAGTGTATTTTTTTTTTTTTTCGGTTTTTTTTTTTTTTGAATACTAGTTCTGTGGGTCCCTTCCTGAAGACAGGGGGCGGCAGAGCGGCAGCCAGAACACGTGGTGCTGGTGCCGACTCTCCCTACTCCCCCTCACAGTGACCTCACTGACCCCCTGCTCACAGCCTCACTGGTGGTACCGGCCGGAATGTGACTGCTGAGGTGGAGCGGCGGCGCCCTGTGTGCCGACCCTGTGTCCTGTCCTGGACTCGCACATTGCTGGCCAGGAGCTGGAGGACTCGCAGACAGTAGAGCAGTACATGCACAGTAGTAAGTAGTGCACTGTCTCTGTGACTGTCTGTAACGATCTCCCTCCTTGCTCCTGCCCGCGCGCTGCCTGCTGCACGGCTGTCTGTGACTCACCTCACGGTGCTCACTTCTTCCCTCACATTCCTCCTCAGCCTCATTTCTTCCTGTAGTGCCTGAGGCTGGAGGAGCCGTGCAAACACAGCAGCCCTGAATGTATGATATCTGTTTGATCTTTCCTCCCGGCAGACGGACCCAGAGAGTGAGTGGTGGGGGTGGGGTATAATACACCCTCACTCACTATCTGGGTCCTGGGAGCAATCATTGCCACTGCTGGTGTGCAGAGCTGTGTGTGTGTGTGTGTAGCTCTGTGTGTGCGGAGCTCTGTGTGTGCGGAGCTGTCTGTGTGTGCGGAGCTCTGTGTGCGCGGAGCTGTATGTGTGTGTCTGTGTGTGCGGAGCTCTGTGTGTGCGGAGCTCTGTGTGCGCGGAGCTCTGTGTGCGCGGAGCTGTCTGTGTGTGCGGAGCTCTGTGTGCGCGGAGCTGTCTGTGTGTGCGGAGCTCTCGGTGCGCAGAGCTGTCTGTGTGCGGAGCTCTGTGTGCGCAGAGCTGTCTGTGTGTGTGTAGCTCTGTGTGTGTGGAGCTCTGTGTGCGCGGAGCTGTCTGTGTGTGCGGAGCTCTGTGTGCGCGGAGCTGTATGTGTGTGTCTGTGTGTGCGGAGCTCTGTGTGTGCGGAGCTCTGTGTGCGCGGAGCTCTGTGTGCGCGGAGCTGTCTGTGTGTGCGGAGCTCTGTGTGCGCGGAGCTGTCTGTGTGTGCGGAGCTCTCGGTGCGCAGAGCTGTCTGTGTGCGGAGCTCTGTGTGCGCAGAGCTGTCTGTGTGTGTGTAGCTCTGTGTGTGTGGAGCTCTGTGTGCGCGGAGCTGTCTGTGTGTGCGGAGCTCTGTGCGCGGAGCTGTCTGTGTGTGCGGAGCTCTCGGTGCGCAGAGCTGTCTGTGTGCGGAGCTCTGTGTGCGCAGAGCTGTCTGTGTGTGTGTAGCTCTGTGTGTGTGGAGCTCTGTGCGCGGAGCTGTCTGTGTGTGCGGAGCTCTGTGTGCGCGGAGCTGTCTGTGTGTGCGGAGCTCTCGGTGCGCAGAGCTGTCTGTGTGTGCGGAGCTCTGTGTGCGCAGAGCTGTCTGTGTGTGTGTAGCTCTGTGTGTGTGGAGCTCTGTGTGCGCGGAGCTGTCTGTGTGTGCGGAGCTCTGTGTGTGCGGAGCTCTGTATGTGCGGAGCTCTGTGTGCGCAGAGCTGTCTGTGTGTGCGGAGCTCTCGGTGCGCAGAGCTGTCTGTGTGTGCGGAGCTCTGTGTGCGCAGAGCTGTCTGTGTGTGTGGAGCTCTGTGTGCGCGGAGCTGTCTGTGTGCGCGGAGCTCTGTGTGCGCGGAGCTCTGTGTGCGCGGAGCTGTCTGTGTGTGCGGAGCTCTCGGTGCGCAGAGCTGTCTGTGTGTGCGGAGCTCTGTGTGCGCAGAGCTGTCTGTGTGTGTGTAGCTCTGTGTGTGTGGAGCTCTGTGTGTGTGGAGCTCTGTGTGCGCGGAGCTGTCTGTGTGTGCGGAGCTCTGTGTGCGCGGAGCTGTCTGTGTGCGCGGAGCTCTGTGTGCGCAGAGCTGTCTGTGTGTGCGGAGCTCTGTGTGCGCGGAGCTGTTTGTGTGTGTCTGTGTGTGCGGAGCTCTGTGTGCGGAGCTGTATGTATGTGTGTCTGTGCGGTGCTGTATGTGTGTGTGTGTGTGTGCGGAGCGCTGTGTGTGCGGAGCTGTATGTGTGTGTCTGTGTGTGCGGAGCTCTGTGTGCGGAGCTGTATGTATGTGTGTCTGTGCGGTGCTGTATGTGTGTGTGTGTGTGTGCGGAGCTCTGTGTGTGCGGAGCTGTATGTGTGTGTCTGTGTGTGCGGAGCTCTGTGTGTGCGGAACTCTGTGTGTGCGGAGCTGTATGTATGTGTCTGTGTGCGGAGCTGTATGTATGTGTGTGTGTGCGGAGCTCTGTGTGTGCGGAGCTGTCTGTATGCGGAGCTCTGTGTGTGCGGAGCTGTCTGTATGCGGAGCTCTGTGTGTGCGGAGCTGTCTGTATGCGGAGCTCTGTGTGTGCAGAGCTGTCTGTGTGTGCGGAGCTCTGTGTGTGCGGAGCTGTATGTGTGTGTCTGTGTGTGGAGCTCTGTGTGTGCGGAGCTGTATGTATGTGTGTCTGCGGTGCTGTATGTGTGTGTGTGGAGCTCTGTGTGTGTGCGGAGCTGTGTGTGTGTGCGGAGCTGTATGTATGTGTGTGTCTGTGCGGTGCTGTATGTGTGTGTGGTGCTGTATGTGTGTGTGTGCGGGCAGCGGAGCTGTATGTGTGTGTGTGCGGGCAGCAGAGCTTTATGTGTGTGTTGGCTGGCAGCGGAGCTGGCTGTGTGTCTGCGGTGCTGTATGTATGTGGGGCTGTATGTGTGTGTGTGCAAGCAGCGGAGCTGTATGTGTGTGGAGCTGTATGTGTGTGGAGCTGTATGTGTGTGGAGCTGTATGTGTGTGTATGTGCGGTGCTGTGTGTGTCTGTGCGGTGCTGTATGTGTGTGGGGCTGTATGTGTGTGTGCAAGGAGCGGAGCTGTATGTGTGTGTGTGCGCTGAGCTGTATGTGTGTGTGGGGCTGTGTGTGTGTGGAGCTGTATGTATGTGTGTGTCTGTGTGGAGCTGTACGTGTGTGCGGAGCTGTCAGTGCCAGTGTGTCGCCCCATCCCGGACCAACTTTTTACTATTGATGCTGCCTATGCAGCGTCAATAATAAAAAGATATAATGTTAAAAATAAGTAAAAAATTAAAAAATTGTGCTATTCTCACCTTCCGCCGTCCACCGATGCGCACGATGCTGCCGCCAGCTTCCGTTCCCAGTGATGCATTGCAAAATTACCCAGATGACTAAGTCATCTGGGTAATTTCGCAATGCATCACTGGGAACAGAAGCTGGCGGCAGCATCACGCGCATCGGGACAGCTTCGGTGGACGCCGGAGGGTGAGTATATAACTTTTTTATTTTAATTCTTTTTTTAACAGGGATATGGTGCCTATACTGCTATATATTACGTGGGCTGTTATACACTGCGTGGGCTGTGTTATACACTGCGTGGGCTGTGTTATACACTGCGTGGGCTGTGTTATACACTGCGTGGGCTGTGTTATACACTGCGTGGGCTGTGTTATACACTGCGTGGGCTGTGTTATACACTGCGTGGGCTGTGTTATACACTGCGTGGGCTGTGCTATATACTATGTGGCTGTGTTATATACTATATAATACAGCACTGAGGGGGTATAGAGCTGGAGTAACAGATCTACTCCCTCATTTGCATATGTATGCAAACTGATTTCAGATGAATGGACTGAACATGTAAAAATATTGCTGGAATTGTCTTTGAAAGAGCTACATGGGCATATACATAGATTTTGGACCCCTTACTGATTCCCTATGGGACTTGCGAACATGTGCAGCACTTGCGGTTTTACACTTACGATGAGACAAAAAAACACTGCTAGCAGCGTTTTTTTCCGTTGCTGCAAGTACCGCATTTATCGGATCGCGGCAAAACTGCAAGTGCGGCACATGTCCGCAAGTCCCACAGGGAATGAATGAGACCGAACGCAGTGTTGCCGTAAGTGATGCGTTACGTGGCAGATGCAGAAAAACTGCCGGATCGGCCACGAATGGTAAAAATCGCTGATGTGAAAGTAGCCCAAGTCACTGCCGACAGTGTCTGCATTAGTCATACTGACCAGTGGGGGAGGCAGCACGAAAAGTGCCTAGGGCAGCAGAAACTCTAAATACGGCCCTGGCGGCCTGCGCGAGCGGCTCAGCGGACTACAGAGGGTGAGTATAGCAGGTTTTTTGTTTTTTTATTATTTTGAACATTACATTTTTTTTACTATTGATGCCGCATAGGCAGCATCAATAGTAAAAAATTGGGGACACACAGGGTTAATAGCAGCGGTTACGGAGTGCGTTACCCGCGGCATAACGTGGTCCGTTACCGCTGGCATTAACCCTGTGTGAGCGGTGACTGGAAGGAGTATGCGGGCGCCGGGCACTGAGTGCGGGGAGTAAGGACCGGCCATTTTCTTCCGGACTTTGCACGTCGCTGATTGGTCGTGGCAATGGTCGTGGGCGTTTTGCCACGACCAATCAGCGACTTGGATTCCATGACAGACAGAGGCCGCAACCAATGAATATCCGTGACAGACAGACAGACAGAAGGACAGAAAGACGGAAGTGACCCTTAGACAATTATATAGTAGATTACAGCTCGATATTTTTTCATGGCCGTAAATACGGCCCTCACGGCCATACGACACACTGCGCACCATGAAATTATTGCGTCCCGTTTTTGCGGCTCCATAGAAATCTATTGGGACTGCAAAACAGGCTGCAAAACCACGGCAAGTGTAAAAGCAGCCTTAAAGAGGTTGTGTGTGCACATAGCCCGACTATCTAATCGAAACTTGTAGTTTTTCAATGTCACCTGGTTTTTGTAGAGTTTATGCTCCAAAAATTCAGCAAAACACCTCAGCGTGAACCCACAGAAAACTCCTAATTTTGACCACCTAAAAAAACAAACCCTTAATATGCATATAGCCTTACCATTAATAAGATGTACCCCCAAAATAGTCTGACTGGAGTGTGACAACGGAGGGAATATTAGAGGACCGAGCGGCACATTGCGCTGCCCTAGTCTGTCACTTTTTCCAGTCCTCTCCCGCAGCCAGTTTTTACCTCAGTCCGCGCAGCCTCTGCCCCCATCCTGATCACCTCTGGATCTTACTTGGCGCTGCGACGTCATGACGCGTAGTGATGCTTAGATGCTTCTCCTCACTTGTAGGGTCGAGGTTGCCATGGAGGTCCGGATTAAACACCGTACCAGGGCTGCGACTATAGAAAAGCTCATTTCTTAAAAAAAAAAAAAAAAAAAAAAATTTCTTGGGAGCCGAATTTAATAAAATGAAAATATCATGAGAGCTATTTTCTTTCACCCGTGGCGGAGCTTCCTGTGGTTTGGACCCCTCATCTTAATGACCCCATTAATGTGAGGTACCAAGTTTTAGTTCTTGTAAAATGTTTGAGGTGCGGCTGTAACGGGCTGTGTGGGATAAGTTATGACAGGCTGCTGTGATTTACTGTAGGTTTATTAAAAAAAAATCAGAGAGTAAGCGTTATATAAACCGGCTATCAATTCCCCTCACATAATGGGTTATACGTCAGTAGGGCGGACGAGCGTCAGTACTGAACGTATGTGCCGGGGCTGCAAGCCTTCATTACTGCGACCATACATCATCCTGATCATTTCTCCCGTGTTTGTATAGGGAGCCATCTCCGCCACAACCACAGAAGCCGTCGCCATCTAACTCCTCCTCGGCCTCAGTGGCTCCATTGTTGATGTCCTCTCCCACCTCCCATTCTGTAACGTGATCCGGTGGGGCGGCGAGATTGTGACGCTTTCTCCTCGGGCCAATAAAGCTTCCATTTAAATATATTTTTATTTCATAGAAAACCACAGTGTTCAGCTCACAAAATTAGACTTCATGAAATCGCCTGTCTCCATGGAACAGGCTGCATGTACTGTACATACGGAGCAGAAGCTCCGAGCCCCCTGCTGTTTACCCTGGAAGGGCTTACTAGAAGTGAGACCATGTTCTCAGTATTTCGCCGGCTGCCCTATGGAATCGGCCGAGGACGCCGGGGAATAGCCGCTGCCTGTGTAAATGTATCGCTGCCAGTGCCCTCCTGTACGCAGGGCGGTTGGCGGTCGCGGTGGCATGGACCCAAATTTGACTCAAGTGGTTTTTGTGCCAAGAACGAAAACGAATCAAGATTCCTGAGATGCATAAATTTTTTTTTTTATTTACAGGAAATATGAGAAAAATTATTCACACTGTAAAATGTCTGGATGTGCCCACTTTGTCACCTGATTGGATTTTTATCTATTAAAAATTACTTTCTTGGCAGACTTTTGTGGGATGGTGATGCCTAAAGGGACAGATGAAAAAACTATTTTTTTTTATATTATTTTGCTTATAATCCCCGAGTGTATCACAAAATATTTTTTGCTTAAAGCATACTCCGCAATAAGAATGTATTTTCTCAGTCACACGAGCCCCTGAGATGCCCCTGTTTTGCACTACCAGATAACCACACTAGGGGGCGCTCCTTGTGTTTGGGTTTATACTGAGTGAGGTGTGTAGTGAGCACCCCCTAGTGGCAGCTGCAGGCTGCCAGAATGTTATAAGAGGACCTGTATTCCCCGTGTAAAAATAAATCTGGATCTTTCTAGTTTGCGTCGTTCCTCTGTTACTACTCCTAAACATTTATTAATAAATTGACAACTGGGTGTTACCTCCAAAGGGGCATGTCAGGCATGTCAGCACTGATTGGTCAGGATCAGATTGTGTAGGTACACGCCCCTGAATAGTAATATCCAGCAGTCATTCATATATTTCCAGTAGGAATAAAAGAGGGATGTCATTATATATATACAGTATATATATATTTTTTCCAATATCCTCATTTAAGCAGCTTTGGATGACAAATTACACTATGGGAAAGAGCGTGCTCAATACCGCAAATATTTCTTTCACTGAAGCCCCCATGTGTTAATATTCGGTCCCCTTTGAATGGTTATTACAAGCCCATTTAAGAATTAATGACCCATAAGGTTTTTTTCGGCGTTACTTTGAGACGTAGACGGGTCACATCAGTCTCACAAACATTACGTGAACTGCCGGGATCAGGTCAGTGACTCTACCTCTGACTCATAATTAGGATTTTATTCTGGGAAAAGGGTTAAAAAAAATCATCAGTCTCGTTCCAATGACCGAAAATCTGGGATTTGTTCCTAAAGTTCCAAAATTAAAGCGATCACGTAACAAATAAAGAGACAAATCCTGCTTCTTGTATCGGTGCAGAACTGCGCTGGGACGTGTCTGCTATCCAGATGGGGCAGGAACATCACACAGACGTAAGGATATCCGAGCATGTACGGCAGCGATCTGCAATGTGTGGACCCCCAACATAATGCCCAAGGGGTTACAGACCGTTCCCTTCTCTCGATTTTGAAACCATATCAATTTCTCTTGTGGGTATGTTGCACTTCATAAGTGGATTTTCCCCGTAGCCTTGTATTAAAGGCGCAAAATATCGCATGTGCGTTAATTTAAAACACGACACAACAAAAAAGAAACAAAAAACTCCAGCGTCAAAAACACAATAAAAACACACTCAAAAACTAAATGAAACAAAACCCAGGTAACAAAAGCTACGTTTCACACAATAAACATTTTGGGAGTTTATGATATGGCAGATTTTCTGCACCTACTATATAAATTAGGTCACTTGAATTTTTTTGATGCTTTTTTCTCTTTTCTTGGTTTGTTATGTTTTAAATAAAGCTGCTTTGTTTTTTATATTTCCCGTTATTTGACTTTAACAAAACTTTATTGATACAGTCATGTGCAGAGTAGATGTGATTTTTACGGGTGGATTTTCCGAATCTAATCCAAGTCTGTGTTAAAAATCTGCACTTAAAACTCACAAGAGAAATTTGATAAAATTCTATGTTTTTCCCATATTTTTGTTTTCTCCATTCACGTCCAAAACTGTCTAACAACAATATTAATAATCAGAAAACAACGACTTCACTCCAGATATTGAGGAAACTGAAGAGGCCAGATAACTAAACAGGATCGGGAAGTTTTATGTTATATAATTTCTACAACTGGAATCCTTTGGTAAACACCATTGAGACATTCAAGGTTATGGCCTCCTCCTCCGCCTCCTCGGCGGTGTATCTTCTCCACAAGGACACAGTAAATCAAGACCAAGAGCCAGTTGGCAGCTGAGATGTGGGCAGACCGCGAATTGTATTTCTCATTTTATCTCTGTTTTTTAGGTTTTGTTTTGGACATAGATTTTACCTTCAGCAGAGGGTTTGATTTGGTTTGGGGTTTTCGAGCAACTAGAATTAAGGGAGGACAAAAAAAAGAAATCATATAGTTGTCATTATGGATTCTAATAGAAACCATGACACATCGTCGGATCCGTGACAACGAAACCCACCGAGTTTAGATGGGGTTACTTGTATTTTTTTGCATTGCCTGTCTTTTTTGACTGGGAAAATAGCCCTGAATTCTTTCCCTTTTAATGGAATTTGTGATGGAGACATTTGTAAATAGAAAAAAGCTCTATGGTCCCTTTAGAAGAGCCAATCCAGGCCATTAAATGACCACCAACCGCCTATTTGTGAATTGGTTGACAGTTATTTGTTGATCTGTTTACTGGGCGACAAACATTTTATGTGCGCAGAACGATCGATAATATCATCATGTATCCATAGAATATTATCGGCAGCACATGTCCTATGGTAATCTTTAAAATAATCTCACCTGACAAAAGAGTGGTTTACTCATTTTTTGGGTTATTTCCAGGATATTTGGACAGGTCCATAGTCGGGACCGAGAGTTCCTAGGAATACAGATTTATCAATGTTTGGCACATCTAAATATTCAACACGTAAGAGACAACATTGTACCAGGCTTTGCCCAAGAATTATTATTATTATTTATTTATATAGCACCATTAATTCCATGGTGCTGTACATGAGAAAGGGGTTACATACAGGGTTATAAATATCATTTACAGTAAACAAGTTTACAGTGACAGACTGGTACAGAGGGGAGAGGACCCTGTCCTTGCGGACTTACATTCTATGGGATAGTGGGGAAGAGACAGAAGGTCGGAGGTGCAGCAACTCTGGTGGTGGTGAGGCGGCTGCTCTGGCGATGGCGAGGCGGCAGAATGGTTATTGCAGGCTGTAGGCTTTCTTGAAGAGATGGGTTTTCAGGTTCCGTCTGAAGGATCCGAGGGTGGTAGATAGTCGGACATGTTAAGGCATGGAATTCCAGAGGATGGGGGATATTCGGGAGAAATCTTGGAGGCGGTTGTGTGAGGAACGAATAAGTGTGGAGGAGAGTAGGAGGTCTTGGGAGGATCGGAGATTACGTGAGGGAAGGTATTAGGATATTAGTTCAGAAATATATGGAGGAGACAGGTTGTGGATGGCTTTGTAGATCAGTGTTAGTAGTTTGAACTGGATTTGTTGGGGAATTGGGAGCCAGTGGAGGGATTTGCAAAGGGGAGAAGCAGGGGAGTAACGAGGAGAGAGGTGGATTAGCCGGGCAGCAGAGTTGAGGACAGACTGGAGTGGTGCAAGAGAGTTAGTGGGGAGGCCACAGAGGAGGGTGTTGCAGTAGTCGAGGCGGGAGATGATAAAGGCATGCACAAGAGTCTTAGTAGATTGTGGGGTGAGGAAGGGACGGATTCTGGCAATATTTTTGAGTTGGAGGCGACAGGAGGTGGCAAGAGTTTGTATGTGCGGTTTGAAGGACAAGGCAGAGTCGAGAGTTACCCCGAGGCAGCGGATTTCAGGTGATGCCGTTTACCATAATAGATAGATCAGGTAGGGATGATGGGGGAAAGATGATGAGTTCGGTTTTGTCTACATTGAGTTTTAGGAAGCGAGAGGAGAAAAAGGAGGATAAGGCTGACAGACACTCCGGGATTCTGGACAGAAGAGAGGCGACATCTGAGCCAGAGAGGTAGACCTGAGTGTCGTCTGCATACAGGTGGTACTGAAAGCCATGAGACTTTATGAGTTGCCCTAGGCCAAGGGTATAGATGGAAAAAAGTTGGGGCCCTAGGACAGAGCCTTGAGGGATTCCAACAGAGAGAGGGCAGGATGAGGAGGAAGTGTGGGAGTGGGAAACGCTAAATGTGCGGTCGGAAAGGTATGAGGCAATCCAGGACAGGGCAAGGTCTTTGATGCCAAGGGAAGAAAGAATCTGTAGCAGTAGGCAGGGATCGACTGTGTCGAAAGCAGAGGACATGTCAAGAAGGAGGAGGATGGAGAACTGTCTGTTAGCTTTGGCTGTGAGTAAGTCATTAGTAATTTTTGTAAGGGCAGTTTCGGTGGATTGGTGGAGGTGGAAGCCAGATTGGAGGTTGTCAAGGAGAGAGATGAGAGGTGGGAGGAAATTTGAGCATGGACATGCTGCTCAAGGAGTTTTAAAGCAAACGGGTGCAGTGATATGGGGCGGTAGCTGGGCAAAGCAGTTGGGTCAAGGTTAGTTTTTTTGAGGATGGGTGTGATGGTGCCATGTTTGAAGGCAGAGGGGAAGGTACCAGAAGATAGCGATAGGTTGAAGAGATGGGTTAGGGCTGGAATGAGCATGTTAGTGAGGTTGGGGAGCAAGTGGGAGGGGATGGGGTCAAGTGCACAGGTGGTGAGGTGTGAGTTGGAAAAGAGGCCAGTAAGCTCTTCTTCAGTGATGTTGGAGAGGGAGGTTATTAGGGAAGGGCAGAGGTCTGGTATATGGAGTGGTTGGGGTGGTGGAACAGTTAGGGTTTGCCTTGTTTGGTCGATCTTGTTTTTGAAGTAGGTGGCAAAGTCCTCGGAGGAGATGAGGGGAGTTGGAGGTGGCAGTGGTGGGTGAAGGAGGGAGTTAAATGTGCTGAACAGTTGTTTTGGTTTGTAGGATAGTGAATATACAAGGTTAGTGAAATAGGTCTGTTTAGCAGAGGTGAGGGCTAATTTGAAGTCAAATGTAGCTTGTTTGAAAGCAGTGAAGTCGTCTGGAAGGCGTGTTTTCTTCCAACGTCGCTCTGCAACCCTGGATGCTTGTCGAAGTTTTTTTGTGAGATTGTTGTGCCAAGGTTGCCTATTGGTTCGTCGCACTTTGCCATACATGAGAGGGGCAACTGAGTCTATGGCTGATGTGAGAGTGGAGTTATAGAACGCTGTGGCGCTGTCCGTGTTGTGGAGTGAAGATATGGAGGACAGGGGTAGGAGAGAGTCTGAGAGTCTGTGAATGTCTAGATGTGCAAGGTTTCTGCATTGATGTGGTAATGGCTGGACATGGGGGGCAGGTGAAGAGGACAAGGATGAGAAGGTGAGTAGATGGTGGTCAGATAGGGGGAAGGGAGAGGTTGCGAGATTAGATAAGGAACAGAGGCGGGTGAAGATGAGGTCTAGTGTATGTCTGTCTGTGTGGGTGGCTGTGGAGGACCACGGGGTGAGTCCAAAGGATGAAGTAAGGGCCAGTAGCTTGGAGGCTGCAGGCTGGCGGGTGTCAGTAGGGATATTAAAGTCACCCATGATGATGGTGGGGATGTCAGCGGAGAGAAAGTGAAGGAGCCAGGTGGAGAATTGGTCGATGAAGGCAATGGCTGAGCCCGGTGGTCGGTATATGACAGCCATTTGGAGATTTAAGAATTTGGAGAATTAAGCCATTTGGAGAATTAAGAGGAAAGTCTACTGAATCCCCAAATTTTGATGGGATAGGTCAACTATGTAATGCACATGAGCGTTTTCTTGATTTTCCTCCAAAGAAAGATGTTATGAGAAAGAAGAATATGTTGGACTTCAATAGATCACCCAAGAAGGTCCCAAAAAATTTTTTTGCAATTGGGTTTGATAAAAATGTTTGCACCATTTGGCTTTTCAGGCTGTTTATTTCCTTTTGCAGACCACAGAATGAGATAAACTGAGAATCCGCCAGTGAGTGCGTTCTGACTGAGAACTTGGAAGCCTTTATCTGTCTTTTACTGAGCTCCTATCAGCTTATTTATGATCACAAACCACAGCACTTTGATGTGGTCATAAATCAGCTGAGAGAAGCTCAGAAAATGACATAAAGGTACCGTCACACTAAGCGACGCTGCAGCGATACAGACAACGATGCCGATCGCTGCAGCGTCGCTGTTTGGTCGCTGGAGAGCTGTCACACAGACCGCTCTCCAGCGACCAACGATGCCGAGGTCCCCTGGTAACCAGGGTAAACATCGGGTTGCTAAGCGCAGGGCCGCGCTTAGTAACCCGATGTTTACCCTGGTTACCAGTGTAAAATGTAAAATAACAAACAGTACATATTCACCTTCGCGTCCCCCGGCGTCCGCTTCCTGCACTGACTGAGCGCCGGCCCTAACAGCAGAGCGGTGACGTCACCGCTGTGCTGTGCTTTCATTTTATGGCCGGTGCTCAGTCAGTGCAGGAAGCGGACGGCGGGGGACGCGAAGGTGAGTATGTAGTGTTTGGTTTTTTTACATTTTACACTGGTAACCAGGGTAAACATCGGGTTACTAAGCGCGGCCCTGCACTTAGTAACCCGATATTTACCCTGGTTACCATTGTAAAACATCGCTGGTATCGTTGCTTTTGCTGTCAAACACAACGATACACGGCGATCTGACGACCAAATAAAGTTCTGAACTTTAATCAACGACCAGCGATATCACAGCAGGATCCTGATCGCTGCTGCGTGTCAAACACAACGATATCGCTATCCAGGACACTGCAACGTCACGGATCGCTAGCGATATCGTTTAGTGTGACGGTACCTTAAGAGTTGAATACTCCCATTTAAAATGAGTTTACCGATGAATTCTAGGGTAATCTCATTCTGTAAAGATAATAAAGACATCACAGGTTCAGCAAAGAAAGAAGTGACGGTGGAGAAAGATGAAGGAGGAACGATCTACAAGTGGATGAGGTAGTGATCGCCCAGTGTCCGTACTCTAACCCAGAGGTCCCCAACCGCCGGTCCGCGGACCAGGACCGGGCCGTTGGGGTTTTTCAGCCGGTCCGCGGCTAGCTAATTCATTTCTCTAATCAGCGGTGCCGGTGACCGCTGACAGAGGAAGAGGCTGCGGCACCGGAGACCAGCTGTCCGGGGGAAGGAGCGGGACGCCGGGAGCAAGTAAGTATTACATATTTACCTTCCCTCGTTCCACACGCCGGGCGCCGCTCTGTCTTCGCGTCCTCTTGCTCTGACTGTTCAGGTCAGAGGGCGCGATGACGCATATAGTGTGCGCGCCGCCCTCTGCCTGATCAGTCAGTGCAGAGAGACGCCGGGACCGGACGCTGAGGAGCTGCAAGCAAGAAAGGTGAGTATGTGTTTTTTTTTTTTTTATTGCAGCAGCAGCAGCAGCAATGGCACAGCTTTATGTGGAGCATCTATGGGGCAACGGTGCAGAATATTATATATAAGGCACAGCTTTATGTGGAGCATCTATGGGGCAACGGTGCAGAGCACTATATATAAGGCACAGCTTTATGTGGAGCATCTATGGGGCAACGGTGCAGAGCACTATATATAAGGCACAGCTTTATAAGTTTGAATCACATTGAATCAGTTTGAATCACATTCTCATTATAAATGTCATAATTATATGATAAGTATGCACTAAGCTCCATCCCTCCATAACCCCACCCCCATATGACCAAAGCCCCGCCCCTGCCCCACCCCCACCGGGCCATGGAAAACTGGTCTTGCTTAAAGCCGGTCCCTGGTGCAAAAAAGGTTGGGGACCTCTGCTCTAACCCATGAAACTACAGAGACATTGTACTACTCCACACATGTAATATACAGTATACACATATACAGGCCCAAACACACTACACAGATTCAGAAAAAGATAAACATGGACACATAGAATTATGGTCCTGTCCCTTTTTCAGTTGTGCATGGCTCTGCAGATTTGGGAACTACTAGTACAATTTATAAAAATTAAACTTGGAAAATTATTGAGATGAATCTCTAGAAGTGTAATTTAATTATATTATTATTATTTTAAAAGCCAACCCCCTCTCCCCCCCGCATGTGTCCCTACCCTTACTAAAAAGTATAAAAAAGTAAACATAGTTGTTTTTTTTTACTACTGTGGTTGTATGTTTGTCTACAGAGTGTAGGAAATGGGCTCAGGAGACTGGAGCTGGGTCAAAGGAGATCATTAAATTATCTATATGACTCAATATTTAACCACTAATATATGTATAAAAAAAAACCTTGTAGGTTTCTTATCTTTGTCATTGTGCTGACCTGGAGAATCTTATTGTGAGGAAGCTTAAAAATCATGGCGGAATTGTGTCTTCCTCACCACTTCAAACCACTTGGCATTTTTTTTCAATCTTTTTTCAGTACATTAAGTGGTAAAATATTCAAAACTACAACTCATCCTCCAAAAAAAAATATCCAATGTTAAAAAATGGAAAAGCTACGGCTCCTGGAAAAGCATGGGAATGAAGCAAAAGTGCAAACATGAAAAATTGCCCGGTTGAGAAGGCTTGAAAATTAAATTTGGGCAAAATTGTTCTTTTTTTGAACCTCCCTTTTTTGTAGCAAGAGGAAGATCTAAGCATTCATTATTTCTACCGTTAACCTCCATTTCTCATGATCCTTGAGAGCATCTGCAGCCTAATTAGCACTGAGTAGCCGGGGTTGCTGGGCTGCATAACAGTATCAGGTGTGAACAAACAACCTATTCGTCCTCCTTTCCCTTGTGTAATGCACAGATTTATGGCCATGTGTCATTTCCTCTAAGCTTATGAATAGATGAATGTATGAATGATCAGATGTGGGCAAATCTGATGTCACATGTTTATAATTACAGGCTTTCAATAAGCGTCCACATCTGTGCGAAAGAAAACGAAGGCTTCATCCCTCAATGGACAAGTCTCATTCATCCACCAGGATCATTAATATCCATCATATTGATAAATGATGCAATCAGACATCATCTAAAAGACTTTGTTCATGGCCCTCAAAATTCGACGGCAGGACAAATTTCAGCAAGACTCCACATTCAAAATTTTCCAGGCCAGATTGGGTCTTGCAAAGTGATCCTCCACCCTGGGACTAAAAAGTGGCTATAGACTTCTCACCCACCATGGCATCTCTCATTTTCCTCCTTTGGTCAGATCGGTGTTCCGTGATTTTCCTGTGGTTATTCCACTGCGGCGGACAACTTGGAAGCATGAGGATCGCAACGCCGATCAGCTAATGGCAACGGGTGGCTACACGCAAGAAATGTATAGTCACTTTTTGGTCTCAGGATGGTAGGTCACTTTGAAGTCTTACTTGCCAAAACTCCAAGAACATCCGGGAGCTTTTTATAATAAAGGAGACCTCCAGGACTCATGTGAAAGTCAACAAATTCCCTAGGAGACACCTAAAGCCCCTGTAAACCTCCTTGCACACATGAATTTCCAGAAGGTTCCCAGTGCCTGACTCTGGGATGATCTGTTCTTTCATGGAGTGCCACCATCCAATTAAGGGGCCTGGACCTGGAGGGAGTGACTTTAAAAATGGGGCATGATGAGCCGTGAAAACTTTCCAACAGTGCTCTCAATATACCTCACGAGTATATTTCATCAAAACACCAACTCAAAATGTACAGGCACTAGACTTGATGAGGCTGGTGTATTTGCTTTGAAAATCTATAGCAGAATGGCCTGTATAATCCTGTATGAGAGTTTTCTTTTCTTGAGCTATACTTATAAACTGCTTAACCAGACATTTGGATCATCACTTTCCTCATTACTGGTGATCGCATGCATCACGAGACTGCTGAGGCCAGTGATTGGCAGCATCAGTCATGTGGAGGGCAACGGGCCCAGAGGTAGACCCTGCTTTGAGTAATCTGTTTCACTTACAGGCCCTGACACCACTGTCCACCATTGGCTCCATTACCTTTGTCATTTAGTCCAATGGCGGATAACCTTATTGGTGTGCTATGCCATTCTCCACATAGTGCGTCCTCATTGCTAAACACTCTCCAATGCTCCTCGGCCCCTCAACATACATATGACATCATACAGACATTGTCCCTGTAGGGTCCGCGACTCTCAGGTTAAAATGGTTCATTCATCAGTAGCCTCCGGACCTGCGGAGAGTGGAAGAGGACAGGCCAAGGTAACCAGGGGATGCTTTACCAACCAAAACCACATTCCTCCGGACCACCTGATTGTTTGCACAGCTGTTCCAATGCGAGTCACATCATCTGCAAGTGTGACTGAAACCGCAACGCAGGTGTTATTTTTAACTTAATTTTTCTAATACTCTTCTCAAAAACGTAAGCCTACAATTTTTCTTTTTATACATAAGAGACCACAGGATTTAAACTTCCTTGGCCCCGTAAAGTGCTGTCTATCTCTCTTGGCTCTATTCCCCCGTGGGCCTAACGTCTTATACAAGACTCCTTGTATAGATTTCCTCGCATATGACTGAGACCTTGGAGCGCAGAACAGAGCCGCTCTTTCTACCCGCTGATGAGTGGACTCTAGTGTGCGATTTGCTGGCCGGCCCCAACTCTCCAGGGTCACCTCTTAACCTGAAGAAGCATTTTGCTGTTTGTATTTTTCTTGGCAGGGTCAGGCTGGCACTGTGCAAACACAGAGGTGAGTGTGCGTATAGGTATGTCTTGGTGAGAGCCAGCGTATACTGTTTGTCTTGGAGCTGCTGAATAGGGAATTAGCTCAGCTGAACTGCTAATTACCTCTCGGTGCAGACCCACGCGAAATACACTGCACTTATATCCTACGGGGGAAGGTCGAATGCTGGAAATTCGGGAACGTTAACTATTGCAGAGGGGATTTTTTTCATTTTGCAGGTGCAGCTGTTGATGAACTGGTTAAACAGGTGGCAAAATCGAAGTAAAAATAAAGTGCGGCGGATTTTTGTTATACGTTTGTCTAGGATGGGCGACCAGACACCATAAAAGATTCCGACGTCATTTTTGCTATACAGAAAATGGCCGGTCTCATCCGTCAGTTTTATTTTTAATTTTTGAGTCCGTTTTTGGTTCACTGTAGAAAACGTCATTCACTTATAAAAATTTGCAGAAATATTACAGCCCATCTATGGTGGGCACGGAGGGTCACCTAACTTTCCTTTAGGACTCATTCAGACATCCATTGTTTTTTGAACATGAGAAAAATAACAGACCATTTTTCATTGGTATGGCATTTTGTTGTTTTTTACCTCCATATGCATTTTTTTTAGCTTTCTTTTAGCATTTTTTTTAACTTTTTTTTTTTTACTGGTGCTTGACAGAATTTTTTTTTTAATTATTAAATACTGAAGAAAAAAATAGTAAAAAAAACAAACAAAATGAACAAAACATTTGGAAAAAACACTCGGGCTTCCTAGTGGAACACGCCACAAAAATGGAGCGGTCACTTCTTTTAAACGTTTGGAGTCTTTGAAAACCTGAATATATGACCAACAAGTCATTTTCCAATACAAATTAAATGGACCATTCTTTTGATCATTTTGATAGCACTTTTTCTTCATTTCGGCATGCTCGAAAAATATGTTCTGAGTCCCCGCGGCTGCATGTCTCATTGCTGTACAACAGCCGCTACACATGCAGGGATGTCTAACAAACAGGAAATCCCTGCATGTGTTGCGGCTGTCGAACAGCAACGAGACATGCAGCCGCGGGGACTCGAACATATTTTTCGAGCACGCAGAAAATACTCGATTAAGACATGACCATTCTCAGATAACACCTAAACACCTAATCCGAGCACGCTCGCTCATCACTAATTCCAAGCCATCCTACCCACTGAACAGTGAAAAATGGACGGCACTCAAACGAAACACGCGTGCCGTCTGTATTTTATTCATCGACCCATTGTTTGAACTGGCGATTTTGATCTTTGAATCGGATCAAAAATCAGAGCTATCTCCTTTCTTTCGGGGAAAAACAACCTGTGAACAGCTCCATAGACTATAATAGGCATATGTCCTATCCATGAAAATGTACATGAAAATCTGACGTCGGAATGAGCCCAAGACAGAAAGGAGAAATGCAAGATGCATAAACGTCTTCTTTCTTCTTACCTAGTGGCTGCTCATCTGCCAGAATAAGGACATCGAATGCACAAGATGTGGAATTCTGGGATGGGTGAGTCAGCAGCAACTTGGCTTAATATCTGATTTTGTTGGCTTAGCCAGAGTTTAGATGCTGACTTTTAATTTCCTTGTCAGCTGCGACCTGTTTACATAGACCGAAGCATCTGAACCCCAATGACAGGAATATTTATGGTGGTCACAGCTTATATACAAGCTCCAACAAAAGGTCTGAGATGTGAAGAAGCTATTTGCTACCTCAGTGGCCTGTAACCTGCATCTGTGATGAAACTACAACTCACAGCATGTCCTGGCTGTTGTAGGGCTTAGGAAAATGTCAAGAGCCGCTGTCGAAGCTCAGAGGTTGTAGCCCACCGCGCTCTACGTCACATCACCTATATAAAGGTCACTTTCACCCAGCTGTTCATGTGTCGTTGACTGATCATTTCCAGTTTGGCAAAAGAAATTTTTTAAAAAAAGACATGGTAATTACTTCTCTATGCGTCACCCATAGTGGGAGCCATTTTTTGCAGATGCTGTCAAGAGAGTAGAGCGCCCCTCTAACGTCACCTAAGAGCTTCCTTAACCTTTTCCATTGACTTTAAAAGAACCTGTTCCCAAGTCAAAGATGGACAGTTTTTGATTTTATTTTTTTCCCCACTGCTCCCCTGAGTATTTCGCTTTTTGACTTTTTAAAATCCGCCATACGGTTCCAGAGATACGGGCTTTTATATTTAGCGCTAATTTTTATGTTCTTTTTAAAGACATGCCCCAGAGGAGCATATGGACCACACCCACTTAAAAGTAATGATAAACAAAGAAGTGGCTGTGCATGCACATCACAAATGGAGCAGTGGCTGTGCATGCATATCACAAATGGAGCAGTGGCTGTGCATGAGCATCACAAATGGAGCAGTCTCTGTGCATACACATCACAAAATGAGCAGTGGCTGTGCATACACATCATAAATGGAGCAGTGGCTGTGCATGCACCTCACAAATGGAGCAGTGGCTGTGCATGCGCATCATAAATGGAGCAGTGGCTGAGCATGCACCTCACAAATGGAGCAGTGGCTGTGCATGTGCATCATAAATGGAGCAGTGGCTGTGCATGCACCTCACAAATGGAGCAGTGGCTGTGCATGCGCATCATAAATGGAGCAGTGGCTGTGCATGCGCATCATAAATGGAGCAGTGGCTGTGCATACGCCTCACAAATGGAGCAGTGGCTGTACATGCACATCATAAATGGAGCAGTGGCTGTGCATGAGCATCACAAATGGAGCAGTGGCTGTGCATACACATCACAAAATGAGCAGTGGCTGTGCATACACATCATAAATGGAGCAGTGGCTGTGCATGCACCTCACAAATGGAGCAGTGGCTGTGCATGCGCATCATAAATGGAGCAGTGGCTGTGCATGCATATCACAAATGGAGCAGTGGCTGTGCATGAGCATCACAAATGGAGCAGTCTCTGTGCATACACATCACAAAATGAGCAGTGGCTGTGCATACACATCATAAATGGAGCAGTGGCTGTGCATGCACCTCACAAATGGAGCAGTGGCTGTGCATGCGCATCATAAATGGAGCAGTGGCTGAGCATGCACCTCACAAATGGAGCAGTGGCTGTGCATGTGCATCATAAATGGAGCAGTGGCTGTGCATGCACCTCACAAATGGAGCAATGGCTGTGCATGCGCATCATAAATGGAGCAGTGGCTGTGCATGCGCATCATAAATGGAGCAGTGGCTGTGCATACGCCTCACAAATGGAGCAGTGGCTGTACATGCACATCATAAATGGAGCAGTGGCTGTGCATGAGCATCACAAATGGAGCAGTGGCTGTGCATACACATCACAAAAGGAGCAGTGGCTGTGCATGCACATCATAAATAGAGCAGTGGCTGTGCATGCACCTCACAAATGGAGCAGTGGCTGTGCATGTAGAGCGCCCCCACGTTAGAGCAATGGGGTACTCGGCACCGGGTCCTTCGGTTCGGGGGATGTCACGGTGGCCCGACCCGGTCCGTGGCCCTTTGAGGGACGTCCAAATAAAAGGGATAGTTTGGAATAGTGTTCGTGACGTCAACTGTGGTATTGGGTCAGTGTGACCGACGCTGCTTAGAGGTCCGCTGGGGTGATGTTATGGCAGCAATATGGTATACCTTCCCACAGGTGAAGTGTGTCCCCAGGGCTTCCCAGAGTGTAGATGGTGGATGGTGTGAGGCGCAGTGAATAACGAGGACACAATGGTGCAGTCTCTTTACCTTTACTGAAGGCTTCAGCATCCACAGTCCAGGGTACAGACCACAGGGTAGGCAGAGTCCAGCCGGTCTGAAGG
This sequence comes from Ranitomeya variabilis, assembly GCF_051348905.1. Lineage (NCBI taxonomy): Eukaryota > Metazoa > Chordata > Amphibia > Anura > Dendrobatidae > Ranitomeya > Ranitomeya variabilis. Next base: position 291,551,507 of record NC_135235.1, read on the forward strand.
CAAATCCAGAGTCCCTTTATCCAGGTGGAAATCAGTAGCCTTCCTCTGGCGCCTGTGTGTTGTAGTACCTCCCTGCTGAGCTTCTCGGTAAGGTCCTCACAACTGTTGTAGATGTTCTAGATGTTATGTCTTCCTCTCTGTCCCCCAGATGGTATGGATAGGACAAACCCGTATGACTGATGGCCTGAGGCTTTTTACAGAGACCCTAGAGACGCCCCGGCCCCCACAGATTCCACTGTGCCTCCTGGGTATAAGGTTGGGCAGCCAACGTGGAATTGACTGTCCTGCTAGTCTCTGGAGCAAGGCTTGGAGACGGTTGCTCCCTCGGTGTTCCGGCCACCGGCTTCTGCACCTCAGAAGGAGGCAACCTCCTACAGGGCAGAACTCCTTCTGGTTTTATCTCCTTGTGCTATGACTTCATTTCTCACCCGCTACAATACAATTCTCTATGTGTCCTTTCTTAGGATGCTGCCGCACGTGGGGCAGGTGCAGCTCCGTAGCCTTCTAGCTATCTAGGCCTCTGACAGGATCCCACCCCTGTCAGGGACCCTCTGTCTGCAGCTCCGATGTTCCTCCTTTTACCCTGTCTGCCTGACAGGTGTTGCCTGGGCAAAGCCCAGTCAGCTTCTCTCTAACTTTCTATCCAGCCCACCAGTTTTACCCTTCTATGAGGAGTGCCCTAGTAGATAGGAGCAAGGCTCCCCCTGGTGGTCTGGAGTGTGAAGTGTGGTGTATGGTTTGTGATACCTGGTAGGAAGATCTCCTTTATTGCCATCAGACGTAATATCACTCCCCCTGGTTGAAGAACAACATTACTGCAACGACCAGGACTCTGGGGCGCTGCACATGCGCATCATAAATGGATCAGTGGCTGTGCACGCACCTCACAAAAGGAGCAGTGGCTGTGCATACACATCATAAATGGAGCAGTGGCTGTGCATGCACCTCACAAATGGAGCAGTGGCTGTGCATGCACCTCACAAATGGAGCAGTGGCTGTGCATGCGCATCATAAATGGAGCAGTGGATGAGCATGCACCTCACAAATGGAGCAGTGGCTGTGCATGCGCATCATAAATGGAGCAGTGGCTGAGCATGCACCTCACAAATGGAGCAGTGGCTGTGCATGTGCATCATAAATGGAGCAGTGACTGTGCATGCACATCATAAATGGAGCAGTGGCTGTGCATGAGCATCACAAATGGAGCAGTGGCTGAGCATGCACCTCACAAATGGAGCAGTGGCCGTGCATGCGCATCATAAATGGAGCAGTGGCTGTGGATGCACCTCACAAATGGAGCAGTGGCTGTGCATGCGCATCATAAATGGAGCAGTGGCTGTGCATGCACCTGACAAATGGAGCAGCAGCTGTGCATGCACCTCACAAATGGAGCAGTGGCTGTGCATGCACCTCACAATTGGAGCAGTGGCTGTGCATGCACCTCACAAATGGAGCAGTGGCTGTGCATACACATCACAAATGGAGCAGTGGCTGTGCATGCGCATCACCTCTCCGATGACTGTTTTTGGTATTACCATAGATAGCCGAGCACAGTGATCAGCTATTTCTGGCACTCGCATTTGGACCATTCATCCATTTCAATGTTCCAATAGGGTATTTCAAAGCCCTGTTCTGGGGATCGGTAGGGGTCCCAGCGGTCATACCCCCTCCAATCTGAAAATTATCACCTGTAGGCTGTACTGTGATTAGATAAGTTGGGTACAAAAACCCTGGTACAAAATGTTTATTGCATCTGCTCCTAAAAGCATCCGGCTACGCTCCGTCCCCATATATTAGTATCTTACGAATGCCATATTGCCATACCAGCCCATAAAATTACACGGCTCCCTCTTGGTTTTGCAGAGCTATTTACAACCATATTGCTGACTGTTGTAGTACGGTGTTCTACACAAAGGTGCTTCAGTTATTGGTTATTTTTTATCCCTATCTTGGCACATTGTAACATTTTACACAAAGAAAAAGCATCTGAGCCAAGTGTGTTTACTGATACTAATAGTTTTGACATGTTGATGGTTTTCAAGGTGTGACCCTGTGGCGAGGCACAAAGCCATTGCTGTCAACAGCTGCTTTCTTCCAATGGCCGCTGATAGGTAACAATTATTTAGAACTGTCAATATGTTGTGAAAAGCAATACTCCGGGCTTAGGTTTCCTTGTGTGCAGATAAACAATTGTTTGCTTTTGCACCTACTAAAGTACTGGGCCACGTGCAGAAAAAACCTCCCCGACGGTTGCTCTTAAAACCACTTATCCGGTATTGTTGGGAAACAATGGGGCAAATGAAGAGCAGAGTACTGGAATGCTGGTGGTTCACCTGGAGTTTTCCTTTTTTTTATATTCTTGGGTCAAAGAAAAATACCTAGAAATCCAATGTAAAACAAATCTTATTTTTTCATAGGAAGACGGATCTGCCATCAGCAGTTTCTTGGTCCAATATAATGACATGCTTCCTGCCAACAACTTTGGATCTTTGTCTTTTGTCCTTCACCCATTGTACTGGCAAAATGTAGATTTTCCGAATGGAATACCGTAAATCTCCCCCAAAATGTTCTATATGCAGCTGAGAAAAAGGAGGTTATTCATTAATGCTTTTACTTGAAGGCACCATTCAACCTATAAAAAAACTACATATAGCAAGAAGCCACGTCTGACCATACAATAAACCTGCAGCAGCCACTGAAACTAGTTAGTGGTGGAGGACTTTTATACTGGTCATACGCAAATTGTCTCTTCAGAGAGGAAGAGGACTAGAACTCTAGAGCCACCTATAGGAAGTGGCAATCCTAAAAGTCTATATCGACCCTTTAATGAGCCATGTCACATGACTTAAGATAAAAACCAAACCAGAATCTCAATTGCAGACACATGTTTCGGGGTGTTGCACCTCATCAGTGCAAAGTATGAGACCTGCTTTGGATAAGTGAGAGGCTCTGGACTGCGATCTAAGGGGTAAGGTTTCTCCTTGTGGAGAGCTTTGCTTGTCACTCCACGTCTCCACGCCCCAATGCATGTTTCAGCACTATATAGCACATGCACTTTATGTATTTATTTGTAATACCTGCACCTTATAGACTTATTAATTTGTCATTTATTACTGTATATTATCTAGATATGAGTTGTTACTTGTTTCACTTTCAGACAAAAGGACCGGTGCCGACCTATGGACTGCTACCATCAGTAAACCAGGTAAAGACGTGACAACTCTGTGTCCTCCATTTATTTGCCGGCATACACCATCCCTGCCCAGCACACTGGGAGCCCTGAGGACCCTGCTTCACTTGTGGGAAGCGTCACCATCTTTCTTGCAGTAACATCACCCCAGAGGACCCCTTTAAGCAGCGTCGATGCCCTCTTACCGAGAACCACAGGTGGCGTCGCGAACACAAACTTTAATACAAATCCCTTTAATGACCTTTCCCCTTTAATTGGGCGCCCAGGGCTACAGACCGGGTCCCAGCCACCTTTAAGTGCGACCGGACCCGGTACCGAGTATCCCCACTGCCCTGGCGGGCGTTCTGCAGCGCCCCAGAGTCCTGGTCGTTGCAGTACTGTGGCTCCGCCGCTAAGGGGGGCTATGGTACGTCTGATGGCACTCAAGGAGTTCATCTGACCAGGTATCACATACACCAATACATTTCACAGTCGGGCCTCCAGGGGGAGCTAAGGGTGCTATTTATTAGGCCACTCCTCACCGTGTGGGTAAACTGGGGGTCAGGCAGGAAGTTAGTCAGAAAGCTGACTGGGTTGGAACCAGGCAACACCTGGTGGCAGAGGGTGTTGTGGGGGAAGATTCGGTAGGGTCCCTGTCAGGTTTGGGACCCTGACAGAGGCCTGGCTACAAGAAAGAACGTCACGGGACCGTGCCTGCTCAGCATAGCGGCGGTGCCCTAAGAAAGGAACAGAAGCGAGATATATTGTGCTGAGTGAGAAACGAGATCAAAGCAAGAGGAGAAATACCAGTAGGAGTCGTGCTGTAAGACCGAGGCAACATCCTACTGAGGCGCACAACCGGCGGCCGGAACGCCGAGGAAGTATTTAAATATCTAGCTCCAAGCAATACTTCAAACCAACGGCAGGACAGTCAGTCTCAGGCGGGCTGTCTCACATACATCACCTATGAAGACATGGGGGGCGCACTAGGAGAGGGGCGACTCTAGGGTCCCGGAAGAGCTCCGAGCCTACTCGTCATACGGGTGCCGTCCTAACCAGAACATCATGGAGGGACGGAGGAGAAGAACATCATCCGAACGAGTTGTGAGGGAACATCAGAAACAGACACAACAGTTGTGGGGTACTATCCCGTAAGCACAGCAGGGGAGGACCACAACACATAGCGCTAGTGGGAAGGCACAGATTTCCACCTGCAAAGAGAACTCTGGAGGTGCCATTGGGCCGGCCGGACTTGCGTAGCCTGGTGAACCGTATTCCGGACTGAGGACCCAGAGATCTTCAGTAAAGAGGTAAAGAGACTGCAACCTGGTGTCCTCGTTATTTGCTGCACCGCACCACCACCATTATCCACATCCATTACTGTACGCCCCACAGCAGGGTCACGGACCGGGTCTAGCCACCGTGACAACCCCAGAGCAGAGACTCAGAGGCCCGGTACCGGGTACCCCTCAGCCCTGCGGCAGTGGGGGCGCTACAACTTGGCGTCACGAACAGGATCTACTTAAGCCTGAAGAATCAGGTCATGTGTACCTTGGAACTGTGATTCACTGTGCTTGGACTGTACTTTATTGCAAAGACTGTGTGTTGCCATTTTCCGCCAAAAGTTCCCGCCAAAAGTCGCCGCCATTGCAGTGTCACAGGGAGCGCAGAGGAAGAAGGGCGTGCCATGGGAGGAGACTACCAAAGCGGCGCCAGGAGTGGCGACCGCCCCCTCCGACTCCTGCTGCGAGAGGACGACCTACCCAGCAGCAGAGGAGAACCGCCCCCTGACTTGCAACGGCGGGAACGAGGTGAAGAAGGAGCCCGACCTCGGAGACATGGCGGAGCTAGGTGCATGCGTTGCCGCCGAATGCCCGACAGCGACGACGAGCAGCAGGTGCCCGAGCAACAGCGAGGTGATCCCGGCCTGCCCTTACCCATCAGAGACGGACTCGCGTCCACCGTCAGTGGAGGAGCCGAGCCTACCTATCCCAGCCACGGAACCATGGAGGGCGGAGCCACATCAAGAGGTGACTCTGGAGGAGCCGCGGTCCGGGCTGCAGCCGATTCCAGTGTCCTTGTCAACGGAACAGATCGACATCGGTGGAATCACATCAGGCACAGGTATGGACGGCACCCCTGCTCCCCCGACCGATCCGGCTCCCCTGACCGATCCCGCTCCTGGGACCGCTCCTCACCCCAGCAATAATCGTTTTTTCTGGAGCGGGTGATTCTCACCTCTAACGTGATGGGGAAGCTAGTGCCTCCGCTACCAACCAAGATGGGAGAACCCATAGACGTGGGCCCAGACGGGGTGATCCTCCGGTGGGACACCCCCTGGACCGGGCCGGATGGAGCCCGGGAGGACGGCCTCACCCTTGCCGCGCTCACTTGGGAGCAATATAAGCAATGTCTAATCCACCACTGGAAGGATCGAGACGAGGCCGAACAACATGATACACAACGTAGAAAGTCTGCGCACGGCAGGAAAGACGTGGTAAAGCGGGGAACTGTGCTGGCCTACCACCCGTAAAGTAGATGGGGCTCCATACAGGAACCGGGACTACCAACTGATGTCTTTGTTACTAGTTACAACGTGAAAACCCCCTGCTGCAGTCGAGATGGTGACCCATTGCAAAGGGGGGATCAGGTGACCTACACCCGTCATCGGAATGCACAAGGATGGTGCGCCCGGAACGTTCGACGGTGTGAGCCTCCTGAGAGAGCGCCACCTGTTGCCCCGATCATGACTGATCCCGATTTGCCAGATCTTGTTACTATCACCACCGTACGCCTTGTAGCGGCTACTGAACTTGCGAGCAGGATTAGCCTTCAAATCCAGACACCGGCTGATCTGATGGCATCTGAGAGACCAACTACCAGCACAGGTGCTGCATCGGCCAGGGATCAAAAACCACCTTCGGCATCAAAAGAGTAAGATCTTAAAACTCTGAAAATGTACATAGTTCTTCTAACTGTTTGTTTCCTGTTATGTTGCTGCTAAACCCGTCCAGGGTTAACTCTTAAAGGGATCCCTTTGTTGACCCGGGATCCCTATTGTTTCTGTTGTTTGGTTTTGTTTTTCTACCTTTTCGTTCCATTATCAAGAACTGCTGGGATCATGAACAGTGCATGATACGAACTGCTTGTAAATAGTTTGCACCTTCTTAAAGGTGCTCCCTACTGGTTTTACTTAAAAAAAGACTCTTTGCGAAGATACCGCACCGGAGCCTTTGCTGAGTACGGACTGGTAGCTTGAGAAGATGTGCTACCTCATAGAGACTTGATCCCCTCTTAAAGGAGATGTTCACGTATTGCGCTGATGAACCGCATTGCCTTAAGACAGTTGGGTGGCAATAATGTCTTGAAAAGAGAAAGTAATAATGCTGATATGTAAGAGTTAAATGTAACTAACTAGTTAATTGTAAGAAAGGTTCAATAATGTTGAAAGAAAAATGAGGACAGAAAGTGAACCCGTATGGGGTTAATCAGTGAGTCCTCTTAGGAGTCATGTAGGGATGGCTCAGTGATTTCAAACTGAAAGTAAATGTTATGTACTATACTGTGTACACTATGTTCCAAATTATTATGCAAATTACATTTTTATCAGATTTTCCTAAATGGTCGGTGCAAATGACAGTCAGTCTAATAAAAGTCATCACTTGTTAGATTATACATCAAATTTTATTGAAGAAACCTCCCAATGATAACAGTATAATCTCCAAAATGAATAAAAACTCAAAATGCACTGTTCCAAATTATTATGCACAGTAGAATTTCTAAACATTTTATATGTTTTAAAGAACTGAAAATGCTCATTTGTGGAATTTGCAGCATTAGGAGGTCACATTCACTGATCAAAAAAGCTATTTAACGCCAAAACATCCCAACAGGCCAAGTTACATGTTAACATAGGACCCTTCTTTGATGTCACCTTCACAATTCTTGCATCCATTGAACTTGTGAGTTTTTGGAGTTTCTGCTTGTATTTCTTTGCATGAAGTTGGAATAGCCTCCCAGAGCTGCTGTTTGGATGTGAACTGCCTCCCACCCTCATAGATCTTTTGCTTGATGATACTCCAAAGGTTCTCTATAGGGTTGAGGTCAGCGGAAGATGGTGGCCACACCATGAGTTTATCTCCTTTTATGCCCATAGCAGCCAATGACTCAAAGGTATTCTTTGCAGCATGAGATGGGGCATTGTCAGCATGAAGATGATTTTGCTCCTGAAGGCACGTTTCTGCTTTTTAGACCATAGAAGAAAGTTGTCAGTCAGAAACTTTATATACTTTGCAGAGGTCATTTTCACACCTTCAGGAACCTTAAAGGGCCTTACCGGCTGTTTGCCATGATTCTGGCCCAAAACATGACTCCTCCACCTCCTCGCTGACGTTGCAGCCTTGTTGGGACATAGTGGCCATCCACCAACCATCCACTACTCCATCCATCTGGACCATCCAGGGTTGCTCAACACTTATCAGTAAACAAGACTGTTTGGAAATTAGTCTTCATGTATGTGTGGGCCCAATACAACCATTTCTGCTTGTGAACACTGTTTAAGGGTGGCCGAATAGTAGGTTTATGCACCACAGCAAGCCTTTGAAGGAGCCTACACCTTGAGGTTCGAGGGACTCCAGAGGCACCAGCAGCTTCAAATATCTGTTTGCTGCTTTGTAATGGCTTTTTAGCAGCTGCTCTCTTAATCCGATGAACTTGCCTGGCAGAAATCTTCCTCATTATGCCTTTATCAGCACAAACACATTTGTGCTCAGATACAGCCACTAAATCTCTTAACAGTACGATGATCACGCTTATGTTTTTGGAAAATTTCTAATGTTTTCATCCCTTCACCAAGGCATTGCACTATTTGATGCTTTTCAGCAGCAGAGAGATCCTTTTTCTTTCCCATGTTACTTGAAAACTGTGACCTGCATAATAATGTGGAACATCATTTTTAAGTAGTTTTCCTTTAATTAGAATCACCTGGAAAACCAATTATCACATGTGTTTAAGATTGATTTCAGTGATCCATTGAGCCCTGAGACACAATACCATCCACGAGTTTATTTGAAAAACAAAACAATTAAATCTTTATGACACTTAAATCCAATTTGCATAATAATTTGGAACACAGTGTATAGTAGTGGAAGGACAGTAGGCCCGGGCTGAAAAGGGCGGTCCTGTAAAGAAAGGAGAGGCAGTAGGTCTGGAGCATCTCGGACAGGCGGTCCTGCAGATTTAAAGAAGGAGTATGAAGTTAATTGCCTTATAATGTGTTATAAGAAGGTCTTTAGTGGATTTAGAGTGTACATCCTTAAAGGCAATGTTAAATTATTGTTCAACAATTTTGCACTTAGTAGAATACCCGGTTGGGTAAAGGAAAGTTAGTTATAGCATGTTGCTATAATATTTAACCATGTTTGTAATGTTTAAGTGTCCTCACCTGCCATAAAGGGAAGCTCTGTTCAAATATGCTTATTGTTATTGCACTCACAGAAATTGTATGTCTTTTTGCTGACATGTATTGTTGTTTTCTTCCCAGTCCCGGAGTACTGGATTTAACCGGGGGGGAGTGCAGCGCCCCAGAGTCCTGGTCGTTGCAGTACTGTGGCTCCGCCGCTAAGGGGGGCTATGGTACATCTGATGGCACTGAAGGAGTTCATCTGACCAGGTATCACATACACCAATACATTTCACAGTCGGGCCTCCAGGGGGAGCTAAGGGTGCTATTTATTAGGCCACTCCTCACCGTGTGGGTAAACTGGGGGTCAGGCAGGAAGTTAGTCAGAAAGCTGACTGGGTTGGAACCAGGCAACACCTGGTGGCAGAGGGTGTTGTGGGGGAAGATTCGGTAGGGTCCCTGTCAGGTTTGGGACCCTGACAGAGGCCTGGCTACAAGAAAGAACGTCACGGGACCGTGCCTGCTCAGCATAGCGGCGGTGCCCTAAGAAAGGAACAGAAGCGAGATATATTGTGCTGAGTGAGAAACGAGATCAAAGCAAGAGGAGAAATACCAGTAGGAGTCGTGCTGTAAGACCGAGGCAACATCCTACTGAGGCGCACAACCGGCGGCCGGAACGCCGAGGAAGTATTTAAATATCTAGCTCCAAGCAATACTTCAAACCAACGGCAGGACAGTCAGTCTCAGGCGGGCTGTCTCACATATATCACCTATGAAGACATGGGGGGCGCACTAGGAGAGGGGTGACTCTAGGGTCCCGGAAGAGCTCCGAGCCTACTCGTCATACGGGTGCCGTCCTAACCAGAACATCAGGGATGGACGGAGGAGAAGAACATCATCCGAACGAGTTGTGAGGGAACATCAGAAACAGACACAACAGTTGTGGGGTACTATCCCGTAAGCACAGCAGGGGAGGACCACAACACATAGCGCTAGCGGGAAGGCACAGATTTCCACCTGCAAAGAGAACTCTGGAGGTGCCATTGGGCCGGCCGGACTTGCGTAGCCTGGTGAACCGTATTCCGGACTGAGGACCCAGAGATCTTCAGTAAAGAGGTAAAGAGACTGCAACCTGGTGTCCTCGTTATTTGCTGCACCGCACCACCACCATTATCCACATCCATTACTGTACGCCCCACAGCAGGGTCACGGACCGGGTCTAGCCACCGTGACAACCCCAGAGCAGAGACTCAGAGGCCCGGTACCGGGTACCCCTCGGCCCTGCGGCAGTGGGGGCGCTACACGTTCCATGAGCGTGACAGGTGCATACAAATATATGTAGCTTTCATGCTTGGGTGGGGAGAGCCGCTGGCCAATCTGAACACTGCGATCCGATCTCTGGCTGATTTATACGGCATTCTGATTGTGCTCTTATAAAGATAAATGAATTATTACTTTGCTGCATATTAACTTTATTTATCTATACATTTCAGGTTTGAATCCGTTACTTTATCTACTGCTTATGTGCATTATTGATTTACACATTTACCTTAATTTTACATTTAAGGTACCTTCACACTAAGCGACTTTGCAGCGAGAACGACGACGATCCGTGACGTTGCAGCGTCCTGGATAGCGATCTCGTTGTGTTTGACACGCAGCAGCGATCTGGATCCTGCTGTGATATCGCTGGTCGGAGCTAGAAGTCCAGAACTTTATTTTGTCGCTGATCACCCGCTGTCATCGCTGTATCGGCTTGTGTGACGCCGATCCAGTGATGTGTTCACTTGTAACCAGGGTAAATATCGGGTTACTAAGCGCAGGGCCGTGCTTAGTAACCCAATATTTACCCTGGTTACCATTGTAAAAGTAAAAAAAAAAAACACTGCATACTCACATTCTGATGTCTGTCACGTCCCCCGGCGTCCACAGGGTTACGCGCTGCTGCCGAGAGCTTCTTGCACTGACTGTGTCAGCGCCGGCCGTAAAGCAGAGCACAGCGGTGACGTCACCGCTGCTGCCGGCGCTGACACATTCAGTCAGTGCAGGAAGTTCTCGGCAGCAGCGCATAACCCTGTGGACGCCGGGGGACGTGACAGACATCAGAAGGTGAGTATGTAGTGTTTTTTTTAACTTTTACAATGGTAACCAGGGTAAATATCGGGTTACTAAGCGTGGCCCTGCGCTTAGTAACCCAATGTTTACCCTGGTTACCCGGGTGCTGCAGGGGGACTTCGGCATCGTTGAAGACAGTTTCAACGATGCCGAAGTCGTTCCCCTGATCGTTGGTCGCTGGAGAGAGCTGTCTGTGTGACAGCTCCCCAGCGACCACACAACGACTTACCAACGATCACGGCCAGGTCGTATCGCTGGTTGTGATCGTTGGTAAGTCGTTTAGTGTAACGGTACCTTTATTGTTCTAAACTGTGACGAGTGAACATCTGCAGCATAAATTGACAGAGTGTGTTCACACGTAGCATATTCACCGCGGATTTCAATACTGCACCTGCTAAATGGATGATACTTCAACAAATTTCATCACCGAGTTACTGAAATTGTCCGAGAATTTTTTTTGTAGAACTCAGAACGGATTTCATGCTTTGAAATGGAAAAGGCAAAATCTAGGAAAAATTTCCCAAAAAATTTGAATGTAACACTTGCAAATTGCGCTGCAGATTTTGCTGCTCTAAAGTCTATAAGAAATCTGCTACATGTGAACATACTTTAAAAATCTACAGTGCTAGTCAAAAGCTGGAGTGTTGGCTGGAAAAAAAGCTGCATAAAATAAGTGCCTTTTTTTTGGCATTTTTAAGTAAATTTTTGCTTAATTTTTTGCATGCATTTTTTCCCCCAATCATTTGATTGGTTGAAAAACGCTCCACAAAATTATTGATTTTTTTACAGCATTTTTGCATACATTTTTGCTTAATTTTTACATGTGATTTTTCACCAATCATTTGATTGGTTGAAAAACGCTGCAAAAAGCGTTTGAAGAATTGACGTGCTGCAGATTTTAAAAACCAAAAATGCTTTGAAGGTTCAAATCTGCAAGGAAATATAAAAGCATATCCATGAGATTTCAGAATTCTCATTTACTTTGCTTATACTGTAAAGCACGCTATAAAAAACCCAGAGGCAAAATTGCAACATGTGAACAAGACCTTATACTATACTTATGTCTCTTTCCCCGACCTGACTCTGCATGGCTGCTCCCAACGTCTCCAGAGCTGATGATGATGAAGACTCTGTTTCTTCAGAGACAAATTACACAGGAATGTCTCCCTGAAAAAAACAACAACATTTACTCGAAGGGAATCCGGGAATATCTTCATGGAAGAAGACTGGACCATCAAGATTGTTGGCTTGACCCATATGAGGGTGGTATGACAGCTGAGATGAACGTCTTTTAATTATCTCATTGACAGCCCGTCTTTAACCCTCCGAGAAGAGCTTGTCATGTGGCGCTAGAGGGAAAACACCTCTGATCGGAGGACCATCATGTAGACAGCCAGAGGTCAGCCGAGGTCAACATGATACTGAATCCATTAGTAGACATAGTAAAGCAACCAAAACCATGAAACGTAAACTTGCGATCACTGGTTTATTTCTACTTTTGAGTTTTTCAAAGTTAGATTATAGTCGGAATATACATCTATATTAACGCTCGGACGATTGTCCATGTGGCTTTTAAAGTAATTGGTTTATTCAGACTTCTACCATAATATTGGGGGTCTGTTGTTTAGGATCACCATCAATCCTGCATTTATTTTTGGAATTATTAAGGCATTTTTTAAAATTACATATCAATTAGAATTTAAAGGGTTTGCGGCAAAAATATTAAGTAATCCATAGGATAGGGATAACTTAGAAATCAATTTGGGTCTGACTACTAGATTGATGCTCTGAAAGCTGTCTCTGTGGCCCCATCTTGAACGACATGCAGAAGCGCATACTCAACTTATGCTCTATTCATTGTCTATGGGACTGTCAGAGAAAGCCGACTGCAACTATCAGTAAGATATCACTTTCCCTATAGATAATGGATGACTTAATATTTTAGGAAAAACCAATACAACTCCCAACATAGTCTCCAGCTAGCACTGGTTGCAGCATGAGCAGGGGACCGTGATGTGAGCTGTCTTTAGCACCCGGTGGCGGGGGACAGTGTGAACAGTACCGCTGATTCCCAGGCACTGGTATGTGTCACACTGATGACACATGGATGTCATCAGTGTGCATGTGCACAGGACATTTTGCTGCCATTAAAAAACGGACATGTCAGTGTATTTTGCGAAAGGACAAACGGTCCCTGGAAACACGCTGACATGTGCACAGACCCAGTCACTTGAATGTGTCTATGCTTGTAAGTGTCTCCGGTATGTGTGAAAGCTGTCACCTGACACACTGACGTGTGAAAGAGGCCTTAAGGATAATCTTTTCCAGTCACATCAGTTACTGTTTTTGTCATGTAAATCAATATAGTCCACTTTTAGGTGTGATATAACACAAAACAAGGGGGAATTCCACAGCTTAACAGGAGTTGTCAGTGTATCTAATATTAATGGCTAATCCTCAGGATAGGTCATCAATATCTGATCAATTCGAGTCCAACAACCAGCACCCCCCACCGATCACCCGTTTAGCACACAATGTTTGTCAGCTTTGCTGTTAAGCACTGTTTCATGTTTACATCCTGTTGCCAGAGGTTATAACAGGGGAATGATGGATGTAGGACCCCCACTCATCTGATATTGATGACCTATCTTGGTGATAGATTATCAATAATTGATATCTGGACACCCCCTTTAAATTCTGCCTTTGTAAATGCTTTGTTTGACAATGGAGCCATGTGTGATCATCAATGACAATTGGGTCTATGGGGCATTAACCTATTATTTGCCATTTTAACTAGGATATTAATGTCTGCAGTGGTAACACACATACATGAGATCATTCTTCAAAATACCCATTGCAACATTTGCATAAGTTGGCATCATATTCACACCCATGGCGGTCCCTCTTATTTATTTATAATAGCTATTCTCAAAAACAAAATAGTTGTGTTGCCCTCTAAATTCTAGTAATAGGACAATAAATTCAATACCATCAGAAGAATATGTAGTTGCTTTCTGTAAGCCTTTCTCATAATTGATAATCGTGTATAGAGCAGCAATGTAAAAAAGCCTCAACAACTTTGTCAGGAATATTGATCCCTTTTAATTTATTTAGAAAATGTGGTACTTCTAGCCAGGGGACTAAACATTTTATCCAAAAAAAATTGCCAATATGGCTGAAAGCAGAATAAGAACATGATACTATAGGTCGACCCGGCAGATTAATAAAAGATTTAAGAATTTTATGTAACATATAACAAAACGGAGTGTCATAATCTAACAGTCCTATATTTTTCCTTCCATTTTCCAGATAGTTATCGTTTAATAGTTACATTATTTTTCCTACCATGTTACTTTACATTGTGCCATAAGTATTGTCTTGCTTTGAAATATACATTGCACATACACAACACTCTAATGGTCTTGCAGGTCTGAAGACGTGTAATATTTCTGCCAGCTGTGCCCAGCTTGCTCTGTGCCCACCCACAGCGTGCATGACCCTCACTTCACACTTTTGTGCGGTCTGATATTCATCTCACACTCATTAGACATCATATAAAATAATTATATGATTATAAGCATGATGCACGACATTCTTCACTCCTACTTAGTGTCAAGCTGCAAGCCGAGCGCTCCGAGGTGGAGTCCTGCGCTCTACTACCAAGGGTGTAAAAACCTGGCACCTGTGTACCAATCAAAAGATTTATTTTTGACTCTAGGTCTTTCTACCAATCTATGGACATAACAAGTGGTGAATGGCGGTGTGATGAACCCACACCTTGTCACAGGTGTACTTGATTTGAAACAAAACTCGCCCCATCATGCATTTATAATATGCACCTATTTCTGGATTTTGGAAACCCCATTAGACTAACCGCGTCCAATAAGGTATATATAAAACTTACACTGTGGCCCCAATCTTCTCCATCTCCATCCAACATACAACTCTGCCCTTCACCTCTCCAAACAAACCTATTTCAACACCCTCATCACCTCGCTGTCCAATAACCCTAAACGTCTCTTTGACACTTTCCAGTCCCTACTCAACCCAAGAGAGCAGGCCCCAACCACCGATCTCCGCGCTGACGATCTGGCCAATTACTTCAAAGAAAAAATTGACCACATTCGACAGGAAATCATCTCCCAATCTCTTCATACCATGCACTGTTCTCCCTCCCCCACTGCATCTAGTTCACTCTCTGACTTTGAACCAGTTACAGAAGAAGAAGTAAGCAGGCTCCTTGCATCTTCTTGCCCGACCACTTGCACCAGTGACCCCATTCCGTCACATCGCCTCCAGTCCCTTTCCCCGGCTGTCACCTCTCACCTAACAAAAATATTCAACCTTTCCCTCACTTCCGGTATTTTTCCCTCCTCGTTAAAGCATGCCATCATACATCCATTACTTAAAAAACCCTCCCTCGACCAAAATTGTGCCGCTAATTATAGACCTGTCTCTAATCTTCCCTTCATCTCTAAACTCCTCGAACGCCTGGTCCACTCCCGTCTTACCCGCTATCTCTCAGATAACTCTCTTCTCGACCCTCTTCAATCTGGCTTCCGCTCTTTACACTCTACTGAAACTGCCCTCACTAAAGTCTCTAATGACCTACTAACAGCTAAATCTAATGGTCACTACTCCATGCTAATTCTCTTGGATCTCTCCGCAGCATTCGACACTGTGGATTATCAGCTCCTCCTCACTATGCTCCGCTCCATCGGCATCAAGGACACCGTTCTCTCTTGGTTCTCCTCCTATCTCTCTGACCGATCCTTCACTGTATGTTTTGCTGGTTCCTCCTCCTCTCACCTTCCCCTTAAGGTACCTTCACACTAAACGACTTTGCAATGATAACGATAGCGATCCGTGACGTTGCAGCGTCCTGGATAGCGATATCGTTGTGTTTGACACGCAGCAGCGATCAGGATCCTGCTGTAATATCGCTGGTCGTTGCTGAAAGTCCAGAACTTTATTTGGTCGTCAGATCGGCGTGTATCGTCGTGTTTGACAGCAAAAGCAACGATGCCAGCAATGTTTTACAATGGTAACCAGGGTAAATATCGGGTTACTAAGTGTAGGGCCGCGCTTAGTAACCCGATATTTACCCTGGTTACCATTGTAAATGTAAAAAAAAACCAGTACATACTCACCTTCTGATGTCCGTCAGGTCCCTGGCCGTCTGCTTCCCGCACTGACTGTGAGCGCCGGCCGTAAAGCACAGCACAGCGGTGACGTCACCGCTGTGCTCTGCTTTTACTTTACGGCCGGCGCTCACAGTCAGTGCGGGAAGCAGACAGCCAGGGACCTGACGGACATCAGAAGGTGAGTATGTACAGTTTTTTTTTTACATTTACAATGGTAACTAGGGTAAATATCGGGTTACTAAGCGCGGCCCTGCGCTTAGTAACCCGATGTTTACCCTGGTTACCCGGGGACTTCGGCATCGTTGGCCGCTGGAGAGCTGTCTGTGTGACAGCTCTCCAGCGACCACACAGCGACGCTGCAGCGATCGGCATCGTTGTCAATATCGCTGCAGCGTCGCTTAATGTGACGGTACCTTTACTGTTGGGGTTCCTCAAGGATCAGTCCTAGGCCCCCTCCTCTTCTCTTTGTATACTGCCCCTATTGGACAAACAATCTGTAGATTTGGTTTCCAGTACCATCTCTATGCTGACGACACCCAATTATACACCTCTTCTCCTGCTTTCACGCCGACCTTCTTAGAAAACACCAGTGATTGTCTTACCGCTGCCTCTAACATCATGTCCTCCCTCTATCTGAAACTGAACCTGTCAAAAACTGAACTCCTCGTGTTCTCTCCCTCTACTAACCTACCTTTGCCTGACATTGCCATCTCTGTGTGCGGTTCCATCATTACTCCAAAGCAACATGCCCGCTGCCTTGGGGTCATCCTTGATTCCGAGCTTTCATTCACCCCCCACATCCGATCATTGGCTCGCTCTTCTTATCTGCATCTCAAAAACATTTCTAGAATTCGCCCTTTTCTTACTTTCGACTCTGCAAAAACTCTTACTGTCTCACTTATTCATTCTCGTCTGGACTATTGTAACTCTCTACTAATCGGCCTCCCTCTTACCAAACTCTCCCCGCTCCAATCTGTCCTGAATGCTGCTGCCAGGATCATATTCCTCACCAACCGTTACACCGATGCCTCTACCTTGTGCCAGTCATTACACTGGCTACCCATCCACTCCAGAATCCAGTACAAAACTACTACCCTCATCCACAAAGCACTCCATGGCTCAGCACCACCCTACATCTCCTCTCTGGTCTCAGTCTACCACCCTACCCGTGCCCTCCGCTCCGCTAATGACCTCAGGTTAGCATCCTCAATAATCAGAACCTCCCATTCCCGTCTCCAAGACTTTACACGTGCTGCGCCGATTCTTTGGAATGCACTACCCAGGTTAATACGATTAATCCCCAATCCCCACAGTTTTAAGCGTGCCCTAAAAACTCATCTGTTCAGACTGGCCTACCGCCTCAATGCATTAACCTAACTATCCCTGTGTGGCCTATAAAAAAACAAACAAACAAAAAAAAAACATAATCAGGTTCCTTGCATCATGTTCTCATACACTTTATGCAGTTAATAGCACTCTGTGTCTGTACTGTTACATACTTAGGCTTTTAACTGGTTCATGCAGCTTTACATGAACACCCGAGCCTTACACTATGGCTGGTCCAAATAACTAAAGCAATTGTTACCATCCACCTCTCGTGTCTCCCCTTTTCCTCATAGGTTGTAAGCTTGCGAGCAGGGCCCTCATTCCTCCTGGTATCTATTTTGAATTGTGGTTTCTGTTATGCTGTAATGTCTATTGTCTGTACAAGTCCCCTCTATAAGTTGTAAAGCGCTGCGGAATATGTTGGCGCTATATAAATAAAAATTATTATTATTATTATTATATTATTACACTTGCTTATATTCAAAACAGTCGACAAAGATAAGGTATGTTGTATAGGAGCCCCATAAAGGCTCATATTGCTCAATACAATAGGTAAATGAACCTTAATTCTGATTAAAGGGTCAATTCCAAATTGTCGGGCGAAAGACCCCCCCCCATTAGCTGGGGTTATGCCTATGATGGTAGGATACAGGGGAGTTATACATCCTGCCAAAGATACAACACTCAACCCTAAGCCTATAATGGACAATAAGGCCAATAACTAAAATCCAAAAACCCTTTTCACCAGAACATAATCCAAACTCCTTCTGGGAAAAATGTCTTGTGGACAGATGAGGCCAAGCTAGAGCTTTTTGGTAAAGCACATCATTCTACTGTTTACCGAAAATGGAATGTGGCCTACAAAGCAACGAAAACAGCATCCACAGTCAAATATGGTAAAAGTTTAAACGTGTTTAGGGGTTGTTTTGCTGCATCTGGTACTGGGTGCCTTTACTGTGTGCAAGGCACAGGGCCGCCATCAGGGCATTACAGGCATTACTGCTGTATGGGGCCCGGTCAGCAGCAGTGCACAGAGGGGCCCGCAGATCCAGGGCCCCACTGTTGTGCTTCTTCTGCTGATCGGGCCCCAACATGCACTAAAATACTGTGCACTGCGGCGCACACGTCGGCGCTGGGCCCGGGAGCCGTCTTGGAGCTGTGCACGGCCGTCTTACCTAGTCGGCTGCGCAGCTCCTGCTCGGCTGTAGCTAGAATGTATGGGCTCCCTGCAGGTCCTGACTACAGCCCATCCATTCTAGCCAGTAGCGTAGGGGGGGGGGGGGGGCCCTGTCACATGAAGGGGCCCACGGGGAGCCAGGGCAGGGCCACTTCTGTGACGAGGGAGAACACCACATAGGAGCAGAGCAGTATAACGTCTGCTCCCGTCTGACAAGCTGCACGCTGGCTACTAGCACAGTGGCCGGCTGCAGTCTCCCCCCTGCAGTGAATGGTGCTGCCCCTCTGACCTGATCATGAAGCTTTTCCTGGCTGCAGTTTTCCTCACTCTGTGCACGCTGGGATTGGCTCAGGCAAGCTGGGTCCTAGTGCCCACACCCTGCATTTCACTGACACTTCCTGGTCCTGCTTGCAAACTTTATCAGTAAGTGCTGGGGATGGGACATTTTAGGTTTATTAAATTCAGGTATGTCACTGTGAGACCGCTGGGGTATTGTGGGGGCTGAAAGTGAGTGAGGGGGGACAGGGTACTGGGGGATGAATGTGTGCCCATGGGGGTATTGTGGGGGAGGGGAGACAGGGTACTGGGGGGTGAATGTGAGACCATGGGGGTGTTGTGGGGGAGGGGAGACAGGGCATTGGGGGGTGAATGTGAGACCATGGGGGTGTTGTGGGGGCTGAAGGTGGGTGAGGTGGGACAGGGCACTGAGGGGTGGATGTGAGACGATGGGGGTATTGTGGGGGAGGGGGACAGGTCACTGGGGGCTGAATATTATAATGTTATGTTATGATTAGTGTTGAGCATTCCGATACCGCAAGTATCGGGTATCGGCCGATACTTGCGGTATCGGAATTCCGATACCGGGATTCCGATACTTGCCGCGTATCGGATACCGGAATCGGAAGTTCCCAGATTCAAAATTCCGAAATTCAGCCAATGAGAATGATTCCAAGTGTGGGCACATCCTGTTTAGCATGGAGGGCATGAAACTACTGGCAAGGCTGTGATTGGCTGCTGAAATGATGTCATGATGCAGTTTAAAAGTCGCTGGCGCCATTTTCCGATCACTCTGCTGTGAATTCAGTTAGTGACAGGACGCTGTTTGCTGACTGAGGGACAGTTTAGAGATAGCGATTTGCTTCTTTGTGCTTTCCAAAGGCTAATTTAGCAACCGCTGTGTTCACCTACTATTCACCTTGCTTTTGCCTTGTAGCGCTGTTTTCACAGCGATCTGCAAGGTCTGTGTGTGTGTGTGTGTGTGAGTGCAGCCCACTCTCTAGTCTGAGTGCAGCCACATAGGCCATCCATAGCTGGTTGTATTCAGTTCAGGGAGGGTGGTTCATTGCCTCATACTGTTCTTTTTTTTTTTTTTTTTTCAAGTAGTGTAGTCTGCTGCTAATTTATTCAAAAAAATCCTATTAGTGTCTTTCCACCCGTCTCCAGCTAATTTGTGGAAAAACACTACATAGGATAAAGTAGAGGAGGGTTTTTGGGCCTTGCAGCGCCGTTTACGGCTGTCTGCACGGTCTCCGTGTGACTGCAGCTCGCCCTGTAGTCTGTGAGCAGCCGTAGCCTGGTTGTCTCCAGCTCAGGGTTGTTCACTGCGTCATACCGCCAAATCAATTTTAATTTTTTTTCAAGTAGTGTAGTCTGCTGCTAATTAATTTAAAAAAATCCTATTAGTGTCTTTCCACCCGTCTCCAGCTAATTTGTGGAAAAACACTACATAGGATAAAGTAGAGGAGGGTTTTTGGGCCTTGCAGCGCCGTTTACGGCTGTCTGCACGGTCTCCGTGTGACTGCAGCTCGCCCTGTAGTCTGTGAGCAGCCGTAGCCTGGTTGTCTCCAGCTCAGGGTTGTTCACTGCGTCATACCGCCAAATCAATTTTAATTTTTTTTCAAGTAGTGTAGTCTGCTGCTAATTAATTTAAAAAAATCCTATTAGTGTCTTTCCACCCGTCTCCAGCTAATTTGTGGAAAAACACTACATAGGATAAAGTAGAGGAGGGTTTTTGGGCCTTGCAGCGCCGTTTACGGCTGTCTGCACGGTCTCTGTGTGACTGCAGCTCTATCTGTTGTCAGTTCAGCCCCCAAAAAAGAAATAAATAATAAAGTTCACCAAACACACCAGTGACACCACTTTACATTTCTGTAGGCCACATTAGCTCATATTAAAGTCTAGTCCACACTTTAGAAAATTAGTGTTTCTTATACCTGTTAGGAGGAGTTGCTCAGGAATAAGCACACAAATCCGTTAGTACTTTTCTGCTTATCTTTATCAGTCAACCAAGATGAAGAAGGCAGTGAGTAAGGCACGTGGGCGTGGGCGTGGGCGCGGAGCAGGGAGGGGACGTGGGGATTCTGTGCCTGCTGCGGGCACCGGTGACTCATCAGCACCCACTTTCACCAGGCAACAGTCGTTCATGCGCAGCTTTGTGTCAGAGCGTCATACACCGCTGCTGCGTCAAGACCAAATTGAAGCTGTTGTCGGATGGATGGCAGCTAATGCATCAACTTCCATTAGTGCCACATCCTCTCAGACACAGAGCACTGGAGAGCAGCCATCTGTCTCTTCACCACCTGCCAAATTGCCCAGGCAGACAGAGAGCCCAGGACAGGAGCCGTCTCTACTTCTGTTCTCTGAATCTCTTGGCTTGGAAACAGGGGGCCAGCCAAGCAGCATTGGAGAAATGGAAGAAGAGGCAGGGTGCAGTGATGCCCAACAGCTTTTTCTGTCTTCCTCTGAAGAGGCGGGTGGGCCAGTGGCTCCGGTCACCACATCGCAGGCCGCATCAGCTGATGATGACACTCAGGTGCCACTTACTGGTGCGTGCTCTGCTGCTGAGACTACCCAGGAGGAGCAGTTGGGGGCAGAGGGTAGTGTAGATGATGAGGTCCTCGACCCATCTTGGCGTGAGGGACAGGAAGGTGGTGGGAGCAGCTCTGAGGAAGAGATTCCCCGTACGGCCCAAAGAGGGAGAGGGAGGGGGAAGACCGCGGATCCTGCAGCCTCCGCTTTGGCACCCGTTAGGAGCATGTCTCTTCCAAAGGCCAAAAAGGGCGCTCCCAAGACTTGCAGTGCCTGGTCCTTTTTTGACACAGTTGCAGATGACATTTGCTATGTCAGATGCAACGTGTGTCATCAAAAAGTCAAAAGAGGTCGAAATGTCAGCAACCTCAATACCTCCAACATGTGGAAACATGTGCGCAACAGGCACCCGGCGGAGTTAGAAAAACACACTGAAGAGGTAGGCCAACCAACAGCGGCAGCTACCACCTCTTCAGCTCGTGTTGCCTCTTCCTCTAGCTCACACGCAGCTGGTTCGGCTTCCTCCCAGGATCGCCGTGGAAGAACCTCTGGCCCTGTTGTCCAGAGACCCGCTGTAATTCCACCCGCAGCACCACTTTCCCAGTCATCCACACACTCCCAGCCCAGTCTACAGCCATCGGTAGTACAGGCATGGGAGAAAAGGCGGCCTTTCTCGTCAAACCACCCACGAGCACAGGCTCTGACTGCAGGCATTGCCAAACTGCTGTCACTGGAAATGCTGTCATTCAGGCTGGTGGAGACTGACAGCTTCCGTGACTTGATGTCATTGGCAGTCCCACAGTACAATGTGCCCAGCCGCTTTTACTTCAGCAGGCAAGCCGTCCCTGCCCTGCACAAGCATGTGGAGGGACACATAAAACACGCGCTTCTGAACGCCGTCAGTAGCAAGGTCCACCTCACCACCGATGCGTGGACCAGTCAACATGGACAGGGGCGATACCTTTCCCTCACTGCCCATTGGGTTAATGTCGTTGAGCCAGGTACAGACCGTGCGAGTGGCGCAGGACGTGTCCTGCCCACTCCAAGGATTGCAGGAATCCATTCTGTACGCATTGACTCCTCCTCTTACACCAGTTCCTCAGAATCATCGCTGCAGGAGCCGTCACAGTCCACCTCCACATGGACCCGTGATGAACGTGTACCTGTTACGACCGACATGAGCACAGCCGTGGCCAAACGTCAACAGGCCGTGTTGAAATTAATTTTTTTGGGGAATCGTAGCCACACAGCGCAGGAGCTCTGGAATGCCATCAAGCAGGAGAGCGATGTGTGGTTTGTGCCAGCGAATCTCCAGCCAGGCATGGTAGTGTGTGATAATGGCCGAAATCTGGTGGCAGCTCTGGGCCTCGGCAACCTCATTCACATCCCATGTCTGGCACATGTGCTCAATTTGGTCGTGCAGAGCTTTTTGAGGGACTATCCGGATCTTGATGCACTGCTGCACAAGGTCCGCCTAGAGTGTGCTCACTTGCGGCGTTCCAGCACGGCAAAAGCGCGCATTGCGGCTCTGCAGCGCCGACACCGCCTGCCGGAACATCGCATCATATGTGACCTACCTACCAGGTGGAATTCCACGTTACATATGTTGGAGCGGTTGTGTGAGCAGCAGCAAGCTGTAATGGAGTACCAGCTGCTTCAGGCGCAAAAAAGTCGCAGTCAGCGCCGTACAGACTTCACAACCACAGAGTGGGCCACTATGAATGACGTCTGCCAGGTTTTGCGTCCCTTTGATTATTCCACGCGGATGGCGAGTGCAGATGATGCACTAGTCAGCATGACTGTCCCCCTTATCTGCCTGCTTGAAAAATCACTGCAAGCGCTAAGGGATGATGTTGTGGAAGAGGTGGAGGATGAGGATTCACCATTTCCATCATCTTCTGGACAGTCAGCGCCACGTGGTTCCTCACAAACGCGTAGGCAGGGGACAGTTTGTGAGGAGGATGAGGAGGAGTCAATGGAGGAGGAAGACGTCCGTCCAGAGGAGGGAGTTACCGAATTGTCCAGTACTCAGTGTGTACAGCGAGGGTGGGGTGATGACGAGCGGGCAGAGATCACGCCTCCAGCAGGGGACAGCGTTTCTTGGGCAGTTGGCAGTCTGCAGCACATGGTGGATTACATGCTGCAGTGCCTGAGAAACGACCACCGCATCGCCCACATTCTCAACATGTCTGATTATTGGGTGTTCACCCTCCTCGATCCTCGCTACCGGGACAACGTAGAAAGCCTCATCACACCGTTGAACCGGGAGCGAAAAATGCGGGAGTACCAAGACACACTGGTCAATTCCATCATCTTCTCCATTCCAACTGAGAGAAGTGCTGCTAGTGCATTCCAAAGCAGCTCAGTGCGTCCAGGCAGTGGTGGAGGCTCTGCACAAAGAGGGAGCAGAAGCAGTGCCTCTGCCCAAGGCAAGACCAGTATGGCCCAACTGTGGCACAGTTTTCTGTGCCCCCCACAAAAGTCTACACCATCACAGACGGCTCCAGTCAGCAGGAGGCAACGGTTCCGTCAGATGGTGACAGACTACATGTCTTGCCCTCTTGCTGTACTCCCAGACGGCTCTTCCCCTTTCAAGTTTTGGGTCTCAAAGCTGGATACATGGCCAGAGCTAAGCCAGTATGCATTGGAGGTGCTGTCTTGCCCTGCGGCCAGTGTATTATCGGAACGTGTCTTTAGTGCTGCAGGTGGTGTACTAACTGACCGTCGCATGCGACTATCCTCCGATAACGTTGACCGGCTTACTTTCCTGAAAATGAACAAGGCCTGGATCTCGCAGGAATTTGCCACTCCTCCTCCTGATTAAATAATTAGGTCACTGTATACGTTATCCAGGTCTCCTGTTGTGTTCATCTTTCTACCACCTGAACTTAAATTCCTGTGCTCCAACACCGCCAGTTGAGGCTCAGAAGTGCCGTCTGCACAGTCAAAACATACGACCCAGTGTTATTGGGTTTCAGTAACGTCAGCTGATCCCCAGCTGTGTAGCCGGCAATGTGTCATGCGACCGCCACGCTGACACAACAACTGAAATGTAAGGGAATCTGTCCCCCCCCCCCAAGGCGTTTGTTACTGAAAGAGCCACCTTGTGCAGCAGTAATGCTGCACAAGGAAAAGGTAGCTATTTTTGTTTAGCTCCTTGCACACGCAGAACTTAACACTTATAAAATGTGTCCACTGATACCGTAAAACCGTCCCGGAGGTGGGACTTTCCTTCGTAATGTGACGCAGCACAGCCGTCATTCCTACCCCCACGGCGCCGCGCACCGGCTCCTCAGCGTTGTTTTATTCCGTCCCGGAGCCTGCGCTGTTATGTTATCCCGTGGCCAGGCACACTTAGCGCTGCCCGTCTTCTGGCATCATTTGGTGTCAGGATGGCTGCGCCTGTGCGGCCGCGCTGGCAGAGAGCCCGCCTCGCAGTGTCTTCTGATTTAATCCCACTGGGGGCCTGGGATCCATGGACATGCGCAGTGCATATCTGAACCTCCACCTCTCACTCATTTCCCTATGGCTTCTTCAGACTGTTCGGTGTCAGCTGGTCCCTAATAGCATGCCACGGCCGTGACACCGCACAGTCTTAAGAAGCCGTAGGGAGGGGAGTGAGAGGCGAGGATATGCACTGCGCATGTCCATGGATCCCAGGCCCCCAGTGGGATTAAATCAGAAGACACTGCGAGGCGGGCTCTCTGCCAGCGCGGCCGCACAGGCGCAGCCATCCTGACACCAAATGATGCCAGAAGACGGGCAGCGCTAAGTGTGCCTGGCCACGGGATAACATAACAGCGCAGGCTCCGGGACGGAATAAACCAACGCTGAGGAGCCGGTGCGCGGCGCCGGGGGGGTAGGAATGACGGCTGTGCTGCGTCACATTACGAAGGAAAGTCCCACCTCCGGGACGGTTTTACGGTTGCAGGGGACACATTTTATAAGTGTTTAGTTCTGTGTTTGCAAGGAGCATGATGAAAAGAGCCACCTTTTCCTTTTGCATCTTTTGTGCTGCACAAGCTGGCTCTTTCAGCTACAAACGCCTTGGGGGGGGGTTAAAGGTTCCCTTTCGACTTTCTCAGGCTTCGGCCTACATTGTGTTCCTCTGCTTTTCCACCTGTCCCTGGGCTCCAACACCGCCAGTTGCCGTCCAGAAGTGCTGTACGCACAGTCAACAGTCCCTCCTCTGTTATTGGGGTTCAGTAACGTCAGCTGTTCCCCTGCTGTGTGTGTGGCAATCCCTCCTCCAACCTCCTCCAACCTCCTCCTCCTCCACCTGTCCCTGGGCTCCAACACCGCCAGTTGCCGTCCAGAAGTGCTGTACGCACAGTCAACAGTCCCTCCTCTGTTATTGGGGTTCAGTAACGTCAGCTGTTCCCCAGCTGTGTGTGTGGCAATCCCTCCTACCTCCTCCTACCTCCTCCTCCACCTGTCCCTGGGCTCCAACACCGCCAGTTGCCGTCCAGAAGTGCTGTACGCACAGTCAACAGTCCCTCCTCTGTTATTGGGGTTCAGTAACGTCAGCTGTTCCCCTGCTGTGTGTGTGGCAATCCCTCCTACCTCCTCCTACCTCCTCCTCCACCTGTCCCTGGGCTCCAACACCGCCAGTTGCCGTCCAGAAGTGCTGTACGCACAGTCAACAGTCCCTCCTCTGTTATTGGGGTTCAGTAACGTCAGCTGTTCCCCAGCTGTGTGTGTGGCAATCCCTCCTACCTCCTCCTACCTCCTCCTCCACCTGTCCCTGGGCTCCAACACCGCCAGTTGCCGTCCAGAAGTGCTGTACGCACAGTCAACAGTCCCTCCTCTGTTATTGGGGTTCAGTAACGTCAGCTGTTCCCCTGCTGTGTGTGTGGCAATCCCTCCTACCTCCTCCTACCTCCTCCTCCACCTGTCCCTGGGCTCCAACACCGCCAGTTGCCGTCCAGAAGTGCTGTACGCACAGTCAACAGTCCCTCCTCTGTTATTGGGGTTCAGTAACGTCAGCTGTTCCCCAGCTGTGTGTGTGGCAATCCCTCCTACCTCCTCCTACCTCCTCCTCCACCTGTCCCTGGGCTCCAACACCGCCAGTTGCCGTCCAGAAGTGCTGTACGCACAGTCAACAGTCCCTCCTCTGTTATTGGGGTTCAGTAACGTCAGCTGTTCCCCTGCTGTGTGTGTGGCAATCCCTCCTACCTCCTCCTACCTCCTCCTCCTCCACCTGTCCCTGGGCTCCAACACCGCCAGTTGCCGTCCAGAAGTGCTGTACGCACAGTCAACAGTCCCTCCTCTGTTATTGGGGTTCAGTAACGTCAGCTGTTCCCCTGCTGTGTGTGTGGCAATCCCTCCTACCTCCTCCAACCTCCTCCTCCTCCACCTGTCCCTGGGCTCCAACACCGCCAGTTGCCGTCCAGAAGTGCTGTACGCACAGTCAACAGTCCCTCCTCTGTTATTGGGGTTCAGTAACGTCAGCTGTTCCCCTGCTGTGTGTGTGGCAATCCCTCCTACCTCCTCCTACCTCCTCCTCCACCTGTCCCTGGGCTCCAACACCGCCAGTTGCCGTCCAGAAGTGCTGTACGCACAGTCAACAGTCCCTCCTCTGTTATTGGGGTTCAGTAACGTCAGCTGTTCCCCTGCTGTGTGTGTGGCAATCCCTCCTACCTCCTCCAACCTCCTCCAACCTCCTTCTCCTCCACCTGTCCCTGGGCTCCAACACCGCCAGTTGCCGTCCAGAAGTGCTGTACGCACAGTCAACAGTCCCTCCTCTGTTATTGGGGTTCAGTAACGTCAGCTGTTCCCCTGCTGTGTGTGTGGCAATCCCTCCTACCTCCTCCAACCTCCTCCTCCTCCACCTGTCCCTGGGCTCCAACACCGCCAGTTGCCGTCTAGAAGTGCTGTACGCACAGTCAACAGTCCCTCCTCTGTTATTGGGGTTCAGTAACGTCAGCTGTTCCCCTGCTGTGTGTGTGGCAATCCCTCCTACCTCCTCCAACCTCCTCCAACCTCCTCCTCCTCCACCTGTCCCTGGGCTCCAACACCGCCAGTTGCCGTCCAGAAGTGCTGTACGCACAGTCAACAGTCCCTCCTCTGTTATTGGGGTTCAGTAACGTCAGCTGTTCCCCTGCTGTGTGTGTGGCAATCCCTCCTACCTCCTCCTACCTCCTCCTCCACCTGTCCCTGGGCTCCAACACCGCCAGTTGCCGTCCAGAAGTGCTGTACGCACAGTCAACAGTCCCTCCTCTGTTATTGGGGTTCAGTAACGTCAGCTGTTCCCCTGCTGTGTGTGTGGCAATCCCTCCTACCTCCTCCAACCTCCTCCTCCTCCACCTGTCCCTGGGCTCCAACACCGCCAGTTGCCGTCCAGAAGTGCTGTACGCACAGTCAACAGTCCCTCCTCTGTTATTGGGGTTCAGTAACGTCAGCTGTTCCCCTGCTGTGTGTGTGGCAATCCCTCCTACCTCCTCCAACCTCCTCCAACCTCCTCCTCCTCCACCTGTCCCTGGGCTCCAACACCGCCAGTTGCCGTCCAGAAGTGCTGTACGCACAGTCAACAGTCCCTCCTCTGTTATTGGGGTTCAGTAACGTCAGCTGTTCCCCTGCTGTGTGTGTGGCAATCCCTCCTACCTCCTCCAACCTCCTCCTCCTCCACCTGTCCCTGGGCTCCAACACCGCCAGTTGCCGTCCAGAAGTGCTGTACGCACAGTCAACAGACCCTCCTCTGTTATTGGGGTTCAGTAACGTCAGCTGTTCCCCTGCTGTGTGTGTGGCAATCCCTCCTACCTCCTCCAACCTCCTCCAACCTCCTCCTCCTCCACCTGTCCCTGGGCTCCAACACCGCCAGTTGCCGTCCAGAAGTGCTGTACGCACAGTCAACAGTCCCTCCTCTGATATTGGGGTTCAGTAACGTCAGCTGTTCCCCTGCTGTGTGTGTGGCAATCCCTCCTCCAACCTCCTCCAACCTCCTCCTCCTCCACCTGTCCCTGGGCGCCAACACCGCCAGTTGCCGTCCAGAAGTGCTGTACGCACAGAGCCAAAAACCTCGCCAATGTGTTAGTGGGGTTCAGCACCGCCAGCTGTTCCCCTGCTGTGTATACGGCAACGTGTACTGCGACCGCCACGCAGGCACAACAAGTTAAATTTAAGGGAACCTGTCCCCCCCCCCCCCCAGGCGTTTGTTACTGAAGGAGCCACCTTGTGCAGCAGTAATGATGCAAAGGGAAAAAGTGCCTCTTTTCGTGGTGCTCCTTGCAGATGCTGAACCTAACACTTATGAAATGTGTCCCCTAACAGCGTTCAACCGTCCGGTAGGTGGAACTTTCCTTTGTCATGTGACGCAGCACAGCCGTCATTTTTACCCCCTTGTCGCCGTGCGCCGCCTCCTCAGCGTTGTTTGAATCTGTCCCGGAGCCTGCGCTGTTAGGTTACCCCTTGGCCATGCACACATTTTGCGCTGCCCGTCTTCTGACATCATTTGCTGTCAGGCTGGCTGCGCCTGTGCGGGTGCGCTGTCCGAGATTCAGCCTCGCGGTGTCGTCTAATGTAATCCCACCGCGGGCCTGGGATCCGTGTCCATGCGCAGTGCATATCCTCGCCTCTCACTCCCCTCCCTACGGCTTCTTCAGACTGTTCGGTGTCAGCTGATCCCTAATAGCATGCCACGGCCGTGACACCGCACAGTCTTAAGAAGCCGTTGGGAGGGGTGTGAGAGGCGAGGATATGCACTGCGCATGGACACGGATCCCAGGCCCGCGGTGGGATTACATTAGACGACACCGCGAGGCTGAATCTCGGACAGCGCACCCGCACAGGCGCAGCCAGCCTGACAGCAAATGATGTCAGAAGACGGGCAGCGCAAAATGTGTGCATGGCCAAGGGGTAACCTAACAGCGCAGGCTCCGGGACAGATTCAAACAACGCTGAGGA
Source organism: Ranitomeya variabilis (assembly GCF_051348905.1). Classification (NCBI taxonomy): domain Eukaryota; kingdom Metazoa; phylum Chordata; class Amphibia; order Anura; family Dendrobatidae; genus Ranitomeya; species Ranitomeya variabilis. Next base: position 291,580,549 of record NC_135235.1, read on the forward strand.
GGCGGCGCACGGCGACAAGGGGGTAAAAATGACGGCTGTGCTGCGTCACATGACAAAGGAAAGTTCCACCTACCGGACGGTTGAACGCTGTGAGGGGACACATTTCATAAGTGTTAGGTTCAGCATCTGCAAGGACCATAATTAAAAGAGCTAAGTTTACCTTTTCCAGCATTAGTGCTGTACACGATGGCTCTTCCAGCTACAAACGCCTGGGGGGGGGGGTTAAAGGTTTCCTTTCAACTTGCTCCAGTGCAGGCTTCGGCCTACACTCTGCTCCCCCTACAGAGCCCTGGGCTCCAACACCGCCAGTTGGGGCCCGGTACTGCTAGCTGCACAGAGAAAAACACCAGCCAATGTGTCAGTGGGGTTCAGCACCGCCAGCTGTTCCCCTGCTGTGCAGCCGGCAACGTGTCCTGCAACAGCCACGCAGGCACAACAGACCCAAAGCTGCCGCCAGTGCAGGCTTCGGCCTACACTCTGCTCCATCTCCTCCTCCTGCTGACCCCGGGCTCCAACACCGCCAGTTGGGGCCCGGTACTGCTAGCTGCACAGAGAAAAACACCAGCCAATGTGTCAGTGGGGTTCAGCACCGCCAGCTGTTCCCCTGCTGTGCAGCCGGCATCGTGTCCTGCAAAAGCCACGCAGACACAAGAACTGAAATTGAAGGGAACCTGTCCCCCCTCCCCCAGGCGTTTGTACGTTTTTAAGGCCACCTTGTTCAGCGGTAATGCTGCATGTGTGCAAGGTGGCTCATAAACGTATTCTCCTCGCACATGTGGAACGGAAAACACGTCTAAAATGTGTCCTCTGTGTGACCATTTAACCGTCCCGGTGGTGTGACTTTCCTTTGTAATGACACGCTGCAACCCCCTTGGTAGCGCTGCCCGTCTTCTGGCATCATTGTGCGGCCGCCCTGACCCACACAACGCCCCTCGGTGTCTTATTTCTTGGGACTGCGAGGGTGTGTTTGATGGGCATGAGCAGTGCATCAGTTCGCCTGTCCCTCATCTCCTTCCGCCTTCTTCAGACTGTGCGGCTTCATGGCCGTGGCATGCGATAAGGGATCAGCTGACGCCACATAGTCTGAAGCAGGTGTAAGAACCCAAGCGAGAGGCGAACATATGTACTGCGCCAGGCCATGAATCCCAGCCCCGCAGTGGTTTAACTATGTCAATACACTGCGGGGCTGTGATTCATGGGCATCGCGAACCGCACCAGCCAACATTAAATGAGGTCAGAAGATGGGCAGCGCTAACAGCGCTAGGCCAGGGGATAACACGACAGCGCAGACTCCTGTACAGCAAATAACAACGCTCAGGAGGCTGCACCCAGCACCAAGGTGGGATTCTTGACATCTGTGCTGCGTCTCATTACAAAGGGAACTCGCGCCTCCAACACAGTTTGACTGTATAAAGGGCTAAATGTTATACGTGTTCCATTCAGCGTGTGCAAGGAGCCAAATTAAAAGAGCAACCTTTGACTTGTGCACCACTACTGCTGCATAAGCTGTGGCTCTTCTACTTTGTAACCCCTGAGGGGGGGTTAAAGGTTACCTTTGAAATTGGTTCGATTAGGCTTCGGCCTACACTCTGCTCCCCCTGCAGAGCCCTGGGCTCCAACACCGCCAGTTGGGGCCCGGTACTGCTAGCTGCACAGAGAAAAACACCAGCCAATGTGTCAGTGGGGTTCAGCACCGCCAGCTGTTCCCCTGCTGTGCAGCCGGCAACGTGTCCTGCAACAGCCACGCAGGCACAACAGACCCAAAGCTGCCGCCAGTGCAGGCTTCGGCCTACACTCTGCTCCATCTCCTCCTCCTGCTGACCCCGGGCTCCAACACCGCCAGTTGGGGCCCGGTACTGCTAGCTGCACAGAGAAAAACACCAGCCAATGTGTCAGTGGGGTTCAGCACCGCCAGCTGTTCCCCTGCTGTGCAGCCGGCATCGTGTCCTGCAAAAGCCACGCAGACACAAGAACTGAAATTGAAGGGAACCTGTCCCCCCTCCCCCAGGCTTTTGTACGTTTTTAAGGCCACCTTGTTCAGCGGTAATGCTGCATGTGTGCAAGGTGGCTCATAAACGTATTCTCCTCGCACATGTGGAACGGAAAACACGTCTAAAATGTGTCCTCTGTGTGACCATTTAACCGTCCCGGTGGTGTGACTTTCCTTTGTAATGACACGCTGCAACCCCCTTGGTAGCGCTGCCCGTCTTCTGGCATCATTGTTTGGCTGCCTGCGCCTCTGCGGCCGCCCTGACCCACACAACGCCCCTCGGTGTCTTATTTCTTGGGACTGCGAGGGTGTGTTTGATGGGCATGAGCAGTGCATCAGTTCGCCTGTCCCTCATCTCCTTCCGCCTTCTTCAGACTGTGCGGCTTCATGGCCGTGGCATGCGATAAGGGATCAGCTGACGCCACATAGTCTGAAGCAGGTGTAAGAACCCAAGCGAGAGGCGAACATATGTACTGCGCCAGGCCATGAATCCCAGCCCCGCAGTGTTTTAACTATGTCAATACACTGCGGGGCTGTGATTCATGGGCATCGCGAACCGCACCAGCCAACATTAAATGAGGTCAGAAGATGGGCAGCGCTAACAGCGCTAGGCCAGGGGATAACACGACAGCGCAGACTCCTGTACAGCAAATAACAACGCTCAGGAGGCTGCACCCAGCACCAAGGTGGGATTCTTGACATCTGTGCTGCGTCTCATTACAAAGGGAACTCGCGCCTCCAACACAGTTTGACTGTATAAAGGGCTAAATGTTATACGTGTTCCATTCAGCGTGTGCAAGGAGCCAAATTAAAAGAGCAACCTTTGACTTGTGCACCACTACTGCTGCATAAGCTGTGGCTCTTCTACTTTGTAACCCCTGAGGGGGGGTTAAAGGTTACCTTTGAAATTGGTTCGATTAGGCTTCGGCCTACACTCTGCTCCCCCTGCAGAGCCCTGGGCTCCAACACCGCCAGTTGGGGCCCGGTACTGCTAGCTGCACAGAGAAAAACACCAGCCAATGTGTCAGTGGGGTTCAGCACCGCCAGCTGTTCCCCTGCTGTGCAGCCGGCAACGTGTCCTGCAACAGCCACGCAGGCACAACAGACCCAAAGCTGCCGCCAGTGCAGGCTTCGGCCTACACTCTGCTCCATCTCCTCCTCCTGCTGACCCCGGGCTCCAACACCGCCAGTTGGGGCCCGGTACTGCTAGCTGCACAGAGAAAAACACCAGCCAATGTGTCAGTGGGGTTCAGCACCGCCAGCTGTTCCCCTGCTGTGCAGCCGGCATCGTGTCCTGCAAAAGCCACGCAGACACTTGCTCTTGTACCTTCTGCTCCCCATCCTGGTTCCAGTACCGTCAGCTGGTTCCGGGCAGAGCCTTTGGCTTAGGTGCCTCCCTCTGGGTATCCGAGTTCCACCAACGTCAGGTGGTCCTTGGTAGTGCTTTCAGGCACGGGTACCTCCTGCTTAGTAACCGGGTTCCAGTAACGTCAGCTGGTCCTCGGTAGTTCCATTGGCTCTTGGACCTTCGGCTACCCATCCGGGTTCCAGCACCGTCAGCTGGTTCTCGGCAGTGTCTTTTGCTCTTGTACCTTCTGCTCCCCATCCTGGTTCCAGTACCGTCAGCTGGTTCCGGGCAGAGCCTTTGGCTTAGGTGCCTCCCTCTGGGTATCCGAGTTCCACCAACGTCAGGTGGTCCTTGGTAGTGCTTTCAGGCACGGGTACCTCCTGCTTAGTAACTGGGTTCCAGTAACGTCAGCTGGTCCTCGGTAGTTCCATTGGCTCTTGGACCTTCGGGTAGCCATCCGAGTTCCAGTTCCATCAGCTGGTTCTCGGCATTTTCTCAGCCTTCTTGTACCTTCTGCTACATTTCCAAGTTCAAGAGACTAAACACGATGACCCGGAAGACCACCCCTAAGATGACGACGACACCAGAGACGACAACCACCGTGATGACGACGACCCTGGAGACGATGACCCCGAAGACCACCCCGATGACGACGACCCCGGAGACGACGACCCTGAAGACCACCCCGATGACGACGACCCCGGAGACGACGACCCTGGAGACGACGACGACCTGGAAGACCGAGAAGCAGAAGAACAAGAGGCTGCAGAACAAAGAGCAGAAGAACATTAAGCATAACACTAAATATCAGAGCAAAAAATATTATCTAAATTATAAGCAGAAGAAGACTAAGCAGTGTATGGGGGTGAGTCCGTTCCTCCTCGTGGTGCCCCTGGATAAAGCCTGATGCTGCAGGCCAAACTGAACGCGGACAAATGTAACTCTTTTGTGACAGGCAGAACGGAAGGTGTAATCTTCAAAGTTTTATAGATAACAACTACGGGAATGCCTGTCACAAATAAGAATATGATGAAGAAGTAGAATATGATGAAGATAATAGTAAAATAAAAAGAATATGAACAATGTAACCAAAAAAATAATAGGTAGAAGATGAAGAAGAAGATGAATAAGGTGAAGAAGTTGATGTCAAAGAAGCTGATGATGAGGATAATGAAGAAGAAAGTGTGGGAGAAGTAAAAAAGAAGGTGAAGGGCGTGGAAGTAGTGAAACATCAATATCTGACAAAATAAAAAAAAAAATTAACATAGTCAAAATCTTTCTACCGCCGAACGTCATAAAAAACCCCCAAAATCCTGCTATTCTATTACATTGGGCTAAACCTCTGTGCCTTTAATGTCTCCGCCACGTCCCCCAATACATCCTACATTATTCTTAGTTGTTTTCCTTCATGTAGAATGAACCTACAAGTTTATAAAGGGTTTATTTTAATTCCGATATTTTCGTCCCATTGACTTGCATTGGGATCGGGTATCGGTATCGGATTGGATCCGATATTTTGACGGTATCGGCCGATACTTTCCGATACCGATACTTTCCGATATCGGAAAGTATCGCTCAACACTAGTTATGATAGTATATGTATGGGGAGGCTGGAGATGGGGGGGTAGGGGGCCTTTGATACGTACCACCTGGGTATTTTATGAGTGTTAGTATAAGGAGCCCCCATACAGTAACCAGGAGCTGCATCACATTTACAGCACCACTTCCAGGTACTGAAAATACTCCTCCCCTGCCCCCTGTCTGATACTCACCTTCTGGCGTCTTCATCTGTTTTAGGCTACGTTCACATTTGCGTTGTGCGCCGCAGCGTCGGCGACGCAACGCACAACGCAAATGTGAACGCATGCACAACGCAGCGTTTTGTGACGCATGCGTCCACTTTTGCATGATTTTGGGCGCAGAAAAAACTGCTCTGCGCCCTGACGCATGCACCACAGCGACGCATGCGTCAAAAAACGCAAGTGCAACGCATGTCCATGCGCCCCCATGTTAAATATAGGGGCGCATGACTCATGCGGGGACGCTGCAGCGCCCGACGCTGCGGCGCAGAACGCAAATGTGAACGTAGCCTTAGTCTCTGCTTGGCTCCGTCTCCTGCAGTTTGTGGCCTGTCCGAGGCTCCAGTGTTTCATGGAGCAGCGCAGTGGTCACTAATCAGTGTGAGTCTGTGGGAGCCTCGTTCTGGCCTCGTTCTCACTCTCAGGCTATGTGCACACGGTGCGGATTGGCCGCTGCGGATCTGCAGCAGTTTTCCATCTGGTTTACAGTACCATTTAAACCTATGGAAAACCAAATCCACAGTGCACATGGTGCGGAAACGCTGCATTGTATTTTCCGTAGCATGTCAATTCTATTTGCAGATTCCGCAGCATTTTACACCTGCTCCTGTATAGGATTCCGCAGGTGGTAAAACGCAGGTGAAATCTGCACAAAAAACACAGGAAATCCGCAGTAAATCCGCAACAAAGTGCACATAGCCTCATAGTCTTACATTGAGCACTTTTGACATAGCTTCTAACTTCTGGCCTGTCTGAAGCTGCGCTCACAAGTTTGAGCAGCGGCACTGCAGCAGTGCCCCAAAATACTGAATACGCCGGAGCATGAGTAAATGTCCATCAAACTGTGTATACGGGAGCTGCGGGTCCATCATACTGTGTATAAGGTAGCTGTGCACACATCATACTGTGTATAAGGGAGCTGCGGGTCCATCATACTGTGTATAAGGGAGCTGTAAGTCCATCATACTGTGTATACGGGAGCTGCGGGTCCATCATACTGTGTATAAGGGAGCTGCGGGTCCATCATACTGTGTATAAGGGAGCTGCGGGCCCATCATACTGTGTATAAGGGAGCTGCAGGCCCATCATACTGTGTATAAGGGAGCTGTGAGTCCATCATACTGTGTATAAGGGAGCTGTGAGTCCATCATACTGTGTATAAGGGAGCTGTGCACACATCATACTATGTATAAGGGAGCTGCGGGTCCATCATACTGTGTATAAGGGAGCTGCGGGTCCATCATACTGTGTATAAGGGAGCTGTGAGTCCATCATACTGTGTATAAGGGAGCTGTGAGTCCATCATACTGTGTATAAGGGAGCTGCGGGCCCATCATACTGTGTATAAGGGAGCTGCGGGCCCATCATAATGTGATAAGGGAGCTGCGGGCCCATCATACTGTGTATAAGGGAGCTGCGGGCCCATCATACTGTGTATAAGGGAGCTGTGAGTCCATCATACTGTGTATAAGGGAGCTGCGGGTCCATCATACTGTGTATAAGGAAGCTGCGGGCCCATCATAATGTGATAAGGGAGCTGTGAGTCCATCATACTGTGTATAAGGGAGCTGTGAGTCCATCATACTGTGTATAAGGGAGCTGTGCACACATCATACTATGTATAAGGGAGCTGCGGGTCCATCATACTGTGTATAAGGGAGCTGCGGGTCCATCATACTGTGTATAAGGGAGCTGTGAGTCCATCATACTGTGTATAAGGGAGCTGTGAGTCCATCATACTGTGTATAAGGGAGCTGCAGGCCCATCATACTGTGTATAAGGGAGCTGCGGGCCCATCATACTGTGTATAAGGGAGCTGTGAGTCCATCATACTGTGTATACGGGAGCTGCGGGTCCATCATACTGTGTATAAGGGAGCTGTAATACTACGTTCACATTTGCGTTGTGCGCCGTAGCGCACAACGCAAACTAAAACGCGGCAAAAACGCACGCTAAAACGCTGCGTTTTGCGCCGCATGCGTCCTTTTTGGCTGAAAGTTGGACGCAAAAAAAATGCAACTTGAAGCGTTTCTTGCGTCCAACGCTTGCGGCCATGTGGCGGCCATGCAGCGCAAAACGCAGCACAACGCATGTCCATGCGCCCCCATGTTAAATATAGGGGCGCATGATGCATGCGGCGCCGCTGCGGCGAGGACCGCAAATGTGAACGTAGCTTTAGTCCATCATATTGTGTATAAGGGAGCTGTAAGTCCATCATACTGTGTATACGGGAGCTGCAGGCCCATCATACTGTGTATAAGGAAGCTGTGGGCACATCATACTGTGTATACGGGAGCTGGGGGTCCATCATACTGTGTATACGGGAGCTGCAGGCCCATCATACTGTGTATAAGGAAGCTGTGGGCACATCATACTGTGTATAAGGGAGCTGGGGGTCCATCATACTGTGTATACGGGAGCTGCGGGCCCATCATACTGTGTATAAGGAAGCTGTGGGCACATCATACTGTGTATAAAGGAGCTGGGGTCCATCATACTGTGTATACGGGAGTTGCGGGCCCATCATACTGTGTATAAGGAAGCTGGGGGCCCATCATACTGTGTACAGGGGAACTGTGAGGGACATCATACTGTTTGACGGGAGCTGCCGGCCCATCATACTGGGTATAGGAAATTGTGAAGGCATATTGTGCATATGGGAGCTGTTGGCCCATTACACTGTATATAGGGGAGCTCTGGGGGGCATTATACTTTCTATAGTGGAGTTCTGTCAGCATTATACTGTGTATAGGGGAGCATTGGGATTATTATCTATAGGGGAGCAGTGGGAACATCATACTGTGTAAATATGGGAGAAGTGAGAACATCATACTGTGTAAATAGGGGAGAAGTGAGAACATCATACTGTGTAGAGGGGAGCAGTGAGAACATCATACAGTGTATCGGGGAGTTATAGAATCATCATACTGTGTATAGGGGCGCTGTGGGGGCTTTATACTGTGTATCGGGAAGCTTTAAGCTCACCATACTGTGTATAATGGAGCAGTACATGAGGGAACTTAGGGGACATTATTAAATGTTAAGTGGGCACTTAAGCATCATTGTTATAGGGGCACTCAGAGTATTGTGACCATCAAAGTTGCATATGGTCACAATATGGCGGTAAAGTCAATGATCGTTTTTGTATATAGATTTATTTTCAATAACAGCGCGGACATATTCTGAGGTTCCCCTATATTCACAATTAGAGTGCGCAACCGTAGCTGTAATCAGGGTTAGCTGGTTAGGGGCCCACTCAGATGTTTCGCCCCCCCTAAGTTGAAACCCTAGCTACACCTCTGATTCTAGCAGTCTCAGTAGTGAATGTGCTAGAATGTATGGGCTCCTGTCAGGTCCTCTCAGCAGCCCATACATTCTAGCTGCTGCTTCACTGCTGGAAACACTAGACGCCCTGGGAACAACTGAGGTAAGTATAAAAACATTTTTATTTTTGTTTTTTTAAATGGGTGAGGTGGGTGAGAGTGAGCCTGCAGATGATGAAGTGTGTTTAAGGGGGCACTGCGCATGATGAAATGATAGGGGGCTGCAGATGAAGTGTGTTTAAGGGGGCACTGCGCATGATGAAATGATAGGGGGCTGCAGATGATGAAGTGTGGTTGAGGGGGCACTGCACATGATGAAATGATAGGGGGCTGCAGATGATGAAGTGTGCTTGAGGGGGCACTGCGCATGATGAAATGATAGTGGGCTGCAGATGAAGTGTGTTTAAGGGGGCACTGCGCATGATGAAATGATAGGGGGCTGCAGATGATGAAGTGTGTTTGAGGGGGTACTGCACATGATGAAATGATAGGGGGCTGCAAATGATGAAGTGGGGGTGATGGGGACTGCAGATGATGAAGTGGAGGTGATGGGGACTGCAGATGATGAATTGTGTTTGAGGGGGTACTGCACATGATGAAATGATAGGGGGCTGCAAATGATAAAGTAAGGGGGACTGCAGATGAAGTGAAGGGGGATAGGGGACTAAATGATGAAGTAAGGTGGACTGCGAATGATGAAGTGGGGGTGATGGGGACTGCACATCAAGTGAGTGTGAGGGACGGTGGACAGCAATTGAATTGTAGGTGGGGGTGGGGAGAGCCAATGGTATATTGAAGGTAGGGAGAGCAAATAATGATTTTTAAGGGTGGGGAAGAGCAGTTGATAAGGAATAGAGGGTGGGAGAGAGAGAAGACATGACAATGAATTGAGGCAGAAGGGGCATGTAGCTATAATGAATCGGAGTTAGGGTTAGTGCGGGAGGTGCATAGTGGGATCGTTGAGGATAAAGTGACTGGAAATAAATTGGGAGAAAGAGTACAGGTGCTAATTAATTTATATATTAAATGGGGAAAGTGGCTATGTATAGCTAGAAGGGGCTCAGTGGCGTATTATAATTTATATTTGGAATGGTGGGTTGCATAATAACCAATTACAGTATATATTAATGGTGGGTGAATGTCTGTATTCAGATGTGTAGTGTAGAAGAAAGGAAAAAAGTGGGGAATGTGCTCTGGAAGCGGTGCTCTAGATAACTGTGTTATTTTATGCAGAGACGAGTCCTGGCTGAAAGAAGTGATGGCGGTCTGCGCTGGATTAAAAAGAAACGCAAAGATGAAGGACTTCAGCTAGAGACATCACTGGTGAGTCAGTATGTTACCTGTACACTGACACCATACACTATATACTGTATACAGAGCTCCTGTGTATCATGTCACTAGTGATCCCTGTATTACCTATACACTGACACCATACACTGTATACTGTATACAGAGCTCCTGTGTATAATGTCACTGGTGATCCCTGTATTACCTGTACACTGACACTATATATAGAGCTCCTGTGTATAATGGCATCGGTGACCACTGTATTACCTGTACACAGACACTGCATACTAAGTACAGATCTCCTATGTATAATAGCACTTATGGTGATAGTATTTTTTTTTTTATTAATGATCAGTATTGTACTATTCAGTCACAATGTGGTGGTAATATGTTGTCCGGCCATGGTGTGGCGGTATTTGTTCCTTGTATGTGCTATTATTTGGTCACTATGTGGTGGTAATATGTGGTCTGGTCATGGTGTGGTGGCATTTGTTCCTTGTTCGTGCTATTATTCGGTCACCGTGTGGTGGTAATATGTGGTCTGGTCATGTTGTGTTGGTATTTGTTCCTTGTATGTAGTTGGTCACCATGTGGTGGTAATATGTGGTCTGTACATGCTGCTGTGTTATTTGTCTCTTGTATGCGATATTGTTCGGTCACTGTGGTGGTAATATGTGTCTGCACATGGTGTGGCAGTATTTATTCCTTGTAGATAGTATTATAGGTCACTATGTGGTGATAATGTGGTGTCTGGTCATGGTGTTGTGTTATTTGTCCCTTGTATGTGGAATTATTGGTCATTTGAAAAATTGAAAAATAAATAAAAATATACCTAAATTGTATTGCATATTTTAACAAATGTTTAATAAGTTAGAGTAGAGTAGGGCCCGGCCAAAAGAGTCTACCTTGTCATCGTGGCAGATTAAAAAAAACCTTTTGGCCAAAACAAAATCTGCTGGCTATGTGTGTGATCTGGTGATGGGAACTGTTAATGTGTGATTGGTGAGAAGTGTAGTTTTTCCAAGAGTCAGCGGTGGTGCTGTAGACAGTTCGAGGTTTGGAGGCGGGGCTGGGGTGGAGCCTGGGCGGAGTCTTAAGGGGGCCCCGAACATGTTGCCAGTATGGGGCCCCGAAATTTCTAGTGGCAGCCCTGGCAAGGCATAACGAAATCTGAAGATTACCAACGGATTTGGGGTTGCAATGTTGTTCCCAGTGTTAGAAAGCTGGATTTGCGTCATAGGTCTTCTAGCAGGGCAATGACACCAAACATACATCAAGAAGCACCCAGAAATGGATGGAAACAAAGCACTGGAGAGTTCTGTAGTGGCAGCAATGTGTCCGGATCTAAATCCCATTGATCACCTGTGGAGAGATCTTAAAATTGCTGTTGGGAGAAGGAGACTTCACATATGACAGACCTGGGGCAGTTTGTGAAAGAAGAAAAGAGTGCGCCAAAATTCCAGTTGAGAGGTGTAAGAAGCTTGTTGATGGTTACAAAAAGCGATTGATTGCAGTTATTTATTCCAAAGGGTGTGCAACCAAATATTAAGTTGAGGGCGCCAACACTTTTGTCCTGCCCATGTTAGATAATAGATAGAAGATAGATAGATAGATAGATAATAGATAGAGAATAGATAATAGATAGATATTAGTTAGATAGTAAATAGATAGAAGATAGATAATAGATAGATATAGATAATAGATAAATAGATAGATGATAGATAGATAGATAGATAATAGATAGATAGATAATAGATAGATGATAGGTAATAGATGGATAATAAATAGATAGAAAGAAAGTAGATAGATAATAGATAGATGATAGATAGCTAGATAGATAGATAGAAAACAGACAGATAGATAGATAATAGATAGATATTAGTTAGATAATAGATAGCTAGAAGATAGATAATAGATAGATAATAGATAGATACATGATAGATAATAGATAGCTAGATAGATGATAGATAATAGATAATAGAGAGATGATAGATAGATGATAGATATATAGATAGATAATAGATAGATAGATAGAAGATAGATAATAGATAGATAAATAAATAACAGATAGATAGACAGATCTATAGATAGATAATAGACAGATAGATAATAGATGATAGATAAAAGATAGATGATAGATAATAGATAGATAATAGATAGATAATAAATAGATAGATAGATAATAGATAGATAATAGATAGATAGATGATAGATAGAAAATAGACAGATAGATAATAGATAGATAATAAATAGATAGATATATATTAGTTAGATAATAAATAGATAGCTAGAAGATAGATAATAGATAGATACATGATAGATAATAGATAGCTAGATAGATGATAGATAATAGATAGATAACAGAAAGATAGATAGATAATAAATAGATAGATAGAAGATAGATAATAGATAGATTATAGATAATAGATAGCTAGATAGATGATAAATAATAGAAAGATAGATAAGAGATAGATAATAGATAGATGATAGATAGATTATAGATGATAGATAGATATAGATAGTAGATAAATAGATAATAGATAATAAATAGATAATAGATAGATAGATAATAGATATATAGATTGATAGATGATAGATAATAGATAGATGATAGATATATAGATAGATAATAGATAGATGGATAGATAGATAGAAGATAGTAGATAGATAAATAGATAATAGACAGATAGATAAATAGATAATCGATAATAAATAGATAATAGATAGATAGATGATAGATAGATAATAGATAGATAGATAGATGATAGATAATAGATAGATAGATAGATAGATAGATAATAGATAAGATAGATAGATAGATAATAGATTGATAGATAATAGATAGATGATAGGTAGCTAGATAGAAGATAGATAGATAGATAGATAATAGATTGATAGATAATAGATGATAGATAGCTAGATAGAAGATAGATAGATAGATAGATAGCTACATAATAGATTGATAGATAATAGATAGATAAATGATAGATAGCTAGATAGATAGATAGATAATAGATAGAAAGATAATAGATAGATAGATAGATAAATAGATAGATAATAGATAGATAGATAATAGATAAGATAGATAGATAATAGATTGATAGATAATAGATAGATGATAGATAGCTAGATAGATAGATAATAAATAGATGATAGATAGATAGATAGATAATAGATAGATAGATAGATATCTGATTTTGGATGGAGTTTGCATGTTCACAGACAGTCGTTTAGATTTCCGCCTGGAATTCCTCAATGCAGATCTCACCAGCTGGCTCACAGTTCTTGTGCCAGGAGGGTCTGAGAAGTAAAGCTCCCAGACAGGCCATTTTGGCATTGGACAGAATAGAAATACCATTGTTTAAATTGTGCATTAAACAGCTTATGTGCCTCTTTCATAAGAGGTTACTGATAATGGGGCATTACATGAACCCCAGACCGCACATGGAAAAGTCATTAATGGGTGAAGTGTTTGGCAGAAATTTCTAAGGGATAGATCAAGAAGCATCGCAATAAAAGGCCTAGGAGCGACAGTTGCCTAGGATCTTCATCAATGGCATTATGAAGTTTTCCATGCAGACTTCCTTCTGACCTTACATTCATCGTCTTTCTGTAAAGGGTTTGTCTCATTTCCAAAACCTATTATCATGTTCCATTTTAGTTAATTCTTAGTTAGTAGGGTCGCCCCCCAATAAGTAAACTCCCCATCTCTTGCCCATAGTGGAGAGTCAACTACAAGGAGTATTTTTCCACTTTGGAGGACCTGTCCTGTCTTGCATTGCATAGACAATCCAATAAAATGAACGGGCGCTGTGCAATGCTTCATTTCTCCTGTTGGAGTGCTGCAGACAATATGAACACTTGCTGCCAAGATTGCCTACAGATTGACAGCTGATTGCTGCAGGACAAAGCATATGGACACTTTGCTATTAGCTAATTATCAAGGAGGAATGATTTAAAGTAGAGAACTCCTTAAAGGTTTCAGGAACTTGTTGAGTTTTGGTTTTTTTTAGCTAAATTCTGGAGCTATGTAGAACAAGTTATTGATGGTTTTAGTGATGAGCGAGCATGCTCTGATAAGGTGTTATCTGAGCATGCTTGTGTCCTAATTTAGTATTTTTGGCACCTCAGAATCAAAATCTAACATGCGCCAACAGGGGTGAGCGTCATTCCATGGGTTTGTCATGACAGCTGGGGGTCTGCTGATGATCTCCGTGCCTGTCATTACAGTCCTCCTTTGACCGCCGTTGAAGCACTGCTATGTATGGCATAAGCGATCAGACTGTCACAGCTTCAAGTCCCCTAAGGGGACTATTAAATGCAGTAGAAAAAAATCACCCCTCTTTTGTCTATTGAACACAAAACAATAAAAAAAGCATATTTTATATCACTGCGCTTATAAATGTTGGATCAATCAAAATCTAAATTAAAGTAATCTGATCGGTAAATGGCGTAATGAGAAAAAACCTTGACACGTCAGAATTACTGTACGTTGTTTTTAGCCTCCACAATAAAACAGGCGATTAAAACATTGTATCTACCCCAAAATAGTATCAATAAAAACCTCAGCTCGGGTCACAAAAAAGAAGCCGTCACTGAGCGCCATATCCCGGAAAATGAAAACGTTACAGGTGTTGGAAAATTCCGACAAAATCCCCCAAAAATTTCACCAAAATTTCCAATTTTTTTTCCACCACTTAAATAAAAAAAAACATACATATTTGGTATCTGCACACTCGTATTGACCTGGGTAATCATATTGCCTGGTCAGTTTTAACATATATTGAACATGGTAAATAAAAAAAGCACAAAAACAACTGTGGAATTGCACTTTTTTTTTGCAATTTCACAGCATTTGGAATTTTTGAATGTTTACAGATCCCGGTAGTGATGATTGCATCAGCAAAACAGTGACAAACTCCAGCACAAATGTGTATTGCTTGATGGTATGAAATGTAGCTAATATTTTATAGATGATGGTCCCGCCTACAGTTCTGGAGCAGGACTTTGTATAAAGACCACCCCTTTTATTGAGAACATATTTCAGGTGACTCAGTTTATGGTCTGTCTTAGGATATCATTGTAGTTCCCATAATATAGCAATTCTCGAAGCATTTTTCTTAGAACTCTGTGTGTTACTGTTGCTTTGTTATTCCTCCTGGAAACTTAAGAATTAGTTAACATCCGGGTGTTACCATCTGGGGGGCTTGCTCCTGCACGTCTAATAGTGCCCAGTTATTGCTAACAGATTCAGTCTGGGTACGGAGACACCCCTTTGACAAGTGGAATGGCCACACTCATTTGTCAATGAATTCGTACATTTGCAGAAGGAATAATTGAAGAATGGGAAAGCTCAAAGCTCCGAGAAAGTGCCCTATAAATGTTATTTCATGGGTATTGCAAATATTTAGTAAAAACACACATATCGGAAGCCGTGCCAAGTCCTCATTATCTTATTATGGACCTAAAGCTTCATGGTAATAAAAGGTAGACGCCATTATAGGACTTCTCGAAGAGAGGTCCAACCTTTGTATCTGTTTTCGATGTTAAAAATCACATAACTCGGACAATGTCGACGGTCTAACACCAGACTGTGTGGGAACAACAGCTTAGGAATCTCTTTGGCATTTGAGATGGGACTATACCAGTTTTATTCCATGGAAATATATTCTGCGTGAAGGTTGGTGCCAAGGATGAGAATCACATTGTAATTCAATGGAACTTCTTCTGGCAGCGAACGGCTGGACGTGAAAGAAATCCTTCAGTTATGCTATAAAACTTTACTGAAGTTCAAGAAAGTTTTTTCAAGTAACACATGGCCGAAAAAGACACTGAAAGAAGAAGAATCCCAGGCGCTCTCATGTCATCATGGAAGGTACAAAATGTAGACTGTCTGTCCATTACTGAAGTATATGTTGTTTCTGTGCTAGGCTATGTTCATATTGTGTTTTTGCCACAAGTCACTGACTCCTTTAGGGTTTCCATCTGAAGCCCTGAAAAAACAATATTCGGGCGAAACCAGAAACGGGGCCATTGACTTAATGATGCAGGTGAAGTCACTTTGTGATGTCTGACCTCCTTTTTTGGCAGTGGCATAAAACCTTGGTAAACTGCGCCTTGGTGTCTGCCTCAAGAAGGGGGAAACTGACGAAAAGGAGATCAGATAGAGCACAAAGTAACTTGTTCTCTTTAAATAACCCTAATTGCCCCATCGGCGGTTTCGCTCAAATCTGTTTTTTCAGGGCTTCACTCAGAAATCCCAACTCAGCCGCTGACATGCAGCTAAAATGCAAAAATTATATATATATGGTCAAAGAATTTGTCAGGGTTCTACATGTGATAGGGACAATGGGAATCAAGAGTTTGTAGTGAAGACAGAGAAGCAGGAGCTGTGGTTACAGAGCAGAGTCAGAGCCTTATCTCCATCACTCCCAAGCCAGCGGATCCCACGGAGTAGGTCTCAGAGCCAAAGGCTGTACAGTGAAAGTGGAAAAATGTAAGGTAGTCTCTTGCAAATGTCTATATTCGAGTCACACAGTTAGTCACTGATTAGAAGTGATATTTGAAGTGATGAATGCAGGGCATAAACAGTTAATACACTGAGCTGGCATAAACAGTTAATACACTGAGCTGCTGTGTGAATTGCTGAATCAATGGAAGTGTGGAGTTAGCATTAGCATGTATGTCCAGCCTCGTTAATGTTTACAGAGCGCGTTATTTTACACACAGAAGGAGAAAAAATAATGGGCTGTGCCACGACTAGGAAGACAAAGCTGCAGAGAAGTATGTATGGAGCTCCATCTTCCATTGTAGTGGTTGTAGATTGCCTTAGGGAGAAGAGATAAGGCCTCCTGTATTAGGGCATAGCCAGATGGGCATATAAATTGGTTCAAGATTGGACCTCAATGCACGGACTGACCATGGCTCTCCTGACCTGAGCGTGATAGCTGCATAGAAATACATGAAACTGACGCTTTTAGGTTGAGAGCTACAGCCAGTACAAGCATTGAGGTCCAATCTTGGTCCAGTTTATACAGCTATCTGACTGCGCCCTTGCAGGATAGGGCAAAGATCTTAATTACAGAGGGGAGCATAGTGGCCTTTTCCTGGCTATGAGGTCTGCCACCCTATAAGTGTCTACAGCCTGACTGTGAAGAGAATTACCACATGAGAGACAGCCATGTACAAAAGTCTGTGTGTGTTGAACCCTAAAGTGGTAAGTTAGTGAGTAGGGCATGTTGCCAGGCAAAAGATACTGCATGGTACCGCTGGTTAAGTTGACTTTTAGTATGAGCCATGACCAGGATTGTAGATATTTGCTGTGCTGCACTGGGAAGGAGACAAAGAGATTGATTGTGTCTGTATGACGGAAGTGTTGCTGAAGTGTTTGCCAGCAGATCATCCACAAGTACGAGCAAACTGTGGCCTCTGTTATTTTCTTGCTGTGAAACAACTTTCTATCCCTGTTCAAGGCTGTTTACTTGTAAAGACAGCAAAATAAAATGATGATTAAAATCTTTATTTTTTTAGAATGCTTATGAGTTTGGTATCACCATAATTTTACTGAACTAGAGAATCATGTTACCATGTAATTTTTATTGTGCAATGAACACTCATCAAATGAAACCCACAAAAATACAGAAGAATTCAATTTTTTCACCTTTTTATCCCACTTTCATTTTTCCAATTTTTCAGTACATTGTATGATGAAATGAATGATGCCATTTAAAACTACAAGTCATCCTGCAAAAAAAAATAAAATAAAAACCTTCAAATGGTTATGTTGACATAAATAAAAACAATCATGGCTCATGAAAGAAGTGGAGGAAAAAAAAAGAGCAAAAATGAAAAATCACCCTGGCATTAAATGGTTAGTGTACATTGGCAAGAAGCAGCGGACAGATGAAAGGTAAATGATTTCAGAATCCAACAGTACATGCTTTGTTTGTAGTCTGTAACCATGGAAACACATAGGTATGCCTGGGAGCTGTATTGACAAAACGGTAGAGAGTATTATTATTCCAAACAGTTTTCAAAAATTGCTTCATTTTTATTTAAGGTGAAGTGGAAACATTAATGCATCTACCATATTCATGCATGTCTTTATACATGAATGATCAATGTTGTCAATGACACATATATACATTAGCAATGCTCATAAGGGTTTAGACTTGAAAGACAATTATGTCTATAAGCATGTTGCTGAGCCATGTATGTCTATGTGCATGTAGCAGAGCTGTGTATATCTATGTCCATGTAGTGTGCATGTAGTGTAGCAGAGCTGTGTACACCTATGTGTATGTAGTGTGCATGTATTATAGCAGAGCTGTGTATATCTATGTGCATGTACAGTAGTGTGCATGTATTATAGCAGAGCTGTGTATATCTATGTGCACATAGTGTGCATGTAGTGTAGCAGAGCTGTGTATATCTATATGCACGTAGTGTGCATGTAGTGTAGCAGAGCTGTGTATATCTATATGCACGTAGTGTGCATGTAGTGTAGCAGAGCTGTGTACTGTATATCTATGTGTATGTAGTGTGCTTGTGTTATAGCAGAGTTGTGTATATCTATGTGCGTGTAGTGTGCATGTAGTGTAGCAGAGCTGTGTATATCTATGTGCATGTAGTGTGCATGTAGTGTAGCAGAGCTGTGTATATCTATGTGCACGTAGTGTGCATGTAGTGTAGCAGAGCTGTGTATATCTATGTGCACATAGTGTGCATGTAGTATAGCAGATCTGTGTATATCTATGTGCATGTAGTGTGCATGTAGTGTAGCAGAGCTGTGTATACTGTATCTATGTGTATGTAGTGTGCTTGTATTATAGCAGAGCTGTGTACAGAGGCGGATTATCAGAGGGTCAATATGGGCGGTAGCCCAGGGCCCAGTGGTGTGGGGGGGCCCTGGGCTACCACACAGATTGACCCTCTGATAATCCGCTCGAGTGTGACTGAGAATGCCTGCCGGCATTTATGTGCCCCCGCACCCGGTGGGCTGTTGTGAATCCGCTTTTTGGGCTCCCCTGGTGGTTGCTGGTGGTACTGGTGACTTGTGTGTGCTTTCTCAGTTCACCTGCTCCCATCAGTGTTTGGGAGTTTCCTATTTAGCCTTGCTCTCCAGTCATTTCCTTGCCGGTCATCATTGTAACCAGAGCCTTCGGTTGCATGTTCCTGCTACTAGTCTGCTGATCAGCTAAGTGGACTTTGTCCTTTTGTTTTGTATCTTTTGTCCAGTTTGCAGTTTTTGTTATTCTCTGTAGCTGGAAGCTCTTGCGGGCTGAAATTGCCACTCCTGTGTCATGAGTTGACACAGGAGTCTTAAAGTAATTTCAGGATGGTTTTTTGAAAGGGTTTTCAGTTGACCGTGAAGTCCTCTTTTGTATCCTTCTGCTATCTAGTAAGTGGACCTCTCTTTGCTAAATCTACTTTCATACTGTGTATGTCTTTTCCTCTTAAACTCACCGTTATTACATGTGGGGGGCTGCTATCATCTTTTGGGGTATTTCCCTAGAGGTAAGCCAGGTCTGTTCCTTCCTCTACCAGGCGTAGTTAGTCCTCCGGCTGGCACGTGACATTTAGGAAGTCGTAGGTATGCTCCCTGGCTACTATTAGTTGTGTGGTAGATTTAGCTCACGGTCAGCTCGAGATTCCATCACCCAGAGCTCGTCCGTTATTTTTGTGTTTTGATGTTTCCCTGCCATTGGGAATCATGACAGTATGACCGGCCCATGTTAAAGTTATTGGCAGAAGAAAGGAGAGAAAAAAGAAGTCTGTAGAATTTTGTTTTTTTTTTTCCCCTATGCTTGCTCCATAGTTGGATCAGTTGCATTTCAGCTCTAATTACAGCCTTTGCCTTTCTCTCCTTCTAATCCTTGAATGGCTCTGATCTCACCTGTTTAAAGATGGACCCTCAGAGTTTGGCTGTAGGTTTAAATAACCTTGCTACCAAGGTTCAAAATTTACAAGATTTTGTTATACATACTCCGATGTCTGAACCTAAAATTCCTACACCAGAGGTGTTTTCCGGAGATAGATCTCGGTTCCTGAATTTCAAATATAATTGTAAATTGTTCCTTTCTCTCAGACCTCACTCCTCTAGAGATCCTGTCCAGCAGGTTAAGATTGTAATCTCTTTGCTGCGAGGTGACCCTCAAAATTGGGCATTTTCATTGACACCAGGGGATCCTGCGTTGCTCAATGTGGATGCATTTTTTCTGGCTTTAGGGTTGCTTTATGAGGAACCTAATTTAGAGATTCAAGCTGAAAAAGCTTTGATAGCCCTATCTCAAGGGCAAGATGAAGCTGAGATATACTGCCAAAAATTTCGTAGATGGTCTGTGCTTACTCATTGGAATGAGTGCGCCCTAGCGGCAAATTTCAGAGAGGGCCTTTCTGATGCCGTTAAAGATGTTATGGTCGGGTTCCCTGCGCCCGCAGGTCTGAATGAGTCCATGACAATGGCTATTCAGATTGATCGGCGTTTGCGGGAGCGCAAACCCGTGCACCATTTGGCGGTATCTTCTGAAGAGACGCCAGAGAAAATGCAATGTGACAGAATTCTGTCCAGAAGCGAGCGGCAGAATTATAGGCGTAAAAATGGGTTATGCTTCTATTGTGGTGATTCTGCTCATGTTATATCAGCATGCTCTAAACGTACAAGGAAGGTTTACAAGTCTATTTCAATTGGCACTTTACAGTCTAAATTTATTCTGTCTGTAACCTTGATTTGTTCATTATCAGTTATTACCGTGGATGCCTATGTGGACTCTGGCGCCGCTCTGAGTCTTATGGATTGGTCCTTTGCCAGGCGCTGTGGGTTTGATTTAGAGCCTCTGGAAGTCCCTATACCTCTGAAGGGTATTGATTCTACGCCTTTGGCTTGTAATAAACCACAATTCTGGACGCAAGTGACTATGCGTATGACTCCAGACCATCAGGAGGTGATTCGCTTCCTTGTGTTGTACAATTTGCATGATGTTTTGGTGCTTGGATTACCATGGTTACAATCTCATAACCCAGTCCTTGACTGGAAAACAATGTCTGTGTTAAGCTGGGGATGTCGGGGGGCTCATGGGGACATACCTTTGGTTTCCATTTCGTCATCTATTCCCTCTGAGATTCCGGCATTTTTGTCTGATTATCGTGATATTTTTGAGGAGCCAAAAATTGGTTCACTCCCTCCCCACAGAGATTGTGATTGCACCATAGATCTGATTCCTGGCAGTAAATTTCCAAAGGGTCGTTTGTTTAACTTATCTGTACCTGAACATGCTGCTATGCGAGAGTATATTAAGGAGTCCCTGGAAAAGGGACATATTCGTCCTTCTTCATCTCCTTTAGGAGCTGGTTTTTTCTTTGTATCTAATAAGGATGGCTCTCTGAGGCCTTGTATTGATTATCGACTCCTGAATAAAATTACAGTCAAATATCAGTATCCGTTGCCTTTGCTGACTGATTTGTTTGCTCGCATAAGGGGGGCTAAGTGGTTCTCTAAGATTGATCTTCGTGGGGCGTATAATTTGGTGCGAATTAAGCAGGGGGATGAGTGGAAAACCGCATTTAATACGCCTGAGGGCCATTTTGAGTATTTAGTAATGCCTTTCGGCCTTTCTAATGCACCTTCAGTCTTTCAGTCCTTAATGCATGATATTTTCCGTGAATATTTGGATAAATTTATGATTGTGTATTTGGATGATATTTTGATTTTTTCTGATGACTGGGAGTCTCATGTTCAACAGGTCAGGAGGGTTTTTCAGGTTTTGCGGGAGAATTCTTTGTGTGTAAAGGGTTCAAAGTGTGTTTTTGGGGTTCAAAAGATTTCCTTTTTGGGGTACATTTTTTCCCCTTCTTCTATTGAGATGGACCCTGTCAAGGTTCGGGCTATTTGTGACTGGACGCAGCCTACTTCTCTTAAGAGTCTTCAGAAATTCTTGGGCTTTGCTAATTTTTATCGTCGATTTATAACTGGTTTTTCTGGTGTTGCTAAACCTCTGACGGATTTGACCAAGAAGGGTGCTGATGTTGCCAATTGGTCCCCTGCTGCTGTGGAGGCCTTTCGGGAGCTTAAGCGCCGCTTTTTGTCTGCCCCTGTGTTGCGCCAGCCTGATGTTTCTCTTCCCTTTCAGGTTGAGGTCGATGCTTCCGAGATCGGAGCGGGGGCGGTTTTGTCGCAGAAAAGTTCCGACTGCTCAGTGATGAGACCTTGTGCGTTCTTTTCTCGAAAATTTTCGGCCGCCGAGCGAAACTATGATGTTGGTAATCGGGAGCTTTTGGCCATGAAGTGGGCATTTGAGGAGTGGCGTCATTGGCTTGAGGGTGCCAGACATCAGGTGGTAGTTTTGACTGATCACAAGAATCTGATTTATCTAGAGTCTGCCAGGCGCCTGAATCCTAGACAGGCACGATGGTCGTTGTTTTTTTTCTCGGTTTAATTTTGTGGTTTCATACTTACCGGGTTCTAAAAATGTTAAGGCAGATGCTCTTTCTAGGAGTTTTGAGCCTGACTCTCCTGGGGATTCTGAACCTGCTGGTGTCCTTAAGGATGGGGTTGTTTTGTCTGCTGTCTCCCCAGATCTGCGACGTGCTTTGCAAGAATTTCAGGCGGATAGACCTGATCGTTGTCCGCCTGGTAGACTGTTTATTCCTGATGATTGGACCAGTAGAGTCATCTCGGAAGTTCATTCTTCTTCGCTGGCAGGTCATCCTGGAATTTTTGGTACCAGAGATTTGGTGGCTAGATCCTTCTGGTGGCCTTCCCTGTCTCGGGATGTGCGTGTTTTTGTGCAGTCTTGTGATGTGTGTGCTCGGGCCAATCCTTGTTGTTCTAGGGCTAGTGGGTTATTGTTGCCCTTGCCTGTTCCGAAGAGGCCTTGGACGCACATCTCTATGGACTTTATTTCTGATCTCCCTGTTTCTCAGAAGATGTCTGTCATCTGGGTGGTGTGTGACCGTTTTTCTAAAATGGTTCATTTGGTACCATTGCCTAAGTTGCCTTCCTCATCTGAGTTGGTTCCTCTATTTTTTCAAAATGTGGTGCGCTTGCATGGTATTCCGGAAAACATCGTTTCTGACAGGGGAACCCAGTTCGTGTCTAGATTTTGGCGGGCATTCTGTGCCAGGTTGGGCATTGATTTGTCTTTTTCGTCTGCATTCCATCCTCAGACTAATGGCCAGACGGAGCGAACTAATCAAACTTTGGAGACTTATTTGAGGTGTTTTGTGTCTGCGGATCAGGATGACTGGGTTGCCTTTTTGCCGTTGGCAGAATTTGCTCTTAATAATCGGGCTAGTTCTGCCACTTTGGTTTCTCCTTTCTTTTGCAATTCAGGGTTTCATCCTCGTTTTTCATCTGGTCAGGTGGAATCTTCGGATTGTCCTGGAGTGGATGCGGTGGTGGATCGGTTGCATCAGATTTGGGGACAAGTGGTGGACAATTTGAAGTTGTCCCAGGAGAGGACTCAGCAGTTTGCTAACCGCCGTCGTCGTGTTGGTCCTCGCCTTCGTGTTGGGGACTTGGTGTGGTTGTCTTCCCGTTTTGTCCCTATGAGGGTTTCTTCTCCTAAGTTTAAGCCTCGGTTCATCGGTCCTTATAGGATTTTGGAGATACTTAACCCTGTGTCCTTTCGTTTGGACCTCCCGGCATCTTTCGCTATCCATAATGTATTCCATCGGTCGTTGTTGCGGAGATATGAGGTACCGGTGGTTCCTTCTACTGAACCTCCTGCTCCTGTGCTGGTGGAGGGTGAATTGGAGTACGTTGTAGAGAAGATCTTGGATTCCCGTATTTCCAGACGGAGACTTCAATATCTGGTTAAATGGAAGGGCTATGGTCAGGAAGATAATTCTTGGGTAACTGCCTCTGATGTTCATGCCTCGGATTTGGTTTGTGCCTTTCATAGGGCTCATCCAGATCGCCCTAGCGGTTCTCGTGAGGGTTCGGTGCCCCCTCCTTAAGGGGGGGGGTACTGTTGTGAATCCGCTTTTTGGGCTCCCCTGGTGGTTGCTGGTGGTACTGGTGACTTGTGTGTGCTTTGCTGTCTCAGTTCACCTGCTCCCATCAGTGTTTGGGAGTTTCCTATTTAGCCTTGCTCTCCAGTCATTTCCTTGCCGGTCATCATTGTAACCAGAGCCTTCGGTTGCATGTTCCTGCTACTAGTCTGCTGATCAGCTAAGTGGACTTTGTCCTTTTGTTTTGTATCTTTTGTCCAGTTTGCAGTTTTTGTTATTCTCTGTAGCTGGAAGCTCTTGCGGGCTGAAATTGCCACTCCTGTGTCATGAGTTGACACAGGAGTCTTAAAGTAATTTCAGGATGGTTTTTAGAAAGGGTTTTCAGTTGACCGTGAAGTCCTCTTTTGTATCCTTCTGCTATCTAGTAAGTGGACCTCTCTTTGCTAAATCTACTTTCATACTGTGTATGTCTTTTCCTCTTAAACTCACCGTTATTACATGTGGGGGGCTGCTATCATCTTTTGGGGTATTTCCCTAGAGGTAAGCCAGGTCTGTTCCTTCCTCTACCAGGCGTAGTTAGTCCTCCGGCTGACGCGTGGCATTTAGGAAGTCGTAGGTATGCTCCCTGGCTACTATTAGTTGTGTGGTAGATTTAGCTCACGGTCAGCTCGAGATTCCATCACCCAGAGCTCGTCCGTTATTTTTGTGTTTTGATGTTACCCTGCCATTGGGAATCATGACAGTGGGCAGAGAGAGGGGGCCTGCATCGGGCCCCTTCTCATCTGCTCACCGGGCCCCTTCCGGCACTGCGGCGGTTTCCTATTGACGTGCGGGCGCGCGCCTGCACGTCAATAGTTAACAACAGCCGCCAGCCAATTGGAGGCTGGCAGCTGAAGTCGGCGGCAGCGCACACGTCGCCGGCGTCTGACTTCATTGTCAGTCGCCGGCGAGTGTGCGCTGCTGGAGGGAGCTCGCCGCCTGGAGCGCTGGTCAGGTGAGGAGACTGTTTGGCTTTTTTTGTTTTGTTTTGTTTTTTTGATAAGCTAATGGTGGACACACTGGGGGCAATGCTGGAGGAGACACTGGGGCAATGTTGGAGACACTGGGGCAGATTGCTGGACACACTGGGGCAGATTGCTGGAGACACTGGGGCAATGCTGGAGACACTGGGGCAGATTGCTGGAGACACTGGGGCAGATTGCTGGAGACACTGGGGCAATGCTGGAGGACACACTGGGGCAGATTGCTGGAGACACTGGGGCAGATTGCTGGAGACACTGGGGCAATGCTGGAGACACTTGGGCAGATTGCTGGACACACTGGGGGCAATGCTGGAGACACTGGGGCAGATTGCTGGACACACTGGGCAATGCTGGAGGACACACTGGGGCAGATTGCTGGAGACACTGGGGCAATGCTGGAGGACACACTGGGGCAGACTGCTGGACACACTGGGGCAGATGATTGCTGGAGACACTGGGGCAATGCTGGAGACACTGGAGCAATGCTGGAGACACTGGGGCAGATTGCTGGACACACTGACAGCAATGCTGGACATACTGGGGCAGATTGCTGGACACACTGGAGGTAATATGCTGGAGACACTGGGGCAGATTGCTGGACACACTGTCTGGGGGCAATGCTGGACACACTGGGGGCAATATGCTGGAGTCAGATACTGGGGCAGATTGCTGGAGACACTGTCTGGGGGCAATGCTGGACACACTGGGGCAGATTGCTGGACACTGAGGCAATATGCTGGACATACTGGAGCAGATTGCTGGACACACTGGGGGTAATATGCTGGACACACTGGGGGTAATATGCTGGACACACTGGGGCAGATTGCTGGACACACTGGGGGCAGGACTGGAGGCATGGGCAGAATGTAGACACGGGGCATGATTGGAGACATGGGGCAGGATTGGATCATGGGGCAGGATGGATACGATGGAGACAGATGGGGCAGGATGGGGAGATCATATGGTGTAGAATGGATACTCATGAGTGCAGGATGGGAGAACATATGGCTGGAGCCAGGAATGAGACACACGGGGCCAGGGTGGGGAATATTATTACCATAGGGGCTAATTAAGGGATATTATTACTGCAGTGATGTATTTATTTTATTTTTTGAGTATACTGTTTTAAATGGGGGGGGCGGTCCTCTTACTGTGCAGAGTGACACTATATCGCCTTTTTTTCTCCATGTGGTGTAATGTAGAAGTTGTGAAAAATTAAGTAATGTGTTCTGCAAGCAGAGCTCGAGATAACTGTGTTATTTCCTGCAGAAACGAGTCCTGGCTGGAAGAAATGATGGCGGTCTGTGCTGGATGAAAGATAGAGGACTTCACCTAGAGATGTCACTGGTGAGTCAGTGTTACCTATACACTGACACTATACACTGTATACTATATACAGAGGTCCTGTGTACAATGTCACCAGTGATCACTGTATTACCTAGACATTATATACAGAGCTCCTGTGTATAATGTCACCAGTGATCTCTGTATTACCTCTACACAGACACTGCATACTAAGTACAGATCTCCTGTGAATACTGGCACTTATGGTGATAGTATTGTGTTTTTGTTTTTTTTAAATTACTGATCAGTATTGTAGTATTCAGTCACTATGTGGTGGTAATATGTGGTCTGGAAATGGTATTGTGGTATTTGTCCCTTAAATGTGCTATTTGGTCACCAAGTGGTGGTAATATCAGAGGGTCATGTCAGACTAATTTGATCAGCTTCTATGAAGAGGTAAGTTCCGGTCTGGACCAAGGGAACCCAGTAGATGTAGTGTATATGGACTTTTCAAAAGCTTTTGATACGGTGCCACACAAAAGGTTGATACATAAAATGAGAATAATGGGGATAGGGGAAAATATGTGCAAGTGGGTTGAGAGTTGGCTCAGGGATAGGAAACAAAGGGTGGTTATTAATGGAGCACACTCGGACTGGGTCACGGTTAGTAGTGGGGTACCACAGGGGTCAGTATTGGGCCCTCTTCTTTTTAACATATTTATTAATGACCTTGTAGGGGGCATTCAGAGTAGAATTTCAATATTTGCAGATGACACTAAACTCTGCAGGGTAATCAATACAGGGGAGGACAATTTTATATTACAGGCTGATTTATGTAAACTAGAAGCTTGGGCTGATAAATGGCAAATGAGCTTTAATGGGGATAAATGTAAGGTCATGCACTTGGGTAGAAGTAATAAGATGTATAACTATGTGCTTAATTCTAAAACTCTGGGCAAAACCGTCAATGAAAAAGACCTGGGTGTATGGGTGGATGACAAACTCATATTCAGTGGCCAGTGTCAGGCAGCTGCTACAAAGGCAAATAAAATAATGGGATGCATTAAAAGAGGCATAGATGCTCATGAGGAGAACATAATTTTACCTCTATACAAGTCACTAGTGCGACCACACTTAGAATACTGTGCACAGTTCTGGTCTCCGGTGTATAAGAAAGACATAGCTGAACTGGAGCGGGTGCAGAGAAGAGCAACCAAGGTTATTAGAGGACTGGGGGGTCTGCCATACCAAGATAGGTTATTACACTTGGGGCTATTTAGTTTGGAAAAACGAAGACTAAGGGGTGATCTTATGTTAATGTATAAATATATGAGGGGACAGTACAAAGACCTTTCTGCTGATCTTTTTAATCATAGACCGGTGACAGGGACAAGGGGGCATCCTCTACGTCTGGAGGAAAAAAGGTTTAAGCATAATAACAGACGCGGATTCTTTACTGTAAGAGCAGTGAGACTATGGAACTCTCTGCCGTATGATGTTGTAATGAGTGACTCATTGCTTCAATTTAAGAGGGGACTGGATACCTTTCTGGAAAAGTATAATATTACAGGGTATATATATTAGATTCCTTGATAAGGCGTTGATCCAGGGAACTAGTCTGATTGCCGTATGTGGGGTCGGGAAGGAATTTTTTTCCCCATGATGGAGCTTACTCTTACCACATGGGTTTTTTTTGCCTTCCCCTGGATCAACATGTTAGGGCATGCTAGGCTATGGGTTGAACTAGATGGACTTAAAGTCTTCCTTCAACCTTAATAACTATGTAACTATGTAATATGTGGTCTTGACATGGTGCGGTGGTATTTGTTCCTTGTATGTGATATTATTCGATCACTGTGGTTGTAATTTGTGGTCTGGTCATGGCGCGGTGGTATTTGTTCCTTGTATGTGATATTATTGGTCAAAATATACCTAAATTGTATTGCAGATTTTAACAAATATTTAATAGGTTACAGTAGAGTAGGGCCCGGCCATTTTTCTGGAATAATCTGGTTCGGGTATAACATGACCCCCGTCACATGACCCCCGTCACATGACCCCGGGGGGGCCCACAGTGTCTGAACAGCCCGGGGCCCTGGCTACCCTTAATCCACCCCTGGCTGTGTATATCTATGTGCATGTAGTGTGCATGTAGTGCAGCAGAGCTGTGTATATCTATGGGCATGTAGTGTGCATGTAGTGTAGCAGAGCTGTGTATATCTATGTGTATGTAGTGTGCTTGTGTTATAGCAGAGCTGTGTATATCTATGTGCACGTAGTGTGCATGTAGTGTAGCAGAGCTGTGTATATCTATGTGCACATAGTGTGCATGTAGTGTAGCAGAGCTGTGTATATCTATGTGCACATAGTGTGCATGTAGTGTAGCAGAGCTGTGTATATCTATGTGCACATAGTGTGCATGTAGTGTAGCAGAGCTGTGTATATCTATGTGCACATAGTGTGCATGTAGTGTAGCAGAGCTGTGTATATCTATGTGCACATAGTGTGCATGTAGTGTAGCAGAGCTGTGTATATCTATGTGCATGTAGTGTGCATGTAGTGTAGCAGGGCTGTGTACAGTATATCTATGTGCATATAGTGTGCATGTAGTGTAGCAGAGCTGTGTATATCTATGTGCACATAGTGTGCATATAGTATAGCAGATCTGTGTATATCTATGTGCATGTAGTGTGCTTGTGTTATAGCAGAGCTGTGTATATCTATGTGCATGTAGTGTGCATGTAGTGTAGCAGAGCTGTGTATATCTTTGTGCATGTAGTGTGCATGTAGTGTAGCAGAGCTGTGTATATCTATGTGCACATAGTGTGCATGTAGTATAGCAGATCTGTGTATATCTATGTGCATGTAGTGTGCATGTAGTGTAGCAGAGCTGTGTATATCTATGTGTATGTAGTGTGCTTGTGTTATAACAGAGCTGTGTATATCTATGTGCATGTAGTGTGCATGTAGTGTAGCAGAGCTGTGTATATCTATGTGCATGTAGTGTGCATGTAGTGTAGCAGATCTGTGTATATCTATGTGCATGGAGTATAGCAGCTGAGCCACAGCCAGAGGACAAGACCGGGGTTGTGTGTGAACCGTGGTAACCATGTTTTTATAATCTCACATAGATTGAGGGTGGGGTCCCATCAACAAAACCATGGCCCCTCATCTCCTATAGGACCCATTACGATCTGTCTTTCTTGTCTCTCCCATATATCTATGTAAACATACATTGGTTCGGAGAGCCTGGCCACTGTTTCAGCTGCTGTTTCCCCATTGCTTTTACATTGCATAGTGTCTGTGGGGATATAAATACTATGCGGGAAAGGCTGTAAAACAAAAATTGCTCCCTCATTGCAAACCTGTGCTAAAGCCAAGCCACATGTTATACCCAGAAAGAGCTGACCCTGGTGCTCACTGCTCTGTTTTGTCAGTGATATTATAGAGAATCAGCACATTTACTGATCATACCCCTGGAAACGTAAATAAATGGCATAGGCTTCTTATAAGGCTAAATAAGTGCTTATAGGTTGTATTGGGGTTCATAGGATGTTATGGTCCCTGCATTTTAGGAAAACTTAATCTGATTTGATTGAGAATCTGCTAAATAGACAAAATCAAATCACTTTCTACAGAAATGAATATTTGTCTTGCCCTCCAAAATAACTTTAAAGTGCCAAGCACAAGGTGTCTCCCTTTTGTCTAACACTGACTGTTGTCAAGTGGAATCCATCTCTGGAGGCACCAAGACGGATTCCAGGAAGTGGAGGCAGGTCCTAGTCACTGCTCCGGCTCTCCTGTCTGTCATGCTGTGCTCAGGCATAACAGAAAAAAAGGATTTCAGCTCAGGGGAAGCAAGGCGATAGACAATGGCAGGAGCAAAGCTGGGAAGAAAGGGGAGGGAAGTTCTAATACCAATAGTGCTGACAGAATGCTGATAAACTGATTATAAAGGACCATTCACTTGGAAAGAGTGAATAGCAAGCTACAAAACCTGAGAATCCTGGAAATGTTAGATGCTGGACCAAGAGCAGTAATAACTTTTTTTGGGACGTGTGCAAGACCATGTTTTTACTTTTGGAAGAAAGGACAGGTACACTTTAACTTTATCATTAGAAAATAACTTGTTACCGTATTTTACGGACTATAAGATGCATCTTACCGTAAGACGCACCCCAGGTTGGACAGCAGAAAATAGGATTTTTGTTTTCCTTTTAATTAAAACTTCACTGGCGATGTAAAGTGGAGGGGTCGGTATCACCAATTTTAATGTACTAGAGTAAAATAGAGAGGTAATAAATCTATTATTAGTGTCTCTCTGCAGTGTCTATTATACACATACAGCTCTCCTACATGCCCATAGATATACACAGCTCTGCTATAATACATGCACACTACATGCCCATAGATATACACAGCTCTGCTACATGCACACTACATGCCCATAGATATACACAGCTCTGCTACATGCACACTACATGCCCATAGATATACACAGCTCTGCTACATGCACACTACATGCCCATAGAAATACACAGCTTTGGGACAGCTTTTGGGGTTTTTTGCAGGTGGCAGACTTTTCTCTCCTTATTCATATATGCAAATGTGAACTTTATCGATATTGTTATGGATATGGTACTGGGCGTCAGTTAATGGTGTCCTTGTTTTCTGTACTGTTACATGTGTGTATTTTTTAGTATTTTTTCAATAAATTTTGTACATTCACTTTTTTAATCAAAAAATAACACTCCTTGTGTCCTCTGTTTTGAAATATCTATGGGCATATAGTGTGCATGTAGCAGAGCTGTGTATATCTATGGCCATGTAGTGTGCATGTAGCAGGGCTGTGTATATCTATGGGCATGTAGTGTGCATGTAGCAGAGCTGTGTATATCTATGGGCATGTAGTGTGCATGTAGCAGAACTGTGTATATCTATGGGCATGTAGTGTGCTTGTGTTATAGCAGAGCTGTGTATATCTATGTGCATGGGGTGGCACCCAATTCAGGGGACTCCAGTACCTGGTGAGAGGTTTTTTCTATGGGTTATCCTCATGTTAAATTGTATGCCTTTTGGCTGTTTACGGAGGTTTATTAAGGGATTTCCCACTGGCCAGCGCTAACCTTGGGTTCAATTCAGGCCTGACCCTTATGGAATAAATAGAATGGTTTAGATCCAGTTACTGTGGGTCTAACTAGTGTTGAGCGATACCTTCCGATATCGAAAAGCAGCATCTTTGACATGAACTTCTTCTTCACCTTCTTCATCTTCTTCTTCATCTTCTACCTATTATTTTTTTGTTACATTCTTCATATTCTTTTTATTAAACTATTCTTCTTCTTCATATTCTACTTCTTCATCATATTCTTATTTGTGACAGGCATTCCTGTAGTTGTTATCTATAAAAGTTTGAAGATTACACCTTCCATTCTGCCTGTCACAAAAGAGTTACAACAGGATTTGTCCGCGTTCAGTTAGGCCTGCAGCAGCAGGCTTTTTCCAGGGGCACCATGAGGAGGAACGGACTCACCCCCATACACTGCTTAGTCTTCTTCTGCTTATAATTTAGATAATATCTTTTGCTCTGATGTTTAGTCTTATGCTTAATGTTCTTCTGCTCTTTGTTCTGCAGCTACTTGTTCTTCTGCTTCTCCGTCTTCCGGGTATTCGTCTCCAGGGTCGTCGTCTCCGGGGTCGTCGTCGTCTTCGGGGTGGTCTTCAGGGTCGTCGTCTCCAGGGTCGTCGTCTCAGGGGTTGTCGTCTCTGGTGTCGTCGTCATCTTAGGGGTGGTCTTCAGGGTCGTCTTTAGGGTCTTGAACTTGGAAATGTAGCAGAAGGTACAAGAAGGCTGAGAAAATGCTGAGAACCAGCTGATGGAACTGGAACCCGGATGGCTACCCGAAGGTCCAAGAGCCAATGGAACTACCGAGGACCAGCTGATGTTACTGGAACCCGGTTACTAAGCAGGAGGTACCTGTGCCAGAATGCACTACCAAGGACCACCTCAGGTTGGTGGAACTCGGATACCCAGAAGGAGGCAACTGAGCCAAAGGCTCTGCCCTGAACCAGCTGACGGTACTGGAACCAGGATGGGGAGCAGAAGGTACAAGAGCAAAAGACACTGCCGAGAACCAGCTGACGGTACTGGAACCCGGATGGGTAGCCGAAGGTACAAGAGCCAATGGAACTACCGAGGACCAGCTGACGGTACTGGAACCCGGTTACTAAGCAGGAGGTAACCGTGCCAGAAAGCACTACCAAGGACCACCTGATGTTGGTGGAACTCGGATACCCAGAAGGAGGCACCTAAGCCAAAGGCTCTGCCCAGAACCAGCTGTCGGTACTGGAACCAGGGGGACTTATTCAAGATTGTCTTCCTACAGCCCCAACTAGCGGTGTTGGAGCCCAGGGTCAGCAGGGGGAGCAGAGTGTAGGCCGAAGCCTGCACTCGAGGCAGTTTAACATCTGTTGGAGTGTAAGCGTGGCGGTCGCAGGACACATTGCCGGATACACAGCTGAGGATCAGCTGACGTTACTGAAACCCAATAACAGAGGAGCAACTGTTGACTGTGCAAACAGCACTTCCAAGCAGCAACTAGCGGTGTTGGAGCCCAGGTTCAGCAGGAGGAGCAGAGTGTAGGCCGAAGCCTGCACTGGAGGCAGTTTAATATCTGATGGAGTGTCAGCGTGGCGGTCGCAGGACACATTTCCGGATACACAGCTGGGGATCAGCTGACGTTACTGAACCCCACTAACACAGGAGCAAGTGTTTTTCTCTGTGCAAACAACACTTCCGAGAAGCAACTGACGGTGTTGGAACCCAGGGTCATCAGGAGGAGCAGAGTGTAGGCTGAGGCCTAATTGGAGCAAATTGAAAGTGAACCTTTAAACCCCCCCAGGTGTTAGTAACTAGAAGAGCCACCTTGTGTAGCAGTAATGCTGCACAAGGAAAAGGTGGCTCTTTTAATTATGCTCCTTGCACACGCTGAACGAAACACTTATAAAATTGTGCCACTCATACCGTGAAACCGTCACGGAGGCGGGACTTTCCTCCTTAATGAGACGCAGCACAGCTGTTAAAAATACCCCCTTGGCGCTGGGCGCAGCCTCCTGAACGTTGCTTTTTTGTGTACCGGAGTCTGCGCTGTTATGTTATCCCTTGGCCATGCGCTGTTAGCGCTGCCCGTCTTCTGACATCATTTGATGTCAGCCTGTGTGGTCGCGCTGCCCATGAATCCCAGCCCCGCAGTGTCTTGTGATTTCTTCACACTGCAGGGCTGGGATGCATGGCCTTGCGCAGTAAATATCTTTGCCTCTCACTCATGTCCTTACGCCTGCTTCAGACTGTGCGGCGTCAGCTGATCCCTAATCACAAGCCACGGCTGTGAAGCCGCACAGTCTGAAGAAGGCGGAAGGAGATGAGTGAGAGGCGAAGATATGCACCGCGCATGCCCATGAATCCCAGCCCCGAAGTGTCTTCTGATTTATTCACACTGCGGGGCTGGGATTCATGGCCTTGCGCAGTAAATATCTTCACCTCTCACTCATGTCCTTATGCCTGTTTCAGATTGTGCGGCGTCAGCTGATCCCTAATCACATGCCACGGCCGTGAAGCCGCACAGTCTGAAGAAGGCAGAAGGAGATGAGTGAGAGGCGAAGATATGCACAGAGCATGCCCATGAATCCCAGCCCCGCAGTGTTTTCGGATTTATTCACACTGCGGGGCTGGGATTCATGGCCTTGCGCAGTAAATATGTTCGCCTTTCACTCATGTCCTTACGCCTGCTTCAGACTTCCTCCCCCATTGACTCCTCCTCATCCTCCTCACAAAGTGACCCCTGCCTAGGCCTGTGTGAGGAACCACATAGCGCTGACTGTCCAGAAGCTGATGGAATTGGTGACTTCTCATGCTCCACCTCTTCCACAACATCACCCCTTAGCGCTTGCAGTGTTTGTTGAAGCAGGCAGATAAGGGGGACAGTCATGCTGACTAGTGTATCATCTGCACTCGCCATCCGCGTGGAATCATCGAAGGAACGCAAAACCTGGCAGACGTCCTTCATAGTGGCCCACTCAGTGGTTGTAAAGTCTGAACAGCGCAAACTGCGACTTCTTTGCACCTGATGCAGCTGGTACTTCATTACTGCTTGCTGCTGCTCACACAACCGCTCCAACATATGTAAAGTAGAATTCCACCTGGTGGGTAGGTCACATATGATGCGATGTTCCGGAAGGCAGAATCGGCGCTGCAGAGCTGCAATGCGCGATTTTGCCATGCTGGAACGCGGCAAGTGAGCACACTCTAGGCGGACCTTGTGCAGCAGTGCATCAAGATCCGGATAGTCCCTCAAAAAACTCTGCACGACCAAGTTGAGCACATGTGCCAGACATGGGATGTGAGTGAGGTTGCCTAGGCCCAGAGCTGCCACCAGATTTCGGCCATTGTCACACACTACCATGCCTGGCTGGTGATTCGCTGGCACAAACCACACGTCGCTCTCCTGCTTGATGGCATTCCAGAGCTCCTGCGCTGTGTGGCTTCGATTCCCCAAAGAAATTAATTTCAAGACGGCTTGTTGACGTTTGGCCACAGCTGTGCTCATATCGGTCGTAACAGGTAACTGTTCACGGGTCCATGTGGAGGTGGACTGTGATGGCTCCTGCAGTGATGATTCTGAGGAACTTGTGTATGAGGAGGAGTCAATGCGTACAGACTGGAATCCTGCAATCCTTGGAGTTGGCAGAACACGTCCTGCGCCACTCGCACGATCTGTACTTAGCTCAACAACATTAACCCAATGGGCAGTGAGGGAAAGGTATCGCCCCTGTCCATGGTGACTGGTCCACGCATCTGTGGTGAGGTGGACCTTGCTACTGACGGCGTTCAGTAGCTCGTGTTTTATGTGTCCCTCCACATGCTTGTGCAGGGCAGGGACGGCTTGCCTGCTGAAATAAAAGCGGCTGGGCACATTGTATTGTGGAACTGCCAATGCCATCAAGTTACGGAAGCTGTCAGTCTCCTCCAGCCTGAATGACAGCATTTCAAGGGACAGTAGTTTTGCAATGCCAGCATTCAGAGCCTGTGCTCGGGGGTGGTTTGCCGAGAATGGCTGCCTTTTCTCCCATGCCTGTGCTACCGATGGCTGTAGACTGGGCTGGGAGTGTGAGGATGACTGGGAACGTGGTGCTGTGGGTGGAATTACACTGGGTCTGTGGACAACAGGTTCTTCCATGGCGATCCTGTGAGGAAGCCGAACCAGCTGTGTGCGAGCTGGAGGAAGAGGCAACAACACGAGCTGAAGAGGTGGTAGGTGCCGCTGTAGGTTGGCCTAGGTCTTCAGTGTGTTTTTGTAACTCCACCGCGTGCTTGGTCCGCACATGTTTCCACATATTTGTGATATTGAGGTTGCTGATATTTCTCCCTCTTTTGACTTTGTGATGACACACCTTGCATTTGACAAAGCAAATGTCGTCTGCAATTGTGTCAAAAAAGGACCAGGCACTGCAAGTCTTGGGAGCGCCCGTTTTGGCTTTTGGAAGAGGCATGCTCCTAACGGGTGCCGAAGTGGAGGCTACAGGCTCTGCAGTCTTCCCCCTCCCTCTCCCTCTTTGGGCCGTTCGGGGAATCTCTTCCTCAGAGCTGCTCCCACCACCTTCCTGTACCTCACGCCGTGATGGGTCAAGGACCTCATCATCTACACTACCCTCTTCCACCAACTGCTTCTCCTGGGTAGTCTCGGCAGCACAGTACGCACCTGAAAGTGGCACCTGAGTCTCATCATCAGATGCGTACTGAGGTGTGCTGACCGGAGGCACTGGCCCACCCGTCTCTTCACAGTCAGATAGACAAAGCTGTTGGGCATCACTGCATACTGCCTCTTCTTCCATTTCTCCAATGCTGCTTGGCTGGCCCCCTCTTTCCAAGCCAAGAGATTCAGAGAACAGAAGTAGAGATGGCTCCTGTCCTGGGCTCTCCGACTGCCTGGGCAATTTGGCAGGTGGTGAAGAGACAGATGGGTGCTCTCCAGTGCTCTGTGCCTGAGAGGATGTGGCACTAATTGAAGTCAATGCGTTAGCTGCCATCCATCCGACAACGGCTTCAATTTGTTCTTCACGCAGCAGCGGTGTACGGCGATCTCCTACAAAGCTGCGCATGAAGGACTGTTCCCTGCTGAAACTGGGTGATGATGAGTCACCGGTGCCGGCAGCAGGCACAGAATCCCCACGTCCTCTCCCTGCTCCACGCCCACGCCCACGCCCATGTGCCTTACTCCCTGCCGTCTTCATCTTGGTTGACTGATAAAGATAAGCAGAAAAGTACTAAGGGCTTAGTGTGCTTATTCCTGAACAGCTCCTAACAGGTATAAGAAACACTAATTTTCTTAAGTGTGGACTAGACTTTAATATGAGCTAATGTGGCGTACACAACTGTAAAGTGGTGTGTTTGGTGAACTTTATTATTATTTTTTTTTTTTGCAGAACTGACTACAGAGTGAGCTGCACTCACACACAGACCGTGCAGACAGCCGTGAACGGCGCTGCAAGGCCAAAACAAGCTCCTCTATGTAATCCTATATAGTGTTTTTCCACAATCTAGCAGGATACGGAAGGAAAGCCACTAATAGGAAAAATTTGAAAAAATGTGCAGCAGGCTGGACTAATTGAGAAACAGACAATGGAACGGTATGAGGCAGTGAGGCACCCTGAGCTGACTACAACCGGCTGTGGCTGCGGACAGACTACAGAGCGATGTGCACTCACACAGAGACCGTGCAGAGAGCCATAAACACGGCGCTGCATGGCCGAAAAGAGCTCCTCTATGTAATCCTATGTAGTGTTTTTCCACAATTTAGCTGGATACGGATGGAAAGCCACTAATAGGAAATATTTAAAAAAATGTGCAGCAGGCGGCACTAATTGCAAAAAAGGACAATGAATAGAACAGTATGAGGCAGTGATGCACCCTGAGCTGACTACAACCGACTGTGGCTGTGGACAGACTACAGAGCGAGGTGCACTCACACACACAGAGACCTTGCAGACAGCTGTGAACAGCGCTGCAAGGCAAAAGCAAGGTTCTCACACAGCGGTTGCTAAATTAGCCTGGGTAAAGCGCAATGAAGCAAATCGCTATCTCTAAACTGGCCCTCAGTCAGAACACAGCGTCCTGTCCCTAACTGAATTCACAGCAGAGTGAGCCCAAAATGGCGGCGGCAACTTTTATAGTGCATCATGACATCATTTCAGCAGCCAATCACAGCCATGCCAGTAGTTACATGCCCACCATGCAGAACAGGATGTGCCCACACTTCTAATCATTCCTCATTGGCTGAATTCGGGCACTTTGAATTATGGGTACTTCCGATTCCGGTATCTGATATGCGGTAAGTATCGGAGCTCGGTATCGGAATTCCGATACCGCAAATATCGGCCGATACCCGATACTTGCGGTATCGGAATGCTCAACACTAGGTTTAACTAATAGGCTTTAGGACTCTGGGGTTTTTTGCAGGTGGCAGACTTTTCTTTTCTTATTCATATATGCAAATGTGAACTTTATCGATATTGTTATGGATATGGTACTGGACATCAGTTAATGGTGTCCTTGTTTGGTGTACTGTTACATGTGTGTATTTTTTAGTATTTTTTCAATACATTTTGTACATTCACTTTTTTTAATCAAAAAATAACACTCCTTGTGTCCTCCTTTTTGAAATATCTATGGGCATGTAGTGTGCATGTAGCAGAGCTGTGTATATCTATGGGCATGTAGTGTAGTGTGCATGTAGAAGAGCTGTGTATATCTATGGGCATGTAGTGTGCATGTAGCAGAGCTGTGTATATCTATGGGCATGTAGTGTGCATGTAGCAGAGCTGTGTATATCTATGGGCATGTAGTGTGCATGTAGCAGAGCTGTGTATATCTATTGGCATGTAGTGTACATTCACTTTTTTAATCAAAAAATAACACTCCTTGTGTCCTCCTTTTTGAAATATGATTATTTAGAAGTTGTGGATATAGGGGCCGGGATATGGTTCTTGGTTACCTACTAACATGAGTCTGGGTTTAAATGTGATGCCCATAGATATACACAGCTCTGCTACATGCACACTACATGCCCATAGATATACACAGCTCTGCTACATGCACACTACATGCCCATAGATATACACAGCTCTGCTACATGCACACTACATGCCCATAGATGTACACAGCTCTGCTACATGCACACTACATGCCCATATATATATACACAGCTCTGCTACATGCACACTACATGCCCATAGATATACACAGCTCTGCTACATGCACACTATATGCACATAGATATACACAGCTCTGCTACATGCACACTATATGCACATAGATATACACAGCTCTGCTACATGCACACTATATGCACATAGATATACACAGCTCTGCTACATGCACACTACATGCCCATATATATACACAGCTCTGCTACATGCACACTAAATGCACATAGATATACACAGCTCTGCTATAACTCAAGCATACTACATGCCCATAGATATACACAGCTCTGCTACATGCACACTGCATGCCCATAGATATACACAGCTCTGCTACATGCACACTACATACACATAGATATACACAGCTCTGCTACATGCACACTACATGCCCATAGATATACACAGCTCTGCTTCATGCACACTACATGCCCATAGAAATACACAGCTCTGCTACATGCACACTACATCCCATTTATATATACACAGCTCTGCTACATGCACACTACATGCCCATAGATATACACAGCTCTGCTACATGCACACTACATACACATAAATATACACAGCACTGCTACATGCACACTACATGCCCATAGATATACACAGCTCTGCTACATGCACACTACATGCCCATAGAAATACACAGGTCTGCTACATGCACACTACATGCCCATAGAAATACACAGCTCTGCTACATGCACACTACATGCCCATAGAAGTACACAGCTCTGCTACATGCACACTACATGCACATAGACATACGCAGCATTTTCTTTTATATCAAAATCCACATTAAAAAAAAAAATCTTGAATTTTCACACTGGCCACTTGGGCTTTTTAGCCTTATACTTCCTGTTCTTTACTGAATACTTTTCTGCAGTCTCATTATCACCAGAGGCAGCATTATAATGTGTATTGCGGTAACTGCTCTATACACAGCTGATCACATAAGATCCACCAATCACAATAGACAGTGTCACAGCTGATCCTGCTCCCGCTCCCTTCACAATGACCTTTGTGAGGAATTATTAGATGCTTTAATACAAAAAATAGTGTCTCAATCTGTCTATTGCTGCTAATGTACTTGTGGATTTCCTGAAAGTACAGGAAAAGTGAGTTTAAAATAGCCTCCTGTGTGAAAATTGCACGTTTTCGTCTTTTTTCTCCCAGATCTCCCAGATTGTGATCTAGCAAAAGTCAATAATATTCTGATGACACATTTTATTTTAAGACTTGAGTATAGAAATGTGCTTAAATTATAAAAGGGGGAAACTTTCTACTGGTTACAGAAGTTATGTGTTCATGAGCTGAGCTGTATGGTATATTGAGGAAGACAAAAATAAATCCATAATAAAACTTGTCCAAAACATAAAAGTATAAGATCAGGAAGTAAAACCGAAATCACAACTGATCATAGATATTGGTAGCATAATACTAAAAGTCCAGTACATCAGTGTCCCACATTTGTAATTAGTGTCGGACTGGCATTCCAATGGCCCACTAGTAACAATGACCGTGGGGTCGAACTGTTTGTCTAAATGCAAATATTACATTACCCTCAATAAAAAATGTATCTATGCTTCTATATAATAATGCACTGGGTGGTTTGTTAAATGAATGATGAGATGTTGCCTTTGTTTGTAAATAAATAATAAAGTGTATTGTGTCAAACTTTGCTCATATAGAGGTTTGGGAAACCCACTCCTGTTTAGGTGCCTACCAGGGGAATCACCTGTCCTCCCGTGGGCCAGTCCTAACCTGTTTCTAATCCCCATTGATGATTAGAATGAAGTGGCAATAGCGTTTGTCTTTCTTTGGAGGCTGCATATTGGGAAACCCACTCCTCTTTTGGGGCCTTCCAGGGGAATCACACGTTTTCCCGTTGGCCTGTCCTGTTTAGGAGCCTACCTGGGGAATCATGTGTCCTCCCATGGTTCAGTCCTAACCTGTTTGTAATCCTTACTGATGTTTAGAATGAAGTGGCAATAGCGTTTGCCTTTCTTTAGAGGCTGTATATTGGGAATGGGAAACCCACTCCTGTTTAGGGGCCTACTGGGGAGTCACTTGTCCTCCCGTGGGCCAGTTCTAACCTGTTTGTAATCCCCACTGATGATTAGAATGAAGTTGCAATGGCATGTTTGCCTTCCTTTAGAGGTTGTATATTGGGAAACCCACTCCTGTTTAGGGGCCTACCGGGGAAATCACCTGTCCTCCCATTGGCCAGTCCTAACCTGTGTGTAATAACCACTGATGTTTAGAATGAAGTGGCAATAGTGTTTGTCTTTCTTTAGAGGCTGCATATTAGGAATAGGAAACCCACTTCTGTTTTGGGGCCTACTGGGGGAATTACCTGTCCTCCCATGGGCCAGTCCTAACCTGTGTGTAATTCCCACTGGTGTTTAGAATGAAGTGGCAATAGCATTTGCTTTTCTTTGGAGGCTGCATATTGTGAATGGGAAACCCACTCCTGTTTTGGGGCCTACCGGGGAAATCACATGTCCTTCCATTGGCCAGTCGTAACCTGTTTGTAATCCCCACTGATGTTTAGAATGAAGTGGAAATAGCATTTGCCTTTCTTTGGAGGCTGCATATTGGGAAACCCACTCCTGTTTTGGGGTCTACCGGGGGAATCACCTGTCCTCCCATTGGCCAGTCCTACCTTTTTGTAATCCCCACTGATGTTTAGAATGAAGTGGAAATAGCATTTGCCTTTCTTTGAGGCTGCATATTTTATGTATTATAGGCGGTGCCTCATCTGCTTACAACCCTTTTTACGTAGAATAATGTTCCTATAGATTTATTTAGGTGGATACTTTTCACTATCAGTCTGTGTGTATGCAGATGCCATGTCATATGAATCTAACATCAGGCAGATGCTAAATCGAAAGACTTAAGACATAAACATTTGGTTGAAACGTTAGGAAAACAGTTTGATAAGCAAGACAAACACGACGCTGGGAAACCGTCTCCGCTGACTGCTTCTCTTAAGAGGCAAAATCAAAACAATGTAAAAAAAATTAAAAAATCACTTTTACAAGACCAAATGCAGAAATTTGTTTGAGTTGTGAGAATCTACCACAAGTTTTAAAATGGAAAGTTCTATGGCACATTCCCTTATAGGTAAAGAATTCCAAAAGTTCACGGTAAGTGCAGGGGCGAGAGCTTCAAGGCTCGGTTCCTACTTGCTCTGCAAATCTCAGCAGCTAAAATGGAGAAATATGTGTCATACAGTTATGCAAAAAAAATCACATAGTAAGTTAAGAATAATAAAATCATGAAATGATATAAAATAAAAGCTATACATATTCAATATACTGTATCATTCATTTCATAGTTCTCCAATGTATAATGTAAGAATTAATATGGGACCACAATGACATTGTGATTGGTCCTCCAAACTATGGTGCTATATTTTGTTTTAAATATATAAAATGTATAATTTATATTTTTTCAGTCCTTAACTATCTTTTCATCAATTGGTCAGCATTAAAAATGTCTCTGCAACTAATATATATCTATATACTGTATATAATTGTCTAAGGGGTACTGTTATGATCCTTAGTGGTTGAGGATCACAAATTACTCCAGCTAAGTAACAAACATAGGACAAGCTCTAGGGAGGTGGCAAACTGGACTGACCGCAAATCTGAACCTATCCAAACACACTAGAAGTAGCCGGTGAACGTGCCTAAAAACCCTAGATGTTTCGAGCCAGCCTGAGGAACTAACTACCCCTAGAGAGAAAGAAAAGACCTCTCTTGCCTCCAGAGAAATAATCCCCAAAGATATAGAAGCCCCCAACAGATAATAACGGTGAGGTTAGAGGAAGGCACATACACAGGGGTGAAAGCAGATTCAGCAAATGAGGCCCACTAATACTAGATAGCAGTAAATAGAAAAGGGAATCTATGCGGTCAGTAAAAAACCCTTACAAATATCCACTCTGAGATTTCAAGAACCCCCACACCAACTAACGGTGTGGGGGGAGAAACTCAGTCCCCTAGAGCAACCAGCAAGCGAGGAAATCACATTTTAGCGAGCTGGACTAAAAACATAATGAACACTGATAATCAAAAAATGATCAAACAAAAACTTAGCTTGTCTTGGAGAGACTGGGAGCAAGGTAGACACAAGGAATCTGAAGAGCACTGAATACATTGATAGCAGGCAAGGAACTGAGTCTCCAGGTGAGCTAAATAGGAAACCAACCAAGGATAACGAACCAGCTGATGCATTCAACCTGCAGAAAGACGACACTACACAGTACCGCTTGTGACCACTAGAGGGAGCCCAAAAATAGAATTCACAACAGTACCCCCCCCTTGAGGAGGGGTCACCGAACCCTCATCAAGACCCCCAGGGCGATCAGGATGAGCCGCGTGGAAGGCACGAACCAAATCGGCCGCATGAACATCAGAGGCGACAACCCAGGAATTATCCTCCTGACCATAGCCCTTCCACTTAACCAAATACTGAAGCCTCCGTCTAGAGATACAAGAATCCAAAATCTTCTCCGCCACGTACTCCAATTCGCCCTCGACCAGCACCGGAGCAGGAGGCTCAACAGAAGGAACCACAGGTACCACATATCTCCGCAACAAAGACCTATGGAAAACATTATGAATGGCAAACGATGCTGGGAGATCCAAACGAAAAGACACCGGGTTAAGGATTTCCAAGATCTTATAAGGACCGATGAAGCGAGGCTTGAATTTAGGAGAGGAGACCTTCATAGGAACATACCGAGAAGACAGCCACACCAAATCCCCAACACGAAGTCGGGGACCCACACCGCGGCGGCAGTTGGCAAAGCGCTGAGCCTTGTCCTGTGACAACCTCAAATTGTCCACCACCTGGTTCCAAATCTGCTGCAACCTATCCACCACAGAATCCACCCCAGGACAGTCAGAAGGCTCAACCTGACCCGAGGAAAAACGAGGATGGAAACCAGAATTGCAGAAAAAAGGCGAAACCAAAGTAGCAGAACTAGCCCGATTACTAAGGGCAAACTCGGCCAATGGCAAAAAAGTCACCCAATCATCCTGATCAGCAGAAACAAAACATCTCAAATAAGTTTCCAACGTCTGATTAGTTCGCTCGGTTTGGCCATTAGTCTGAGGATGGAAGGCCGACGAAAAAGACAAATCAATGCCCATCTTAGCACAAAAAGTCCGCCAAAACCTGGACACAAACTGGGATCCTCTATCAGACACAATATTCTCAGGAATGCCGTGCAGGCGAACCACATTCTGAAAAAACAGAGGAACCAAATCGGAGGAAGAAGGCAACTTAGGCAAGGGCACCAAATGGACCATCTTGGAAAAACGATCACACACCACCCAGATGACCAACATTCTCTGAGAGACTGGAAGATCCGAAATAAAATCCATGGAAATGTGCGTCCAAGGCCTTTTCGGAACAGGCAAAGGCAAAAGCAAACCGCTGGCACGAGAACAGCAAGGCTTAGCCCGAGCACAAATCCCACAAGACTGCACAAAGGAACGCACATCCCGTGACAAGGAAGGCCACCAGAAGGACCTAGCCACCAAATCTCTGGTACCAAAAATCCCAGGATGACCCGCCAACACCGAAGAATGAACCTCGGATATAACTCTGCTGGTCCATCTATCCGGGACAAACAGTCTCTCTGGTGGACAATGATCAGGTCTATCCGCCTGAAATTTCTGCAGCACTCGTCGCAAATCTGGGGAAATGGCAGACAAAATCACTCCCTCTCTGAGAATACCAGCCGGCTCAGAAACTCCCGGAGAGTCAGGCACAAAACTCCTAGAAAGTGCATCAGCTTTCACGTTCTTCGAACCAGGCAGGTATAAGACCACGAAGTTGAAACGGGAGAAAAACAACGACCAACGAGCCTGTCTAGGATTCAGGCGCTTGGCAGATTCAAGGTAAATCAGATTTTTGTGATCAGTCAAGACCACCACACGATGTTTAGCTCCTTCGAGCCAATGTCGCCACTCCTCAAATGCCCACTTCATAGCCAACAACTCCCGATTACCAACATCATAATTCCGCTCGGCAGGCGAAAACTTTCTTGAAAAGAAAGCACATGGCTTCATCACAGAGCCATCAGAGCTTCTCTGCGACAAAACAGCCCCTGCTCCAATCTCA
The DNA here is from genome assembly GCF_051348905.1 of Ranitomeya variabilis. Lineage (NCBI taxonomy): Eukaryota > Metazoa > Chordata > Amphibia > Anura > Dendrobatidae > Ranitomeya > Ranitomeya variabilis. The sequence continues at coordinate 291,624,945 of NC_135235.1, forward strand.
GAAGCATCAACCTCGACCTGGAAGGGGAGAGAGACATCTGGCTGACATAAGACTGGAGCTGAAGAAAACCGGTGCTTCAGCTCCCGAAAGGCCTCCATGGCCGCAGGAGACCAATTAGTCACATCAGAACCCTTCTTGGTAAAAATCCGTCAAAGGTTTAACCACGCTAGAAAAATTAGCGATGAAATGACGGTAAAAATTAGCAAACCCCAAGAACTTCTGAAGACTCTTAACAGACGTGGGCTGAGTCCAGTCATGAATAGCCTGGACCTTGACTGGGTCCATCTCCACAGTAGAAGGAGAAAAAATAAAACCCAAAAAGGAGACCTTCTGTACTCCGAAGAGGCATTTTGAGCCCTTCACAAATAAAGCATTAGCACGCAGGACCTGAAACACCATCCTGACCTGCTTCACATGGGACTCCCAATCATCAGAAAAGACCAAAATGTCATCCAGATAAACAATCATAAATTTATCCAGATATTCTCGGAAGATGTCATGCATGAAGGACTGAAACACAGAAGGAGCATTAGAGAGTCCAAAAGGCATCACTAAGTACTCAAAATGGCCTTCGGGCGTATTAAATGCTGTTTTCCATTCATCTCCCTACTTAATGCGCACAAGGTTATACGCACCACGGAGATCTATCTTGGTGAACCAACTGGCACCCTTAATCCGAGCAAACAAATCAGACAATAGTGGCAAAGGATACTGAAATTTGACTGTGATTTTATTCAGAAGACGATAATCTATACAAGGTCTCAAAGAACCGTCCTTCTTGGCCACAAAAAAAAAACCTGCACCAAGAGGGGAAGAGGATGGGCGAATATGTCCCTTCTCCAGAGACTCCTTTATATAACTCCGCATCGCGGCATGCTCTGGTATAGACAAATTAAAAAGTCGTCCCTTAGGGAATTTACTACCAGGAATTAAATTTATAGCACAGTCACAATCCCTATGAGGAGGCAGGGCACAGGACCTGGGCTCATCAAATACATCCTGGTAGTCAGACAAAAACTCAGGGACCTCAGAAGGAGTGGAAGAAGCAATAGACACCAACGGAGTATCGCCATGAATTCCCTGACAACCCCAACTTGACACAGACATAGCTTTCCAATCTAAAACTGGATTATGAGCCTGCAGCCATGGCAGACCCAAAACGACAACATCATGCAAATTATGCAGAACAAGAAAGCGAATCACCTCCTGATGTACGGGAGTCATGCACATGGTCATTTGCGTCCAATACTGAGGCTTATTCTCAGCCAATGGCGTAGCATCAATTCCCCTCAGAGGAATAGGAAATTCCAAAGGCTCCAGGACAAAACCACAACGCCTGGCAAACGACAAATCCATCAGATTCAGGGCAGCACCCGAATCCACAAAAGCCATAACCGGGTAGGACGACAAAGAACAAATCAAAGTAACAGACAAAATAAATTTAGGCTGTATAGTACCAATGGTGACAGGTTTAGATTTCTTTTTTAAGCGTTTAGAGCATGCTGAGATAACATGAGTAGAATCACCACAGTAAAAGCACAACCCATTTTGACGTCTATGACTTTGTTGCTCAATTCTGGTCAGAGTTCGGTCACATTGCATAGACTCAGGTCTCTGTTCGGAAAATACCGCCAAAGGATGAGCAGATTTGCGCTCCCGCAAACGCCGATCAACCTGAATGGCTAAAGCCATAGAATCACTCAGACTTGTAGGGGTGGGAAACCCCACCATAACATTCTTAACGGCCTCAGAAACACCTTCTCTGAAATTTGCAGCCAGGGCACACTCATTCCATTGAGTAAGCACCGACCATTTCCGAAATTTTTGACAATACACCTCTGCTTCATCCTGACCCTGAGAGATAGCCAGCCTGATTCTCAAGATTAGGCTCCTCATAAAGCAGTCCAAGAGCCAGAAAAAATGCATCCACATTAAGCAATGCAGGATCTCCTGGCGCCAGAGAGAAAGCCCAATCTTGAGGGTCGCCGCGCAACAAGGAGATAACAATTTTAACTTGCTGAGCGGAATCACCAGAGGAACGAGGTCTCAGAGATAGAAATAACTTACAATTATTCTTAAAATTTAGAAACCTAGATCTATCTCCAGAAAACAACTCAGGAATTGGTATCTTTGGTTCTGACATAGGGCTATGAATAACAAAATCCTGAATACTTTGCACCCGTGCAGTAAGATGATCCACACTAGAAGTCAGAGTCTGAACATTCATGTCTGCAGCTGAGCTCAAAACCACCCAGAGTTCAAGGTGATGAAAGAAGCTAAACAGACTGCAGCAAAGGAAAAGTGGGAGGAGAAAAAAAAATGTACTCAGGTCTTCTTTTTATCCCACTTCTGCGATGCATTAAACACTTTTAGGCCTGCTATACTGTTATGATCCTTAGTGGTTGAGGATCACAAATTACTCCAGCTAAGTAACAAACATAGGACAAGCTCTAGGGAGGTGGCAAACTGGACTGACCGCAAATCTGAACCTATCCAAACACACTAGAAGTAGCCGGTGAACGTGCCTAAAAATCCTAGACGTTTCGAGCCAGCCTGAGGAACTAACTACCCTAGAGAGAAAGAAAAGACCTCTCTTGCCTCCAGAGAAATAATCCCCAAAGATATAGAAGCCCCCAACAGATAATAACGGTGAGGTAAGAGGAAGGCACATACACAGGGGTGAAAGCAGATTCAGTAAATGAGGCCCACTAATACTAGATAGCAGAAAATAGAAAAGGGAATCTATGCGGTCAGTAAAAAACCCTTACAAATATCCACTCTGAGATTTCAAGAACCCCCACACCAACTAACGGTGTGGGGGGAGAAACTCAGTCCCCTAGAGCAACCAGCAAGCGAGGAAATCACATTTTAGCGAGCTGGACTAAAAACATAATGAACACTGATAATCAAAAAATGATCAAACAAAAACTTAGCTTGTCTTGGAGAGACTGGGAGCAAGGTAGACACAAGGAATCTGAAGAGCACTGAATACATTGATAGCAGGCAAGGAACTGAGTCTCCAGGTGAGCTAAATAGGAAACCAACCAAGGATAACGAACCAGCTGATGCATTCAACCTGCAGAAAGACGACACTACACAGTACCGCTTGTGACCACTAGAGGGAGCCCAAAAATAGAATTCACAACAGGGTACTTCCATCTTTCTGTCCTCAACTTCCGTAACGGAAATCCCGCGTCGCTGATTGGTCTCGCCAGCTGCCTGTCATGGCTGCCGCGACCAGTCAGCGACGGGCACAGTCCGATTAGTCCCTACCTACTCCCCTGCAGTCAGTGCCCGGCGCCCGCATACTCCCCTCCAGTCACCGCTCACACAGGGTTAATGCCACGGGTAACTCACTCCGTTATCGCTGCTATTAACCCTGTGTGTCCCCAACTTTTTACTATTGATGCTGCCTATGCAGCATCAATAGTAAAAAGATGTAATGTTAAAAATAATAATAAAAAAAACCCCTGCTATTCTCACCTTCCGTCGAGGTGCGAGACCGCTAAGTCATCTGGGTAATTTCGCAATGCATCCTGGGAACGGAAGATGGCAGCAGCCGCGCGCGCATCACCAGAGCTTCGCTGGATCCCGGCGGGTGAGTATATAACTATTTTTATTTTATTTATTTTTTTAACAGGGATATGGTGCCCACACTGCTATATACTACGTGGGCTGTGTTACATACCGCGTGGCTGCTATATACTACGTGGAAAGTGATAGATACTATGTGGGCTGTGTTTTGTACTGCGTGGGCTGTGCTATATATTACGTGGGCTGTGCTATATACTACGTGCCCTGTGTTATATACTGTGTGGCTGTGCTATATACTACGTAGTCAGTGTTATATATTGCGTGGCTGCTATATACTGCGTGGGCTGTGTTATATAGTACGTGGGCTGTGTTATATACTGTTTGGGCTGTGTTATATACTGTGTGGCCACTGTTATATATTGCGTGGCCTGTATTAACGCATCGGGTATTCTACAATATGTATGTATATATATATACATATATATGTATATACATATATATACATATATATACATATATGTATATAGCAGCCACATAGTATATAGTACAGGCAACGTACTGTTTGTCTGCTATATACTACATGGCTCCTATATACTACGTTGCCTGTGCTATATACTATGTGGTTGCTATATACATACATACATATTCTAGAATACCTGATGCGTTAGAATCGGGCCACCATCTGGTATATATATATATATACATATATATATATATATATATATATATATATATATATATATATATATAATTTATTTATTTGTTCACATTTAAGTATGAACTAAGGTCATTTAGGTCAAGCACTTTTGTACATTTGATGCTTTCACCTTCTTATAGGTCCAATACCATGTGCATGGATTGCTACACACTTTATTCGGTTCTTGACTTATCGGTTTTTACTACAAGTCACCTGTTTGTATATCAATACATTATCTGACACCAACTTTTATTTTTTTGCTTCCTTCACATGTATATGTATTCTCCATCCAGATGAAAGATTATTCTGATGAAGGTCCGATTGTAGACCGAAAACGCTCAATTATATTACGTATTGTTGTCTCAATGCAAATAAATGAGATTTTTCAATTTTTTTCACTACCTGAATGCAAAGTTTTTCCTCTATATTTTGTCATGAAGGGCTGGATACCCTACTTGCGCACTGAATACTGACTTTTGAGTGCCGTGTCCTTTTACTTGATTGCACACAGTCAAGTCACCCAGTGCTAAGGCAGCAAAACAACCTCAAAACATCTTTGCACCTCCACCATATTTGACTGTAGGTACTGTGTTCTTTTCTTTATAGGTCTCATTCCATTATCGGTAAACTGTAGAATGATGTGCTTTACCAAAAAGCTCTATTTTGATCTCATCTGTCCGCAAGATGCTTTAACAGGAGGCTTTTGGCTTACTCGCGAACATTTTTGCAAACAGCTGTCTTTGTGTTAGCAGTAAGGCCCTCCTGGGTCTCCTGCCATAACATTTCATTTCATTCAAATGTCGACAGATAGTTTGCTATTTTTTCTCTTCCGCCCATGTCCAGGGAGATTAGCTTCAGTGCCATGGGTTATAAATTTCTTTGATTTTGTTGCACACTGTGGAACATCAAGATCTCTGGAGATGGACTTGTAACCTTGAGATAGTTGATATTGTTCAACAATTTTGGTTTAAGAGTCCTCAAACAGTTCTCTTCTCTTCCTGTTCTCCATGCTTAGTGTGACACGCACAGACACACAACGCAAACATTTGGCTATTGTCTCCCCTTTTATCTGGTTTCATGTGTGATTTTAATATTGCCCACACCTGTTTCTTGTCACAGGTGAGTTTGAACAAGCATTACATGTTTGGAACAAAGATGTTTATCCACAATTTTGGAAAGATGCCAACAATTTTGTCATACCCATTTTTAAAGATTTGTGTGAAATTATGTCCAATTTGCCTTTTTTCTGTTTTCTTTTGTGTTGTTCCAATACGCACAAAGGAAATAACTGTGTATAACAAAACATGAGTGATTGCAATAATTTGGGGGAGAACAATTTCAATTTCAAGGGTGCCAAGACTTTCGGCCATGACTCTACTTATATCATGCATAAACTGTAATTATGCCTATATACTATACATTGTCTCTCTATTCCAGAGGGCCCATCTAACCAATAGACTACTCTTCACTCACACACAGATGTTTAACAGCTTCGCCTAGCAGCCATTTTTAGCAGAATAATAACATGATTATAGTCATGTATGCAGTAATTTTCACATAATTCACAAACCCTACAAGGTTATCATCTGACGAACGCTGTGCGGTTAAAAAGAGAATCGTTCGTAGGCCACTGGACATAACGCTGTGCACTTTTGTCCTGCTCTAATGTCCAGATCTGGTTTATGAGATGACCCACAATCTGTAATCATAGACCTTGGTTGTACATTTATTGGGGTGTGAACACAGGAAATTGTACGATATATTTATTGTTTGATTTGGGAAATGTTTACTGAGGACAATGATTTCAGATCCATATTCTTCTCCATAAGAGGCAGTATTATAGTAGTAAGGGCTAGATAGAGCTCCATCTGAGTGACAATGACTCTACGAACTAAGGGCTGTTATTTTTCCCCCTCTTGATTCCTTTTGGCAAAGATATGTACTTAGCAGGACCTACAGTAGAGTAGTCATTAGAGTTAGATCATGGCATGTCCAGCTGATCAAAGATCTGAAGACCTGTGTGCTGCACTTCTGCAGAGACAAACTGTGACCATGGGCATCATGAAGGTCTGGACCAGGTAGAGAAGAAAAGAGGCAGTATTACAGTAGTAAGGGCTAGATTGTGCTCCGTCTTAGTGACAATGTTCCTGTGTACTAAGGGCTGTTATTTTTCCCTTCTCGATTCCTTTTGGAGAAGATCTGTACTTAGCAGGACCAACAGTAGAGTAGTCATTAGAGTTAGATCATGGCATGTCCAGCTGATCAAAGATCTGAAGACCTTTGTGCCACAAACTGTGCTGCAAAGTCTGAAGACCTTTGTGTCACAAAGTCTGCAGAGACAAATTGTGACCATGGTCATCATGAAGGACTGGACCAGTTGGAGAAGAAAAGAGGCAGTATTATAGTAGTAAGGGCTAGATTGTGCTCCGTCTTAGTGACAATGATACTACGTACTAAGGGTTGTTATTTTTCCCCTCTTGATTCCCTTTGGAGAAGATCTGTACTTAGCAGGACCAACAGCAGAGTAGTCATTAGAGGTAGATCATGGCATGTCCAGCTGATCAAAGATCTGAAGACCTTTGTGCCACAAACTGTGCTGCAAAGTCTGAAGACCTTTGTGTCACAAAGTCTGCAGAGACAAATTGTGACCATGGTCATCATGAAGGTCTGGACCAGGTAGAGAAGAAAAGAGGCAGTGTTATAGTAGTAAGGGCTAGATGGAGCTCCATCTTAGTGACAATTACTCTACGTACGGAGAGTCCTCTACGTATTAAGGGCTGTAATTTTTCCCCTCTTGATTCCTTTTGGTGAAGATCTGTACTTAGTAGGAGTAACAATAGAGGACCCATTAGAGTTAGACCATGAGATATTCAGCTGAATAATTGTTGCATTGCGGCTCATAGCGGCACAATGTAGGGATTTTGCTCCAAAATCGAAGATCTGTTGATCACTTAAAGTATAACTGCACTTTATTACAACTTTGGCAAGTGGTAGGGAAATGTGGCAGAGTTAGATCATGCCATAACATCGATTATTCTTAGGTGTATTTGGGTATTTTGCTCCAAAATCAAGACTCATAGACTGTCTTGGAGAGATCAGCACTTAGCTGATCTTTTCTGCTCTTTTCTCCTTGGTGATAATTATGGATTTCAGAACCTGGATCTCTATGGATCATCTCTGAAACGTCACTGACTCCCCAATGATTTTCTAAAAGCGCATTTACGCTTTAAATGATAAAAGTATTTTTATGATTGCAGCCATTTCTCGGTGGAGATGACTGTATACACGTGTATAGAGCCGACCTCAATGTAAATAAACTTGACATAACATAAGAAATTCTGATATTTAGATATTAGATTTTGGTTTTAATTTTAATTAACGAGTGGAGCCAATAAATAGCAGAACCAAATCAGACCTTTTTTTTTAGCCTGAGACAATCACTTTAATTTAAGAAATTATCGCCTTCAACGATGCCAAGATTGATGACCGTAGAACAAACGTAACGGATGATTGACATCTACATGGTCATTAGCGCTTTCTACAGTCTATTGACTAAAAGAAATTTGGAAACGTGCTGAACAATTTTTATGCGTTTTTCCAGTAGGGTAGAGAACATCTATGGTGATAAAGTAACACGAAAGATGAAGATCTTTACTTTTAACCTCCATGAGTTACATTTCATAGATGCATGAAGAAGAGGAACTTGAATCTCTGGGTTCCATGTGCTGTTTATACAATTGGTGTCTTCTAATGTGGCAGAGGGGACTTTATGTTCCAGTTACAATTGCTATTTCTAAAATCCCTATTTCTGTTTGGATTTACATGAGAAGATCCTCCATATACATCCTGCACCCCATGTACCCCCCATATACAGCCTGCACCCCATGTACCCCTCATATACAGCCTGCACGCCATGTACCCCCATATACAGCCTGCACCCAATGTACCCCCATATACATCCTGCACCCCATGTACCCCCCATATACAGCCTGCACCCCATGTACCTCCCATATACAGCCTGCACCCCATGTACCCCCCATACACAGCCTGCACACCATGTACCCCACATATACAGCCTGCACCCAATGTACCCCATATACATCCTGCACCCAATGTACCCCCATATACAGCCTGCACCCATGTACCTCCCATATACATCCTGCACCCCATGTATCCCCCATATGCATCCTGCACCCCATGTATCCCCCATATACATCCTGCACCCCATGTACCCCCCATATACAGCCTGCACCCCATGTACCCCCATATACAGCCAGCACCCCATGTACCCCCCATATACAGCCTGCACCCCATGTACCCCCATATACATCCTGCACCCCATGTACCTCCCATATACATCCTGCACCCCATGTACTCCATATACAGCCTGCACCCATGTACCCCCCATATACAGCCTGCACCCAATGTACCCCCATATACATCCTGCACCCCATGTACTCCATATACAGCCTGCACCCATGTACCCCCCATATACAGCCTGCACCCATGTACCCCCATATACAGCCTGCACCCCATGTACCCCCATATACAGCCAGCAGACGCCTGAGACTGCAGAGCGCAGGCCCAAGTCCGAGACTGTTTGTTGTATCTGGGACAGTTGGGACTAGAGATGAGCAGCGCCCCGATGCGGCTTTTGATCACCCAGGACCGGCGCGACGTCATCTGTGCATCCTGCTCATCTCTAGTTGGGACCTGTGGATTATCTTTTGTTCCTTCATCCACACAGGGCCGGCCCGAACGTATAGGCGAACTAGGCGGCCGCCTAGGACGCTGACCCTAAGGGGGCGCCAGAGAAAAAATTGAAAAAATTATAAAAAATCTTTTCAAAAGGCAAAAGGTGTATGGAGCGGAGCTGAATGTGTATGAGGTGTATGGAGCGGAGCCGTGTGTGTATGAGGTATACGGAGCGGAGCCGTGTGTATGAGGTGTACGGAGAGTAGTCGTGTGTGAATGAGGTGTATGGAGTGGAGCTAAATGTGTACGAGGTGTACGGAGCAGAGCCATGTGTTACGAGGTGTATGGAGCGGAGCGTGTGTGTACGGTGCGCAGCCGCGTGTGTAGGAGTAGCTATGTGTGGCCATTATATGGTACGAAGTATCATGTGCGGCCAATATACAGTATGGAGCATCATGTGTGGTCATTATACAGTATGGAGCATCATGTGTGGCCATTATACAGTATGGAGCATCATGTGTGGCCATTATACAGTATGGAGCATCATGTGTGGCCATTATACAGTATGGAGCATCATGTGCAGTCATTATACAGTATGGAGCATCATGTGTGGTCATCTTGAAGCGATGGCCCGGGGACCACCACGGTGCAGGAGACTACTGTACACAAGACGAGGTGCAATCAACAAAGGATAGATTTATTGTGAGACAGGGAATGGAGGGGACATGGAAGATGCAAAAGCGTATTTACAATAGCAAAAGATAATGCACATGAGTCAACTTGTCTATATAACCGCACAGTGCTTCAACAATCATAAACTCAGAATCTATCTCACCAGCAACTTTACACAATAAAACATATATAGCTCAATGCTACTCTGCATATATCCTCCCTGGCCTCTACTACGCAGGCCACACGGATACCGTGCTCTAGCTACTGTAGCCTGCACTAGACCCTAACTGGTGCACCAGGCAGGAACAGACTCACGGTGATGTTGGGGACACAGGTCCAGTCCCAGGGGGCCCCCAAAAGTCCACAACGGTGGTGCGCACGGATTCCGATCAGCTCTGCTAAGCGTGGTCTTCTCCTTGCTCCTGGAAACTGTAAGTCCCCTTTCAAGTATCTTCGTGGCTTCCCCAACCAGCGCAGAACAGCCACTCTTTGCTGTAAACGGGAAAGTCTATCTGACAAACACAGTTCGTCTCAAGCTGTGTACTCTTTCTTGCAGCCAAAGTCTCTTCCTTGCAAAACAGGACGGAACACAACACACAGTCTTTCTATCTTCCCTCTGGAGACTTCTTCCTGCACGCTGCTACAGCTCCACCTCTTCACTCAGCCTTGAGCAGTCCATAGCAAAACAAGAGCAGGGGAGAACAGCAGAACATACCATCACATAGACAAAGGGGGGTGCAACCTCTTAAAGTGACAGCGTGTTTCTTATTATGCATAACAGCACCACCCTCTTACATGCCTCCCTTCTTAATGATGGTCGTCCTCGGCCATCACAGCTTCATGGTAAAAGTATAATGAAGGAGACAACAAAGGTATACAAACAGACAGAGCACACTGTTCTACATATCGGACTGGTGGAACCCCTGCATTAGACCTCTGGGATCTCCGAAGCTCTTGGCTGTCAGGCAAGGCTTGACTATCTTCCAGAGGAACACTTGTTGCAGGGGACACTGTGAGCTCTTGTCTGGTTTCATCCTCACATGGCGGTACTGGTACATCCATGGGATTACCGTTTCTGGGCGGCTGAGGACCCCCTACTGTGTCAGGGACGGTCCACCACTCCTCATCGATTTGGCCATCAGGCATGACAGATTCAGGAGGTGGAGTGGCTCCTTCAGGCGACAATGGCGTAGAACAGACCTCAGACCGGCAAGGCCGCAGCATATTTCTGTGAAGTACTCTAGGGGCGGATGCCCCATTCTCAATCTGTACCTTGTAGACAGGGCCGTTAGCATACACTCTCTCGATAACCTTGTACGGCTGTACTTCCCATCTCTCACTTAGTTTTCCCTTGGGGCGTTTCTCTCTGACCAACACTCGGTCTCCAGGTTGGAGCGGTAACTCTTGAGTCGGTTTGCGGGCCGTATGTTCTTTTTCTTGCAGTTGCTGACCCGCCAACCGCCGTATCGTTTGCAAACGTTGTCGATGCTCTTTCACCCATGAGGTGACATTTCGCTCCATCAGCTCCTCTGGCTGTTCCAGATTCAGCTCAATGATCTCTCGTCCAGCTCTTCCAAACAACAGTAGATAGGGGGTGTAACCCGTGGTGGAGTGGACCCGATTGTTGTAGGTCCAGACCAATTCCGGCAGATAGTCTGGCCAACACACCTTCTTATCCTCTTCCAATGTTCTCAGCATCTGAAGCAAGGTTCTGTTAAAGCGTTCACAAGCTCCATTGCCTTGAGGATGATAAGGCGTGGTCCGGGACCACTCGATGCCATACATGCGATACAATTCTTCCATCACCTTGCCTTGGAAACATGCGCCTTGGTCGGAGTGGATGCGCTTTGGGCACCCATACACCCGGATGAAGTCTTGGCAGATGGCTCGCGCCGCCGATTCCGCAGTCTGGTCTCTAGTCGGGGTTACTACTGCGAACTTAGAAAAATGATCGGTCATCACCAAACAATATTGCAGCCCCCGGGCCGAGTGTCCCACGAGGAGATAGTCGATCATCAAGACTTCCAATGGCTCCTTAGTTTGTATGGTCTGGATGGGTGCCCTCTGTTCAGTACTCTTAATGAGGTCACATACTCGACACTGCCGGCAAACCTCTTCCACCACAAGCTCCAACCGAGGACAATAGACATGCCGCTGCAACCATTGGTAGGTCTTTGTGGAGCCAAAGTGCGCTCCGAATTCATGGGCTTCTTTAGCTATTTCTTGAGCCATTCTTCCTGGGATGACCACTTGCCACCTTACTTCCATATCTTTTGGCTGTTGCTTCTTACGATATAGTACTGACTCTCTCACTTCCAGTCTATCCCACTGGTGCAACACACTCCTCATTTCAGAGTCCAGATCATCTCTTTCTTGTTTGCCAGGCTTCCGCTTTTGCGTTACCCACCATTTCATCTGTCTCAGCCCTTCGTCTTCATCCTGAACGTGTCCCCATTCTTCATTGGTTCTTCCCAGGGACCGAGGTAAGGCACAGGCCTCCCTTCTTGACTGGGCCACAAACATCGGGGGCTTGAACTTATTAAAGTCTGGGGTTTCCTCCTCTTCAAGTTGTTCATCAAGATCCCCCACTGGAGTCTCCACAGGCACTCTGGACAGCCCATCCGCATTTGCGTTTTCGGTAGCAGAGCGATAGCGGATAGTAAAGTCGAACTTGGCCAGGCGAGCCATCCACCGTTGTTCTAAGGCCCCCAGTTTAGCATTCTCAAGGTGGGCCAGGGGATTATTGTCTGTTCGAACTTGAATTTTTGTACCTGTCAGGAAGCCTGCAAACTTTTCTGTCATGGCCCACACCAGAGCCAGGAGCTCTAACCGGAAGGAGCTGTAATTGTGAGGGTTTCTTTCGCTGTCTCGCAGGGACCTGCTAGCATACCCGATGACTCTCTCATGTCCATCCTGTATCTGAGAAAGTACGGCACCAAGTCCATGTAGGCTACCATCGGTGTACAACAGGAACGGTTGATCGAAGTCTGCGTAGGCCAAAATCGGGGCCGAAGTAAGGGCACTCTTTATAGCCTGGAAGGCCTCGTGTTGTCCCTGTGCCCAGGGGATGCGCTGGGTCTTTGGCACTCCAGCGGTCCCCCTCAGCAACTCATTGAGAGGACCGGCCATCTTCGCGAAGTCTTTAACAAACCGACGGTAGTAACCCGCGAGCCCCAGGAAGGCCTGGAGTTCTCTCACTGTTTGAGGGACTGGCCACTTCTGGATAGCAGCCACTTTTTCTGGCGAGGGTAGAACTCCATCTTGTGACACAATGTGACCCAGGTACTCGATCTCCCTCTTGAAGAGGTGGCATTTCTTTGGCTTCAACTTCAGGTTATGAGCACGCAATCTTCCGAGTACCTGTCCAAGCCGGGCAAGGTGGTCTTCGAAAGAGGACGAAAACACAATGATGTCATCCAGATAGATCAGGGTGGCCTCGAAATTTAAATCTCCCAAGCACTTTTCCATCAGCCGTTGAAAGGTGCCTGGAGCATTGGAGAGCCCGAAGGGCATCCGGTTAAACTCGAACAGTCCCATAGGGAGAATGAAGGCAGTTTTCTCTCTGTCTTTCTCTGCCACGGCTACTTGCCAATATCCGCTTGCTAGGTCCAGGGTGGAGAAGTACTTGGCTTTCCCCAACGCTGTCAAGGATTCCTCGATGCGGGGCAACGGATACGAGTCTCGAACAGTGCAGGCATTGAGTTTTCTGTAATCTACACAGAACCGGATGGTCCCGTCCTTTTTCTTGACGAGCACCACCGGGGCTGCCCAAGGGCTCTGACTACTCTGCACCACTCCTGAATCCAGCATCTGCCTCAGTAATGTTTTCACCTCTTGGTACATTTTGGGCGGGATCTGCCGGTATCGTTCTCGAATTGGACGAGCTTCCCCAGTCGGGATCTCATGCGTGATGGCTTCAGTACAGCCGAAATCTTCGGCATGACGGGCGAATGCGGCCTGATTCTTCCACAGCATAGTTTCTATCGCTTGCACACGCTCAGGGCCCATAGCCTTAACATCCACTTCCATTTGCTCAAGGATGACCCGTCCACTCCACTCCGGGGATGGTGTCTCTTCGTCTTCCGCAGCAACTGCCAGGGCCCACCCCATGCCTTCTTTCGGTGATAAAGACATCTCCTTCTGACTCACCACTTCACCCTTATGCAGGTACACCAGGGCCAGATCTGTCCCTCGTGGCAAGGCGACCTCCCTGGGGCTCACATTCAAAGCTCTTATGGGGACATGTCCTCGCTGGACCACAGCTATCGTACGAGCTATCATGACTTCTTGATCCACTCCTCCGCCTACCACGGGCTGAACAACCACTTCCAACCCATCAAGGTTGCGGTGAGTCCCCACTGGGAGGTACACTATAGTTTCTTGCTCGGGAGGTAGGATTATAGGTTCTTTCCCAGGAGCCCGGATGTCCCCTACCGTCTGATAAGATGGCACACTCTTCTGCGTCCCACAGACGCGGATCAGTCGTTGAAGGGCTTCTTGAGTAGGCTTATGTGGGGTAGCCTTCTTCCAATATCCAGGTCCCCGCTTGGTAAACATAATCTGATCGAGTTCACGTAGGATATTCATTCCCAGTACTACAGGCACATCTTTCTTGATAGGCTCAGGGACTAGCAAGATCCCTTTTCTCCCAACTTCTTGGCCACAGATTCGAATATTCATCCACACGACCCCTGTGACCGGGATCGGTTGTTGGTTGGCAGCAAACAACCGGATCAATGTCTCTTTCTCTGGCTTGGCCAGGTCCTGGAAATGCTGCTTGAAGTATGCTTCTGGCATCGTTGTCACTTGTGACCCGGTATCTACCAGGCAATCCACCAGAACTCCTTCAAATTCAGCACGTAGGATGGGGCTCCCAGCGATCAAGTGTTCGTTATGATATGGAGCGGCCTCTCTTCTCGCCTCCCCCGCAGAGTGCCGCACTACTGCGGGGGTTGGTAGTTTAACGGCGGCTTCCACTGGCCTTGAGTATAGTTCCGACAGTCTCTGGCAAGGTGCCCCCGTCCTCTACACTCCCAGCATTGAACACCTCCCCCTCGCCGAGGGGTACTTCCAGCCTGTCCTCGGGCCGCCGATGTCTGACGGGAGGGGGCTTGTTCCCACTGATTCCTTGTCGATCGGGCCGAAGAATGGTTGTATGAGTATGGTGGGTCAGTTTCTTGTAGTTCCCCCACTCTCCGCTCCATCTGGGTCAGTTTCTCTTGTACGTTCACAAGGGACCGCTGCAAATCTTGCACTACCTGGACCAGCACTTCTTGATGGTTTGGGTCCCCTCTGGCATTGGTGCTCTGGACACGCATCACTCCAGACGCATAGCTTTCTTCTTTACTTCGGGCCACTGTTTCCGCCAGGACTTGACGAAACGTAAGGGCCGGGTCTGCCCGGACCCGTTCTGACAGTGCTCTCCTCAAGGATGTACTGTGTAGTCCCAGAATGAATTGCTCCCAGAGTATCCGGTCTTTAGAGCCCATGCCGCCAAGTCCATCTGCCTCCTTTCTCTGCACCTCTTCGAACACTTCTTGCAGTACTGTTGCATACTGAGAAATTCCTTCTTCTTCCCGCTGCAGCCTAGAGAAAAATTTGGCGCGAAGATGTCCCGCGCTAGCGGTCTCACCGTAGATCTCTTCCAGGAACTTCACTAGCTCCTTCAGGGTACTGCGGGTGAGTTCTGGTTGTAGGCAGACATTTCTGCGGGCTTCCCCCTCTAGGGCAGTTAAAGCAATATCCACTTCAAGGACTGGGCTTATGTTATAAATCTTCAGGGTGCATTGCAGCCGAGACACCCAGTCGGACAGTGGCATATTCTTGCCGTCAAATTTTGGGAGCACACTAAATATGGTGCCCATAGGGAGTGTCCTTGCAGGGGTTCCACCAATGCCCACAGCGTCCCCATTAATGTTAGCATTCCCGCCATTGCTGTCTGCTGCCTCCATCTTAGTGACAGTACCCTGCTCGCAGCGCCACTTGAAGCGATGGCCCGGGGACCACCACGGTGCAGGAGACTACTGTACACAAGACGAGGTGCAATCAACAAAGGATAGATTTATTGTGAGACAGGGAATGGAGGGGACATGGAAGATGCAAAAGCGTATTTACAATAGCAAAAGATAATGCACATGAGTCAACTTGTCTATATAACCGCACAGTGCTTCAACAATCATAAACTCAGAATCTATCTCACCAGCAACTTTACACAATAAAACATATATAGCTCAATGCTACTCTGCATATATCCTCCCTGGCCTCTACTACGCAGGCCACACGGATACCGTGCTCTAGCTACTGTAGCCTGCACTAGACCCTAACTGGTGCACCAGGCAGGAACAGACTCACGGTGATGTTGGGGACACAGGTCCAGTCCCAGGGGGCCCCCAAAAGTCCACAACGGTGGTGCGCACGGATTCCGATCAGCTCTGCTAAGCGTGGTCTTCTCCTTGCTCCTGGAAACTGTAAGTCCCCTTTCAAGTATCTTCGTGGCTTCCCCAACCAGCGCAGAACAGCCACTCTTTGCTGTAAACGGGAAAGTCTATCTGACAAACACAGTTCGTCTCAAGCTGTGTACTCTTTCTTGCAGCCAAAGTCTCTTCCTTGCAAAACAGGACGGAACACAACACACAGTCTTTCTATCTTCCCTCTGGAGACTTCTTCCTGCACGCTGCTACAGCTCCACCTCTTCACTCAGCCTTGAGCAGTCCATAGCAAAACAAGAGCAGGGGAGAACAGCAGAACATACCATCACATAGACAAAGGGGGGTGCAACCTCTTAAAGTGACAGCGTGTTTCTTATTATGCATAACAGCACCACCCTCTTACAATTATACAGTATGGAGCATCATGTGTGGCCATTATACAGTATGGAGCATCATGTGTGGCCATTATACAGTATGGAGCATCATGTGTGGCCGTTATACAGTATTGAGCATCATGTGCGGTCATTATACAGTATGGAGCATCATGTGTGGCCATTATACAGTATGGAGCGTCATGTGCAGCCAGTATACAGTATGGAGCATCATGTGTGGCCATTATACAGTATGGAGCACTGTGTGGCCATATTTTTTTGTTTATAATTATTCTTTATGATACAGTGTGATCAGCAGTGCTAAATGGGTGTGGTTGGGACGTGGACATGGGTGTGGCTAGTTATGAATGGGTGTGGTCAGAGGCGTGGCCTAAACGTTGTCCCTCTTTCCCATCTTCAAAAGTTGGGAGGTATGTTAAAAGTAGTAGGGGCGCAACAAAATAGTTTCGCCTAGGGCGCCGTAATCTCTCGGGCCGGCCCTGCATCCACAGTCGGACCTGCCAGAACGTTCTCAACATTACATATCTTCACAATACGACATCTTGCTTTGTGTCTGTAAGGCCGTGTTCACATGTTGCAAAAATCATGTTATTTTTTTGTTTTCTGAAGACATCCTCACCAAACTACGCAATAACAATCTTCTCTGATTAGTGCTGCATTTTTTATGCCTTTTCGACCTTTTTTTAACCCCTTCGTGACATGCGCCGTACTAGTACGGCGCTGCCGGCACTGCATTAGTGCCAGCCGCAGTAGTAGTACGGCGCATCGATCACCGCGGTCTCGCGCTGAGCGCCGCGGTGATCGGGTGCGGGTGTCAGCTGTATATGACAGCTGACACCCCGCAGCAATGCCCACGATCGGCGCTGTCGCCGATCGCGGGCATTTAACCCCTCTGATGCCGCTGTCAATAGTGACAGCGGCATAGAGGGGGATCGCGCAGGGACGGGGGCTCCCTGCGCTCTCCCACCGGAGCAGCGCGATGAGATCGCGCTGCTCCGGTGACCTGGAAGGAGTCCCCGGATCCAAGATGGCCGCGGGACTCCTTCCGGGTCATAAGATGACCCTGCTTGCCGGCGTCTGCTGAGAATCCTCATAGCAGGCGCCGGCAAGCCCCTGCAATGTGCCTGGCACATCGGTGATCAGACCGAGTGCTATGCACACGGTCTGATCACCGATCTGTGATGTCCCCTCCTGGGACAAAGTAAAAAAGTAAAAAAAAAATTTTTCCACATGTGTAAAAAAAAAAAAAAAAAAAAATTCCTAAATAAAGAAAAAAAAAATAAATATATTCCCATAAATACATTTCTTTATCTAAATAAAAAAAACACCACACAATAAAAGTACACATATTTAGTATCGCCGCGTCCGTAACAACCCCACCTATAAAACTATATCACTAGTTAACCCCTTCAGTGAACACCGTAAAAAAAAAAAAAAAAAAACGAGGCAAAAAACAACGCTTTATTCTCATACCGCCAAACAAAAAGTGGAATAACACGCGATCAAAAAGACGGATATAAATAACCATGCTACCGCTGAAAACGTCATCTTGTCCCGCAAAAAAAAAGCCGCCATACAGCATCATCAGCAGAAAAATAAAAAAGTTATAGCTCTCAGAATAAAGCGATGCAAAAACAATTATTTTTTATATAAAATAGTTTTTATTGTGTAAAAGCGCCAAAACATAAAAAAATTATATAAATGAGTTATCGCTGTAATCGTACTGACCCGAAGAATAAAACTGCTTTATCCTTTTTACCAAACGCGGAACGGTATAAACGCACCCCCTAAAAGAATTTCAGGAATTGCTGGTTTTTGTTCATTCCGCCTCCCAAAAATCGGAATAAAAAGCGATCAAAAAATGTCATGTGCCCGAAAATGGTACCAGCAAAAACGTCAACTCGTCCCGCAAAAAACAAGATCTCACATGACTCTGTGGACCAAAATATGGAAAAATTATAGCTCTCAAAATGTGGTGATGCAAAAACTATTGTTTGCACTAAAAAGCGTCTTTTAGTGTGTGACGGCTGCCAACCATAAAAATCCGCCCAAAAAACGCTATAAAAGTAAATCAAATCCCCCTTCATCACCCCCTTAGTTAGGAAAAATAATAAAATTTTAAAAAATATATTTATTTCCATTTTCCCGTTAGGCTACTTTCACACTAGCGTCGGTACGGGGCCGTCGCGCTGCGTCGGCCCGACATACCGACGCATACTGTGCAAGCGCCGCACAACGGGGGCAGCGGATGCTGTTTTTCCACGCATCCGCTGCCCCATTGTGAGGTGCGGGGAGGTGGGGGCGGAGTTCCAGCCGCGCATGCGCGGTCGGAAATGGTGGACCGTCAGCACAAAAAAAGTTACATGTAACGTTTGTTGCTGCCGGCTGTCCGCCACAACACGACGCAACCGTCGCACGACGCTTGCGACGTGTGTCAATACGTCGCTAATGTTAGTCTATGGGGAAAAAACGCATCCTGCAGATGACTTTGCAGGATGCGTTTTTTCGCCAAAACGACGCATTGCGACGTATGCAAAAAAACGCTAGTGTGAAAGTAGCGCTAGGGTTAGGACTAGGGTTAGGGTTGGGGTTAGGGTGTCAGTTAGAATTGGGGAGTTTTCACTGTTTAGGCACATCAGGGGCTCTCCAAACGCGACATGGCGTCCGATCTCAACGCGTTTGTTTGCGTTAAAAACGCATGCGTTTTTATAGAAAAAAAACTGAACACACTGAAAAGTCACCCACCACCATCAAGGTGATAAAGGGATCCAAACCCTAACCCTAACCCTACCCCTAAACTCATCCCTAACCGTTTAATGAACATTTTCTGACAGTTATAGTGCCACGTATTTCAGTGCCACGTATTTCAGTGCCACGTATTTCAGTGCCACGTATTTCAGTGCCACGTATTTCAGTGCCACGTATTTCAGTGCCACGTATTTCAGTGCCACGTTATTTCAGTGCCACGATATTTCAGTGCCACGATATTTCAGTGCCACGATATTTCAGTGCCACGTATTTAAGTGCCACGGTATTTCAGTGAAATACGTGGCACTGAAATATCGTGGCATTTACGTGAAATACGTGGCACTTAAATACGTGGCACTTAAATACGTGGCACTTGAATACGTGGCACTTGAATACGTGGCACTTGAATACGTGGCACTTGAATACGTGGCACTTGAATACGTGGCACTTGAATACGTGGCACTTGAATACGTGGCACTTAAATATCGTGGCATGTACATGAAATACGTGGCACTTATATACGTGGCACTTATATACGTGGCCACTGAAATATCGTGGCACTTATATACGTATATACGTATATACGTATATAAACGTATTTCAGTGCCACGTATTTCAGTGCCACGTATTTCAGGTTAGGGGTAGGGGTAGGGTTAGGGTTTTTTGTTTTTTTCTTGTTTTCTTGTGTTTTTCTATAAAAACGCATGCGTCTAAAAAAACGCATGCATTTTACCGCGATTACATGCGTTTTTTCACACATGCGTTTTTAAAAAAAACGCAAGTGTGAAACCAGCCTTATCCTTGGGAAAATAAAAACATGGGGGCTAAAATATAATTTTCGTGGAAAAAAATATATTTTTTATTTTCGCGGCTCTGCGTTATAAACTGTAGTGAAGCACTTGGGGGTTCAAAGTTCTCACAACACATCTAGATAAGTTCCGTGGGGGGTCTAGTTTCCAATATGGGGTCACTTGTGGGGGGTTTCTACTGTTTAGGTACATCAGGGGCTCTGCAAATGCAACATGACACCTGCAGACCAATCCATCTAAGTCTGCATTTCAAACGGCGCTCCTTCCCTTCCGAGCTCTGCCGTGCGCCCAAACAGTGGTTTATCCCCATATATGAAGTATCAGCGTACTCAGGACAAATTGGACAACAACTTTTGTTGTCCAATTTCTCCTGTTACCCTTGGGAAAATAAAAATGTGGGGGCTAAAATATAATTTTCGTGGAAAAAAAAAATTTTTTTATTTTCATGGCTCTGCGTGATAAACTGTAGTGAAACACTTGTTGGTTCAAAGTTCTCACAACACATCTAGATAAGTTCCGTGGGGGGTCTAGTTTCCAATATGGGGTCACTTGTGGGGGGTTTCTACTGTTTAGGTACATCAGGGGCTCTGCAAATGCAACATGACACCTGCAGACCAATCCATCTAAGTCTGCATTTCAAACGGCGCTCCTTCCCTTCCGAGCTCTGCCGTGCGCCCAAACAGTGGTTTATCCCCATATATGAAGTATCAGCGTACTCAGGACAAATTGGACAACAACTTTTGTTGTCCAATTTCTCCTGTTACCCTTGGGAAAATAAAAATGTGGGGGCTAAAATATAATTTTTGTGGAAAAAAAAATATTTTTTATTTTCACGGCTCTGCGTGTTAAACTGTAGTGAAACACTTGTTGGTTCAAAGTTCTCACAACACATCTAGATAAGTTCCGTGGGGGGTCTAGTTTCCAATATGGGGTCACTTGTGGGGGGTTTCTACTGTTTAGGTACATCAGGGGCTCTGCAAATGCAACATGACACCTGCAGACCAATCCATCTAAGTCTGCATTTCAAACGGCGCTCCTTCCCTTCCGAGCTCTGCCGTGCGCCCAAACAGTGGTTCCCCCCAATGTATGGGGTATCAGCGTACTCAGGACAAATTGGACAATAACTTTTGTGGTCCAATTTCTCCTGTTACCCTTGGGGGAAAAAAAATTGCGGGCTAAAACATCATTTTGTGGAAAGAAAAAATGATTTTTTGATTTTCACAGCGCTACATTCTAAACTTTAGTGAAACAACTGGGGGTTAAAAGTGCTCACCACACATCTAAATAAGTTCCTTAGGGGGTCTTCTTTCCAAAATGGTGTCACTTGTGGGGGTTTCCACTGTTTAGGCACGTCAGGGGCTCTCCAAACACGACATGGGTTCCGATCTCAATTCCAGCCAATTTTGCATTGAAAAGTCAAATGGCGCTCCTTCCCTTCCGAGCTCTGCCATGTGCCCAATCAATGGTTTACCCCAACATGTGGGGTATCGGCGTACTCAGGACAAATTGTACAACAACTTTTTTGGTCCAATTTCTCCTGTTACCCTTGGTAAAATAAAACAAATTGGATCTGAAGTAAAAATTTTGTGAAAAAAAAGTTAAATGTTCAATTTTTTTTAAACATTCCAAAAATTCCTGTGAAGCACCTGAAGGGTTAATAAACTTTTTGAATGTGGTTTAGAGTACCTTGAGGGGTGCAGTTTTTAGAATGGTGTCACTTTTGGACATTTTCTGTCATATAGACCCCTCAAAGTCACTTCAAGTGTGAGGTGGTCCATAAAAAAAATGGTTTTGCAAATTTTGTTGCAAAAATGAGAAATCGCTGGTCAACTTTTAACCCTTATAACTCCCTAACAAAAAAAAATTATGTTTCCAAAATTGTGCTGATGTAAAGCAGACATGTGGGAAATGTTGTTTATTAACTATATTATGTGATATAACTCTCTAATTTAAGGGCATAAAAACGAAAAATTTGAAAATTGCTAAATTTTCATACTTTTCGACAAATTTCTGTTTTTTTCACAAATAAATGCAAGTCATATCGAAGAAGTTTTACCACTATCATAAAGTACAATATGTCACGAGAAAACAATCTCAGAATCACCAGGATCCGTTGAAGCGTTTCAGAGTTATGACCTCATAAAGTGACAGTGGTCAGAATTGTAAAAATTGGCCGTGTCACTTAGGTGAAAACAGGCTTTGGGGTGAAGGGGTTAATGCGTTTTTGGTGCAGATGTGAAGCCGCGTTTTTAATGTGTTTTTTATAGTACAGAAAAGGTTTGATTCCGCACTTAATAAAGTAACTGCAGTTTTGTTTTTTACATGCGTTTTTTTTAGGCTCCACATAGAAGACGAGAGAGAAAAAAAGCCCCAAAACTGCACAGTTCAGCTGCATCTTTAGACCACTTCCATGAAATCACATCCACTTTGCTTGGACAGTCAAACACTGCAAAATTTCTGTGCAAAAAATAAAGCAGCAGAAAAAACGCAGCATTTACCCTACATGTGAGCGCAGTCTAAATGTGTAAGCAAAGTGGATGTGATTCCATGAAATCTCGGCCCTCTGTGTGTCAGATGCTGCTGTACTCTGCGGTCTTGTTTTTTTTTTTTCTCTATAGGTGTCTATGTGGAGCCTGAAAAAAGGCATAAAAAAAAGTTGCATTTTTAAGCTCAGAATCAAAGCTTTTGCGTAGTATTAAAAAAGCTGATTCACATCTGCACCAAAAACGCATCAAATATGGGGGAACAGTAGACGCACAAAAAAGGAAACGCAGCAAACACGCAATAATCAGATAAGATTCTTATTGCGTCGTCTGGTGCAGACAAATGCAGAAAATGTGCAAAAGAAAAGCAGTAGCAAAAAGGCAGCATTTACACTACCAGTGAACACGGCCTCAGCGTTACATTCTATTACATTTTTTAATGGGTTTAATAGAGAAAAAAAATATCAATCAAATCCTGAATCCTTTTAAGCTCTGCGTAAAGACGAGAAGTCACTTTTCCCTGCATGAGTCATCATCACTGCAAAAGTCAATGGCGGGAGGGAGGAGCGGAGCAGCTGGGTCAGGAGTTGTAGAGGGGAATGATAAATGCAGGGGCAATAGACTTCATGTTTCTTCATAAAGAGAATAATTATCTGGGTAGAAAGGCAAAATGAGCAATTGCATAATATGATGACTGCAATAGATTAAGAGAATAGAAACTTTGATACGAGGAGGAGGAAGAGGAGGAGGAGAGCTTCTTTAAGCCGCTGGTTTCCACTCATTTTAATGATCACAGCCTGGTTAGATATGGTAAAATGTGCACTTGTGCTATTCACAATTTGTTTATATCAGTTTTTCTGGTCTCAGATTCACAAAATCCTTCAATAAATTATTATTTCTTCAACCTGTTGTAAATGTGTTTTATGTGAGTCGTCGCGGTGTGGAATCAGGAAGTGACTTTGGTAGATAAATAAGCTTCTTTCTATTCATTTCCTCTTTAAAAGAAACTGTTAGTTGAAGATGTTGCAATCATGTATTTAGATTGGCCATTATGCCTGGCCCCGGAGTAAAATGTTATGATTTATAGGAAGGCTTTGATTTAGATGTCTCTCGTCAGCACTCCTGGTTTAGTAAATACTTGCAATCCCCTTTAAATATCAGTTCTGGAGCATCTTTTCTTACAGTTCTCAGTTATGAGATTCCTTTTTTATTTCTCCTGGAAATTCTAAATAAATTGACAACTGGGTGTTATCATTTTTGTCAATGGAGTGTTTTCGATGCACTCTGATACATTTCAGACAATTCAATTGCAACCCCTGTAAAGTTTCCTGGAGAAAAAATCAAGGAGGGCTCAATCTTAGAAAGGTTGTCCATGTTTAAGAATTCCATTTTTTTTTAACTAGAATGTCCTCTGACAATAAGCTGATCAGTGATCACAGATCATCCCAAAACCCAGCAGCAATTCGGTTTGCCTGCAGCACCTCCGCAGGTGGTTTGATGAATTACAGTTCTCATTGAACTCAGTAAGTTCTCTGTCTAAAGAATGGAAGTGAAGGTGATTAATGAGTGGAACAGGTGGCCACAAGATGTTCTCCTTCAATGGAAGTCTTCAAACAGGCTGGACAGACATCTGTCTGAGATGGGTTAGTGAATCCTGCATTGAGCAGGGGGATGGACACGATGACCCTGGAGGTCCCTTCCAACTCTAACATTCTAGACATTCTAGGATTTCTACTGTAAGAAACAGTCTTTGTAGCCGCTCTCTACGCTTGCTAGTAGATGAGGATCCTAAATGATTTTTACCCTTACTAAAGAGGTTTCTTCATTCACTAAATATATGTATCCCCTCTCCATCAGATACATATGATCTCTTGGTTCTGATTTCTAGGATCCTCACTGATCCGGGGTACTGTGGTTCACCTGTGTGAATTGAGCAGTAGTGCGTATGTTAAACCAGTACTTCATTCACTTCTATGGGACTATGGTATATCCTCGAAATCGGTGGTGTGTACTAGTGGTGAGACCCATCGACCATACACTAGAAAGGAGCAAATCTTCCACAATCTGATTAGAACAGATGAGCTCGGTTTTTGGCTAGCAGATTAGATTGGGTTTAAATAAAATCATCCTGAATCAAAAGTACTCTGATTGCTGATGGAGGGAAGGAGCTTAAAAAAATAATAAAATACATTATACTCGGCATGTCCTAGGCCGTCAACTATCCTTACCCCTCTTCAGCCACAGCTTTATGGTCTCCCACAGCAGTCTCCAGTTCTTCCAGTGCCAAAACTAGTGACAAGCCTCCCGTGAATACTTGGGGGAAGAAGCGATGTGTGGACTTGGTGGGCACTGCATGTCCGTCAACATCAATGAGACATGCATTGCTTCCCCCCATGAGTTCAATCACTGGTCTCAGTACTGGAAGGAACCAAAAACTGACATGGAGGACCAGGGAGCCGTGATGGCGGCGTAGGGACAGGTGAATATAATGTATTTTAGAATAATAACTCTTTCTCAGTCCTCAAAAAAGACGTCAGTTTTGGTAAATTCGTGCAAATCAAAATTTCAAAATTGTCAGAATCTTACATATTTGGGGGAAATTCGTCACTAATTCTATTTGTGACGGATTTTCTCATCTCTAGTGATGAGCAAGGGTGCTCATTACTCGAGTTTTCCGAGCATGCTCGGGTGGTCTACGAGTATCTTGGGCATATTATATATATATGTATATTATGTTGCGTGATTTGAGGCTGCTAGACAACCTAAATACATGCAGGGATTGCCTGTTTGTTAGGGAATCCCCACATGTATTCAGGCTGTCTAGCAGCCACTATTCATGTAGCCGCAGGGACTCAAACATAATCTATGAGCACGCCCAAGATACTCGGAGACCACGCGAGCATGCTCAGAAAACTCCAGTAACGAGCACACTCGCTCTTCACTATCTCTAGTCATCGCCTAACTTTTGGAATAGGCAATGAATATATTTAATGGGCAAAACCCCTTCCCTAATAGTAATGAAACATGGCTCATCCACACCAGACAATCCCTTTTTAATAGCAATAATAACATTGACTGGCAAAAATCTATAAATATAGGTTTTAGGAGTTCCCAAAAGGTGGCAGAATTTCTCCCAGTGTTCTTGTTGTATGTTGACATGCCATGAAAGCAGATTGGCATGAAGAAAAGACAAATACACAGGGAAAACTCCAGAAAGGTAAGATCCACTGTACGCTCGCCTGTTCTCTGCTGGCGGCTGCACCGACAGGAAATGAAGTTATATTTTAGTAAGTTTTGGATTGAATGAGGCCGCTCTGTTTAATCCCGCACTGCTGATCCCCAATGTAAAAACTGACACGGCTTACTTGGAAGTGTCAGAGTCGATTTAGGTCAGAACAAGAATTCATTCTTAAGGCAAAACTTTAGCTTTCCATCTAAAATAATAGCAGACGGTTTTTTTTTGTAAATTGGACTGCAGATTTTAAAGGAACGGACTTCCTATAGCTGCTGCTGCTTTGTTTGGCCAGGGTATGGTGCTCATGTATTCTTGCACAAAGTCCCCAATGTCAGGGACGAGATTACCGCTTTGTCATGTAGACAGAGTTTTTTTTACAAGTTTTTTTTTCCCGATGCAAATAAATATTCAAGATCTCCGTATGCTGGAAATGGGAAACCGGTTTAGCTCAAAGCAGCTAAAAATCTGTCCAGATGTACCGCTTGAGGGGTTGTCACAATTTTACCCAGTTTTGTCAATCCCCTGATACATTTTAGTAGATATTGTAAAAAATTAATAAATAATAAATTCCTCTATGTTCCAATATACTAATTTTCATTCCTCCCCTGTTTTTCACTGCTTATCATTTTCTTTCACATCTCTTAGGCCAAAAATGGACATGTCTCCGTGTGGTTCCCAAGGACACACAATCCATGTGAAACACGGACATGTCAAGATGACCATAGGTTATAACGGGTAAGTGGTGTATTCGTAAAAAAAACGGATGTGACACGTACTGCAAACACGGACATGTGAAGGAGGCCTTATATTGGTTTTCAAACCTAATGCAATGAAAACTCAAAAAATGTCTGTTTTTAAGAACTTAAGCTTGGCTTTTTGCTTTCTTTCCTGCTTACCTCCACCTTATTCAATCTGACATCTCGCCCTATTTTCTAATATTTCCTTACATCTTCTTATTTCCTTTCCTTTGACTGTCTTTGCTCTCGATCACCCAACACCACCTCATTTCTACGACTCTTCCAGACTCACTTGTCCACACCAGCCTGTTGAGTAATATATCTCAGATCACACTTCGTGGGTTTTAACCCTGCATTTATCGCACTTCTTTATTAGGATTTCGAACCCTTGAGCCTGTGTTTTGTGTCTGTCCGACGATCCACAGCAGACACACCTTTTCGCTAGGTGTTTAGGTTCTGGCTACAGTCTGTTCAGCATAACACAGGTGTTTTCAGTTGTCTGCCCTATCACGTTTCGGGCTTTATATTCTTTCCCCCTGCTGGTGATAGTTTAATTTGGATGTTCAGGGATTCTGCTATAATTTTAAGGCAGTCAGAGACATTCCAGCTGGAGTTTATCTCTTTGCTGTTTATGTTCTTTATTCTGCACCTATCTTCTGTTTCTTTTTAGGAAGTAGGCGGCATATTATCTAACAGTACGTACTTTATACTTTATTTTGTATTTCGTTGTTTACTTTACTCACTTTGGGATCTTTTCTATTTCTATTTCAGCACACTTTCCCTTTTGTAGGTAAATCACACTATGCTCTGCCCTCCGGTTCTTAGGGGAAACGTGAAGAGCTCAATGGCCTTTCAGGAAGCAAAGGTCCGAGTTGCCATTGTCCAGTCTGTTGTTAGGGCTATCTCTGCTCACGCAGGAACCCCTAGGGACTGCAGGGTCAGGATCTCTACTATGCACTGGAATCGGCAGGGTCAGTTGCAGTTTTTGGTTTGTTACCTATTTCACAAGTAAGTTGCTATTCTAGCATAACATTCTTCTTCAGATTTTACTCCTTTTTTTTAGGTCTGTTCTTTTTTTCTTTCTACTTTTAATCTTTATTAATATGGACAAAAAAGTGGTATACACCCTTAAGGGGCATGTTTTAGACCCACTGGAGCCATTTCATGGCTATTTAAACAAAAATGTACTAGGTTATGCTTTTTAATGTGGTTTTCTTGAGGAAGAAGTCGATGCGACATTGAAACGCATAGAGAATTGATATACTGCATACCATTTGATTTTGGAATTCTTTTGGTTTTACAAGCAGGGAAGCACTATCCTCCTTCCTGTATTTCTCTATTAGTGTTGAGCATTCCGATACCGCAAGTATCGGGTATCGGCCGATATTTGCGGTATCGGAATTCCGATACCGAGTTTCCGATATTTTTGCGATATCGGGAATCGGCATCGGGATGCATATTCATGTGTAAAATAAAGAATAAAAATAAAAAATAGGGATATACTCACCCTCTGACGCGCCCTGGTTGTAACCGCTGCAACCGGCAGCCTCCGTTCCTAAGAATGAGCTAGTGAAGGACCTTCGATGACGTCGCGGTCTTGTGATTGGTCGCGTGAGCGGTCACATGAGCGGTCACGCGACCAATCACAAGCTGCCACGTCATCGAAGGTCCTTCACTCGCTCATTCTTAGGAACGGAGGCTGCCGGTTGCAGCGGTTACAACCAGGGCGCGTCAGAGGGTGAGTATATCCCTATTTTTTATTTTTATTCTTTATTTTACACATGAATATGGATCCCAGGGCCTGAAGGAGAGTTTCCTCTCCTTCAGACCCTGGGAACCATCCAGGATCACTTCCGATATTTGTGTCCCATTGACTTGTATTGGTATTGGGTATCGGTATCGGCGATATCTGATATTTTTCGGATATCGGCCGATACAATCCGATACTGATACTTTCAAATATCGGAAGGTATCGCTCAACACTATTCTCTATCAAAAAGAAGAAAAAAGTGTTGACATTACTTCCAGGACAGAGCTGTGCAAAAGTTGTAGGCAGGTGTGGAAAAAATGTTGTAGAATAAGAATGCTTTAAAAATTAAAAGTGGTACAGGTTTATTTGTTTCAAACAGCAAAATGCAAAATGAACAATCAAAATAGAAATGTAAATCGCATCAATACTTATTGGTATTGGACCCCATAGGATAGAATAGATAGATTACATACAGTATATACACATAGAATAGATATTATATATATATATATATATATATATATATATATATATATATATATATATATATATATATGTCATTGACATATACAATTAGTACAGTGTGTGAGCAGCTTACTGTACATGTATTTAATTATTAAAAGATTATTTTTCTGAAAAAAATGGCGTGGGTCTCATACTTTTCTTAACCAGTAGAGAGAAAGCCGACAGCTAGGGTCAGATGTTTATAGCCTGGGAAGGGAGTAATACCAATGGGGTTAGTAATGGGGGTGTTTAACCCCGTTGTTGATGTCACCTGACAATACAAAGGTGACATCATCCTTCTCAACTATTACCCCACTTGCCTGCCACCCCATTAGGGCAAATGGGAAGATCGAGGCTAAATGCCAGAATTCGCACATCTTATAGATGTGCCTTTTCTGGGGCAGCTGAAAGCTGATGTTTTTAGCCTGTTGGTGGCCAATATCTACGGCCCCTTCCTAGGCTATTAATATCAGCCCGCAGCTGTCTGCGTAGCTTTTGCTGGTTATTAATTATAGAGGGAACCTACAATATTTTTTTGGGGGGTCCCCCATTTTAATAGCCAGTAGAGGCTGCGTATACAGCTGTGAGCTGATATTAATACCCTGGGAAGCTCCATGGGTATTACCCCCTGTGAAGGAAGCCTAGTTCCTCCTACATCACCAATCCGTGACGTCACTACACAGGCACAGCTCTCTGGCTCCCCCTTTGTCTCTCAGGTCAATAAGGGAACTGCACCTAGAGCAAATGGCCGCCGGGGAGACTGCCCTGTTACCCACGCTGGGTATTCTAAGATTCGCAATCAGAGTAAAAGGATCAGCCCAAAATTAATTTATGATTTAATTGCCTTAAGGGCGCACTAGGTAATTACAAAAATATACAGTAAAAATATATCAAGAGTTACAGTCAGAGTAAAATATAACAATAATAATTTAAAGCAAGTAAATAAGGCAGCACACTGCAGCGCTGAGACATGCAAACATGAAACATGAAAACTGAACTGCATTACTGCACTAGAAATATGAAAAATGAGAGTGTTTAGCGCATAAAAATGGCCAATTTTATGTGTACCTGGTAGCCACTGTAGGGCATCTCTCGTATACCAGGT
Organism: Ranitomeya variabilis; assembly: GCF_051348905.1. NCBI lineage: Eukaryota > Metazoa > Chordata > Amphibia > Anura > Dendrobatidae > Ranitomeya > Ranitomeya variabilis. The sequence continues at coordinate 291,654,734 of NC_135235.1, forward strand.
CCTACGCTTTCCTTTCCTCGCTGAGAATAAACATCTCCATCTGAATAAGTACCTGTGAAAACCTCTTCTAAGACTAACATTCTCTCTCTCTGTGGAGGGGTAATGGACCTGTTGCGATTAAAACACCTGTGGCTAGGAGGCGGAGTGCTCGGTCAGAAGGCTAAAGAATACATTTAAAAAAACTGACCGTCACATCCAAACATAGACTAAGTGTGAACAGGTGCTGAACCTAGAGTCACCAACTCATATACAGTCAAGTAAATAAGGCACACATGAAAACTGAACTGCATTGCTGCACTGGAAATATGAAAAATTAGAGCGTTTAGTGCATAAAATTGGCCATTTTTATGCGCTAAACGCTCTCATTTTTCATATTTCTAGTGCTGTAATGCAGTTAAGTTTTCATGTTTGCATGTTTCAGCGCTGCAGTGTGCTGCCTTATTTACTTGACTGTATATGAGTTGGTGACTCTAGGTTCAGCACCTGTTCACACTTAGTCTATGTTTGGATGTGACGGTCAGTTTTCTGAAAAATAATAATACAAGGCTTAAAGGTACAACGCTGGAGGTCAATTTACCAGGTTGAAGGTTCCTTGTGGAAGCCGGGGGGCTCAGCGTTCCGCAGGTCCAAGACTTAGTTGCCGGGCAGCCCCCAAAAAGCGTGTGCTTGCTCCCCTCTGGCTGGCATATGCCCTGTTCCTTAGCTCCTTAGTTAGTCATCTTCCTCTGTTCTGCCCCACTCTCCAAGTGTCCCAGCTCTTAACCCTGCTGTGTCCGTCCCCCTGTAGCTGGGTGGGCTTAGCAATCTCCACCCCTCTGCATCCCTGCAAGACTTATTCCAATATCTAATAAATGGGATAACTTCTCTCAGGATGATGGGATCAGTACACGGGCAGTACCAGCGCATGTGGTTTGTTCTGCCGGTCGTACAGGGATCAAACCTGGACCCATTCGGTCGCTGTGGGAGGCTGATCTCTATATCTTGGGTTTCAGAACTCCCACGGACCCGGGAGTCGCACTGTCAGATGCGCAATTTCTTTAGGGCGAGGGGGATATTTTTTATGAGCCGGTACCTCGGACGATGCGTCCATAATTCACAATTCCATGTTAGAGATGGTTCGACTGGACGGCCATAATAGATGTGTATCCTGTGGCCACTTGACATGCGTGCTTTAATTAAGCCCCTCAGGCACCTCTATGTCCCCTGCTGATGTGGCTTCCTCACTCAGGCTTTGAAATGCCATCTCCCTGCTACACTGTGCTCAGCCCATTACCATACTAAAAGGAACTTTATTCATGAGAAAAGGTGGGGGCCAGGAGCACTCCTCTCTGCAGACCTGTGACCAGGAGACAAAATGGAGTCACGCCAATCTCTGTTAGTATGCCCGTCCAAGATGGCGGCTGTTCCCTCATCACACCCCCTTCCCAGGTTATAAATATCTGCCCCCAGCCGTCGGCTCTCCCTCTGCTGGTTAAGAAAATGATGCAGGAGCCCACACCATTTTTTTCAGAAAAATAATCATTTAATAATGAAATACATGTACATTAAGCTGCACACACACTATCCTAATTGTATATGTCCCTGACAGCTATATATCTATGTATTCTATGTGTATATACTGTATGCAATCAATCTCTTCTATCCTGTTGGGTCCCGCTGTGATTTTACTGTACACGGCATATGATTTGTCAGCTTTTCTTGCACACATTGACTTCTATTGCTGAATGCTATCCGATTTCTGATTACAATTGCAGCATACTGCGATTTTTTTTTCAGTCCGATCGTGATTTGTTTCGAATTGGAAAAAAAAATCGCAGATGAATGCACAAGGATAGAATAACATTGGTCCGAATGCAATCCCGTTTTTAATCAAATTGCATTTGTCCGATTTCATCGCAAGTGGGAATGAGCCCAAAGGGAGAAGATACAGATTACATATTAGAAAAAACTTTTTGACAGTGAGGGTGATCAATGAGTGGAACAGGCGGCCACGAGAGGTGATGAGTTGTCCTTCAATGGAAGTCTTCAAGCAGAGGCTGGACAGACATCTGAGATGGTTTAGTAAATTTTTCATTGAGCAGGGGGCTGGACACGATGACCCTGGAGGTCCCTTCCAACTCTAACATTCTATGATATATTTTCTTATTGGTCCTGTGTTGGATTTTTGTAGGTGCTACTCACAGCTTGGCTCCATGAACTGGGCACCACCAAACCCAGGGGCAGACATATTGGTGCAACTTGTGTAGCTGGATATGGTCCAAAAGGTTAAGGGGCCACCACCACCACCAAAGTAGGGGGACATGTGCATTATGATGAGTTATTTGGCTGCAACGGGTCCATATACTGTTTTTGCACTGGGGCTTCTTCTGTGTCCACCACTGACCAACCTCCTTTGCCTTGAGTAGAATTGGCCTGTCTTCTGTATAAGAGTGCTACCTTTATGGTTACACTCCATCCTCATCTGTAAATCGTAGTGTAGACAATTGCACCCCAATCATTGGCTTTCCAGCTGTTCTACCCAACATCTGGTGGTAGGGGACAGCATAGCCTTCTCCACATATTTAGCTTCTGGAAGTAGGTGTTAGACGTTTTGCTGATTCCAAATATACCAGATTTTTATGATCCACAATCACCATGACCGGATGAACCGTTCACTCCAAAAAATGACTCCATTCTTTGAAAGCCCACTTGATTGCCAAGAGTTCCTTGTTACCGATGTCATAATTTTTCTCTGCAGACGAGAGTTTTTTCGACAAATAAGCACATGGATGCCATTTACCAGGAGACGTGTATGATTACACTCCATCCTCATCTGTAAATTGTAGTGTAGACCATTTCACCCCAATCACTGGCTTTCCAGCTAATCTACCCAACATCTGGTAGGGGACACCATAGTCCTCTCCACACATGTAGCATGCAGTACGCAGGGCTCAGTGAAAACGTAATGCATACTTAAGTCCTGTTTACCTTCAAGCTATGACTTGACCCACTTTCACTCACATCAATGCCTTTGTGTTTTCTCCTAGCCTCATGATGTAATGGGATTATGCACCGTTGCGTTCCACTAAATCTATCTGTGTGATAGACAGAGATATTAAATATACATCAGCGGAATATTCTGCAAGCTGGAAAAAGTGAGAGTTGTGTTTATTGGCTTATTACACGTGAATATGTAGGTGGTGGCGGGGGAGGGTAATGGGGGGATCATGAATGGCATTACTGTCACCATGCCTCATCGAATGTTACAAATAATCCTATTTGGAGATCTCGATCTTGCATCCATCAAGCATTTCATGTTTCTGTTTAACATTCGTCATCTACGAGCCAGGTGTACGAGTAAGATACCAAACACTTCAATCATCTGGGGCTCTATTTCTGGATAATGCCTCTCGGAGAGTTAAAATAAACTCATACCACAACTGCAGCCAACTCCAACTAAAACGCTGACAAAGACGTGTATCAAGTGTGCGTGTATTGTACATACAGATACTAAGTGGATACTGAGACTCTTTCTAAACAAGACTTTCCAAGATCAGTATGTCATAGATATTTTTAGTGCCGCGTGTGTCGTATATTATACTCGCCTCTCTTTACACATAGAATATATATATTAAAGAAAATAAAAAAAATATAGCGACGACATGTAAAAGCCTCTTAATTCAGACAATTTTTATTTTTGCGCTTTCGGTTTTTCCTCCTCTTCTTCCAAGAGTCACAACGTTTTCATTTTTCCCGTCAAAATAGCCAAATTTTATTTTTTTCAGGTCGAGTTGTATTTTTTTTTAATTTTAACATATAAAGCACTGAAAATCAGGAAATCATGAAAAATGGTGAAAAAACACAATTCCGTCATTTTTTTTTCTTTCTTTTTTTTGGGTTAATTTTTTTTAAAGGGTTATCCGGGCTATCTGCCTGCCTGTTGTACCCGGCGCCAACCTCTGTTGGCTCAGAGCAGTCACAGACCGCTCCTGCCAGTGATTTAGGGGCTTACGTTACCATCACGTTGACAGAGCAGCGGCTTCTCTTCTCTGTTCTGTTGGCGGGGCGTGACTGCTGACATCATGCTGATTGACAGCCAACTCCCCACTGCCTAACTGCGAGGAGCCAGATGTCAATCAGCATGACATTGGCAGTCAACAGAGCAGAGAGGAAGAGAAAGAGCTGATCTGTTGACGATGCAGCTAAATAACCGGTAGGAGTGGTCTGGGACCGCTTTGTTTAGGCAGAGATTTGCACAGGGCACAACAGGCAGGAAGTTAGCAACTACCTACCTATTAGTTGTTTAGACCCATAATAAAAAACAAACTTGGATAAGGCCTTTAAGTCATTCGATGCATGATAAAAATGACCTGCTATCACCAGTCTTCAAGTCAGTATGATTCGGGCAATAGTAAACGTATATAATATTTTAGTATTTTAGTGGTTTACAAAAATTCTGAATTTTGTAAAAAATAATTTGGTTTGTGTCGCCATTTTTCAAGACCCTTAACTTTTTGATTTTTTCAGTGAAGCTTATTTTTTTCATGTTTTTATCAGTATCATTTGGAAAATATGTCATTTTTATTGCTTTAGCTTACATTTTTTGGATATGGGGACAGAAAAAAAACAAATTCTGGGATTACGATTTTTTTTTCTTTACAGTGTTTATCTTATGAATTAAATAATGTTCTATTTTCATAGATGGAACTGCATGCAGTAGATACTGAAAATGCTTTTTTAAAAAACTTTTCTTTATTTTTATGGGGATAAGGTGGATGGTTCACACTTTAATGAACAAAAAAATAATACATTTTTTATTACTTTTCACTTTGGATTTTAGTCCCCATAGGAAACCTGTACTATATTCTGCAAGCCCTATTCTATCCCATATGAATTAAAAGGGTTGTCCCATCATCAGTATTTATCACCATCCACAGATTAGGTCATTAATGTATGATCACTGGGGGTCCGTGCCTAGTTATCATCACATATCATAGAGGGGGTCCGAAAGTCCAATGTACAAATAGTAGGAGCAGTGATCATGTGTGACCAATGCTTCATTCACTGTCAATTTGAGCCTTGGTTGCACATGCTCAATACTCTTCCACTCACACTTGCTACGTTGACCACCCCATTCTCAGGATGGGTGGGGTTCCAACAGCCAAATCTAAAGAGATCGCACAATTATAATGTATCCTGTGGATATCTAATAGATCTTGTTTATAGCCAACTTTTTTAAAATAAATATACTCCTCTTTAACTGAAACCCACCCCTTTGCCTATTGCCTCTTCTGTACTACTACCGAGCTGCATGACCTTGACGTTTCGCCATCAAGGCTTTTTCAGGTGCACTATGTGCGGAGAAATTCTTCCATGAGAATACCAAGCTCTCATTGGCTGCTTTGGGCGACAAGTTGAGTTTTGAGATTTTTATGAGGTTTTATTTGACAGATAATTTGCTTCTTAACCCTGCCATGGTAATTGATCCATGAGAAGAGTTTAAAATAAGATATTATGGAATGTTTATAACAACATATTATCGAATTGCAATAGTATGGGGTCAGCACAGGTCAAACAGTGATATAACCCTCAGCTCTATTATTATTTAGCGATAACTTACAGTGATGGGGAAGTCAATGAATTATTTTTACATTTTTTTCCCTAAGAAAATCTTGTTTTATCACGCTGCTAAATGTATTTCTGTCTAATGTTTGCCAATCACTCTAGTTAATGGCTCGGGGGGATGTTTGGGAGACATACGTGCTTGGGCTAGATCATCTTCTAGGTATAATATATGACAAAGGACACAGAAGCATAAAACATCTGCAGTATGTGATGTTTCCACTTATGTTCATTCTTCTCCTTAAAATAAAATAAACTCATCAGGTCACTGGCGGCCACAGACAAAAGAGGGCTGCACCAGTTGTACCAATGGTAGGTCCACCCATGCATCTGGTTTAGTGGTCCTTCTATGGATATGGTTATCACCCAGCCATGGTCGACCTATTGGGTGTGCGACTTCTGTGGGGTTGGTGGGATATAAGGTTACATTATAGCACTGTTATTTTATACCGTATTTTACCTTATGTTTGGCACTGTTATATAGTTATTGTATATTGTTATTATTTGAGGCCTGGTAGTAATTACTTTGGTACTGTGTGATACCTTACAACACATTATTTCTGCACTATATCCTGGTTTGTTTATTTATTTTACTCCCTTACTTAGTGCCATTAATTTCCCAGCGCTTTACAGAAATTATATCAATGATATTTAGAAAAGTGTATGGGATTGTAATTTGGATAATCCCACTGCTGATTGGAGACCACGGTATGTGGGAATGATAATTAGACAGTGTAAGGTATGTTTATTTTCACACAGTATGGCAGTGCGAAATATGGGTATACTCCACCCAGCAGCCTCTGGCGGTTTTCATCACAGCAGGATCCTATCTACCCACATAGATGCAGGCTTCAGCCTAGGAGAGGATTCACATTACATAGTTTCCCAGCAATGAGAATCGCCTTATCGCGGCTGCCGGGTACACATGAATTGGCCAATTTATGAGCTAAATATTCTCAATTTTTCCTTTTTTCTAGAGTAGTAATGCCATTTATATATATATAATATATTTCACTTTTTCATGCTATAGCGCTACAGAGTCCATCTTTATTTGTTGGTTTACAATATGGGTAGGTCCCAACTAAAGGTACCGCAACGGGCATCATCCAGCCCCATTTCTGGCTTTCCTGGAGTTCTGAATAGCAAATCAGGCCTTTCTTTGTAGTGATATGTATTTAGTCTATATTACTTTATAAATGCTTGATTTTAGCGACTTTCATCATATGCCATATTATGGAGGTGTTATTATCAGCCGAGGTGTCACTTGAAACTCCTGTGTCCCCACTTTCCATACACGATTCATAAATTGGGCCGCCACCTCTGCACAAGAGGTACCATATGCTGGCACTAGTGTTGCCTTTGGTCTGTATATTGCAAGAGATGATCTGTGCACAGGGCTTTATCATTAGCCTGAGGTCCTAAAATAAAAGCTGACTAATACATTCTACTCTATATAAAGTTTCCTTGGTATTAGGATAAGAGGAAATACAGTATACCTGCACTAGCCTAGATTACAAAGAACACATACAGATTGCTCCAGCCAACACTTTGTATTACTGTCCAGTCAGCTTTTAAATGCAAATTTACTTTTGAGGGGGTTGAATACTTTTGCAAAACCCTCAATACATATCCTTAGTGAACTCTTTTAAAGAACACCTATGACCTTAAATAAATATGTATATCACTGTTCTGAATACTGCGATGTTTTTCATTTTTTCCACCACCTCTCCGTTCTTGAGATATACAGTGCCTTGCGAAAGTATTCGGCCCCCTTGAACTTTTCAGCCTTTTCCCACATATCATGCTTCAAATATAAAGATACCAAATGTAAGTTTTTGGTGAAGAATCAACAACAAGTGGAACACAATTATGAAGTTGAACAAAATTTATTGGTTATTTTAAATTTTTGTGGAAATTCAAAAACTGAAAAGTGGGGCGTGCAATATTATTCGGCCCCTGTAACTTAATACTTTGTTGCGCCACCTTTTGCTGTGATTACAGCTGCAAGTCGCTTGGGGTATGTCTTTATCAGTTTTGTACATCGAGAGACTGAAATTCTTGCCCATTCTTCCTTGGCAAACAGCTCGAGCTCAGTGAGGTTTGATGGAGAATGTTTGTGAACAGCAGTTTTCAGCTCTTTCCACAGATTCTCGATTGGATTGAGGTCTGGACTTTGACTTGGCCATTCTAACACCTGGATACGTTTATTTGTGAACCATTCCATTGTAGATTTTTCTTTATGTTTGGGATCATTGTCTTATTGGAAGACAAATCTCCGTCCCAGTCTCAGGTCTTTTGCAGACTCCAACATGTTTTCTTCAAGAATGGTCCTGTATTTGGCTCCATCCATCTTTCCATCAATTTTAACCATCTTCCCTGTCCCTGCTGAAGAAAAGCAGACCCAAACCATGATGCTGCCACCACCATGTTTGACAGTGGGGATGGTGTGTTCAGGGTGATGAGCTGTGTTGCCTTTACGCCAAACATATCGTCTGCCATTGTTGCCAAAAAGTTCGATTTTGGTTTCATCTGACCAGAGCACCTTCTTCCACATGTTTGGTGTCTCCCAGGTGGCTTGTTGCAAACTTTAAACAACATTTTTTATGGATATCTTTGAGAAATGGCTTTCTTCTAGCCACTCTTCCACTGTCCCACCTAAGCTGTAGATCTCTTCAGGTCATCCAGAGTGATCATGAGCCTCTTGGCTGCATCTCTGATCAGTCTTCTCCTTGTTTGAGATGAAAGTTTAGAGGGACGGCCGGGTCTTGGTAGATTTGCAGTGGTATGATACTCCTTCCATTTCAATATGATCGCTTGCACAGTGCTCCGTGGGATGCTTTTGGAAATCATTTTGTATCCAAATCCGGTTTTAAACTTCTCCACAACAGTATCACGGACCTGCCTGTTGTGTTCCTCGGTCTTCATGATGCTCTCTGTGCTTCAAACAGAACCCTGAGACTATCACAGAGCAGGTGCATTTATACGGAGACTTGATTACACACAGGTGGGTTATATTTATCATCATTAGGCATTTAGGACAACATTGGATCATTCAGAGATCCACAATGAACTTCTGGAGTGAGTTTGCTGCACTGAAAGTAAAGGGGACGAATAATATTGCATGCCCCACTTTTCAGTTTTTGAATTTCCACAAAAATAACCAATAAATTTTGTTCAACTTCACAATTGTGTTCCACTTGTTGATTCTTCACCAAAAAATTACATTTAGCATCTTTATGTTTGAAGCATGATATGTGGGAAAAGGTGGAAAAGTTCAAGGGGGCCGAATACTTTCGCAAGGCACTGTATATAGCCCTTTATTCCCTGTATATAAATGTCTTGTTAGCCAAATGGGCGTGGTCATCATCTTTTCTCTTTGGGAGTCTTTATGAGGTTGACACCCAATTGGAAAAAACATTAGGTTAACTTACTGGAAAAAGAGAAGGCCATATCTCAGGAACGGAAAGGCGCAGGAACAAAAGAAGAACATCCCCGGATTCAGGAGAACAGCGGTATTTATGCAGCGCCCCAGAGTCCTGGTCGTTGCAGTACTGTGGCTCCGCCGCTAAGGGGAGCTATGGTACGTCTGATGGCACTGAAGGAGTTCATCTGACCAGGTATCACAGACACCAATACATTTCACAGCCGGGCCTCCAGGGGGAGCTAAGGGTTCTATTCATTAGGCCACTCCTCACATACTGGTAAAACTGGGGGTCAGGCAGGAAGTTAGGTCAGAAAGCTGACTGGGTTGGAACCAGGCAACACCTTGTGGCAGAGGGTGTTGTGGGGGAAGATTCGGTAGGGCCCCTGTCGGGGGTGGGATCCTGACAGAGGTCTGGCAACTAGAGAGAACGTCACGGGACCGTGCCTGCTCAGCATAGCGGCGGTGCCCAAGGAAGGATTAGAAGCGAGATAGATTGTGCTGAGTGAGAAACGAGATCAAAGCAACAAGGAGAATACCAGTAGGAGTCGTGCTGTAAGACCGAGGCAACATCCTACTGAGGCGCACAACCGGCGGCCGGAACGCCGAGGAAGTATTCATACATCTAGCTTCAAGCAATACTTCAAACCAACGGCAGGACAGTAAGTCATAGGCGGGCTGTCTCACCTAAATCACCTACGAAGACATAGGGGGCAACTTGTGGAGAGGGGCGACTCTAGGGTCCCGGAAGAGCTCCGAGCCTATCCGTCATACGGGTGCCGTCCTAACCGTAACATCAGGGAGGGACGGAAGATTAGCAGAACATCATCTAATCGAGTTGTGAGGGAACTTAAGAAACAGACACAACAGTTGTGGGGACTTTCTGTAAGCACAGCAGGGAAGGACCACAACACATAGCGCTAGCAGGAAGGCACAGATTTCCACCTGCAAAGAGAACTCTGGAGGTGCCATTGGACCGGCCGGACTTGCGCAGCCTGGTTAACCGTATTCCGGATTGAGGACCCAGAGATCTTCAGTAAAGAGGTAAAGAGACTGCAACCTGGTGTCCTCATTATTTACTGCACTGCCCCACCACCACTATCCACATCTATTGCTGTACGCCCCTCAGCAGGGTCACGGACCGGGTCTAGCCACCGTGACAACCCCAGAGCAGAGACGCAGAGGCCCGGTACCGGGTACCCCTCGGCCCCTGCGGCAGTGGGGGCGCTACATTTACACCAGGTAAAAAAAGAAAACCTAATTATGGCAAGTGACAGGTTCTCTTTAATATTGGTAAAGTGCTGTCACTTCCTATACACACTGCTTACAACATACTGATCCTGCTTACAGTGTAAATATTTTCATTTGTACATTGCTTGAGTTGTGACATTTGCCTTTTAATCCAAGATATGCATCACTGGTGCTCGTTTTTGGAATCAGGCAGATTCTCAGAGGCCATTTCTTTTGTAGTTGGGAGCAAATCCACAAAACAGCTGGAAAGTGCCAAATTTGTATTTACATACTGAAAGCACAACATCCTCCAGCGAGCTCCTCGGCTCGATGTCCCTCTTCTCCTCATCTTAAAGTGCATTCATCCCTCGTCTTCCAGCTGATTCCCAGCTGCCAGTAGTGAAATACATACGCTGGCAGGGAAGTCGCCCCTCTTTTACAGCTGTGAAGTTTTGCCAACAGACATCTGTCTTTTTTCTTGATGATTGCAGACCTTGGTGGCAGAGGTTTTAGGGGTGAATGCCAAGTCTTCTGCCACACCTGCCATGCAAATAGTTGGCCTTCATTTATGGCAGATGACTGCACTATTTACCTGTGCAGATTCTGGATGTTTGAGAGACGTCAACAAGCGCTCTTCTTCATCCCAGGTGTATGGTTACCGAAAGCCAAGGGCCCCTGTGCGAGACTTGTGTCTGCCCCTCCATCATACCCGAAGGGTATAGTCATGCTTCTATATTCATGCACAAGCATATTAGCAACAAATATACACATACAAATCAAAGATCCGCTTAAAAACAAGATAATACCTTCTCTAATAGCACAGACCTGCTTACGCTCTGCATAATTTCATGTTTGCTTCAGTGACGGAAAGATGAAAGTTTTTACATACGTCAGGGAATCTGTCCGCAAATTTCTTTGCCAGGTAATCTGAGAACAGCATGGTGTAGGAGCTATGACCCTGATTCCAGCAATGTGCCTCTTGCTGGGCTGCTTGCTGTCATTTTGATACAATCACTGTATTCTCTGCTGCAGATCTTGGAATGCTGAGCTCTTTATAACCCCGCCTACACCACTGATTGGCCGCTTTCTGTGTACATAGACAGAAAGCTGCCAATCAGTGGTGGGGGCGTGGTTACATAGAGCAGCAAGACTATGAGGCACAAGATATCTAGTCCTCTAGTGATAAAATATGTGAAATAAGAGAGAGAGAGGAGCTCCAAGTGTGTTACCACAAATAGGAGTGAAATAGCTTGTGGAGGAGTTTGCTCCCCTGAGTTGAGATGTGGCACAACTCCGTTAATCCTATGGCAGATGGATAAACTGCTCCTCTGGCCAATGACCCACACTATGGTGGGAGGAGACATAAAGAAACTGAGGATAACAAGAGCGGTAATTCCCAGGCACTGCGAGTACTAAGACTGGATGTGCATTATTATTATTACCTGTTCCCGCAGAAAGAGTTGATCTCATTCCGAAACGTGTGTATAAATAAAGTTCACAATAACACACATCCAGTCTCAGCACTTCTTGGCAGCGCGCGTCGGGGACTTGTTACCCCTGTTTTTTCCTCAGTTTCTTCACTATTGATAAATTACTGATTTTATAGAAACAGTGACACAGCTCAGTAAGTGATACATCACTGTTATCAGGGTTTCAGCCCCTACATCATGCTGCTCTCTGATTACATAGCAAAACCTGCTGACAGATTCCCTTGAACTACACCGGTGCTAGGTTTTCTTGCTGTGAGAGAGGTAGACTGAAGCTTTTTTATAGTCTGGATACAGAGCTGTTTGCTCTATCCTTGTTAAATACTGTTGAAAAGAGTTAATCATTTTTCATTGGTCATATAATATTTCAGTTACCGTACATATATGCCATTATGACAACCCATCAAAATGGTAAATTTGGTCTCTTCTAAGAAAAAAAAGTCCATTTGTTAAATAGGTACAAAGTCAAATGTACAAACTGTAGCGCTTGCAACTTAAAACTTCTATGTCCCCTAAGCCTGGGGTAACTTTAAAGTTTTTTTTACCTTGCAATCCATAATAAATATGATCTCAATATACAATATATATGTTGCTATTGTGTGAGCCCATTACTGGAATGACTCGCCTTGCAGCCATTTCATTTGTGCAAACCTGATATGAGGAAATTCAATATTTCTTGTTTCGTCCTCTTCAGTTATCTCTGACTGCATTTCCATACCTGAAAGAGAAGTGAAGTCTCAGCTGGGAAAGTGTTGAAATGTATTTTGCCTTTAAGTGAATGAAGAGCATCAGATAACAAGCAGCTGATGGCTTGGATTTAGAGGCAAGTGATGTTTATTTATTTTTTTAATTGACTCCCAAAATTTGATTTATGCATCATTTAACAGTATGTAAAAACTTTGTTAAAATAAAATAAAAATCTAAGTTAAAATATTAAATAGCAAATAAATAAAATAAAAAATATTTGCAATTGAAGAATAAAAATAATATTCAAATAGTTTATTTGTATTTTAGGTGTCCTGCAGGTTTATGACGCCCCCTATGACTTGCTCCTTTACCTTCAATATCTTCTTGGCTAAGGCATTCCAACATCGAGGAAGGGATAATGGGCACAAACTGTACTACAGATCCACATTGTAAAAATCTGGAACGTGACATTCATGTAAGTTTACTTAAAGGGGTATGCCCATTTCATACATTTATGCCATAGATTTCTGATAGTTACGGGTTCCACTTCTGGGACCTAGACCTTGATTAGCAATTTTTTGGAACAACCATAGAAGTGAATGGAGAGCAATGTACAGCAAGCGGCCACCTCTATATTCCCACCAGTGTGAAAATGTGCACCATTCTTGAGATAGATACAAGATCAGGCTGGCATATAACAGATATTTAAACATATCCTGTACATAGGAGATGAGATGGGAATACCCCTTCATATACAAGTTGGCAACAAATTAATTGTCCCATGGGCCAACCTCTGGTTTATCACCAAATTATTCTCCACTAATTGCTTCTAAGGGACGCTATGATGCAGCATGGAGGCATGATATGTCCGCACACATACAGAGTTATTCTGACTCCATAACTAGACTGCGAGTGTGGAACTCTTTAGACAGCGTTTCTATGGATGTTTGTATAGACTTGTACTCACACCAAGAACTTTGTCAGATAGCTTAACTTGACTGCAGATGCACAGAGGACTGATATATCCGCACACATACAGAGTTATTCTGACTCCATAACTAGGCTGCGAGTGTAGAGCTCTTTAGACAGCATTTCTATGGATGTCTGTGTGGACTAGTATTCACACCAATAACTTTGTCAGATAACTTAATTCAACTGCAGATGCATGGAGGCATGATATGTCTGCACATATACAGAGTTATTCTGACCCCATAACTAGGCTGCGAGTGTGGAACTCTTTTGACAGTGTTTCTATGGATGTCTGTATGGACCAGTACTCACACCAAGAACTTCATCAGATAGCTTAACTCAACTGCAGAGGCACGTAAGAAGATTACAGAAGAAGTTTATCTCAGATTGAATTCTTGTATGATGCACAATAGTAACAGCTGCAGCAGCTTGAGAAAAGACAATTCTGAACCACAGATGTAGAGAGATGATCCTTCAATGATAGCAAATACTAACTGGGGAAAAAGGGAGCTTGACTACAAAGAGAGAGACCAGACAAGTTTCTAAAAGGTAAAAGGCAAACCTGATTGTCATGCTGCCGCAGTGTAGTATAACGGAACCTCCACCAGAGGGAGCTTGAAGTGAGACTGCACACACAGAGCAGCAGTACAGATGCCACCAAGTGGCGAGAGAGTGGTAAGACAAGCCGAGTCAAAATACAATCAGAGGCAGAAGTACAAAAAGGGATAAGCAGTACACGTGGTCAAGAACAAGCCAGGAGGTTCAGTAGTGGATAAGACAAAGTCAGAAGGCATAAGTGCCGAATGCGAGCCAAGTCAGGAACCAGAGAATCAAACAGACAAACGGAAACGCTGGGAAAAGGGCAGACAGAGGGAGTCAACAGACACGGGGCAAGTCAGGGATCACAGCAGGACAAATCAAGAGCTACCAGAGTCAGGTTCACATGCCGAAGGCAGAACTATAGCTGACACTGCCAGCAGGATGCATCAGAGCTAAATGACAAACCTGAACCCAGAATGAGGCAGAGCAAAGTTAACCCTTGACATGATCCGCCCGGAAAAAGGGCAGACAGGATTAAACCCTGGAACAGATCATGACACTGATTCCATAGCAGTATAACAACAACAATACAATGAATATACAATACTGTATGGTTCCCAAGTCGTAGGACATGACATGAGTCATATGGACTAAATGCACAGCACTGTATGATATGTCATGAGCCTGGGTCTTCTGCATTAAGGAGCATGTCAACACAAACAGAAAATATAGTAAAACATTTTTATTAATTGTTAAAAAAAAAAAAGTGGATGTTTAAGTCATAAATCAATGAAGAACTGTACAGTATTACCAGCTAAAGATAAAAGGGTGACTTGGGACTATATTGGAAGAGTATTAGTTGTTTTATTTCATTTCTTGTTTTCATAAATCAATATTACTCGTGAAAGTAAGAAACGTTATAATATATCTTATTAGAGACACTTTTTTTTCTCCTGGACTGAGTATTCATTTCTAACATTCTCATTTCATGGGTAAAATGTGTCTTCAGTGAATACATACTGTATTTTTCCCTTTACTGAGATAGGAGATGACAGTTGGTGCTCATAAAGTTCTATGGAGGACTGTAACTGTAGTTTCTGGAGAATTTCTGTGTTGGCCTCCAGCTCCTCCCTTCTCCATAGAGTTTTACAAGCACCAACTGTCACAAGCACCAACTGTTATCTCCTGCATCAGTAATAGGAAAATCTGTCTTCACTGAATGCAGATTTTACCCATGAATTGAGGGTGAAATCTAGGAGGAGAAATAATAAAATTTCTCTGATAAGATATATTACAACTTTGCTTATTTTAATGTGTATTATTGATTTATCAAATATAAATTAAAATGACGGTTACTCTTTAGGAGTTTCTGGATAGAAGGAGGTTAAGGGAGCAAATGCCCTCTGGTCCATTCCATACTTTAAAGTTAGTGATTGTCTCTGAGATGATCATAATGCACCTTTAACTCATGACGGTATAGTGAGGAATTGTAGCCTTGAGGGTGTAAACACAAGTTCTTGATACTAGTAAATCACTTCTAAACTTCTCATAATAGTCAGTCATTACAGGCTATTAATAAATAATTATACTTTAAGCCACATTCTTCCAATTACCCTCAATGCAAACAATAATTGTTCCGATGAAATGGAGGTCATAGTGCAACGGTTTAGTTAGGCAAATATGGAAAGAATTGCGAGCTACTTGTTCATACAATTTTCACAATTTTTCAGACTGGCTGCATTGCTTACAAAATTAAGATGCTGATGAAGATCTTCAGATGCTGTACCTTCTGTTCTAGTTCTTTTTTTCTTACTGGAAATAGTCCTTTAATAAGAGTACCATGCATGATCAGAAGCCTCACTTGTGCATAATAATATGCTTATAATTGTCATCGAGCCACCACTGGGAAATTCATTAATTCGGACTAAATCTTAAAGTCTTATCTTCAGCCACTCATAAACGTAATACTCAACTTCTCCACAAGCAACGCCCTTTTTGAGCCTAAAACATGAAATGTTGAATTATATTTTATTTCCTCTCCTGAGGAATAATCATTTCCTAGAATCTCTAACGAGCTTTCTTCAGACCATGGATAGTAGTTGCGTTCCAGGGTTGATCGCGCTCCTGAATTTCTTACCTCTTTAGGTCAGTGGCAAACAGTATCCATTCTTGACCACCGTGTTTATGGTCCTCAACCCTGAATGCTATTTTACACTTCTTCAAATAATCATAGACTTCTCGTCTAGGAAAGTTTTGTCTACTATCAACTTTCAGCTTGAAGGAGGCCACTAGGTATCTTGTTCGCAAATGTTTTCAGCTATATGGATCAGTGCTGTTGACTTACACATCAAGTTTCAATCGAAAATGTTGTCCTTTTTCTGGGAATCTACAATGTTCTACTCATACACTTACACAGAGGACACTAGACAAATCTAAGACAAAATGCATATAAACTAGAGTTTCTAAGAGTTCCAAGACTATATATTATTATATTGAGCATCCTGGGATTTTCAGTTTCTCAATCTTGGACTCTGAGAAGACGCAGGCCACTTCCTTGCCTTTTGATCTCATCATGATGACACTGATCAGACTATATCCACAGTTTCACAATATTTCGAACTCATATTTTTTACTCTTTCATCTAAATCTTTGGAGGATTTGGCCTTGATCCTAGATGGACAATGAACAGAAATCTTGGCCGTGATCCTAAGGTCAGTGTCTTACATTGAGTTATTTGGGAAGAAGAGCAGAGATGCTTCTAAATTCCTGAGAACGACCAGTTTAGATGCTTCCATGTTAAGATTTGAAATACCAACCTGCCCTAAAGGACAAGAACTGAAATGTAGCTTCAATTTTCAATGGGAGATAGATTGATTTAATAATAACGTGCAAAGGAAAAACATTGCAGTCAAAATTTGGGGTAACATAATGTGGTATTTCTATCTAGTTTCAAAAGTTTAGCTTTTAATCATAATTTGTTTGGTTTTTTTTTACTTTTTTTAAAAATATATTTTTATATAATTTAGCTTAAATTGTGTAATATTTACATGGCACTGATATATATGACACTTTTACCTTCCAACTCCCGTGTTACACACATGCTGGGCAGAGTCATGGGATTTAAATGTAGTTGTGACATTGTAGCATGGTGCATCCAAATTGTAAACATTCCCTATTGAGGTTATTATATATATATGTGTATATATATATATATATATATATATATATATATATATATATATATATATATATATATATATATATATATATATATATAGTACAGACCAAAAGTTTGGACACACCTTCTCATTTAAAGATTTTTCTGTATTTTCATGACTATGAAAATTGTACATTCACACTGAAGGAATCAAAACTATGAATTAACACATATGGAGTTATATACTTAACAAAAAAGTGTGAAACAAGTGAAATTATGTCTTATATTCTAGGTTCTTCAAAGTAGCCACCTTTTGCTTTGATGACTGCTTTGCACACTCTTGGCATTCTCTTGATGAGCTTCAAGAGGTAGTCACTGGGAATGGTCTTCCAACAATCTTGAAGGAGTTCCCAGAGATGCTTAGCACTTGTTGGCCCTTTTGCCTTCACTCTGCGGTCCAGCTCACCCCAAACCATCTCGATTGGGTTCAGGTCTGGTGACTGTGGAGGCCAGGTCATCTGGCATAGCAGCCCAATCACTCATCACCCCTTCTTGGTCAAATAACCCTTACACAGCCTGGAGGTGTGTTTGGGGTCATTGTCCTGTTGAAAAATAAATGATGGTCCAACTAAACGCAAACCGGATGGAATAGCATGCCGCTGCAAGATGCTGTGGTAGCCATGCTGGTTCAGTATGCCTTCCATTTTGAATAAATCCCCAACAGTGTCACCAGCAAAGCACC
Source organism: Ranitomeya variabilis (assembly GCF_051348905.1). Classification (NCBI taxonomy): domain Eukaryota; kingdom Metazoa; phylum Chordata; class Amphibia; order Anura; family Dendrobatidae; genus Ranitomeya; species Ranitomeya variabilis. The sequence goes on from NC_135235.1 coordinate 291,672,568, forward strand.
CCCACACCATCACACCTCCTCCTCCATGCTTCACGGTGGAAACCAGGCATGTAGAGTCCATCCGTTCACCTTTTCTGCGTCGCACAAAGACGTTGGTTGGAACCAAAGATCTCAAATTTGGACCCATCAGACCAAAGCACAGATTTCCACTGGTCTAATGTCCATTCCTTGTGTTCTTTAGCCCAAACAAGTTTCTTCTGCTTGTTGCCTGTCCTTAGCAGTGGATTCCTAGCAGCTATTTAACCTGAAGGCCTGCTGCACAAAGTCTCCTCTTAACGGTTGTTGTAGAGATGTGTCTGCTGCCAGAACTCTGTGTGGCATTGACCTGGTCTCTAATCTGAGCTGCTGTTAACCTGCGATTTCTGAGGCTGGTGACTCGGATAAAATTATCCACAGAAGCAGAGGTGACTCTTGGTCTTCCTTTCCTGGGGCGGTCCTCATGTGAGCCAGTTTCTTTGTAGCGCTTGATGGTTTTTGCCACTGCACTTGGGGACACTTTCAAAGTTTTCCCAATTTTTCGGACTGACTGACCTTCATGTCTTAAAGTAATGATGGCCACTCGTTTTTCTTTACTTAGCTGCTTTTTTCTTGCCATAATACAAATTCTAACAGTCTATTCAGAAGGACCATCAGCTGTGTATCCACCAGACTTCTGCACAACACAACTGATGGTCCCAACCCCATTTATAAGGCAAGAAATCCCACTTGAAGTGAAAACCATTCCCGGTGACTACCTCTTGAAGCTCATCAAGAGAATGCCAAGAGTGTGCAAAGCAGTCATCAAAGCAAAAGGTGGCTACTTTGAAGAACCTAGAATACAAGACATAATTTCAGCTGTTTCACACTTTTTTGTTAAGTATGCAATTCCACATGTGTTAATTCATAGTTTTGATGCCTTCAGTGTGAATGTACAATTTTCATAGTCATAAAAATACAGAAAAATCTTTAAATGAGGTGTGTCCAAACTTTTGGTCTGTACTGTATATCACCTGTATATATATGTATACATACAAGGTTTTGGAGATATATACCATATTTTCTGGTGTATAAGACGACTGGGCGTATAAGACGACCCCCAACTTTTCCATCTAAAATATGGAGTTTGGGATATACTCGCCGTATAAGACGGGGGGGTCATCTTATACGCCCAGTCATCTTATATGGCGTGTGAGGTCTGGATGGTTCCCAGGGTCTGGCGGAGAGGAGACTCTCCTTCAGGCCCTGGAATCCATATTCATCTAAAAAAAAAAGAATAAAGATAAAAAATATGGGATATGGGGTAAGTATTATTATTATTATTATTTATTTATATAGCACCATTAATTCCATGGTGCTGTACATGAGAAGGGTTACATACAGGGTTATAAATATCGTTTACAGTAAACAAGTTTACAGTGACAGACTGGTACAGAGGGGAGAGGACCCTGTCCTTGCGGACTTACATTCTATGTTAGTATATCTAAGTATATCCCATATTTTTTTTTTTTATTCTTTTTTTTTAATGAATATGGATCCTAGGGACTGAAGGAGAGGCTCCTCTCCTCCAGACCCTGGGTACCATCCAGGACCCCTCCCCGCACACGCCGTACCCAGCGTATAAGACGATCCCCAACTTTTGACATGATTTTCAGGGGTTAAAAAGTCGTCTTATACGCCGGAAAATACGGTAAAAATCATCTTCTTCTGGTAAAGACAATCTTTTATTGATTTTACAATATGCCTAGTGTCATTGTCATGCTGAAAAAAAAAATCTCTCTTCATCTACCTTTTTTTTTTAGCCGAGGCAAAATTGTCTAATATTTGGTTGAAACTGTTCAAATGGAACGTTGACTGAAGCTTCAGTTCCAGGTGCCAAAAAACAGCCTCAACGCATAATGTGGATTCCACCATGCTTCACTATGGGTATGGTGTTTTTTGGTGTTGTGCAGTGTTGATTTTGCACCAAAAATACCTTTTGGAATTATGGCCAAAAAGTTCAAACATGGACTCACGAGACCACAACAACTTTCACTACATGCTTTTGGCAGACTTGATGTAGGTTCAGGAAAAACATAACCAGGCTTGGATGTTTTTCTTTGTTATAAAAGGCTGCTGCCGGGGGGCGTGGCCTGACCGTTAATGGAGCAGGTCGCATAACGCGGGAGCTCCACTGCCAGGAAGATATAAGCGGCTCATAGCGACATACCCGCAGCCCTTCCGGTCCTGTACCACCTCGCACCAGTACCTCACTTACCGGTGAGTACATGGGGAAAACGAAAGCCGGCCCCAGGGATTCCACTAGGCGCATCGGTGATTTCTTTGCGGCCTCTCCCCAGACGTGCCAGACATCCAAGATGGCGCCGCTATCACCTAGACTGTCCCGCTCAGCGCGCCGAGGTTCTCAATCATCCACCTCGAGCGCAGCTGCAACAGACCTCACCGACGCCCCGATCACAGCGCCTATGATGAAGGTCATGTTGGGAGACCTATGCACTTCCCTTCAGGAAGATATGCGCGCTATGATGACGGACCTTAAAGGAGAGGTGGAGGAGCTGGGGAGCCGCACAGACCACCTAGAACAAAAGATGGCAGAACTTGTGGCCTCACATAATGATTTGTGGGATGCACATGAGAACCTAAGTTCTCTTGCTAACAAAACCCTCTCCAAAACTCTGGACCTGGAGGACAGATCTAGAAGAAATAACGTTAAGCTCAGAGGCATTGAAGAAACAGTGGGCTCAGAAGACTTAAGACCCTTCTTACAAGAGTTCATACTTGCTGTTCTCCCTAACGCAACTAAAGAGGGAGTTATTATTGATCGAATTCACCGGATCCCTAAGCCTTCAGGATTGGGCCCCACTGTCCCCAGAGATGTGCTGGCACGTATACACTTTTTCATCATGAAAGAGGAGTTTCTGCAAACACTAAGAAGTAAACCAACATTACCTGAACGCTTTGCTAAAGTCTCTGTCTTCCCTGACTTATCAGCCGGCACTTTGGCCCAACGCAGGGCTTTTTTGCCATATACCACAATATTAAGGGAGAAAGGGATCCTATACCGCTGGGGCTTTCCTACTAAGCTCTGCATTCGCAAAGACGGTTCATTCACCACCTGCCTAACCCCCTCACAAGCAGCAAAGACCTTGTCTCAATGGGGGTTGACTCCTCCCGGCTCTCTGCCCTCGACAACTGCTTCTCCTGGTCCTGGTGGATCTAAATCTGGAAGACGCCGGATTTCTCCGGACTGGAAGGTTGCCTGAAGTCACAACTTTACTGCTTCCTGGCTGGAATCCTCCTTTTTTTACTTCTTTTTCTTTTTTAGATTATTATTTTTCTCTATTCCCGCGCAAACTTTTATTTTTATTTTTTCTGCTGAGCTTGGTCCCCTGTAGGACCCACTCAGCATATTGCCCCATAGGTGAATTGTTTCTCTGTTTCACCTCTGGATTCGGGTAACACCTGAATGGACTCTCAGGTTATGGTTTTTTTGTTGTTTGTCTGTTCATACCCTTCCCTCTTCCCTCCTTTCCTCTCCCTCTTTCCTGCACCATTTTATTTGCTGGTTCCTCATGTTGGTCCACCTTGTCGCCATAAGATATTGCAATGTTTCTGGTTGAATGTTCATGCAGCGCCCCAGAGTCCTGGTCGTTGCAGTACTGTGGCTCCGCCGCTAAGGGGGGCTATGGTACGTCTGATGGCACTGAAGGAGTTCATCTGACCAGGTATCACAGACACCAATACATTTCACAGTCTGGCCTCCAGGGGGAGCTAAGGGTACTATTCATTAGGCCACTCCTCACAGTCTGGTAAAACTGGGGGTTAGGCAGGAAGTTAGAGAGAACGCTGACTGGGTTGGAACCAGGCAACACCTTGTGGCAGTGGGTGTTGTAGGGGAAGATTCGGTAGGGTCCCTGTCAGGGGTGGGATCCTGACAGAGGCCTGGCAAACAGAGAGAAAGCTACGGGACCGCGCCTGCACTTCATAGCGGCGGTGCCCTAAGAAAGGACAAGAAGCGAGATTTATTGTGCTGAGTGAGAAACGAGATCAACGCAACAGGGAGAATACCAGTAGGAGTCGTGCTGTTAGACCGAGGCAACATCCTACTGAGGCGTAAATAACCGGTGGCCGGAACGCCGAGGAAGTACAGGGCTCTAAGCATTACTTCAAACCAACGGCAGGGCAGAGAGCTATAGGCTGGCTGTCTCACCTACATCACCTACGCAGACATAGGGGGCAACTTGTGGAGAGGGGCGACTCTAGGGTCCCGGAAGAGCTCCGAGCCTTCCCGTCATACGGGTGCGTCCTACCATAAGATCTGGGGGACGAGAAGAAGAAGAAGAACATCAGAATCGAGTTGTGAGGGAACATGAGAAACAGACACAACAGTTGTGGGGACTATCCCGTAAGCACAGCAGGGGAGGACCACAACACATAAGCGCTAGAAGGAAGGCACAGATTTCCACCTGCGAAGGGAACTCTGGAGGTGCCATCGGACCGGCCGGACTTGCGCAGCCCGGCTAACCGTATTCCGGACTGAGGACCCAGAAGCCTTCAGTAAAGAGGTAAAGAGACTGCAACCTGGTGTCCTCGTTATTTACTGCACCGCACCACCACCTCCATCCACATCTATCACTGTACGCCCCTCAGCAGGGTCACGGACCGGGTCTAGCCACCGTGACAACCCTAGAGCAGAGACTCAGAGGCCCGGTACCGGGTACCCCTCGGCCCTGCGGCGGTGGGGGCTCTTCAACTTTGCGTCACGAACAGGATCTACTTAAGCCTGAAGAATCGGGTCATGTGTGCCTTGGAACTGTGATTTATTATACTTGGACTGTGACTTATTGCAAAGACTGTGTGTTGCTACTTGCCGCCAAAAGTTCCCGCCAAAACCCGCCGCCATTGCAGCGCCACAGGGAGCGCAGAGAGAGAAGGAGGGCGTGCCATGGGAGGAGACTACCAGAGCGGCACCAGGAGTAGCGACCGCCCCCTCCGAATTCTGCTGCGGGATGACGACTTGCCCAGCAGCAGAGGAGAACCGCCCCCTGATTTGCAACGGCGGGAACGAGGTGAGGAAGGAGCTCAACCTCGGAGAAATGGCGGAGTCAGGTGCATGCGTTGCCGCCGAATGCCAGACAGCGACGATGAGCAGCAAGTGCCCGAGCAACGGCGAGGTGATCCCGGCTTGCCCTCACCCATCAGAGACGGACTCGCGTCCACCGCCCGTGAAGGACCTGAACTCCTGGGAGCCGCCAGTGGAGGAGCCGAGCCTACCTATCCCAGCCATGGAACCTTGGAGGGCGGAGCCACGTCAAGAGGCCACTCCGGAAGAGCCGCGGTCCGGGCTGCAGCCGATTCCAGTGTCCTCATCAACAGAACAGATCGACATCGGTGGAATCACATCAGGCGCAGGTATGGACGGCACCCCTACTCCCCCGGCCGATTCTGCTCTCCCGACCGATCCGGCTCCCCTGACCGATCCCGCTCCTGTGACCGCTCCTCACCCCAGCAACAATGACCGCACCTTTACGGTGGAACGGGTGGTCCTCACCCCCGACGTGATGGGGAAGCTGGTACCTCCCCTACCGACCAAGATGGGGGAACCCATAGATGTGGGCCCAGATGGGGTGATCCTCCGGTGGGACACCCACTGGAACGAGCCGTATGGAGCTCCGGGGGAGAGCCTCACCCTTGCTGTGCTCACTTGGGAACAGTATAAACAATGTCTGATCCAACACTGGAAAAACCGAGACGAAACAGAGCAATCTGATATGCCGAAGACGCAACGCAGGAAGCCTGCGCACAACAGGAACGACGTGGTAAAGCGGGGGACTGTGCTAGCCTTCCACCCGAAGAGGGGTTGGGGCTCCATACAGGAACCGGGACTACCGACTAACGTCTTCGTTACTAGCTACAACGTAAAAACTCCCTGCTGCATTCGAGATGGTGACCCATTGCAAAGGGGGGATCAGGTGACCTACACTCGCCGCTGGAATGCACAAGGATGGTGCGCTCGGAACGTCCACCGGTGTGAGCCTGAGGGAGCGTCACCTGTTGCCGTGACCCCGATTGATCCGGATTTGACAGATCTCGTTACTATCACCACCGTCCGCCTTGTAGCAGCCGCCGAGCTTGCAAGCAGGATTAGCCTTCAAATCCAGACACCGGCTGATCTGATGGCACCTGGGAGACCAACTACCAGCACAGGTGCTGCATCGGCCGGGGACAGAAGACCACCCCCTACACTACAAGATGAGTAAGCAAAAATGCTTTAATGACTGTAAATAAGTTAACTGTTTTCATTGTTTTTCTCTGCTATTTTGCTGCTAAAACCCGTCCAGGGTTAACTCTTAAAGGGATCACTTTGTTGACCCGGGATCCCTATTGTTTTTGTTTGTTTTCTACGTTTTGCACAAGTTATCAAAGAACTGCTGAATCATGAACAATGCATGATACAAACTCCTTGTATATAGTTTGCACCTTCTTAAAGGTGCTCTCTACTGGTTTTACATAAAAGACGGACTCTTTGCGAAGATACGGTTCTTGGAACTTGCACTGGAGTCCTTGCTGCATACGGACCTGCGGCTTGAGAAGTTGCACTACCACGTAGAGACTTGGTCCTCTCTTAAAGGGGATGTTCACATCTTGCACTTATGTACAGTGTTGCCTTAAGATGGTTAGATGGCAATAATGTCTTGACAGAAAAAGTAATGATGTTGATATGTGAAAGTTAAATGTAACTAACTAGTTGATTGTAAGAAATGTTCAATAATGTTAATAGAAGAATGAGGACAGGAAGTGAACCCGTAGGGGCTAGTGGTGAGTCCTCTTAGGAGCCATATAGGGATGGCTCAGTGATCTTGAACTGAAAGAAAAATATGTTCTATACTGTGTATAGTAGTGGAAGGACAGTAGGCTCGGGCAGAAAGGAGCAGTCCTGTAACAGAAAGGAGAGGCAGTAGGTCTGGAGCAGTTAGGACAGGCGGTCCTGCAGACGTAAAGTAGGAGAATGCATAAAAGTTAATTAGCCTTATATGTGATATAAGAAGGTCTTTAGTGGATTTAGTGAGTATGTCCTTAAAGGCAAAGTTGGATTATTGTTCAGAATTTGCACTCAGTAGAATACCCAGGTGGGTAAGAAAAGTTATTTATAGTAAAGTTAATTAAAAGTGTTTAACCATGTTTGTAATGTTCAAGTGTCCTCACCTCCCATAAAGGGAAGCTCTGTTAAAAAAAAAAAAAAAAGTTGACTTGTACTTGCATTTTCAAAATTGTATGTCTTTTTGCTGACATGTATTGTTGTTTTCTTCCCAGTCCAGGAGTACTGGATTTAACCGGGGGGGAATGCAGCGCCCCAGAGTCCTGGTCGTTGCAGTACTGTGGCTCCGCCGCTAAGGGGGGCTATGGTACGTCTGATGGCACTGAAGGAGTTCATCTGACCAGGTATCACAGACACCAATACATTTCACAGTCTGGCCTCCAGGGGGAGCTAAGGGTACTATACATTAGGCCACTCCTCACAGTCTGGTAAAACTGGGGGTTAGGCAGGAAGTTAGAGAGAACGCTGACTGGGTTGGAACCAGGCAACACCTTGTGGCAGAGGGTGTTGTAGGGGAAGATTCGGTAGGGTCCCTGTCAGGGGTGGGATCCTGACAGAGGCCTGGCAAACAGAGAGAAAGCTACGGGACCGCGCCTGCACTTCATAGCGGCGGTGCCCTAAGAAAGGACAAGAAGCGAGATTTATTGTGCTGAGTGAGAAACGAGATCAACGCAACAGGGAGAATACCAGTAGGAGTCGTGCTGTTAGACCGAGGCAACATCCTACTGAGGCGTAAATAACCGGTGGCCGGAACGCCGAGGAAGTACAGGGCTCTAAGCATTACTTCAAACCAATGGCAGGGCAGAGAGCTATAGGCTGGCTGTCTCACCTACATCACCTACGCAGACATAGGGGGCAACTTGTGGAGAGGGGCGACTCTAGGGTCCCGGAAGAGCTCCGAGCCTTCCCGTCATACGGGTGCGTCCTACCATAAGATCTGGGGGACGAGAAGAAGAAGAACATCAGAATCGAGTTGTGAGGGAACACGAGAAACAGACACAACAGTTGTGGGGACTATCCCGTAAGCACAGCAGGGGAGGACCACAACACATAAGCGCTAGAAGGAAGGCACAGATTTCCACCTGCGAAGGGAACTCTGGAGGTGCCATCGGACCGGCCGGACTTGCGCAGCCCGGCTAACCGTATTCCGGACTGAGGACCCAGAAGCCTTCAGTAAAGAGGTAAAGAGACTGCAACCTGGTGTCCTCGTTATTTACTGCACCGCACCACCACCACCATCCACATCTATCACTGTACGCCCCTCAGCAGGGTCACGGACCGGTTCTAGCCACCGTGACAACCCCAGAGCAGAGACTCAGAGGCCCGGTACCGGGTACCCCTCGGCCCTGCGGCGGTGGGGGCGCTACATTCACATTTGCATTCTTCTTATTATTAATAATGTGTATCTCACTTTTTTTTTTAATGTTAATGGCCTCAACTCGCCTCGGAAGAGGTCTCTGGTTTGGCGTCAACTCTCTAAAATGCATCATGATATCGTTTGCATTCAAGAGACTCATTTGTTAGAACGAGATAACTTTAGAATGCATTCAGGCCTATACCCTCACCAATTTTTTGCCAATGCCAATTCCAAAAAAGCTGGAATCGCCATCTTTGTTAACAAAGCGATTTATTTTCAATTAGTTAACTCTGTGGCAGACCCTTTGGGCAGATTCCTCATAGTGCTATGCCTAATTAATAATACCCCCTATACTACTGCCTCCATTTACGCCCCAAACTTTGGCCAAATCAAGTTTTTAAACTCCTTTTTCCAAACGTTGAGCAGTATCCAACATGGTTATAAACTGATTGCAGGTGACTTTAACATTCCAGTATCTAAGGCCCTGGACTGCTCGGCCTCTTCTGTGTCCAGAGGTGAAGCAGCCAAACTTATTAATGCATTCAACCTTCATGATATCTGGAGATACTTCCACTGTAATGAGCGGGATTATCCAGGCGAGGTTCTTATAGCAGAATTGACTATATACTGGTGGATGATGTAGCCCTCCCTCACTGTATTTCCGCAGAGATAGGTAATATTACTTGGTCTGACCATGCACCTGTCTCGATCTCCCTAAAGGATCCTCTTGCAATTAGACCTCCCTCACATTGGCGGCTTAACGAATTCCTTCTAAAGGACCAATCAAATTCCCTAATGATAGAGGCCTCTTTAAAGGAATATTTCTCCATGAACGATACTGAGGAGATATGTGATGACTCCCTTTGGTTTGCTCATAAGGCGGTGATTCGTGGCCACTTTATCAAATTGGCTGCTTTAGCTAAGCGGAAATATAACATGAACCTCCACACAGCTTTGGGTGCGATAGCCCAACTTGAAGCTCAACACAAACTACTACCATCTCCGCAATTGCTCTCAGCACTTTCAGAAGCTCGCCTTCATCTCCGCCAATTGCTTCTCCGTAAAACAGAAAATGCTCTCAGGAAATCCAATGCCAAATTCTACTCAATGGGGGATCGAGCGGGTGCATTGCTGGCCAGGCGTGTCAAAAAAAGGGAGGCCCAGTCCAAAATTCACTACCTTCTGAGACCTGACGGCTCTCGTATTTACAATCCAATTCACATAGCGGAAGAGTTTGCGTCATACTACACCTCTCTATATAACCTTAACTTAGATGCCAATACTCCTCAACCGTCCCAACTCTCCATAGCCTCCTTCCTAGATAAGGCAAATCTACCTTCAGTTACTTCAGAACAACTATCCTTCCTTAATTCACCGATTGAGTCATCTGAAATAACCCAAATTATTAAAGAGACTAAAAAACGTTCAGCCCCTGGTCCGGATGGTTTTTCTTTTTCTTATTATTTTCAATTCCTCCCTATCCTGTCCCCCTACATCTTACGCCTCTTTAATCACTGGCTCTCTACGGGCAGTATTAAAAAGGAAGGCCTAGAAGCCTCTATAGCAACTCTTCCCAAACCAGGGAAGCCTATGACCTCCCCAGGGAACTTTCGCCCCATTGCTCTTTTAAACTGCGATGTCAAAATTTATGCTAAACTTTGGGCCAATAGGCTAATGACAATACTCCCTTCACTCGTACACCCGGACCAGGTTGGGTTTGTTCCTGGTAGACAGACCAGAGACGGCACAAGACGCTTGATTGATTTGCTGGATGTGGTGGAGAGGGGGACCCTTTGACAGAGTGCACTGGGGGTTTATTGATCTCACTCTTCAAAGATTCGGTCTCTCTGGCCAAATTACCAAAGCTATTATGGCCCTTTATTCCAATCCCTGTGCATCTGTCCGTTCTGGCGGTTTCAGATCCAGTGTTTTCCCCATCTCCAATGGTACCCACCAAGGCTGCCCTCTCTCCCCCATCATCTTTGCGCTCATTATGGAGCCTCTTGCTGCTACTGTAAGACAGTGCCCTAACATAAGAGAGATAAGGGTGGGCGATCATGAACATAAAATTGGTCTATACGCCGATGATGTAGTCTTAACTTGTTCAGCTCCTTTTGACTCCCTTAATGCTGTCTCCGATATTCTTGCGCAATTTGCTGAAGCTTCATATTACAAATTAAATTTATCTAAATCTACAATTTTCCCTCTATTCATTCCATCCTCTCTCCAGCGGCATATTCAATCTAAGTTCCCTTTCTTCTGGTCCCCTCTTGGCTTTACCTACTTAGGTATTCAAATATCTCATACCAAAAACATTGTCCACATTAACTGTGACGCAACTCTTTCTGATATAAAAAAAGAGCTAGACCAATTCTCTAACTCCCGCTTGTCCTGGATGGCCAGAATTCAAACTAGTAAGATGCTAATCCTTCCTAAGCTCATTTATCTTTTCAGATGTCTCCCTCTCTCCGTCCCATCTAGATATATATCAGCATTCCAATCTCTGATCGATCGTTTTATTTGGAATGGCAAACCCCATAGAATCAAACGATCGTTAATGTCACTCCCATACTCCAAAGGAGGTCTTGGGGCTCCTAGAGTCCAAGCCTACTATAAGGCTGCTCTTCTAGAACCTCTCAAAATCTGGTGGGAAGGTGGTTCGTCGCTTATGTGGTTTAATATAGAGTCTAACTTCGCTCCTAGACAATCTCTCAAAGTACTGTTGGAATTATGTTTGCTCCGGTCTGCCCCACATGGCCCCTTTCTTAATACAATACGCTCTGGCATAAAAATTTGGTCAGAATTATGCCCTACTCTTCTCTCTTTCTTAACCCATTTTGTGTCCCTTCAAGCTTTGGAATCTGCGGTTGATGGTTTGTCTCTCTCTGCCTGGGGGAGATGTGGGATTCTCTGGGTACGCGACTTATTTAACTCTGTTGGTCTGATACCATTCCCGGATTTGACTGCATGCTACTCTCTCCCTGGAGGATGTTTCTTCCAATATTTCCAAATTCGTAGCCTCCTGAAACGTTGCACCCAATTTGGGCCGCCCGCCCTTCACCCGGAAGAGGAGACTCCATTCCAAAGATTTTTTAGACCAAATACGTTGATTGCTCATGGCATTTCAATTATTTACAAAGCCCTCCTATCACATGACTTAGTATGCAAACTCCCTTTCATGTCCTCATGGGAGGCTGCCCTTTCTTTCGATGCTCCCCTGGCTGACTGGGACTTTGCTATGACACACCCATCCAAATTTTCTTCTTGTATTGGGCATTTAGAGCAAATTAAAAAAATCCACCTCCAATGGTACTTTACTCCAACCAAGTTGGCTAAATTCCACCTTTCTTCCTCCCCTCTGTGTTGGAAAGGTTGCAACCTCATTGGTTCGCTAGCCCACGTATGGTGGGAATGCCCGTGTCTTAGGTCATTTTGGTGTCAAGTTGAATCCATATTAATAGAGATTACTCAACTCCCTCTTGTTTTAACGGGCCCCCTCGCCATCTTGGGTATATCACTTTTGAATTTCCCCCGTCCCCTCCAACCCATAATCTCTAATATCCTTGTCGCTGCGAGGCACTGCATTGCAAAATATTGGAAATCCTCTTGCAGCGCCCCAGAGTCCTGGTCGTTGCAGTACTGATGCTCCGCCGCTAAGGGGGGCTATGGTACGTCTGATGGCACTGAAGGAATTCACCTGACCAGGTATCACAGACACCAATACACTTCACAGTCTGGCCTCCAGGGGGAGCTAAGGGTGCTATGTATTAGGCCACTCCTCACAGTCTGGTAAAACTGGGGGTTGGATAGGAAGTTACAGAGAAGCTGACTGGGAATCGAATAGGCAGCACCCTGTGGCAGAGGGTGTTGCGGGGAGAGACTCAGGGGGGTCCCTGTCAGGGGTGGGATCCTGACAGAGGCCTAGCGAACAGAGAGAACGTTACGGGACCGCGCCTGCACTAGATAGCGGCGGTGCCCTAAGAAAGGACGAGAAGCGAGGTATATTGTGCTGAGTGAGAAACGAGATCAACGCAACAAGGAGAAATACCAGTAGGAGTCGTGCTGTAAGACGAGGCAACATCCTACTGAGGCGCGTAACCGGTGGCCGGAACGCCGAGGAAGTACTAGGCTCCAAGCAGTACTTCAAACCTACGGCAGGACAGTCAGCTATAGGCGGGCTAAATAGCAAAAGATGGCGGCTAACAGCACTACCGTGATAAGTGGATGCACGTCCTAACTCCACAGGATCCAAAGGGAGAATTACATACCAATAGTTTCAAATTGAAGGACAGCATCCAATCCAGGTGAAGATCATAGATATCTTTATTGTGCCATAATGCAACGTTTCAACCCCTAAGGGTCTTTGTCAAGCATACACAACAGTGACATTGGCGGCCTTATATAGGAAGTAGACACCTATCCCCAATTGGGTCCGCCCATGAAAATTTGCATATACCATAATAAGTGATCAGAATACAAAATTGTGCAAAACATAACATATACAAAGTTAAAAACACAACATGATGTCCATAAAAGATCTAATACTCTTTAACTCCATCCGTGATCGGTTCCATAAGCACATGTATCATATTCAACATAAACAAACAGTGTTAGCTGTCAGTTCTGAACCTATCAGCAAGGTCTCCCATGTAGCTAACCTGCCAATAGTATCAATTCATTCATCCCAAAAAGCCCGCCGATATACGTAGCCAATCCTATGAACTGTTGCTCTAACCTCATAGCCAATCATGGCTCCATCTCCGCATTTTACCCAGCAGCTCACAAACCTGATTATAGCGGCAGTCAGCATGCCCACATTCAAACAAAAAGCCGGAAGTCGGGGCAACCCCCAGCGCGCACGCGCATGCCTCCGCCGTCTCTATAGCAGCGCCCAGCTGACACAAAGATAACAACGCGCCCGGCGAGACCGAAACAAACACCAGCGCGCACGCGCATGCGTCCTCAATCTCCACAGCGACGCTCAGCTGACACAGGGATAGCGACGTGCCCAGTGAAACCACAGCAAACCCCAGTGCGCACGCGCACGCGTCCTCCGTCTCCACAGTAACGCTTAGCTGACACAGGAATAGCGGTGAGAATGAAACAAATATAGAAACACCACCAACTAGCATGCGCTCACATTTGCCGTCTCCACGACGGCGCCCGTATAAATGCCGCAACCAAGTTATTGCAATACCATATATTCTCTCATCAAAAGAACGCCCATCAGCCTTTATATGAAAACTTAGTATCATGCAAAATCAGACGCTGTAGCGTCTGATAGCAGACTCTATCTGTTATGGTAGCGTTACACCCAGTCATAGCTGAGTAACTACATTTTTGTCAAAACTCACAAGCTTTAGTGACCACAGCAACAAACGCTACCATAACAGGCCGAAACAATCGCAAGTGCGCAGGCGCCCGTGTCCACCATCACTATGGTAACGCTCCGCTTACACGAAAATACCGGCGCCCTCCGTAAATGAATCAAAAAATAAAAGTAAAATAAAAAATAATAAACATCGCACGTGCCCACCATCTAAAGGGCATATTTTGGTGTATGAACGAAACCAACACCACAATATCGGCAATGGTGTATGTTCTAATCCAAGAACTCTCACACTCCATCGCAAGCTAACACTAGATTGTATAAAAGAAAACGCTACAGCGTTAAGGCAGATTCCACCCGCCACACAGAAGTTTAGTTATGTATAATACAATGGTCAAACCAAAATCCATTTGGAAGCCCAAAGTTAGTGCCTACGATCGACCGTCACCCAATACCATCAACATAAACAGTATTGCACATATACCCCGGCTATATGTATGTAAGGCAACAAAACCCTAAACACTCCATATAAAACCATAAACAAAGAAAACAAAAAAACGGAGTCTTCACAAAGGACATCATGTTACCCAATCACCCTCTAAAAGCAAATCCCACAGATTCCGAGACGCACGTACCAAAAAACGCCCATGGGAGTAAATAAATCAGGATGTACACAATATGAGATTGTAATCAATATTTAGCCCACCCGGCTGACGAGAACCCAATCTAGAGATCCATTTAAGTTCTTTCTTCTTTAACAATTTAACCCTATCACCACCTCTACGAAGAGGAGGTACACTATCAATCACTCTAAAACGTAATTGACTGACAGAATGTCCACATTCTACAAAGTGTCTAGGTACTGGCAATTCCACTTTTTTAGTTCTGATAGTGCTTTTGTGTTTCCCTATCCGAGATTTGATCTCCATAGTGGTCTCACCCACATAGTTAAGTCCACACGGACAAACAATAAGGTAAACCACAAAACTAGATGTACATGTATACCTCTCTCTAATGTAAAATCTCTGTCCCGTGTGTGGATGGCTAAAATAATCTCCCTTAATAATGTTCCCACAGCAAGCACATCCCAAACAAGGAAAGTTACCCAATTTTGGGGGACCCAAAAATCTCTGTGTACCACCTAATGACGGCCCAATATCAGACTTCACAAGTTTGTCTTTTAGATTATGTCCTCTCTTATAGGATAAAATCGGTGGCAAAGTAAATTCCTCAATATTAGGTAAACCTTGATGCAAAATGTGCCAGTGCCTAAGAATCATGTTTTTCACATGACCACTGGCCGTATTAAATGTGGAAACGAAAGGAATTCGTTTCTGTTTTGTCTTTACTTTCTTTTCCCTTACTAGAGCCCTCGGTGTCTGTTTAGCCCTGTTCAAAAAATTCCTTACACCATTCTCCGGATACCCCCTTCTCAGAAATTTATTACACATTTCGTCAAGTCTAGTATCTAGGCGAGACTCATCAGAGACAATACGCCTCACTCGAAGCATCTGACTCCAAGGTAATGACTCCATCATTTTCCTCGGATGATGACTACTGAATTGCAACAGGCTGTTTCTGTCCGTTGTTTTGACATACAAATCTGATTTGACCGAGGAGCCCTCCTTATATATCATTGTGTCCAAAAATTGAACCCGTTCTTGCGAATGCGTTATAGTGAAACTGAGTTCTGGAAAAATATCATTAAGTTCTCTATGAAAATCAAAAAGTTCCTCCAATGATCCCTCCCACACTACAAAAATATCATCTACATCATCTACATGGCGGTGCTTGAGGACCAGTACGTGTATGCCTCCCGGTTCTGGCCCCTTGTTCGGGCCTGGTGGCGCTACATTGATGATATTTTTGTAGTGTGGGAGGGATCATTGGAGGAACTTTTTGATTTTCATAGAGAACTTAATGATATTTTTCCAGAACTCAGTTTCACTATAACGCATTCGCAAGAACGGGTTCAATTTTTGGACACAATGATATATAAGGAGGGCTCCTCGGTCAAATCAGATTTGTATGTCAAAACAACGGACAGAAACAGCCTGTTGCAATTCAGTAGTCATCATCCGAGGAAAATGATGGAGTCATTACCTTGGAGTCAGATGCTTCGAGTGAGGCGTATTGTCTCTGATGAGTCTCGCCTAGATACTAGACTTGACGAAATGTGTAATAAATTTCTGAGAAGGGGGTATCCGGAGAATGGTGTAAGGAATTTTTTGAACAGGGCTAAACAGACACCGAGGGCTCTAGTAAGGGAAAAGAAAGTAAAGACAAAACAGAAACGAATTCCTTTCGTTTCCACATTTAATACGGCCAGTGGTCATGTGAAAAACATGATTCTTAGGCACTGGCACATTTTGCATCAAGGTTTACCTAATATTGAGGAATTTACTTTGCCACCGATTTTATCCTATAAGAGAGGACATAATCTAAAAGACAAACTTGTGAAGTCTGATATTGGGCCGTCATTAGGTGGTACACAGAGATTTTTGGGTCCCCCAAAATTGGGTAACTTTCCTTGTTTGGGATGTGCTTGCTGTGGGAACATTATTAAGGGAGATTATTTTAGCCATCCACACACGGGACAGAGATTTTACATTAGAGAGAGGTATACATGTACATCTAGTTTTGTGGTTTACCTTATTGTTTGTCCGTGTGGACTTAACTATGTGGGTGAGACCACTATGGAGATCAAATCTCGGATAGGGAAACACAAAAGCACTATCAGAACTAAAAAAGTGGAATTGCCAGTACCTAGACACTTTGTAGAATGTGGACATTCTGTCAGTCAATTACGTTTTAGAGTGATTGATAGTGTACCTCCTCTTCGTAGAGGTGGTGATAGGGTTAAATTGTTAAAGAAGAAAGAACTTAAATGGATCTCTAGATTGGGTTCTCGTCAGCCGGGTGGGCTAAATATTGATTACAATCTCATATTGTGTACATCCTGATTTATTTACTCCCATGGGCGTTTTTTGGTACGTGCGTCTCGGAATCTGTGGGATTTGCTTTTAGAGGGTGATTGGGTAACATGATGTCCTTTGTGAAGACTCCGTTTTTTTGTTTTCTTTGTTTATGGTTTTATATGGAGTGTTTAGGGTTTTGTTGCCTTACATACATATAGCCGGGGTATATGTGCAATACTGTTTATGTTGATGGTATTGGGTGACGGTCGATCGTAGGCACTAACTTTGGGCTTCCAAATGGATTTTGGTTTGACCATTGTATTATACATAACTAAACTTCTGTGTGGCGGGTGGAATCTGCCTTAACGCTGTAGCGTTTTCTTTTATACAATCTAGTGTTAGCTTGCGATGGAGTGTGAGAGTTCTTGGATTAGAACATACACCATTGCCGATATTGTGGTGTTGGTTTCGTTCATACACCAAAATATGCCCTTTAGATGGTGGGCACGTGCGATGTTTATTATTTTTTATTTTACTTTTATTTTTTGATTCATTTACGGAGGGCGCCGGTATTTTCGTGTAAGCGGAGCGTTACCATAGTGATGGTGGACACGGGCGCCTGCGCACTTGCGATTGTTTCGGCCTGTTATGGTAGCGTTTGTTGCTGTGGTCACTAAAGCTTGTGAGTTTTGACAAAAATGTAGTTACTCAGCTATGACTGGGTGTAACGCTACCATAACAGATAGAGTCTGCTATCAGACGCTACAGCGTCTGATTTTGCATGATACTAAGTTTTCATATAAAGGCTGATGGGCGTTCTTTTGATGAGAGAATATATGGTATTGCAATAACTTGGTTGCGGCATTTATACGGGCGCCGTCGTGGAGACGGCAAATGTGAGCGCATGCTAGTTGGTGGTTTTTCTATATTTGTTTCATTCTCACCGCTATTCCTGTGTCAGCTAAGCGTTACTGTGGAGACGGAGGACGCGTGCGCGTGCGCACTGGGGTTTGCTGTGGTTTCACTGGGCACGTCGCTATCCCTGTGTCAGCTGAGCGTCGCTGTGGAGATTGAGGACGCATGCGCGTGCGCGCTGGTGTTTGTTTCGGTCTCGCCGGGCGCGTTGTTATCTTTGTGTCAGCTGGGCGCTGCTATAGAGACGGCGGAGGCATGCGCGTGCGCGCTGGGGGTTGCCCCGACTTCCGGCTTTTTGTTTGAATGTGGGCATGCTGACTGCCGCTATAATCAGGTTTGTGAGCTGCTGGGTAAAATGCGGAGATGGAGCCATGATTGGCTATGAGGTTAGAGCAACAGTTCATAGGATTGGCTACGTATATCGGCGGGCTTTTTGGGATGAATGAATTGATACTATTGGCAGGTTAGCTACATGGGAGACCTTGCTGATAGGTTCAGAACTGACAGCTAACACTGTTTGTTTATGTTGAATATGATACATGTGCTTATGGAACCGATCACGGATGGAGTTAAAGAGTATTAGATCTTTTATGGACATCATGTTGTGTTTTTAACTTTGTATATGTTATGTTTTGCACAATTTTGTATTCTGATCACTTATTATGGTATATGCAAATTTTCATGGGCGGACCTAATTGGGGATAGGTGTCTACTTCCTATATAAGGCCGCCAATGTCACTGTTGTGTATGCTTGACAAAGACCCTTAGGGGTTGAAACGTTGCATTATGGCACAATAAAGATATCTATGATCTTCACCTGGATTGGATGCTGTCCTTCAATTTGAAACTATAGCTATAGGCGGGCTGTCTCACACAAATCACCTACGAAGACATAGGGGGCAACAACAGGAGAAGGGCGACACTAGGGTCCAGGAAGAGCTCCGAGCCTACCCGTCATACGGGTGCGTCCTAGCCATATCATCTGGGGGACGAAGAAGAACATCAGAATCGAGTTGTGAGGGAACACGAGAAACAGACACAACAGTTGTGGGGACTATCCCGTAAGCACAGCAGGGGAGGACCGCAACACACAAGCGCTAGAAGGTAGGCACAGATTTCCACCTGCAAAGGGAACTCTGGAGGTGCCATCGGACCGGCCGGACTTGCGCAGCCTGGTTAACCGTATTCCGGACTGAGGATCCTGAAGCCTTCAGTAAAGAGGTAAAGAGACTGCAACCTGGTGTCCTCGTTATTTACTGTGACCAGCACTGCACCGCACTACCACCACCATCCACACCTTTTATTGGGCGCCCCTCAGCAGGGTCACGGACCGGGTCTAGCCACCGTGACAACCCCAGAGCAGAGACTCAGAGGCCCGGTACCGGGTACTCCTCGGCCCTGCGGCAGTGGGGGCGCTACACTCTACAGTTCCCTTTAACCCCTTCATGACCCAGCCTATTTTGGCCTTAATGACCTTGCCGTTTTTTGCAATTCTGACCAGTGTCCCTTTATGAGGTAATAACTCAGGAACGCTTCAACGGATCCTAGCGATTCTGAGATTGTTTTTTCGTGACATATTGGGCTTCATGTTAGTGGTAAATTTAGGTCGATAATTTCTGAGTTTATTTGTGAAAAAAATGGAAATTTGGCGAAAATTTTGAAAATTTCGCAATTTTCACATTTTGAATTTTTATTCTGTTAAACCAGAGAGGTATGTGACACAAAACAGTTAATAAATAACATTTCTCACATGTCTACTTTACATCAGCACAATTTTGGAAACAAATTTTTTTTTTGCTAGGAAGTTATAAGGGTTAAAATTTGACCAGTGATTTCTCATTTTTACAACAAAATTTACAAAACCATTTTTTTTAGGGACCACCTCACATTTGAAGTCAGTTTGAGGGTTCTATATGGCTGAAAATACCCCAAAGTGACACCATTCTAAAAACTGCACCCCTCAAGGTGCTCAAAACCACATTCAAGAAGTTTATTAACCCTTCAGGTGTTTCACAGCAGCAGAAGCAACATGGAAGGAAAAAATGAACATTTAACTTTTTAGTCACAAAAATGATCTTTTAGCAACAATTTTTTTATTTTCCCAAGGGTAAAAGGAAAAACTGGACCATGAACGATGTTGTCCAATTTGTCCTGAGTACGCTGATACCTCATATGTGGGGGTAAACCACTGTTTGGGCATACGGCAGGGCTTGGAAGGAAAGGAGCGCCATTTGACTTTTTGAATGAAAAATTGGCTCCAATCTTTAGCGGACACCATGTCGCGTTTGGAGAGCCCCCGTGTGCCTAAACATTGGAGCTCCCCCACAAGTGACCCCATTTTGGAAACTAGACCCCCCAAGGAACTTATCTAGAAGCATAGTGAGCACTTTAAACCCCCAGGTGCTTCACAAATTGATCCGTAAAAATGAAACAGTACTTTTTTTTCACAAAAAAATTATTTTAGCCTCAATTTTTTCATTTTCACATGGGCAACAGGATAAAATGGATCCTAAAATTTGTTGGGCAATTTCTGCTGAGTATGTTGATACCTCATATGTGGGGGTAAACCACTGTTTGGGTGCACGGCAAGGCTCGGAAGGGAAGGAGCGCCATTTGACTTTTTGAATGAAAAATGATCTCCATCGCTAGCAGAAACCATGTCACGTTTGGAGAGCCCCCGTGTGCCTAAACATTGGAGCGCTCCCACAAGTGACCCCATTTTGGAAAGTAGACCCCCCAAGGAACTTATCTAGAAGCATAGTGAGCACTTTAAACTCTCAGGTGCTTCACAAATTGATCCGTAAAAATGAAAAAGTACTTTTTTTTCACACAAAATTTCTTTTAGCCTCAATTTTTTCATTTTCACATTGGCAACAGGATAAAATGGATCCTAAAATTTGTTGGGCAATTTCTGCTGAGTATGTTGATACCTCATATGTGGGGGTAAACCACTGTTTGGGTGCACGGCAAGGCTCGGAAGGGGAGGCGTGCCATTTGACTTTTTGAATGGAAAATTAGCTCCAATCGTTAGCGAACACCATGTCGCGTTTGGAGAGCCCCTGTGTGCCTAAACATTGGAGCTCCCCTACACGTGACCCCATTTTGGAAACTAGACCCCCCAAGGAACTTATCTAGATGCATAGTGAGCACTTATAACCCCCAGATGCTTCACAGAAGTTTATAACGCAGAGCCGTGAAAATAAAAAATAATTTTTCTTTCCTCAAAAATGATTTTTAGCCCAGGATTTTTTAATTTTCCAAGGGTAATAGGAGAAATTGGACCCCAAATGTTGTTGTCCAGTTTGTCCTGAGTACGATGATACCCCATGTGTGGGGGTAAACCACTGTTTGGGCACACGGCAGGGCTCGGAAGGGAAGGCACGCCATTTGGCTTTTTGAATGGAAAATTAGCTCCAATCATTAGCGGACACCATGTCACGTTTGGAGAGCCCCTGTGTGCCTAAACATTGGAGCTCCCTAACAAGTGACCCCATTTTGGAAACTAGACCTCCCAAGGAACTAATCTAGATGTGTGGTGAGCACTTTGAACCCCCAAGTGCTTCGCAGAAGTTTATAACGCAGAGCCGTGAAAATAATAAATGTGTTTCCTTTCCTCAAAAATATTTTTTTAGCCCAGAATTTTTTATTTTTGCAAGGGTAACAGGAGAAATTGGACCCCAAAAGTTGTTGTCCAGTTTCTCCTGAGTACGCTGATACCCCATATGTGGGGGTAAACCACTGTTTGGGCACATGCCGGGGCTCGGAAGGGAAGTAGTGACGTTTTGGAATGCAGACTTTGATGGAATGCTCTGCGGGCGTCACGTTGCATTTGCAGAGCCCCTGATGTGCCTAAACAGTAGGAACTCCCCACAAGTGACTCCATTTTGGAAACTAGACCCCAAAGGAACTTATCTAGATGTGTGGTGAGCACTTTGAACCCCCAAGTGCTTCGCAGAAGTTTATAACGCAGAGCCGTGAAAATAATAAATGTGTTTCCTTTCCTCAAAAATATTTTTTTAGCCCAGAATTTTTTATTTTTGCAAGGGTAACAGGAGAAATTGGACCCCAAAAGTTGTTGTCCAGTTTCTCCTGAGTACGCTGATACCCCATATGTGGGGGTAAACCACTGTTTGGGCACATGCCGGGGCTCGGAAGGGAAGTAGTGACGTTTTGGAATGCAGACTTTGATGGAATGGTCTGCTGGCGTCACGTTGCATTTGCAGAGCCCCTGATGTGCCTAAACAGTAGAAACACCCCACAAGTGACCCCATTTTGGAAACTAGACCCCCCAAGGAACTTATCTAGATGTGTGATGAGCACATTCAACCCCCAAGTGCTTCACAGAAGTTTACAACGCAGAGCCGTGAAAATAAAAAATCATTTTTCTTTCCTCAAAAAAGATGTTTTAGCAAGCAATTTTTTATTTTCAAAAGGGTAACAGGAGAAATTGGGCCCCAATGTTTGTTGCCCAGTTTGTTGTGAGTACAGTGATACCCCATATGTGGGGGTAAACCACTGTTTGGGCGCACGTCAGGGCTCGGAAGGGAAGTAGTGACATTTGAAATGCAGACTTTGATGGAATGGTCTGCGGGCGTCACGTTGCATTTGCAGAGCCCCTGATGTGCCTAAACAGTAGAAACACCCCACAAGTGACCCCATTTTGGAAACTAGACCCCCCAAGGAACTTATCTAGATGTGTGATGAGCACGTTCAACCCCCAAGTGCTTCACAGAAGTTTACAACGCAGAGCCGTGAAAATAAAAAATCATTCTTCTTTTCTCAAAAATTATGTCTTAGCAAGTAATTTTTTATTTTTGCAAGGGTAACAGGAGAAATTGGACCCCAACAGTTGTTGCCCAGTTTGTCCTGAGTACGCTGGTACCCCAAATGTGGGGGTAAACCACTGTTTGGGCACACGTCGGGGCTTGGAAGGGAGGGAGCACCATTTGACTTTTTGAATGCAAGATTGGCTGGAATCAATGGTGGCGCCATGTTGCGTTTGGAGACCCCTGATGTGCCTAAACAGTGGAAACCCCTCATTTCTAACTTCAACACTAACCCCAACACACCCCTAACCCTAATCCCAACTGTAGCCATAACCCTAATCCCAACCCTAACCCCAACACACCCCTAACCACAACCCTAACCCCAACACACCCGTAACCCTAATTCCAACCCTAGCCCTAATTCCAACCCTAACCCTAAGGGTATGTGCCCACGTAGCGGATTCGTGTGAGATTTTTCCGCACGACTTTTGAAAAATCTGCAAGTAAAAGGCACTGCGTTTTACCTGCGGATTTACAGCAGATTTCCAGTGTTTTTTTGTGCGGATTTCACCTGTGGATTCCTATTGAGGAACAGGTGTAAAACGCTGCGGAATCCGCACAAAGAATTGACATGCTATGGAAAATACAACGCAGCGTTTCTGCACGGAATTTTCCGCATTATGGGCACAGCGGATTTGGTTTTCCATAGGTGTACACGGTACTGTAAACCTGATGGAAAACTGCTACGAATTCGCAGCGGCCAATCCGCTGCGGATCCGCGGCCAATCCGCGGCGGATCCGCGGCCGATCCGCGGCGGATCCGCGGCCGATCCGCTGCGGATCCGCGGCCGATCCGCGGCCGATCCGCTGCGGATCCGCGGCCGATCCGCTGCGGATCCGCGGCCGATCCGCTGCGGATCCGCGGCCGATCCGCTGCGGATCCGCTGCCAAATCCGCACATGCCATAACCCTAACCCTACCCGTAACCCTAACCCTAGATCTAACCCTAACCCTAGTTCTAACCCTAACCCTAGTGGAAAAAAAAAAAAAAAAAAATATTTTCTTTATTTTATTATTGTCCCTATCTATGGGGGTGATAAAGGGGGGGGTTTATTTATTATTTTTTTTATTTTGATCGCTGTGGTAGAAACTACCACAGCGATCAAAATGTACCTGTAAGGAATCTGCCGGCTGGCGGGCGTACTGAGCATGCGCCCGCCATTTTGGAAGATGGCGGCGCCCAGCGAGGAGACGGCCGGACACCGGGAGGATCGGTAAGTATGAAGGGGTGGTGGGGGGGTGGATCTGAGCACAGGGGGGGTGATCGGAGGACGGGGGGAGCGGACAGCAGGACGGGGGAGCGGGCAGGAGCACGGGGCAGCGGAGCACAGGACGGAGGGGTACGGACCACGCACCGGAGCACTGGGGGGGCGATCGGTGGGGTGGGGGGTGGTCACTTCAGGTTTTCCAGCCATGGCCGATGATATTGCAGCATCGGCCATGGCTGGATTGTAATATTTCACCTGTTTTTTAGGTGAAATATTACAAATCGCTCTGATTGGCAGTTTCACTTTCAACAGCCAATCAGAGCGATCGTAGCCACGGGGGGGTGAAGCCACCCCCCCTGGGCTGAAGCACCACTCCCCCTGTCTCTGCAGATCGGGTAAAATGGGAGTTAACCCCTTCACCCGATCTGCAGGGACGCGATCATTCCATGACGCCACATAGGCGTCATGGGTCGGATTGGCACAGGTTTTCATGACGCCTATGTGGCGTCATGGGTCGGGAAGGGGTTAAAGACGAATTAGTTGCAAGGGTTAATCTGCACCTTAGCTACGAGTTGATCACAGTAGACGGTCTCTCTAAGAAGAACAAAATTCTCACATAGTGGGACCCTTGGATTTCATCCCCTTTTGTATCAATCCCTACCTCACTTCTTCCTAATCCTACCAGTTAATTGAGAGGTATTATGTTGATCCTTCTCTGCATTGTTATATTCTTTTGCATTTGGGAATACTGTGTATATTGGCCTTTTGTATCATATCAGTGGTGATTTCCGTCCCTTGTCTCCCCTTCTCCCTATTTCTTATATTGTTGTTACTGTAAAAAAATTTTACTCAATAAAAATTTGAATGGTTAAAAAAAAAAAAAGGCTGCTGCCTTGCTATTCTACCCTACAGGTTAAAAATATGAAGAATAAGGGAGATTGTTGTCACAGTAGTGCAGAACCAGTACTTGCCAGAAATTCCTGCAGATCCTTTAATGTTGCTCCTCACAGCCACCTGGATCAATTTTCATCTTGTATTTTCACAAATTTTTCAGGTTCATCCAGTTTTAGATGTCACTATTGTGCTAAATTTAAAGGGATTGTCCGGTCTAAAACTACAAATCTGCAGTCGCTCTATGTGACTTCAGACTTGTGAATCTTCACATCACATGTACTTTGACTTGTGACAGTGACATGCGGGGGTGACAAAGGTTTCTGCATGCCTGGAATTCTGACAACATGCACTGACACTGCGCTCTATTGTAGGCTTGTTACTGGTGATCTGAGAATTGAAAGAGAGTGCTGTCATTATGCAGATTGTACAGTGCACATTGTGCAGGGACTAGCCCAGCCCCTGATATGAAGGTCACTGATAATGCTTCATTTCAGGGAGACATCAGGGGCTGCGATAGTGACTGCAGCCTCTGCCCCTTGATGATGCTTTGTTTCAGTATCCCAGCATGCATTTGAAAAGGCTCCTTACCAGCTGAAACTAGATTGAGCTTTATTGTGTTTGGGAATAAATACAACTTTTGAGGGTTTTTTAAATAGGGAGTGCTACCATTCTTTATTGCATAGATAGATGTAATATACATAGTGTGTGAAGGTCACTGGTATAATTTTGGAGGGGAGATATGTGTCACTGAGAATGTTAGCCTCAGTGATACAAACCTGAAAAAATGCTATAGCATACTATGTGCTGATAGGGGTAAATCAGCCATATTAATGCCTGGGTTTTTGTCAACAGCTGAAGAGTGGGTAGGAGGCTGTTCACTATATCTTCACCCCCAGGATGTGGTCCAGAAGGTCAGTTTGGAGCCTTTTTGACTCATTCAGTGGATGAGATCTCCAGAGCTGTGCTTGTGTTAAAGAGAACTGAACCTTTTTTTTTTGTTTCCCTGAGCAGGTGGATCACTGCAGCCACGTAGACTGTACCGTATGCTATTTTGTTTTTCCTTTCCCGTTATGCCAGAAGGGTCATATTTATTAATCTAAGTTTTGCACTAGTTTATGCAGTATGTTTTTTAATAAATCAGGTGAAAACATAAACAGAAAGTGTTCCTGTGATTACCTCTTTAATCAGCCGGGTGAGTTGATCGACCACAGGAGATAAGAGATAGATTGATTACAGGTAGAATTTCTTATTTCTTGCAGTAACAGTATTGTATGTGCAGTTTTTTAACTATAGGCTTTCATAACAGACAATGATGATAGGTAGAATTTCTTGTTTATATTGTCACTATCCTCGCCTGGACATGCTTTGACTTTCCTTTCTGAATTCCTTGCGTTCTTCCTCCAAACTCAGCAGCTTCATCACCTTCACCAATTTGTCGCTTGGTTGGTTTTATCCCTCCAGTTGTTTAGAGAAACTTGCAATGATGTGCATGATTCTGTTAGCATGTCATTAATTATCGAAGCCACCAGCGCCTGTAATTAACAGTTAGCAGCGCGGCCACACGACGGTACACAGCTGATGATGGATGGCGCTTCACGTGAGAAATTAATATGTTGCTACAATAAGTTCAGCAAATTATTTCATGAAATGTGCAGATGTCACATCCCTGTATGTACAGAATTTACTGTCAGCTCCTGAAAGCAATGAAAGACAGACCGGCAGTAATCACACAAAAGAGGGTATTCTCAGAAACAGTCATTAAGTGTACACAATGCTGTAGACACACTCAACTAAGTATAAACTGGCAGTGCCCTGCAGGAGTAAGTGACCACCACACAGCAGCATTGCTTAAAGGGTTGTCCCATTGAAAAGCTGCACTAACTTCCTGAGCTTCTGGGTCCCCAGGCGCTCCGTTTTATTTCTTAGCCTGGTGTGAAGTCATCTGTTCGGTGTACGGTACACAGGTGATGTCTGACCAGCCCCACTAACCATAATAGTCCATGAGCCAAGAACCAAATTTGACGATATCGGTACCAAGCGGAGTGACTAATTCTCTTTGGTATTTTTAGGTAGATGCATGTCTGTAGTTTATTTTTTGATATGATAGCCCTTACATATACGTAGCTTATTAACCCCTTCAGCCCTAGGCCTATTTGTACCCAAGTGCCTAAGCCAATCTGACCTGTGCCACTTCATGGGCTAATAACTTTGGAACGCTTTCACCTATCCAAGCCATTCTGAGATTGTTTTCTCGTGACATATTGTACTTCACGTCAGTGCTAAATGGGAGTCAATATATTTTACCTTTCTATATAAAAAAATGCTAAATATTCGGAAATTTTGGAAAAATCGGCAATTTTTTAACTTTGAAATTCTCTGCTTTTTACAAAAATACTGATACCCCCCATAATAGTTATTAATTTACACTCCCCACATGTTTACTTCATATTGGCATCATTTTGAAAATGAAACCTTATTGTTTTACGACGTAATAGGGCTTATAGTTTTATGCGCAATTTTTCACATTTACAGCAAAACCCACTTTTCAAAGGACCAAGTCACTTCTGAAGTCACTTTAAGGGGCTTACATAACAGAAACCACCCATAAATTACCCCATTTTGCAAACTACACCCCTCAAGCTGTTCAAAACTCATTTTTAAAAACTGTTAACCCTTTAGGTGTTCCACAGGAATTTTAGCAGAATGAAGGCGAAATTTCAAAATTTCATTTTTTTTCCAGATATTACATTGTAATCCAATTTTACCTGCAACCTAGCAAGGGTTAACGGCAAACCCAAACTTGGTTACCCTAATTCTGCAGTTTATAGAAACACCCCACATGTACTCGTAAACTAAAGTATGGGCACACAGCACAGCTCAACACGGAAGGAGCGCTATGTGGTTTTTGGGTGGCGGATTCACTGGAAGAAATCTAGGGGGCCATGTCACATTTGAAGGCTGCCTGAGGTACCCCCACAGTGGAAACCCCAAAAAGTGACCCTATTTTGGAAACTACACCCCCAAGGAATCTTTTAGGGGGTATAGTGACCACTTTGACCCAACCAGTGTTTCACAGTAGTTGGAAACACTTGGTTGAGAAAATGGAAAAAGTGCATTTTTTACATGAAGGTGTCATTTTAGGCTCATTTTTTTATTTTTAAGAGGTGTACCAGCAAAAAATGCACCCCACTATTTGTTCACCAATCTCTCCCGAACACAACAACACCCGATATGTTGTCGTACACTGCAGTATTGGGGAACGGCAGGCCTCGGAAGGGAAGGAGCGCCAAATGACTTTTGGAGTGCAAATTTTACTGGAAGAAATCTAGGGGGCTATGTCACATTTGAAGACACCCTGAGGTGCCCCAACACACGCACACACACTGACACATACACGTTCTGTGTACACCAAAGCACGTACTGCTATCCTTTGCAGTTAAGTCTTTGACCGGCAATACAGAACTGATTCGAACTCTGAATCGTCTTGGCCACTGTGTGTCATATTCAATGGCTGAGGAGATCGATACAGCCCTTTGTATCCAGAAGTTGGAATGTTCAAAGGATGACATCCCAATGCCAGCAAGTATCTACCCAGGTGTGTTCACAACCCTGGCCTGGGATAACATTGACAGACTTGAGGAGACACTAAGTGGAGCAGGTACATCTCATAGAGTCAATGGCATTGCTGTTCAGTCCAATGTTGCATGCTCTGTGACAAAGAAAGTCCTGCCAGATGTAACCAAGTCGAAGAAAAGAAGCATAACTCTGACAGAATTAATGCTACCGATATACAATGTTGGGCAGCGGGGAGAGCCACCCAGGATTGAGACTTCGAATGTTAACACTACCAAGGAGGTCCAGGATTCAAAAACCAAAAACCATATCTGGCTTCTGGCTAGAATGTCAGACCATGAGGATCAGACCACCAGCAGTTGGACTGGGTTCAACATAAAAATCCGCAGCGACATTGTAGTGGCCCAGGACACTGTAAGCTACCTGCCCACTATCAATGCTCCTGCAACAGCCATGTCCACTGTGAATGAAGTCTTGGAGCAAACACATGCCATCATGCAGACCCTGAAGCTTAACAGAATTGTGTGTGTGTTTGATCAAGCACTCTATGCCAAAGCTGCCGAGGTTATCTGGAAACAGGAGAAGTTCAAGAACATTATAATTAGAATGGGTGTCTTCCACACAATCTGTAATCTCCTCTCTATCATAGGGAACAGATTTCAGGATGCAGGCCTTAGAGATCTGTGTGTTGAATCCGGTGTAATCGCTGAAGGATCAGTGTCTGGAGTGATGGACGGCCGGAGGTACAACAGAGCAGTGAGACTACACAAGCTGGTCTATGAAGCACTTATGAGGCTTGCATGGAAAAACTTCCTTCCATGGCTAGAAGAAAACCATGCAAGGGACCTTCACCATCTGGATGAAACACTGAAGAACATCACAAACTTTCGCATCAGTGTGTCGCAGGGATCCTTCGAAAAGCTCTTGGATAATGAATCTTGCACACTTACCCTGAAGCTCTTTCAAGTTTATCTTGAGACCCTCAGAAATGAACAACTCTCAGCATTCTGGATGTCATACTTGGACATGGTCGAGACCATGCTGGCCCTGGTTCGAGCTTCAAGAGAAGGCAACTGGATGCTTCACCTAGGAGCAATCCGACAGATGATACCATGGTGTTTTGCCTATGACAAGGTCAACTATGCCCGATACCTAACCTATTACTATGCCACAATGTCTCGGCTGCCCATAGAACACCCAGAGGTCCATGAATACTTCATGCAAGGTGGCTTTTCGGTCCAGATCGGTAGCAAGAATCCTTTTGGACGAATTCCTGTGGACCAGACCATTGAAGAGACAATCAACAAAGACACCCAGACACCAGGGGGCACAAAAGGCTTCAGCCTCAAAGTTGGAGCTGTTTCCAGGTTCTACCTGACATCAGAGTACCGCAGTATGTACTTGAGGCAGCTGAGGGCCCTGGTAGGCCAACAATATACTGACTTCAGCCATTCAGACCTACAGGTGTCTAGGATTAGAAGAGATGAAGCCGATGTCCAATCTTTCGTTCAACTGCTGGAGACAGGTTGGGTGAACCCCTTCAACAAAGAGCATAATGGTGAACTTATCAGTTTGTCAACAGCGACTGTAGCACCACCAGATGTAGCCAAAGACCTTCAAGGGGCATACAGTATAGGAGAGGATGCATATCAAACATTCAAGGATGAGCGTTTGGGTACCGATAAGCCAACTACATTGTTTCATGACAAGATGACGAAGAACAAACTTAAAACGTTCTCTAACATCCAAATGAAGACACGCAGACAAGGTCTTGGCAAGGAGGTAATTTTGAAGGCTGACAGAAACCTATTTGGCCAGATGATACTTGTAGCTGAGAACAGAAAGCTACAAATGAGTGATGTCTTGACTCATCCCCTGGGTCCATTGCCATGGGCACTTGCCAATGGTGATGGGTCTATCCGCAAGACCAACAAGGCTGCCCTCGCAAGGGAGTTGGAGAGGAATGCTCGTCCTGCAGAAGTGATCCCCGAGCCCTCTGCAACCATCATTGATGGGATGAGCCTGGTTCAGAAACTGAAGGGAAACAATGCAACATTTGGCCAGCTAGCAGGCACAGCAATGAGTCGCGCTATCCATGAGGGTGCTAAGAGCAAGCGCATTGATATTGTCTTTGACGTCTACAAGGAGACATCCATCAAAGATACAGAAAGAGTCAACAGATATGAAGGCACAGGGATCCATTTCAAGAACATTCAACATGGGCACAACATCCAGCAGTGGAAAAAGCTTCTAAGTAGTTCCTCCAACAAGGCAAGTCTCATAAAGTTTCTGGTAGAAGAATGGAAGGCGAAACACCACAGGGAGAAGCTTGAGGAGAAGGAGCTGTATGTCACATGTGAGCAGCTCTGCTTTAAGATCACCAAAGAACAGTGGGAAGAGGCTGCTGACCTTAAGTCAAATCAAGAAGAAGCAGACACACGCCTCCTTCTCCATGCTCTTCATGCAGCAGAATCTGGTTACAAGTCGGTCATCATCACTTCGGAGGATACTGATGTCATGGTCCTGTGTCTGGGCATGTGCCACAAAATCCCATCCCACCTGTTCCAGAAATGCGGTACACAGAACCGGACAAGATTCCTGGATATCACCACTCTGAGCCGAACATTGGGAGGCAGCGTATGTGATTCATTGATTGGTATGCATGCATTTACAGGCTGTGACACCGTCAGTGCATTCGCTGGCCGTGGGAAGATGACGACACTCAAGCAGTTGAAGATGAACAAGACATACCAGGATGCCTTTCAGGAAGTTGGTCGTTCATGGGAAGTGTCTACCGAACTTTTTGAGAAGTTACAGGAAATCACCTGCCACATGTACCTGCCAACTACCCAAACAACTGAGGTAAACAGGCTCCGTTATCAGCTGTTCTGTGCCAGACGTGGAGTGGTAGAGTCAAGTCAACTCCCTCCTTGCCAGGACTGCCTTTTCATGCATGCACTGCGTGCAAACTACCAGGCTGCGATCTGGAGGAGAAGTCTGCAGAGCCAGCCATGGGTTGCAAACCCAACAGACTGCGGTTGGATGATAGATAACGACGGAAAGCTTGTTGTCAAGTGGATGCAAGGGGCACCAGCACCAGAAGCTATTATACAGCTACTGTCCTGCAAGTGTGTGCGGTCATGTGAACTTCCTCAGTGTACTTGCCTCAGCAATGGCCTGAAGTGCACAGACATGTGCAGATTACAGACATGCCAGAACAAGGGTACTGAAGACGAGCCAGTAGAACAACAGTCAGATTCAGAGTCCGATGTTGAAGATATTATGGAGTAACATATACATATATATATATATATATATATATATATACATATATATATATATATATATATATATATATATATATATATATATATATATGCACATGACATGTTCAGTGTGTATTTACATAACTTGGATTAAATTTTGTTACAAATACTACATCTAGTCACTCCGGGTGGTACCGATATCGTCATATTTGGTTCTTGGCTCATGCTAAAATTCCTGTGGAACACCTAAAGGGTTAACAGTTTTTAAAAATGAGTTTTGAACAGCTTGAGGGGTGTAGTTTGCAAAATGGGGTAATTTATGGGTGGTTTCTGTTATGTAAGCCCCTTAAAGTGACTTCAGAAGTGACTTGGTCCTTTGAAAAGTGGGTTTTGCTGTAAATGTGAAAAATTGCGCATAAAACTATAAGCCCTATTACGTCGTAAAACAATAAGGTTTCATTTTCAAAATGATGCCAATATGAAGTAAACATGTGGGGAGTGTAAATTAATAACTATTATGGGGGGTATCAGTATTTTTGTAAAAAGCAGAGAATTTCAAAGTTAAAAAATTGCCGATTTTTCCAAAATTTCCGAATATTTAGCATTTTTTTATATAGAAAGGTAAAATATATTGACTCCCATTTAGCACTGACGTGAAGTACAATATGTCACGAGAAAACAATCTCAGAATGGCTTGGATAGGTGAAAGCGTTCCAAAGTTATTAGCCCATGAAGTGGCACAGGTCAGATTGGCTTAGGCACTTGGGTACAAATAGGCCTAGGGCTGAAGGGGTTAATAAGCTACGTATATGTAAGGGCTATCATATCAAAAAATAAACTACAGACATGCATCTACCTAAAAATACCAAAGAAAATTAGTCACTCCGGGTGGTACCGATATCTGGCCCGGCTCATGGACTATAAGCAGAGCTTTGGATCTAGGAGGGTTAGGAAAATCATGCAGCTCCTGTCGACGGTCAGTGACCACTGACCTGGCTGGACTCTGTACCGGGCTTGCAGAAAGCGATCAGTTTCTCTTTAACTGAAAGCAATACCTATGTAAGACTTGAATTTCCACACCTCCTTTTTTCCGATCCAATCATTGAACGAGGCAACAATCTCCATTTACATTACACATTTTTGGAAAGAGAAACGAGAATATTTTTGCTCGCTGAAACGATTTCTTGAAAAACGAACTAGCGCTTCTGGACACATCGTTCAATCGCGCAAACCATTCACATTGCACAATTTTCGTGAACATTGGATTGTTACCATTAGAATCGGTCATGGTAAATGCCCCTTCAAGGAAAATATCCTAGAAATCTGTTTCTTGCATCTGCCTTCAGTTAGCCACAATCTGTATTCTATGAGCAAAAGAAAAATACATTTTACCTTTATGCATTCTAAAAATGGCCACTCGCATGCAATAGCTGCCAACCAAAAATTGGTTTTGCACATAGCTACAGTAACTCTCCCAACTGCCTGAAACACACAAGCGCCAAACTATGCCGAGTGAACATCTGGTTCCAATGGGGAAAGAAGAGGAAGCCATCACCAGATCCTTCCTCTAAAACCAAAAGGATCTACCATCAAATTCCAACTCTCAGATCCTTCTCTACTCCGACTTTGCATGTTGGGGGAGTCAGGACGTGTCCCAAACCCATCAGATGGCCGGCATGTACCATTAAGATTGGCAGGTATCACTTAGATTGTCCGGTTCCACTAAGATCATCAGGTTTCACTAAGATCGTCAGGTTCCACTAAGATTGACCAGTCCCACTAAGTTTGTCAGGTTCCACTAAGATCGGCAGGTTCCACTAAGACCGGCAGGTTCCTTTAAGAAGGGCAGGTTTCACTAAGATCAGCAGGTTCCACTAAGATTGTCCGGTTTAATTAAGTTTGGCATGTTCCTCTAAAGGTACCTTCACACTGAACAACTTAACAACGATAACGATAGCGATCCGTGACGTTGCAGCGTCCTGGATAGCGATATCGTTGTGTTTGACACGCAGCAGCGATCTGGATCCTGCTGTGACATCGTTGGTCGGAGCTAGAAGGCCAGCACTTTATTTAGTCGCTGGCTCACCCGCTGACATCGCTGAGTCGGCGTGTGTGACGCTGATTCAGCGATGTCTTCACTGGTAACCAGGGTAAACATCGGGTTACTAAGCGCAGGGCCGCGCTTAGTAACCCGATGTTTACCCTGGTTACCAGTGTAAATGTAAAAAAACCAAACACTACATACTTACATTCCGGTGTCTGTCGCGTCCCCCGGCGTCCGCTTCCCTGCACTGTGTCAGCGCCGGCCGGCCGTAAAGCAGAGCACAGCGGAGACGTCACCGCTCTGCTTTACGGCCGGCGCTTACACAGTGCAGGGAAGCGGACGCCGGGGGAAGCGACAGACACCGGAATGTAAGTATGTAGTGTTTGGTTTTTTTTACATTTACACTGGTAACCAGGGTAAACATCGGGTTACTAAGCGCGGCCCTGCGCTTAGTAACCCGATGTTTACCCTGGTTACCCGGGGACTTCGGCATCGTTGGTCGCTGGAGAGCTGTCTGTGTGACAGCTCTCCAGCGACCACACAACGACGAAACAGCGACGCTGCAGCGATCGGCATCGTTGTCTATATCGCTGCAGCGTCTCTTAATGTGATGGTACCTTAAGATCGGCAAGTTCCACTAACATCAGCAGGTTCCACTAAGATTGGCAGGTTCCAGTTAAGGTACCGTCACATTAAGCGACGCTGCAGCGATATAGACAACGATGCTGATCGCTGCAGCGTCGCTGTTTCGTCGTTGTGTGGTCGCTGGAGAGCTGTCACACAGACAGCTCTCCAGCGACCAACGATGCCAAAGTCCCCGGGTAATTAGGGTAAACATCGGGTTACTAAGCGCAGGGCCGCGCTTAGTAACCCGATGTTTAGCCTGGTTACCAGTGTAAATGTAAAAAAAAACAAACACTACATACTTACATTCCGGTGTCTGTCGCGTCCCCCGGCGTCCGCTTCCCTGCACTGTGTAAGCGCCGGCCATAAAGCAGAGCGGTGACGTCACCGCTGTGCTCTGCTTTACGGCCGGCCGGCGCTGACACAGTGCAGGGAAGCAGACGCCGGGGGACGCGACAGACACCGGAATGTAAGTATGTAGTGTTTGTTTTTTTTACATTTACAATGGCAACCAGGGTAAATATCGGGTTACTAAGCGCGAACCTGCGCTTAGTAACCCGATGTTTACCCTGGTTACCAGTGAAGACATCGCTGAATCAGCGTCACACACGCCGACTCAGCGATGTCAGCGGGTGAGCCAGCGACGAAATAAAGTGCTGGCCTTCTAGCTCCGACCAACGATGTCACAGCAGGATCCTGATCGCTGCTGCGTGTCAAACACAACGATATCGCTATCCAGGACACTGCAACGTCACGGATCGCTATCGTTATCATTGTTAAGTTGTTCAGTGTGAAGGTACCTTTAGATCGGTAGGTTTCACTAGGATCATCTAGTTCTGCTAAGATCGGTAGGCTCCTTGAGGATGGGCAGGTTTCACTAAGATCAGCAGGTTCCACTAAGATTTTCCGGTTCAATTAAGATTGGCATGTTCCTTTAAGATCAGCAGGTTCCAGTAAGATCGGCAGGTTCCACTAAGGCTTCTTTTACACTTACTGCGATTTTGTGGCCCGTTTTTGCGACCCCAGTAGATTTCTATGGGGCCCCAAAAGAGTCGCAATAATTCCACGGAGCGCCGTATAGCCGTGAGGGCCATTATTGCTGCAGACCGTGAAAATTGCGGCAATACGGCCTGCAAAAAAGCCCCGCAATAACAGGCCACAAAAAAACCCGCTAAGTGTAAAAGAAGACTTAGATCGTCTAGTTCCACTAAGATCGTCAGGCTCCTTTAAGATGGGCAGGTTTCACTAAGATTAGCAGGCTCCACTAAAATCGTCCGCTTCCATTAATATCGGCATGTTCCTCTAAGATCAGCAGGTTCCACTAACATCAGCAGGTTCCACTAAGATCGGCAGGTTCCAGTAAGATCGGCAGGTTCCACTAAGATCGGCAGGTTCCAGTAAGATCGGCAGGTTCCAGTAAGATCGGCAGGTTCCAGTAAGATCGTCCGGTTCCACTAAGATCGGCAGGTTCCACTAAGATCGGCAGGTTCCAGTAAGATCGTCCGGTTCCACTAAGATCGGCAGGTTCCAATAAGATCAGCAGGTTCCAGTAAGATCGTCCGGTTCCACTAAGATCGGCAGGTTCCAGTAAGATCGGCAGGTTCCAGTAAGATCGTCCGGTTCCACTAAGATCGGCAGGTTCCAGTAAGATCGGCAGGTTCCAGTAAGATCGTCCGGTTCCACTAAGATCGGCAGGTTCCAGTAAGATCGGCAGGTTCCAGTAAGATCGTCCGGTTCCACTAAGATCGGCAGGTTCCAGTAAGATCGGCAGGTTCCAGTAAGATCGTCCGGTTCCACTAAGATCGGCAGGTTCCAGTAAGATCAGCAGGTTGAACCAAATTTCTCCAAATAATTATTGGGTCCATTACCACTGTCCACTGTCATTCTGTGGACCGGTCGGTCGCATACTCTTAAATTACTGTCTCACTTTTGTAAGACTTACATTTATTTTGACATAATTGTGCATGTTAAATCAGGCATCAATATCATTTGCCATCTTTGCTCTTCACCTTATCACCTTTCGAGGCAAATATCACGTCTTCACAATCTTGCAATTACTACTTAGCAACCAGTGTTGTACTCATGCTCAGCTATGGAAAACATATAACCAAATGACACTTATATGACACAGGTATGTAGCAGAAAAATCCAGGACTCTATGTAATTGGAACGTCGGGGAGAAAAGCCGAAGTTAGGGCATTTTTCCTGATCAGGAGACAGAATAAACAAATTCTATAAGACAGGGTGAATTCAAGTGTTGAAAAACACTCATGAAAGCCTAATACTCTGTCAGTATGATGAATCTGATGTGCGCTGTTCATACAGGTAAAGGTATGTACAGAACATGTCCTGGAGGTCTGGATGAAAGCTGTGATATTGCTGCTCTGCGCTCTCAGGATCCAGATGATATTCTCAGCTGGAGGTTCACGTTATGTGCTGGAGTAACTTGTCTGGGTCTTCTGCTCCATGGTCTTCACTCGTCTTGTCATCATCTGGTTGTGTTACTGAGAAATAAAAACGTGGAAGTGGAACTCTGATAATACATCATATTACTGACATGTCATTTTATTTATGTTTCTGTATATAGAAGGTATTGATAAAAGGGTGATAGATAAGAACTAGAAAGCAAGATTGATCCTTATATGCTGGAGATAGATAATAGATATATAATAGATGATAGATAGATAGATAGATAGATAGATAGATAGATAGATAGATAGATAGATAGATAGATTGATTCACATCCCAAACAAGAAAAAAGTGTGACCGGCAACGAACAAGCTGTATAATAGTAGAAACACCGCAAGTGTGATCCACTAAGGCTGGACGAGCTCAGTTTCCAAATGAGACAAGGGTGGTGCTCTGCATATGGAGTGCGTAATCCAAAGACATGAAAAAAGAAAGAAAAAATGCAGCACTCACCCACGATTCTCATCAAACTGTGTGTCCTTTATTTAGCATCACAAGCCATAATGGACTTAACGCGGCATCGGCAGGAGTGTAATAGGGAGCGGGAGCGTGCAGAGACGGGACGACGGCCGTTTCGCACAATAGTGCTTCTACGGGTCCATGTGAGTAAAACTGGTGATGTCATTTCCTTTTATAGGATTAAACTCACCACATTATATCAAGCAACATGTGCAATTAAAAACAAATAATCTCTGATTACAGTCAGCACATTACATAGAAAATTTGATGAAAATTGCCATGTCAATATTGTCATTAAGACCCCACGGTCCTTGGGCATTTGTTTTTAAAATCCACTTGACTTCGCGTTGCAATAGCAACCTATTATGGTTACCGCCTTGCTGTGGAAATTTAACCACTTCTATACCTGCAAAGCGTAACTGGCTTGGATCGCCGCTATGTTCATCTTGCATGTGTTTCACAAAGCGTACTCGTCCTTTGCCTGTCAATATTGAATTATAATGTTCGCGAAACCGGACCATCAGGGGTCTTATTGTTTTACCGGAAACTGTAGTGTGTGTCACCTACATAAAATTGAAAATCCCCTAAAAGTTGGCACTGTGGAGCATTTTGTAAAAGATTTTATAACGTGCAAAAGCAAATTCTTAGTGTATGTAATTTTCTGCCCATGTCACCGGTTTTATATCGGTAAAACAATAAGACCCCTGATAGTCCGGTTTCGCGAACATTATAATTCAATATTGACAGGCAAAGGACGAGTACGCTTTGTTAAACACATGCAAGATGAACATAGCGGCGATCCAAGCCAGTTACGCTTTGCAGGTATAGAAGTGGTTAAATTTCCTCAGCAAGGCAGTAACCATAATAGGTTGCTATTGCAACGCGAAGTCAAGTGGATTTTAAAAACAAATGCCCAAGGACCGTGGGGTCTTAATGACAATATTGACATGGCAATTTTCATCTAATTTTCTATGTAATGTGCTGACTGTAATCAGAGATTATTTGTTTTTAATTGCACATGTTGTTTGATATAATGTGGTGAGTTTAATCCTATAAAAGGAAATGACATCACCAGTTTTACTCACATGGACCCGTAGAAGCACTATTGTGCGAAACGGCCGTCGTCCCGTCTCTGCACGCTCCCGCTCCCTATTACACTCCTGCCGATGCCGCGTTAAGTCCATTATGGCTTGTGATGCTAAATAAAGGACACACAGTTTGATGAGAATCGTGGGTGAGTGCTGCATTTTTTCTTTCTTTTTTCATGTCTTTAGATAGATAGATAGATAATATATATATATATATATATATATATATATATATATATATATATATATATATATATACACACTACGGTTCCAAAGTTTAGGGTCACCCAGACAATTTTATATTTTCCATGAAAACTCATACTTTCATTAATCAAATGAATTGCCAAGTGAATTGAAAATCTAGTCCAGACATTGACAAGTTTCGAAAAAAAGATTTTTTATTTGAAATAATAATTTTCTTCTTCAAACTTTGCTTTAGTCAAAGAATGCTCCCTTTGCAGCAATTACAGCATTGCAGACCTTTGGTATTCTAGCAGTTAATTTGCTGAAGTAATCAGGAGAAATTTCACCCCATGCTTCCAGAAGCCCCTCCACAAGTTGGTTTGGTTTGATGGTCAGCATCCCAGAGTCGCCTTTTCACTGTAGACATTGACACTGGCGTTTTGCGTGTACTATTTAATGAAGCTGCCAGTTGAGGACCTGTGAGGCGTCAATTTCTGAAACTACAGACTCTAATGTACTTGTCTTGTTGCTCAGTTGTGCAGCGGGGCCTCCCACTTCTCTTTCTACTCTGGTTAGAGCCTGTTTATGCTCTCCTCTGAAGGGAGTAGTACACACCGTTGTAGGAAATCTTCAGTTTCTTGGCAATTTCTTGCATGGAATAGCCTTCATTTCCAAGAACAAGAATAGACTGTCGAGTTTCACATGAAAGTTCTTTTTTGCTGGCCATTTTGAGAGTTTAATGGAACCAACAAATGTAATGCTCCAGATTCTCAGCTAGCTCAAAGGAAGGTCAGCTTTATAGGTTCTCTAATCAGCCAAACTGTTTTTAGCTGTGCTAACATACTTGCACAAGGGTTTTCAAGGGTATTCTAACATCCATTAGCCTTCTTATACAGTTAGCAAACACAAAGTACCATAAGAACACTGGAGTGATGGTTGTTGGAAATGGGCTCTATACACCTATGAAGATATTGCATTACAAACCAGGCGTTTGCAGCTAGAATAGTCATTTACCACATTAACAAAGTATAGAGTTTATTTCTGAATCATTTAATGTTAGCTTCATTGGGAAAAAACTGTGCCTTTCTTTCAAAAATAAGGAAAATTCTAAGTGACCCTAAACTTTGGAACGGTAGTGTAGATAATAGATGGATACTAGATAGATAATAAATAGATGATAGATGATAGATAGATGACAGATAGATTATAGATGACAGATAATAGATGATAGATAATATAGATAATAGAAAGATAGATAATAGATAAATAGATAGATAGTAGATAGATAGAGAGATAACAGGTGGATAGATAACAGATAGATATATAATAGATAAATAGATAGATATATAATATATCCAAGTAAGAAATATAGAAGATGGAGAATGTGAATGAAGTAGAAAGTCAGACTTGTAGATCTTTCCAGTTAGCGGATATTGTTTCCAGTAATATGAATGTGTACTACATCTATACCTATCGTAATCATACTGAAAATAATAATAATCTTTATTTAGCGCTAACTAGTGTTGAGCATTCCGATACCGCAAGTATCGGGTATTGGCCGATACTTGCGGATATCGGAATTCCGATACCGAGATCCCATACTTTTGTGGTATCGGGTATCGGTATCGAAACAACATTAATGTGTAAAAGAAAGAATTAAAATAAAAAATATTGCTATACTCACCTCTCCGACGCAGCCTGAACCTTACCGAGGGAACCGGGAGCTTTCTTTGCTTAACCCCTTCACGACCTTTGACGCATACGCTGCGTCATGAAAGTCGGTGCCAATGCGACCTATGACGCAGCGTATGCGTCATGGAATGATCGCGCTCCTG
Source organism: Ranitomeya variabilis (assembly GCF_051348905.1). NCBI lineage: Eukaryota > Metazoa > Chordata > Amphibia > Anura > Dendrobatidae > Ranitomeya > Ranitomeya variabilis. Next base: position 291,712,631 of record NC_135235.1, read on the forward strand.
CAGATCGGGTGAAAGGGTTAACTCCAATCTCACCCGATCTGCAGAGACAGGGGGAGTGGTGCTTCAGCCCAGGGGGGGTGGCTACACCCCCCCGTGGCTACGATCGCTCTGATTGGCTGTTGAAAGTGAAACTGCCAATCAGAGCGATTTGTAATATTTCACCTAAAAAACAGGTGAAATATTACAATCCAGCCATGGCCGATGCTGCAATATCATCGGCCATGGCTGGAAATACTGATGTGAGCCCCCCCCCACCCCACCGATCGCCCCCCCAGTCCCCCGTTATGGGGTCCGGTCCCCTCCGTCCTGTGCTGCGCTGCCCCGTGCTTCTGCCCGCTCCCCCGTCCTGCTGTCCGCTCCCCCCTGTGGTCCGATCACCCCCCCTGTGCTCCAATCCACCCCCCCACCACCCCTTCATACTTACCGATCCTCCTGGTGTCCGGCCGTCTCCTCGCTGGGCGCCGCCATCTTCCAAAATGGCGGGCGCATGCTCAGTACGCCCGCCGGCAGATTCCATTCAAGTACATTTTGATCGCTGTGGTAGGTTCTACCACAGCGATCAAAATAAAAAAAATAATAAATAAACCCCCCCCCTTTATCACCCCCATAGATAGGGATAATAATAAAATAAAGAAAATATATATATATTTTTTTCCACTAGGGTTAGGGTTAGAACTAGGGTTAGGGTTAGAACTAGGGTTAGGGTTACGGGTAGGGTTAGGGTTAGGGGTAGGGTTAGGGGTAGGGTTAGGGTTATGGCATGTGCGGATTTGGCTGCGGATCCGCAGCGGATTGGCCGCGGATCCGCAGCGGATTGGATGCGGATCCGCAGCGGATTGGCCGCGGTTCCGCAGCGGATTGGCCGCGGTTCCGCAGCGGATTGGCCGCGGATCCGCAGCGGATTGGCCGCGGATCCGCAGCGGATTGGCCGCGGATCCGCAGCGGATTGGCCGCTGCGAATTCGTAGCAGTTTTCCATCAGGTTTACAGTACCGTGTACACCTTTGGAAAACCAAATCCGCTGTGCCCATGGTGCGGAAAATTCCGTGCAGAAACGCTGCGTTGTATTTTCCACAGCATGTCAATTCTTTGTGCGGATTCCGCAGCGTTTTACACCTGTTCCTCAATAGGAATCCGCAGGTGAAATCCGCACAAAAAAACACTGGAAATCTGCTGTAAATCCGCAGGTAAAACGCAGTGCCTTTTACTTGCAGATTTTTCAAAAGTCGTGCGGAAAAATCTCACACGAATCCGCTACGTGGGCACATACCCTTAGGGTTAGGGTTGGAATTAGGGCTAGGGTTGGAAATAGGGTTAAGATTAGGCTTGTGGTTAGGGTTACGGATAGGGTTAGGGGTGTGTTGGGGTTACAGTTGTGGTTAGGGTTGGGATTAGGGTTAGGGTTGGGATTAGGGTTAGGATTAGGGTTGGAATTAGGGTTACGGGTGTGTTGGGGTTAGGGTTGTGGTTAGGGGTGTGTTGGGGTTAGGGTTGGGATTAGGGTTATGGCTACAGTTGGGATTAGGATTAGGGGTGTGTTGGGGTTAGTGTTGAAGTTAGAAATGAGGGGTTTCCACTGTTTAGGCACATCAGGGGTCTCCAAACGCAACATGGCGCCACCATTGATTCCAGCCAATCTTGCATTCAAAAAGTCAAATGGTGCTCCCTCCCTTCCAAGCCCCGACGTGTGCCCAAACAGTGGTTTACCCCCACATTTGGGGTACCAGCGTACTCAGGACAAACTGGGCAACAACTGTTAGGGTCCAATTTCTCCTGTTACCCTTGCAAAAATAAAAAATTACTTGCTAAGACATAATTTTTGAGGAAAGAAGAATGATTTTTTATTTTCATGGCTCTGCGTTGTAAACTTCTGTGAAGCACTTGGGGGTTGAACGTGCTCATCACACATCTAGATAAGTTCCTTGGGGGGTCTAGTTTCCAAAATGGGGTCACTTGTGGGGTGTTTCTACTGTTTAGGCACATCAGGGGCTCTGCAAATGCAACGTGACGCCCGCAGACCATTCCATCAAAGTCTGCATTTCAAATGTCACTACTTCCCTTCCGAGCCCTGACGTGCACCCAAACAGTGGTTTACCCCCACATATGGGGTATCACTGTACTCACAACAAACTGGGCAACAAACATTGGGGCCCAATTTCTCCTGTTACCCTTGTGAAAATAAAAAATTGCTTGCTAAAACATCTTTTTTGAGGAAAGAAAAATGATTTTTTATTTTCACGGCTCTGCGTTGTAAACTTCTGTGAAGCACTTGGGGGTTCAACGTGCTCATCACACATCTAGATAAGTTCCTTGGGGGGTCTAGTTTCCAAAATGGGGTCACTTGTGGGGTGTTTCTACTGTTTAGGCACATCAGGGGATCTGCAAATGCAACGTGACGCCCGCAGACCATTCCATCAAAGTCTGCATTCCAAAACGTCACTACTTCCCTTCCGAGCCCCGGCATGTGCCCAAACAGTGGTTTACCCCCACATATGGGGTATCAGCGTACTCAGGAGAAACTGGACAACAACTTTTGGGGTCCAATTTCTCCTGTTACCCTTGCAAAAATAAAAAATTCTGGGCTAAAAAAATATTTTTGAGGAAAGGAAACACATTTATTATTTTCACGGCTCTGCGTTATAAACTTCTGCAAAGCACTTGGGGGTTCAAAGTGCTCACCACACATCTAGATTAGTTCCTTGGGAGGTCTAGTTTCCAAAATGGGGTCACTTGTGCGGGAGCTCCAATGTTTAGGCACACAGGGGCTCTCCAAACGTGACATGGTGTCCGCTAATGATTGGAGCTAATTTTCCATTCAAAAAGCCAAATGGCGTGCCTTCCCTTCCGAGCCCTGCCGTGTGCCCAAACAGTGGTTTACCCCCACATATGGGGTATCATCGTACTCAGGACAAACTGGACAACAACATTTGGGGTCCAATTTCTCCTATTACCCTTGGAAAATTAAAAAATCCTGGGCTAAAAATCATTTTTGAGGAAAGAAAAATTATTTTTTATTTTCACGGCTCTGCGTTATAAACTTCTGTGAAGCACCTGGGGGTTATAAGTGCTCACTATGCATCTAGATAAGTTCCTTGGGGGGTCTAGTTTCCAAAATGGGGTCACTTGTAGGGGAGCTCCAATGTTTAGGCACACAGGGGCTCTCCAAACGCGACATGGTGTCCGCTAACGATTGGAGCTAATTTTCCATTCAAAAAGTCAAATGGCACGCCTCCCCTTCCGAGCCTTGTCGTGCACCCAAACAGTGGTTTACCCCCACATATGAGGTATCAACGTACTCAGCAGAAATTGCCCAACAAATTTTAGGATCCATTTTATCCTGTTGCCCATGTGAAAATGAAAAAATTGAGGCTAAAAGAAATTTTGTGTGAAAAAAAAGTACTTTTTCATTTTTACGGATCAATTTGTGAAGCACCTGAGAGTTTAAAGTGCTCACTATGCTTCTAGATAAGTTCCTTGGGGGGTCTAGTTTCCAAAATGGGGTCACTTGTGGGAGCGCTCCAATGTTTAGGCACACAGGGGTTCTCCAAACGTGACATGGTCTCTGCTAGCGATGGAGATAATTTTTCATTCAAAAAGTCAAATGGCGCTCCTTCCCTTCCGAGCCTTACCATGTGCCCAAACAGTGGTTTACCCCCACATGTGAGGTATCAGTCTACTCAGGAGAAATTGTCCAACAAATTTTATGATCCATTTTATCCTGTTGCCCATGTGAAAATGAAAAAATTGAGGCTAAAATAATTTTTTTGTGGAAAAAAAGTACTGTTTCATTTTTACGGATCAATTTGTGAAGCACTTGGGGGTTTAAAGTGCTCACTATGCTTCTAGATAAGTTCCTTGGGGGGTCTAGTTTCCAAAATGGGGTCACTTGTGGGGGAGCTCCAATGTTTAGGCACACGGGGGCTCTCCAAACGCGACATGGTGTCCGCTAAAGATTGGAGCCAATTTTTCATTCAAAAAGTCAAATGGCGCTCCTTTCCTTCCAAGCCCTGCCGTATGCCCAAACAGTGGTTTACCCCCACATATGAGGTATCAGCTTACTCAGGACAAATTGGACAACATCGTTCATGGTCCAGTTTCTCCTTTTACCCTTGGGAAAATAAAAAAATTGTTGCTAAAAGATCATTTTTGTGACTAAAAAGTTAAATGTTCATTTTTTCCTTCCATGTTGCTTCTGCTGCTGTGAAACACCTGAAGGGTTAATAAACTTCTTAAATGTGGTTTTGAGCACCTTGAGGGGTGCAGTTTTTAGAATGGTGTCACTTTTGGGTATTTTCAGCCATATAGAACCCTCAAACTGACTTCAAATGTGAGGTGGTCCCTAAAAAAAATGGTTTTGTAAATTTTGTTGTAAAAATGGGAAATCACTGGTCAAATTTTAACCCTTATAACTTCCTAGCAAAAAAAAAATTTGTTTCCAAAATTGTGCTGATGTAAAGTAGACATGTGGGAAACGTTATTTATTAACTATTTTGTGTCACATAACTCTCTGGTTTAACAGAATAAAAATTCAAAATGTGAAAATTGCGAAATTTTCAAAATTTTCGCCAAATATCTGTTTTTTTTCACAAATCAACTCAGAAATTATCGACCTAAATTTACCACTAACATGAAGCTCAATATGTCACGAAAAAACAATCTCAGAATCGCTAGGATCCGTTGAAGCGTTCCTGAGTTATTACCTCATAAAGGGACACTGGTCAGAATTGCAAAAAACGGCAAGGTCATTAAGGCCAAAATAGGCTGGGTCATGAAGGGGTTAAAATGCGCGCGTTTACTGCCTTCCGTGACGTCATGGCTTGTGATTGGTCGCGTGCTGCCCATGTGGCCGCGACGCGACCAATCACAGCAAGCCGTGACGTAATTTTCAGATCCTGAATGCAGAATTAGGCATTCAGGACCTGAAATTACGTCACGGCTTGCTGTGATTGGTCGCGTCACGGTCACATGGGTGGCACGCAACCAATCACAAGCCGTGACGTAATTTTAAAATGCGCGCGTTTCCTGCCTCCCGTGACGTCACGGCTTGTGATTGGTCGCGTCGCCCATGTGACCGCGACGCGACCAATCACAGCAAGCCGTGACGTAATTTCAGGTCCTGAATGCCTAATTCTGCATTCAGGACCTGAAAATTACGTCACGGCTTGCTGTAATTGGTCGCGTCGCGGTCACATGGGCGGCACGCAACCAATCACAAGCCGTGACGTAATTTTAAAATGCGCGCGTTTCCTGCCTCCCGTGACGTCACGGCTTGTGATTGGTCGCGTCACCCATGTGACCGCGACGCGACCAGTCACAAGCCGTAACGTAATTTTCAAATCCTGAATGCCTAGAATTAGGCATTCAGGACCTGAAAATTACGTCACGGCTTGCTGTGATTGGTCGCGTCGCGGCCACATGGGCGGCACGCGACCAATCACAAGCCGTGACGTCACGGAAGGCAGTAAACGCGCGCATTTTAAGCAAAGAACGCTGCCGGTTCCCTCGGTGAGGTCCAGGCTGCGTCGGAGAGGTGAGTATAGCAATATTTTTTATTTTAATTCTTTCTTTTACACATTAATATGGATCCCAGGGCCTGAAGGAGAGTTTCCTCTCCTTCAGACCCTGGGAACCATCAGGGATACCGTCCGATACTTGAGTCCCATTGACTTGTATTGGTATCGGGTATCGGTATCGGATTAGATCCGATACTTTGCCGGTATCGGCCGATACTTTCCGATACCGATACTTTCAAGTATCGGACGGTATCGCTCAACACTAGCGCTAACATATTCCGCAGCACTTTACAGGTTGCACACATTATCATCACTGTCCCCAATGGGGCTCACAATCTAAATTCCCTATCAGTATGTCTTTGGAGTGTGGGAGGAAACCGGAGAACCTGGAGGAAACCCACGCAAACACGGGGAGAACATACAAACTCTGCAGATGTTGTCCTTGGCGGCATTTGAACCCAGGACTCCAGCGCTGCAAGGTTGCGGTGCTAACCACTGAGCCACCGTGCTACTGAAAAGCAGCATAAAGAGGACAGTTAGAGTAAAGGCTGTGATCTCTTTGGACTTTAGTTTGATAGACATAAATCAATATAATAGATCGGAGCATTTCCTACAGATTCAGCTTTAATACTTGAAAACAATAGTTTAATAACCTGACATGGGATGACGTGAGCAGCTCAGGATACAAGATCATATATTATTCAGTATCATCGTCCCATACCCGGCACTACATCTCGCCCACAGAATGAGCCACGAATGCCAAGGTGAGACATTTATCAAATATAAGCAGAGTTAATGAACTGTCAGCTGTGACTAACTCCTTTTCGACAGAAGGCATGAGAACCTCTTGATATGGGCGCACAGATGTCTAAGTCTCGTTATCTCAAAAAGCCAGGTGTTAACACAGGAAAATATTCTAGTTGTTTAAAAATAATTTACAGAACTTTTTATATTTCAAAAATATTACACAGCTTTTACATATATTTTATGTTGTTTTTATGGAATGTTATGAAGTCTTCCAAAATCTGTAATGTTCCACTTATGATAGGTTTGAAAATGATTATAATTCAATCATAATTTTACCGTTAAGATGATAATTACTAGGATTATTAGAATACAGTTTACTTTTCAAAGTAATTTTTTCTTTTGGATTTTTTGAATTTAATAAGACTTCTCCTTATTGTAAAATATAAAGAGAAAAAAATGATTATTGTTTGAGCAAATGAACGTATCATTGTGTGATTGTCAAATACCTTACTAGAGTGGACACAATGTTAACATTGATTTTCTGCATTGATTTCTAATCATTCACATTTCTAATTGGGAATCATCCCATTGCTTAAAGGGAATCTGTCAACAGGTTTTTGATATTTAATGTGTGAGCAGCATAATCTAGAGCAAGAGATTCTGATTCCAGGGATGGGTCACTTACTAGGCTGTGTGTTGTACTTTCAATACAATCAGTGTTTTATCAGCAAGAAATTATCACTGCAGGACTAGGTCTCATGTGCAGGCAAATCAGGCTAATCTGTGTAACCCCGCCCCCACTGATTGATAGCTTGCACACAGGACACAGGAAGCTGCCACTCAGTGGTTTGAGCGGAGTTACATAGGGCTTAACATTCTGACCACTGCTACATTTACAGCAGAGAAAGCAGGGATTCTATCAAAACTGCACCAATCAGCCCAGTAAGGGATACATAGTTGGAATCAGGCTCTCAACCCCTACACCATAATGCTCTCGGATTACATAGCAAAAAAAACTGCTGACAGATTCCCTTTAAATTTAAGTCTAGGGTCTGCGAAAACTCAATAAAAACAAGCTAGAAGTAATTAGGTGCTCAACGGCATTAAGTTGCTTGACTTAAGGATATTAAAGAGAACCTGTCAGCCCAATTTTGCAATGTAAAGACATGGCTGTAATGGTGCTGTTATACAGATTAATTTGATACCTTTGGTGAACAAATCCGCTTTTGTGCTCTGCTTTAATCAGCATTTGAAGTTTTCTTCTTATGAGAATTTGGTGCACAAGGGCGGGACTGTGCACTGGTTCTTCTCCTCCTGCCCACCTGCCTCCAGTCTTTGATTGATAGGTCCCTGATTTTTCAGCAACCTGCTTCCTGTTTGAAATCTTACCCTTATGGTTATTTCTCTATAAGAAATGTTCTAGTTTATAAACCTTGTTTCCAAAGGGAATAAAAAAAGGGACTGCAACGAGTTTCTAAATCTAAGACAGAAACAACATGAACATATACCCTGCTATAAGTAAGTAAAAGCAATAGTGCGTAAAATAACATAGGGGACTTAGTAAACACCATTTTTGATTAAAAAAAAAGCATCAAAGGCATCTCACCAGCGACAAGGTGCATCCAAATTCGGGATGGTCCTTGCCTCTAGTATTAAAACCTTACAATGTGATAAAGTGGCATCAATGTGAATAAGGGCAGGAATGGGTCACTGAGTGCCAGCCATGATATTTGGAAGAATATGAAATGAAGTCCGTCCATCCATTTATAAGACAAGAGGTGGACGTCCAGGCAAAATATCAGAGTCAACAAGTTGGATCATCACAAGGTCTATCAGATCTGGCGCAACAAACGGCAGTGGCAGTGGCTCGTATGCATCATAATTGTGAAATCACAGACATCCATGCAAGCAACATGTGACACACATTACACAAGACTGGAATGGTGGCACAAAAAAAGTTGAAAAAGCCTCGACTTCCATTTCGTCATAAGAAAAGTCAGCTCGAGTTTTAAAAAAAAGTCCGAAAAATGGACGGTAGAAGATTGGAAACGGGTGATTTGGAGCGATGAGACAAGTCAATAGACTAGGCTCTAATGGGTGCAAATGGGTCTGGAAGAAACATGGGAGGAAAGGGGCTAACGGATTGAAAAATTGAAGGAACTCTCATGTTCAATTTAGGAAACCTGGTGATATGGGGTTGTTTACAGCCAAAGGCGTTGGATACTTGACCAGGACACATGATAGTCTCAATTCTGAGCTATATGTGAGTATCTTGCAAGATGAGTTACTTCGTACACTCAAGTAGTATGGGTATGAAAGGGACAACATAGTGTTCCAGCAGGACAACAACCCAAAGCATATGTAGAGATTGGCGAAGAAATGGTTCAATGACAATGAAGTAGAGGTGCTGGATTGTTCCCCATAGTCCCCAGACCAAAATCCAATTCAACACTTGTGGGTAGAATTAAAGAAAAAGCTGTATAGATAATCGAGTGAGTTGACCAGTATGCACCAACTTTGGGAATATGTAGAAGAGACCTGGAATCAGATTTTGGTCAACTCATGCCTGAATCTGATCGAGAGCATGCCCAGAAGGATTCAGGCAGTGCTGAAAGCCAAAAGTAGATTTACAAAACACTAACAAAATAATAAAAATTAAAATGTAGATTTTTAGGAGCAAAATAGTAACAATGCAGTGACATGACAAGAATCTGGATAACTAATCATATGCTAAATAGTTGCAAGTAAAATGTATGTATGAGATAGCCAAGATGACAGTCTATAAAATGATGGTAATCTCAAATTCGAAGCTGTAGTGGATGTGAGATATAGAGCCTGAAAGTCAAAAGTTCAAAACATTGTTACTGTCGCCGGTTTACCATGACAGAGGAGCCAGAAGAGTGCAGCATCTGATTTCTCCTACTCCTCCTGCACTGTATAGAAGCACTTCAACTTCATAATAAACTGTGCAGGTTTCTATTAGCAGTGCAGGGGTTAATCTGCTCAGTTGAGAGCTCTTGGAAGCTTTCCTGCATTAAGCATCTCAGCTGTTCACTGTTGACCACTCCCGTCTTCTATATATTCTGGGTCCTGGCTAGCACTCATTGTCAGAGTTAGCTTATGCTGCATGGCTGGAGGTTGCCAGTGGTTATTTGTTGTGAATTCTGCTCTTGGGCTCCCTCCGGTGGTTGTAAGTGGTAGCGCTGCTGTCTCTGAATCGCAGCATTTATCAGGTGTGTTCACTTTTTGCAATTTTGACTGGGCTATTTAATCTTGCTTCACCCTTTAGTCAGTGCCAGTTGTCCATTGTTCCTGGAGGATTCACATCCCTGCCTGGTCTCTTCTGCTTTGCAGTTCATTTCAACAAAGATAAGTCCTGGCCTTGATTTTTGCTGTCCACATGCTGTGGCCTTATTGTTCAGTTCTTTTCCATGTTTTTGTCTTGTCCAGCTTGGTCTGTATAAGGATTTGTTTAGCCAAGCTGGTATCTCTGGAGATGCAGATATACCCTCCATATCTTTAGTTAGCTGTGGAGATTTTGTATTTTCTGTGGTGGATATTTTCTAGTGTTTTAATACTGACCGCATAGTACTCTGTCCTATCCTTTCTATTTAGCTAGAAGTGGCCTCCTTGCTAAATTCTCATTTCAGTCTGTGTATGTTTTTTCCCTCTCCTCTCACAGTCAATATTTGTGGGGGGCTGTCTATCCTTTGGGGATTTTCTCTGAGGCAAGATAGTTTTCCCTTTTCTATCTCTAGGGGTAATTAGTCCTCCGGCTGTGTCGAGATGTCTAGGGAGCGCTAGGTACATTCCACGGCTACTTCTAGTTGCGGTGTTAAGTTCAGGGTCTGCGGTCAGTACAGGTACCACCTTCTCCAGAGTACGTCTCATGCTGCTCTTAGGCCACCATATCATAACAGTACAACTGGCCAACAATGAGTTAACCGCATCTCAGAAGAAGGGAAGGAAAGTGCTGAGCCATTTTTTTTCTGTAGTCTGTTGTGTTTTTTTTTTTTCTTCCCTCTTTACCTCTGGGTGGCTCAGGAGTTCGGCGCTGGTATGGATGTTCAGGGATTGGCTTCTCGTGTGGATCAACTTGCTGCTAGAGTACAGGGTATTTCCGATTATATCGTTCAGACTCCGGTTTTAGAGCCTAGAATTCCAACTCCTGATTTGTTTTTTGGGGATAGGTCCAAATTTCTGAGCTTTAAAAATAACTGTAAACTGTTTTTTGCTCTGAAACCCCGTTCCTCTGGTGATCCCATCCAGCAGGTTAAAATTATTATATCTCTGCTGCGTGGTGACCCCAGGATTGGGCATTTGCCCTGGAACCTGGGAATCCGGCGTTGCTTAATGTAGACACCTTTTTTCAGGCGCTTGGGTTATTATTGTATGACAAACCTAATTCAGTGGATCATGCTGAGAAGACCTTGTTGGCCCTGTCTCAGGGCCAAGAAGTGGCAGAATCATATTGCCAGAAGTTTAGAAAATGGTCTGTACTGACTAAATGGATGAGGATGCCTTGGCGGCAATCTTCAGAAAGGATCTTTCTGAATCCGTTAAAGATGTTATGGTGGGGCTCCCCACGCCTGCTGGTCTGAGTGATTCTATGTCTCTGGCCATTCAGATTGATCGGCGCTTGCGCGAGCGGAGAGTTGTGCACACTATGGCATTGTCTTCCGAGCGGAGTCCTGAGCCTATGCAGTGTGATAGGATTGTGTCTAGAGCTGAACGACAAGGATTCAGACGTCAGAATAGGTTGTGTTTTTACTGCAGCGATTCTGCTCATGTTATTTCTGATTGCCCTAAGCGTACCAAGAGAATCGCTAGTTCTGTTACCATCAGTACTGTACAACCTAAATTTCTGTTATCTGTGACCCTGATCTGCTCATTGTCGTCATTTTCTGTCATGGCATTTGTGGATTCAGGCGCCGCTCTAAACTTAATGGACTTAGAATTTGCCAGACGTTGTGGTTTCCCCTTGCAGCGTTTGCAGAGTCCTATTCCTTTGAGGGGCATTGATGCTACATCGTTGGCTAAAAATAAACCTCAGTTTTGGACACAGCTGACCATGTGCATGGTGCCAGCCCATCAGGAAGATTGTCGTTTTCTGGTGTTGCGTAATTTGCATGATGCTATTGTGCTGGGTTTCCCATGGTTACAGGTGCATAATCCGGTATTAGATTGGAAATCTATGTCTGTGACTAGTTGGGGTTGTCAGGTGGTTCATGGTGACGTTCCTTTGATGTCAATTGCCTCCTCCCCCTCTTCTGAAATTCCTGAGTTTTTGTCAGATTTCCAGGATGTATTCAATGAGCCCAAGTCCAGTTCCCTTCCACCGCATAGGGACTGTGATTGTGCTATTGACTTGATTCCAGGCTGTAAGTTCCCTAAGGGCCGACTTTTCAACCTGACTGTGCCAGAACTGTTGTGGATTCTGTTTGTGGGCTCCCTCTGGTGGTTACTGCTGGTACTGGGTGACTTTGGTGGGTTGCGGCCTTTGGTTTCCACCTGTCCATCAGTGGCTGGGTGTTTCCTATTTTACCTGGCCTTTCTGTCATTTCCCTTGCCGGCTATCAATGTATTCAGATGTGCTCTGTTTGGTTCCTGCCTACCTGCTCCCAGATCTTTCAGGATAAGCTAAGTGCTGATTTTCAGTTGTTTGGTTTTTTGTCCAGCTTGCTTATTATGTCTCTATGCTAGCTGGTAGCTCTAGTGGACTGAGGTTCTCCCCATGTGCCATGAGTTGGCACATGGGTTCTTGTAATCTCAGGATGGTTTTTTTGATTAGGGTTTTTTGCTGACCGCTCAGTCCCCTTTTGTATCGTTCTGCTTTCTAGTTTACAGCGGGCCTCAATTTGCTAACACTATATATATCATCTCTATGTGTGTGCCTTCCTCTCATTTCACCGTCAATACATGTGGGGGGCAACTATATCTTTTGGGGGTCATTCCGCTGGAGGCAAGTGAGGTCTTTATTTTCTCTGCAGTACTAGTTAGCTCTTAGGCTGGTGCGTGGCGTCTAGAACCAACGTAGGCACGCTCCCTGGCTATCTCTAGTTGCGTTTGTCAGGCGTAGGGCAGCGGTCAGCCCAGGTTCCATCACCCTAGAGCTCGTCCGTAATATATTTGTACTTTGCTTGTCCTGTGCTATCCCTAGCCATTGGGATTCATGACACAGAACATACCGCCATGCGGAGCTATGTTAAGGAGTCCTTGGAGAAGGGGCATATTCGGCCATCTTCTTCACCATTGGGAGCAGGTTTTTTTTTTGTTGCCAAAAAAGATGGCTCCTTGAGACCCTGTATTGATTATCGCCTCTTGAATAAGATCACGGTCAAATTCCAATACCCTTTGCCTTTGCTTTCTGATCTGTTTGCTAGGATTAAGGGGGCTAGTTAGTTTACTAAGATTGACCTTTGAGGGGCATATAATCTTGTTCGTATTAAGCAGGGTGACGAATGGAAAACTGCGTTTAATACGCCCGAAGGCCATTTTGAATATCTTGTGATGCCATTCGGACTCTCTAATGCTCCATCTGTGTTTCAGTCCTTCATGCATGATATATTTCGGAATTATCTTGATAAATTCATGATTGTATATTTGGATGATATTTTGATTTTTTCAGATGATTGGGAGTCTCATGTGAAACAAGTCAGGATGGTATTTCAGATCCTTCGTGATAATGCCTTGTTTGTGAAGGGGTCTAAGTGCCTCTTTGGAGTACAGAAGATTTATTTTTTGGGCTTCATTTTTTCTCCCTCATCTATAGAAATGGATCCGGTTAAGGTTCAGGCCATTCATGATTGGATCCAGCCCACATCCGTGAAGAGCCTTCAGAAATTTTTGGGCTTTGCTAATTTTTATCGCCGTTTCATTGCCAACTTCTTCAGTGTGGTTAAACCCCTGACCGATTTGACGAAGAAAGGCGCTGATGTGACGAATTGGTCCTCTGCGGCTGTTTCTGCCTTTCAGGAGCTTAAACGCTGATTTACTTCTGCCCCTGTGTTGCGTCAGCCGGATGTTTCTCTTCCTTTTCAGGTTGAGGTTGACGCTTCTGAGATTGGGGCAGGGGCCGTTTTGTCTCAGAGGAATTCTGATGGTTCCTTGATGAAACCGTGTGCCTTCTTTTCTCGAAAGTTTTCGCCTGCGGAACGCAATTATGATGTCGGCAATCGTGAGTTGTTGGCTATGAAGTGGGCATTTGAGGAGTGGCGACATTGGCTTGAGGGGGCCAAGCACCGTATTGTGGTCTTGACCGATCATAAGAATCTGACTTATCTCGAGTCTGCCAAACGGCTGAATCCTAGACAGGCCCGATGGTCCCTGTTTTTCTCCCGTTTTGATTTTGTGGTCTCGTATCTTCCGGGTTCTAAGAATGTTAAGGCTGATGCCCTCTCTAGGAGCTTTTTGCCTGATTCTCCTGGGGTCCTTGAGCCGGTCGGTATTCTGAAGGAAGGGGTGATTCTTTCTGCCATCTCCCCTGATTTACGATGGGTTCTTCAGAAATTTCAGGCTGATAAACCTGACCGCTGTCAAGTGGGGAAATTGTTTGTTCCTGACAGATGGACTAGTAAAGTGATTTTGGAGGTTCATTGTTCTGTGTTAGACGGTCATCCTGGGATTTTTGGTACCAGAGATTTGGTTGGTAGGTCCTTTTGGTGGCCTTCTTTGTCACGGGATGTGCGTTCTTTTGTGCAGTCCTGTGGGACTTGTGCGCGGGCCAAGCCTTGCTGTTCCCGCGCTAGTGGGTTGCTTTTGCCTTTGCCGGTCCCTGAGAGGCCTTGGACGCATATTTCTATGGATTTTATTTCGGATCTTCCGGTTTCCCAGAGGATGTCAGTTATCTGGGTGGTTTGTGACCGGTTTTCTAAGATGGTTCATTTGGTACCTTTGCCTAAGTTGCCTTCCTCTTCTGATTTGGTTCCGTTGTTTTTTCAGCATGTGGTTCGTTTGCATGGCATACCGGAGAATATTGTGTCCGATAGAGGTTCCCAGTTTGTTTCTAGGTTTTGGCGGGCCTTTTGTGCTAGGCTGGGCATTGATTTGTCTTTTTCTTCCGCATTTCATCCTCAGACAAATGGCCAAACTGAGCGAACTAATCAGACTTTGGAAACTTATTTGAGATGCTTTGTGTCTGCTGATCAGGATGATTGGGTGGCTTTCTTGCCATTGGCCGAGTTTGCCCTTAGTAATCGGGCTAGTTCTGCTACCTTGGTTTCACCCTTCTTTTGTAATTCTGGTTTTCATCCTCGTTTTTCTTCAGGGCAGGTTGAGCCTTCTGATTGTCCTGGGGTGGACTCTGTGGTTGACAGGTTGCAGCAAATTTGGGCTCATGTTGTTGACAATTTGGTGTTGTCTCAGGAGGGGGCTCAGCGTTTTGCTAACCGTCGTCGGTGCGTTGGTTCCCGGCTTCAGGTTGGGGATTTGGTCTGGTTGTCTTCCCGTCATGTCCCTATGAAGGTTTCTTCCCCTAAGTTTAAGCCTCGGTTTATTGGCCCTTATAGGATTTCTGAGATTATCAATCCAGTGTCTTTTCGTTTGGCCCTTCCAGCCTCTTTTTCCATCCATAATGTTTTTCATAGATCTTTGTTGCGGAAATATGTGGTGCCCGTTGTTCCCTCTGTTGATCCTCCTGCCCGGGTGTTGATTGATGGGGAGTTGGAGTATGTGGTTGAGAAGATTTTGGATTCTCGTTTTTTGAGGCGGAAGCTTCAGTATCTTGTCAAATGGAAGGGTTATAGCCAGGAGGATAATTCTTGGGTTGTTGCCTCCGATGTTCATGCTGATGATTTGGTTTGTGCCTTTCATTTGGCTTGTCCGGATTGGCCTGGGGGCTCTGGTGAGGGTTCGGTGACCCCTCCTCAAGGGGGGGGGGGTACTGTTGTGAATTCTGCTCTTGGGCTCCCTCCGGTGGTTGTAAGTGGTAGCGCTGCTGTCTCTGAATCGCAGCATTTATCAGGTGTGTTCACTTTTTGCAATTTTGACTGGGCTATTTAATCTTGCTTCACCCTTTAGTCAGTGCCAGTTGTCCATTGTTCCTGGAGGATTCACATCCCTGCCTGGTCTCTTCTGCTTTGCAGTTCATTTCAACAAAGATAAGTTCTGGCCTTGATTTTTGCTGTCCACATGCTGTGGCCTTATTGTTCAGTTCTTTTCCATGTTTTTGTCTTGTCCAGCTTGGTCTGTATAAGGATTTGTTTAGCCAAGCTGGTATCTCTGGAGATGCAGATATACCCTCCATATCTTTAGTTAGCTGTGGAGATTTTGTATTTTCTGTGGTGGATATTTTCTAGTGTTTTAATACTGACCGCATAGTACTCTGTCCTATCCTTTCTATTTAGCTAGAAGTGGCCTCCTTTGCTAAATTCTCATTTCAGTCTGTGTATGTTTTTTCCCTCTCCTCTCACAGTCAATATTTGTGGGGGGCTGTCTATCCTTTGGGGATTTTCTCTGAGGCAAGATAGTTTTCCCTTTTCTATCTCTAGGGGTAATTAGTCCTCCGGCTGTGTCGAGATGTCTAGGGAGCGCTAGGTACATTCCACGGCACCTTCTAGTTGCGGTGTTAAGTTCAGGGTCTGCGGTCAGCACAGGTACCACCTTCTCCAGAGTACGTCTCATGCTGCTCTTAGGCCACCAGATCATAACAGTTATTATTGAAGAAGGCATTTGGTGGATTTATCGGTGACCGTTGCTAGGTTTTGGGTGTGTAATAATTCTACTTCTTTTCCTACTTTGGTTTAACCCCATCCTCCATTTTTACATTTAACCCCATCCTCCACTCCCCGCTGCATTTCTCTGTTGATTGTGTAAGTATATTTGTATGATTGGTATTTTTCTTTATCCCTGTTTGTATTACCTTGTTAGTCTGGTTGGTGTATTATTGTACACTATTACTCCGCTCTTCCCAGGGTGAGGGAAGGGTACAGACTGAGGGCAGATTTAGTAGCTATAACAAGGTACGTGGCCCTGGCGTCTTCACCATCAGAAGTAATCCGGGGAACAGGACGAGTTTGGGCACCCCTAGCTTTAGGGACAGGCAAGGAGCCCCTGGGCCTGGGACACCCGACAACAGTCGTGACAGTTACCCTTTTGCTCATTACTGTACTTGTAGCAGAGCATAAGTTCATTTTGTTTCTGTCTTAGGCATTGTCTGTTAAATGTCCAGTGAGAACATGCTCCTATTTTGCATGCATACCAACTTATACACCAGTTCATTTTTTTCTGTTGAATTTCTAAATCTCTGAAGGACCTAATAATTCCAGGTCTTACATTTTCAGTCCACTGATATAAAAGGTAACTGTGTAATACTTTATTTTTCCTGTGGAGGCACTGCAGGAAAATTAAACACCACATAAGAAAGATTATTTTTATTTGTCAGGGGACCTAGCAGCAAGACACCCTGTGATCATCTCAGGGGTATTTGGTTAATTTGCCTTTTGCATCCAAAAAAGCCACAAGGATGAATCAACTTATTAAAAGGAGGACAAAATAACTACATGTCAGTAAATAATGACGGCTACATGAATTAAAGTGAAAAGTATAACCCACTGCTGTGGAATCTACCACCACAGGCAAAAATGTTAACATTTATCATGACATTTTCATGCTGCAAGTAATAATGATGTTTTATCTCCTTATACATTGGCACTAAACCATCAAGATAAGTTGGTTGAATGTAGGAAAGCAGTAACTGTTAATATTCATAAATATACATTTTTCTTGCTTCTGGTTTTCAAAATTAATTATTTATACCAATTAGCCTTGTAATTAAAGTCGGATAGCAGCACAATACATGAGAAGCAGATAAGTCTCTGGCTGAAGCTCCTCTGCCAAAATAAGCTTAAGAAGCCCTCCTCCCATTAAAATTTTTATCTTCTTAATATATGGCAGTCATCATATTGTATGGCACTGTGTGCATACAATTGCTCATTTTGTATTATTAATTAATAAGTGCATAAGTCACTGCAAAAGTCAATGGAAGGAGGGAGGAGCAGAACAGCTGGGTGAGAAGTTGAAGAGGGGATGATAAATGCAGGGACAAGAGACTTCCTGTTTCTTCATAGAGCAGAGAAAAGAGAAGATTTAGGTGGGTAGAAAGACAACATGAGCAACTGTAAGTACACAATGCTATATAATATGATGATTGTAATATACAGTACAGACCAAAAGTTTAGACACACCTTCTCATTTAAAGATTTTTCTGTATTTTCATGACTATGAAAATTGTACATTCACACTGAAGGCATAAAAACTATGAATTAACACATGTGGAATTATATACTGTACTTAACAAAAAAGTGTGAAACAACTGAAATTATGTCATATTCTAGGTTCTTCAAAGTAGCCACCTTTTCCTTTGATGACTGCTTTGCACACTCTTGGCATTCTCTTGATGAGCTTCAAGAGGTAGTCACCGGGAATGGTCTTCCAAGAATCTTGAAGGAGTTCCCAGAGATGCTTAGCACGTGTTGGCCCTTTTGCCTTCACTCAGCAGTCCAGCTCACCCCAAACCATCTCGATTGGGTTCAGGTCTGGTGACTGTGGAGGCCAGGTCATCTGGCGTAGCACCCCATCTCTCTCCTTCTTGGTCAAATAGCCTTTACACAGGCTGGAGGTGTGTTTGGGGTCATTGTCCTGTTGAAAAATAAATGATGGTCCAACTAAACACAAACCGGATGGAATAGCATGCCGCTGCAAGATGCTGTGGTAGCCATGCTGGTTCAGTATGCCTTCAATTTTGAATAAATTCCCAACAGTGTCACCAGCAAAGCAACCCCATACCATCACACCTCCTCCTCCATGCTTCACGGTGGGAACCAGGCATGTAGAGTCCATCCGTTCACCTTTTCTGCGTCGCACAAAGACATGGTGGTCGGAACCAAAGATTTAAAATTTGGACTCATCAGACCAAAGCACAGATTTCCACTGGTTTAATGTCCATTCCTTGTGTTCTTTAGCCCAAACAAGTCTCTTCTGCTTGTTGCCTGTCCTTAGCAGTGGTTTCCCAGCAGCTATTTTACCATGAAGGCCTACTGCACAAAGTCTCCTCTTAACAGTTGTTGTAGAGATGTGTCTGCTGCTAGAACTCTGTGTGGCATTGACCTGGTCTCTAATCTGAGCTGTTATTAACCTGCAATTTCTGATGCTGGAGACTCGGATAAACTTATCCTCAGAAGCAGAGGTGACTCTTGGTCTTCCTTTCCTGGGGCGGTCCTCATGTAAGCCAGTTTCTTTGTAGTGCTTGATGGTTTTTGCCACTGCACTTGGGGACACTTTCAAAGTTTGCCAAATTTTTCGGACTGACTGACTTTCATTTCTTAAAGTAATGATGGCCACTCGTTTTTCTTTACTTAGCTGCTTTTTTCTTGCCATAATACAAATTCTAACAATCTATTCAGTAGGACTATCAGCTGTGTATCCACCAGACTTCTGCACAACACAACTGATGGTCCCAACCCTATTTATAAGGCAAGAAATCCCACTTATTAAAACTGACAGGGCACACCTGTGAAGAGAAAACCATTCCCGGTGACTACCTCTTGAAGCTCATCAAGAGAATGCCAAGAGTGTGCAAAGCAGTCATCAAAGCAAAAGGTGGCTACTTTGAAGAACCTAGAATATAAGACATATTTTCAGTTGTTTCACACTTTTTTGTTAAGTATATAATTCCACATGTGTTAATTCATAGTATTGATGCCTTCAGTGTGAATGTACAACTTTCATAGTCATGAAAATACAGAAAAATCTTTAAATGAGAAGGTGTGTCCAAACTTTTGGTCTGTACTGAATATCGAGAGGATGAAAACTTTTATGGGGGTGCTTGTTTAAGGCTATGGTCACATCAGTATATTTTCTCTCATCTGAGAGAATTGAGCCTAGTATGCTAATCACACTTTGATCAAATTGTGATCAGAGTTTGTTCAAAGTATGATCCAATTTTCTTGGTTGTGGGGAAGATGAAAAGATAGCAGGCGGATTATTAATGAAGTCAGAATTGTGCAGAACAAAAACATTCATAAAAGTATGTAAGGTTGAAAGGTAAAAAGAACATGAGAATTTTTACTCAGAAGAAATGGATGTCTGGAAAGGCACCAACACCCGACGCGCGTTTCGCATACAATCTTCTCAGCGAGTTGCATTAATTCTTGGTAAAAATTCTCATATTCTTTCTTCTTTTTTGTGCAAGCATTTTGGTATTTCTAGCACTATGCTGTGACATGTACACATATATGCTGTATTGTTACTCTGCTTCATATCTCATTTGTGACTCCAGGTAGCCCCTATTTTTCTTAAAACCCATACTGTGTCGTTTACCCCTAAATAGTAATCATGTTTTATTATGTATAATAATAATAATAAAGCTTGTTATATTTTTAGGAATACTATTGTCCTGCACCATTTTTTCTTGATTGAAGTTCTGTCCATTAGGTGCTTATGTTTGGACCACAGATCACTGGTATATATTTGATCTTTAGGTTTTGATTTGGAGTGACAACCAACAACTACAGGAGGCATTAGAGAATACTATTTTGCACCCTTTTTCCAGGAAACTTTGCCGCAAATGCTGGATCTCTTCCAGAATTATGACATCTACTGTCTTAGTCATTTCTCTCAATATCCTTGAACACCAGTATCAGGTCGGTCTCTATACTCAACCCTTACTGTACTCCTCCTACCCCTCCATAAATCATATACATTGAGTTCAGTCCTAGAATCAATTGGAGGCGTACGATTTATGTATTTGAACATTCAACAGAATTTTTAATCTCTGTAGTCAAATAAAACTGCACTAAAATGCTATAATACATAGTAAAAAAATAAACCAATTTCTGTTAATGAGCAAATGGGGCCTTTCTCTAATAAGACGACTGCATAAATGTTGTATGTTTTGTACAGGGGGAATGAAACCAGAACAAATTGTGATACATAACCCAGTGATTCCTTAAACATGCCGGAGATACTAGCGTATCATGTTACTTGTACTCCAGAAGCAAAGCTTACTTAATCCTCATATTGGATAGTGGTGTATGTCATTAAATAGTCCAAAGTCCATCATTTCTGGCTGCGTTATTCCGGATTTGAAAAAAAAAAATATCATGAATCATAAATATATACTGCTGCGGTTGTAAATTATTACAGTAACAGAGCACAATAAAGCCCTTCCAACAAAATATATGTAATTACTTAAATCAGTGGACCATTGTCAGGGCAAAGATCATTCACCAATGTTGTGGCATGATGAGTTTGTCTCAATTATTTTAACTTTTTTCCATATCTGAAATTAGTTATTGAATCACATTTTCGGTCGAAAAAAATGTTGGCAAATGCCCCAAAATGAACCATAACTTTGGGTGCATTGACAAGATCCTGAGCTGATGAATAGGAAAGACTGGGGTCAAGGAATCAGCTCACCTTCCAGGGAGGACAATCAAGTGTGAAAACCACTTGAATTCACATAGGAACCCTTTTGAGATGTTGTTTGGTCAAGGGGTTGTGCAAGGAGTCACAGACTCAGAAATGGAAGAAAGGTCCATGAGGTCATTTGGTGCTAGAGCTAATTCTTCATGGACCTTTCTTCCAAGACTGGGGTCATGTATGAAGATGATACAGGGAACATCTGATAATTGGAATCACTTGATACCATTCAAAAAAAAATATTTTGATATGTTATAATCCAATAATAAATCCAGAAAAGATAGGACCAGAAAATGTACCATTGATGGATCTAGAACCAGCAACCATGAAACATCTACCTATGTATACTACAATTCTGGTTAAATCATGCAATAACAAGATTGTTTTTATTTTTCAAACCTGCATTTTTTGTAATCAACCAAGTTTTCTGGTTATTTTTGATCTGTCTCTCATATTCCTAGTAACATTTCAAACTTTTTTTTATTCTTTACCACATATTCTACCATTTTATAAGGGTCTATCTGGTTTAGAAAATACCCATCTTTCAATATCCTCTTAAGAAATTCTGAATTTTGAGTCCTTCTTTAGGATCCTCATCTATGAGCCATAGCATGGATCTGTTAGAAAGAGTATTTTTCCCACCTGTCATGTCCATGTTAATTGCCTATGCTTTGGCATTACAGGGGGATTACAGAAATGTGAAGTAAATGGCATGTTCAAATTTTTTTTATATGTTGTAGATCATTTTTGCACCTTTAGAGAAAAATTTTGAAAAAGTATCCAGAACAAAAAAGGCATAAGATTCAGGAAATGGGCCAAATATATTACCAGCTGCAACCAATTTTATGCTGTAAAATGTTGGCGTCAAATTTGCCAGCCAAGAGTTGGCTTACAGTAGAGTACATGGTCTAACATGTCAAGCATCAAGTTCCATCAAATTTTTACTTTCTCATGTGCCATTTTGAAAATATTTGCACAATTTGTCAAAGGTATAGGGACAACCTCTCTCTCCGTGTCGAGAGTTACATACCTGGCATGCCAGTGTAAGGAGACTTGTAGGCCATGCAATGCTCTTTTTGAAATTAAATATGCAAATTGATTTTTCAGAGAGGAAGATGACTTGAACTCTAGTGCCCCCTATTGGAATTGTCAATTGTAAAAGTCAATATTGACCATTTAACGAGCCTCGCCACATGAGTTAAGATAAAAGCCTAACCAGAATCTTTGTTAGCAGACACATGTTTCGGGGTGTTGCCCTTCCTCAGTGCAAAGCAAGTTATTCATTAGACCACAGTCAGAGGCTTCTCATACAACCACATCAGATCTATTGCTTTACACTGAGGAGGGACAACACGCTGAAACACTTTTGCAAATAAAGATTCTGGTTTGGCTTTTATTCTAAGTAAGTCAAGTGGCAAGGCTCATTAAAGATTTCACTTTTAGGATTGCAACTTCCAATAGGTGGCACTAGCTCAAGTCCTCTTCCTCTCCGAGGAGGCAATTTGCATATCAAATTTTTAGAGAACTAGGCATTTTAAATCTCCCAAAATCTTAAGTAGCCGTTGTTCAAAAACTTCTTTGACCGCTATCTCCCTAACCCCTCATGCACATGAGGTCAGTGTTTCCGCATGTGTTCTGAAACCAACACGTTTGGAGAACTTTATACTCATTTATGTGGAGGGCCTGTAGAGTTGAACCCATATACTGTAGGCTAAAAATCCAATACTGATGAAAATGTTTTGTTTTTAATGGACAGTTCATTATCCAATCAAGATATTTAATTAAAAATGTAATCTCATTTTATTTAAATTTAAAGGAAAGTTCCAGTTTTGAGCAACAATGTACAACAAAATCTAATGAAAACTTTGTTTACTAGGTTATAGGTTTGATACCTTGCACAGAGCATGAACTTTATGATGTTTTCTTCTCCAATCATCTTTAAAGCTACATCCACAAAGCCAATGGTTTCCTACTCCTGTATGTCTGTCTAACCAATAATGGGATGGCAACCAGTTGAATGTGTATGAATGAAGAAAACAACATAAAATGCTTATAAAAAATCAACCAGCACTTCCATCGATCAGATGTTACCAGTTCTCCTGGTAGCTGGACGTACATAGTGTACAGAGCCAGTAAACTGCACAGTGGTCGTTCTCGGGTATTGCAGCTCAGCTCCTATTCACTGCAATGGAACTTGAGTTTTAGTAGCTGAGAACTTTAACTAGACGCTGTAAGGAGCTATGGAGTTCCGGCTCTATATACTGTGTGTATCCAGCCACCGGAGGACCTCATAATATCTGATCGATGGGGACTCTAAGTGTCGGACTAACTCCCACAGATCTGTTACCAATGACCTATCCTACAGTTAGGTCATCAATTTCATAGTCCTGGACAACCCCTTTAAGTTTATATGTAGATTTCAACCATAATTTAAGATGTTTCCATTCCAATCTATAAAAGTTCCTTGGGTCATGTGAACAGCCACGTCACATCTCAGACTTTTCTATATATAAAGATTGCAATAATGCTGGAATTGTGGGACTACCTGCCAATTCTTAATGCAGTGTCTCTTTTAGAACCCAAGCTGGAATCTATGGAGGAGCCTAGTAATAATCAATTCTCCTGTAGGGTTCACAGCAGGTAAATTAAAGGGAGTCTGTCAGCAGGTTTTTTGCCACCTCAATCAGCATGATGCAGAGATTCTGATTCCTGGAATGTGTCACTCACTGGGCTGCTTCCTGTTAGTTTAATAAAATCAGTGTTTTATCTGCAGGAGATTATCACTAGAGGACTAGGAAACCTGCTTGCCATGTAGTCCTCCATATTTATGAGCTGTAAAACTCCGCCGCCATCATTGATTGGCAGCTTTCTGCCAAGGCACAGTGTACACAAAAAGCTGCCAATCAGTGGTGTGGGCGGGGTTATACAGGGCTCAGCATTCAGAGAACTGGTAGATCTGCAGCAGAGAAAACACGGATTTTATCAAAACTGCAGCAAGGTATCTCCCGGTTGATGTGTAACCCTGGCATGTTGATATATTACAAGTCGAGAAGGGAGGAGAATGAAGTGATCGCAGCTTTATTAAAATGGCCAGTAAGTTGTAAAGTTTTAAAGAGTCCGTATAATATTGGACATCTATAGACAGATTATTGAGATGCCAAAACCCAACTGGTCTCATTGCACCTCTTCATCTTCCTTGGGTTTCACCACTTAGGGCAACATAGTCAGAATCATTTCAATACAGGTGCTGTCTGTTTCATTGGACGTAGATCTTGAAAAAGTTGAAGGCCAAAGAACTATGTTGTGATTGACCTTATGTTGTAGCTATCACTGCGGATCTGAGATCACAAACCTAACCAATAAAAACATTAGCTCACAACCCCACACCAGACATTGCTTAATGTCAAAAAATGTTCAAAAGTGCTTATACCCTG
Source organism: Ranitomeya variabilis (assembly GCF_051348905.1). NCBI lineage: Eukaryota > Metazoa > Chordata > Amphibia > Anura > Dendrobatidae > Ranitomeya > Ranitomeya variabilis. The sequence goes on from NC_135235.1 coordinate 291,736,742, forward strand.
CAAAGGGGCCTTTGGACATCATATAGGCGTTTCCCCTGCTCTGGACCCTCCACTATAAAGCTGGCCATACACATTAGATGGCTTTTGGCTGAAAGATGCTTTGGCCAATCCCTTAGCTGACAGCTATTTCAGCCAATTCTCCCATACACAGGACGATTGTTCGGCCGAGCGCTCCTGTGTCCTCTATGAGAAAGCCGTTGACTAACACGTGGGGTGGCAGCTTATCTCCGAGAGAACAATGTGATCGGCAATCTGAAGTTGGACATGTCCAGGCAACATCTCTACTGATGATCAGTCAACCAATGCTTCATACACATTGGACAGTTGGCCAAACCTGTCGATATCGGTGCGTTCATACGACATTAGTCTAATGCGTATGGAGGCCTTAAGTCAGAACAGGAAGCCACATTGTTGGAGCATCTTCCATTCTGGACGACTTTCACCATCCTTCTATTACAATGACACCCAGTTATCTGAATGGCCAACATGTAATACGGCCAGGGGTTCAAAAAGTGGAACAGAGGGCAATTAAGTGATCTTCCCTGGGGGCTGCATTTTGAAATTGGTGGTCTCTTATATGGCAATACCTTTAGGAAAGCCGATTTCTAATTCATATACTGTACATGTTCATGGGACGGTCTGTTGCACCTTAAACTACTATCATAATCTCCGACAAAGGTGCACAATGTTTTAACCCAATAAATGTTATAAAAATATGAATGCCTACCACGCAAGCGACCTGTTAATTTTGCAGTATTGACCACGTAAGTAGACCATAAAGTGAGTGTTTCTGGGAGGCTTCTTCGGTCTTTCTGTTAGATTGCGGGCTGTATTTGACAATGTTCAATGAATGGGAATTTAATTGTTATGAATGCGCTACAGTTGATATTTCTGTTGGTTTGATTTGCTTTAGTTATACATTGTAAGATATGTATTGTCTCACATCTGGTAACATACCAATACTGCACAATCGACATACAACTGCACTCACTATTTTTCATTAATTTTGGACCCTGGGGATTAATAAAAAGTTAATTATAAAAAAAAATGTAAAAAGAAAAAAAAGAAAAGCAAAAACAGAAACAGTTTCTAAAACATTTTTCTATTTTGTTCCAAAATGTTAAAGAGCAACTCCAGTCATAATCGATATAAATCTAAATAGTGCTACCCTAAATTGTAAAGTCACGTAAATGATAGATTTTGCTAAATATATTTTTGAAATTCTAAATTTTACCTCCAATAAGTCTTCAAATGGGCAAAAAATTCAATTTCTATGCTCATTGGAGCCCTGTGCTGAATAATGCACTTTATATGAGCTGCCGAGATTAGTGAAGGCGATGGAAGTGGTGACTGCTTTAAGCAAATTTCTGGTTCAAAAAGTGGTTGTTACTTTTCAAGTCCATTAAAGTTAAATATATCATCTACATCAGCACTAATTACTTACAGAATGCCCCCTAAATACAGGACAATGGATCTTAGGTGGGTCACTTATGACTAGTGTTGTTCTTTAATGGGAATCTATCAGTAGGATCAACCTTCCTAAGCCGTCTACATCGTCATATAGGTCATATAAAGCTGAACAAAATGATACCTTTATATCTGCTATGCGATATCTTAATCCAGAGAAATCCATGTTTTTCTTAGTATGTAAATGAGCTGTTAGGGAGATGTCCGGCCCATAGATCTCAACAGCTCATTTACATATTAAGACAAATGTGAATTTCTCTGGACTAAAACATCAGAATGCAGATATCAAGATATCATTTTATTCGGCTTTCTAAGACCATCATGCCCATATAGATGGCCTGGGAGGGTTTATTCTACTGACAGATTCCCTTTAAGTTAGTTCCAAGAAAGCCGTTTTGCCACCTTACTGAATGATTCATCTATTCAGCAGGAAAATCTGAGAAAATGGAAAAATTAAAAAAATTCTACTTAAAATTAACCGTACGGCTGTGTCTATTGACGATCTATCGACTATCTTCAAGGAATGAGATATGTGAAAATCCTGTGTAATGACCTCATACTTTTCTTAATAATCTTTCTTTTACAGAAATATTTGTAATACAAAAAAACATGAATATATATTTATATACATCAATATAGATATAAAATACCTATGCTAACATTTTTTGTTTCCATTTGAAAAATATAATGAAACCTTTTTTTCATTCGTTATTTTGGTCATTTGGTGGAAGTTAGTTAAAAGTCTCTGGAATAACAAGGTGGATAGTGGTCATCCTATATAAGTTTCTCTCGGAAAAAAATTAAATTCTGTTTTTTTATTTTATATTTTTGTTGGAGTTCCGTTCCTTCAGCAGATTTTGTAGATCACTTTTTTTTTGTAGGTCTCCATCCCTCTGGAAGCAGCAACACAAAGTTATTTCACCACATGTAGATAGGAAGCACTGACTTAAAATCTCAATGTTTGTCGGCAATAAATAAGAACGAGGATACAAATATACATCAATGATATCTGGGGACTTTAAATATTCTTTAAAAAAATCCATTGTCCCTCCTTATCATTTTTTTTTGCAGTTTTTGGAGCTTCACCTGTCGTGGTGGAAGGAATGACATCGGTGGTGTGTACAGAAGAGAATTGTCCATTCTGGTAAAATAGGCTACTGATTCCAGTCTGATCACCGGCACGTGTGCATCTCTACCACTTTGTGGCACTGTTTACATTTGACGAAGCAGCACCAGTGGAATTTACAACTGCACCTTTCTGTAATTTCAACTTCTTCCGTGTGGAACCCTCGACCACAGCACATAAGCTCACAGCCATCAATAGCCTTGGAAGTCTTGTTACATTGTCGGCCAGTAGTTCCTAAAACACCATTTTTTATATCGTGGTCACAGAAATCAGGACTAGAATCTAAATACACCAGGTCCTCGTCTGTATGTGGTTTAAACTGAGAATTTTTGGGGACCAAAACTTTAGTTGTTCCAATTTTTTTCTGCTCCACTTCGGTAGCGCCATCAAATTTTTCCTTCAGAACGTTCCCAACTTTACGAAATGGAGGCATGGCTTTCCAACAGGTTTTCACTTCGCATGATCCAGAGACACCATGACACTTGCATTCCACGCGCATGTTGTTAAGGATGGCCTACAATAAAATGGCAAAAGTTCAATTGACTTATCAAATATGGGCAAATATGCACAACAGGAATTCAGACATGAATAAGAAGCAGAGTTGGGCAAATTAATTCAGGTGAATTTGAATTCTGTTTGAATTTTACAAAAACCTGTATTCTCCAGAATCTTGTGAAATTTGCTCCATGTAAATTCAGCAAAAAGGCAGCTCGTAGGTCACCGTTTTGCTGAACCGACGAAGGTCGGCAAAAGACTAAAAAAAGTTATTCCCACCTTACCGCTCACGTCTTGGCTACCACCTCTGCTTGCTCTCCCCATACGGTCCTCACTCCTGCTTTTTACTGCCACTGCGAACAGAAACTCTGAAACTCTCTACGCTAGGTTGCAACCAGGCCCAGGATGTTTATGCACATGCATGTCATAAAGCGCGGCAGCGTTGTCGTGAGGTCAGGACGGCCACAGCCACCTTGCAGAGCACATTCTAGGTTGGTAATTCCAGCCATGACTATGCCTCGGATTACCCTGTGCCATGGCGGAAAGTCCCAGCATAGCAGGAAGATGAGGTGGTAAGAAGATGAGCCGAGGACTGTACAGATGACAGTGAGCAGCAGAGGTAAGTGGAGAGATGAGTTTTGGTTGTTTTTTTTTCAATCCACGTCTTACGTTTATTTTGTCCTGGGGTCTTTTTAAACCCCAGAACTGTATAAGAGACATTCAATCCGTTGACAATAAATTTGCTGCAAATCAAATTTCCTGGAAAAGTTCGGCGAATTTGGCGAATCCATCTCATCTTTAATGAGAAGAATTAGAAACATTTAGCTGAACATAAGTGTATTATTACATTATGGAACATTAAAAATATGGACACAAAATCTGTAGCCTACTCTTAAAGAGGTTTTCTCCCTAAGAACATTTTCACCTACTACTGATGTGATATGATGTGACCTATGATTGTTGGGGACATGCCATCACTAATGGGATCTCTACATTTTAATGGAGCAGCGATAGAAAAGGAAGAGTGCTCGCACAAGTAGAGGGTTACAGGAATTGGCTCCTTGGCTATCATACATTAAGTCCTTAGTGGGAAAAACTGGATCTCACAGGGATACAGCGATAGAGTGGGGTCAGACGATTGCAGCGTCTGGTGACACATACACCATGGCTTCACCATCCTATTAGTAGTTCTGGCTTTTATTGATCTGTTGGTGCAAGTGTTAAGCTGATTGGACTCCTGGAGTTCTCTGTCTTTATTGTATCAGCTGTTCTGAGTTTGTTACTCCCTGCAGGTTTAAGAACCCACCTCCTGGTTTCCTTCTTTGCCAGTGACAGTTTACCACTTCCTGGTTTCTTTTTTTGCCAGCGATAGTTTACCATTTCCTGGTTTTGAGTTGAAGGAGAAGTTCAGTGTTAGTAGCAGGCATTTGGAGTGATTTTCAGAAGATTTCTGCACGGAGTTGGCTTGTGCGTTTTCCTCCCTATCCTTTCCCATTAGGTTTGTCACACCTACACCTCCCCTGTTTCCCATTCGGTTGTTCTGTGAGTGTATTTGTATGATTGTAGTTTTATTTTGTCCCTGTCTGTTTACCCCTGTCTGTCTGGTTTGTGTTATCCTATACACTTCCGCCCCATACCTCCCTGGGTGGGGGAGGGAATAGATAAGTGTTATTATAGGAGCAATGCAAGGTACGAAACCCCGGCATCTTCACCATCAGGAGTAATCCAGGGAACAGGAATAGCCTAGGGTTCCCCTAGCTCGAGGGTCAGGGTAAGTGCCCATTGTCCCTGGCAATAACGTGACACTGGACTTAAACTACATTATAAGATGTCTTATAATGGTATCTTATGAAGGTATCTTGTCTTTGGAACATGTCGGGGAAACAGCGGTGGTTTATGAGATGGAACATCTCCATATTTAGATACGCTAGATTATTTAAAAAAATATTTTCCCTTTTTTATTTAGTTACTGTTTTGATATTTTTGAGAAAAGAAAAAGTTCATTGATTCAAAAACCTCCAAATAGTCGATGACTTAAAGTCTCAGCACTGCTTAGGCAAAAACTCAGTGAAAGAACCAATTACCTTACGTCCTGCTTCATTATTGTGAAGGTTCATTAGCGCTCTACTGGACGATGCACCTTTGCTTCTTTCTCTTACGTCTACAAATGACTGTGAAAAGGCCACTCCGTAAGCAATATTATCCGAACAGCCAGACCATTGGAATCCTGTAAGATGTCAAAAAAAGAACATTTCCTGAGAATATTTTCTTTCTGAAGCGATGCCAACATTTACATGCAAAGAATGAGCCTGCAGCATTTTACACAAAAATTGTCTTTTTTCAAAAATACTATTTACATATAGTATGTACTGTATCATGTATTTATAGAGAGTGGAAATATGGCAAACTCCACTTTTCGTCTTATTGGCAGACTAAATAGTATAGGATTTTGAATTTCTCTTAAAGGGAATCTGTCTGTAGGATCACAAGTCCTAAACCATCTATATGGGGATGTAGGTCATAGAAAGTTGAATAAACCTTGATATACGAGATCCGATGTCTTATTCCAGAGGAATCCACTTTCTTCTCAATATGTAAATGAGCTGTTTAGATCTATGGGCCGGACATAGATCTCCAGAGCTTATTATGAATGAAAGGGGGAGTTACCAGTGTGAGACATGTAAATCAGGAAAGCCGACTGTCAGTCATTACATGTCTTACGCCCTTTTGTATAAAATAAGCTCTGGAAGCAGATTATCGGGGAGATCTATCTGCGACCCATAGATTTTAATAGCTTATTTACATATTAAGAAAAATGTGGAATTTTCAGGAATAAGATATCAGGTCGCAGATATCACTGTTCCATTTTATTCAACTTTCTATGCTCTTCACGCCCATATAGATGACTTAGGAGGATTGAATTCTACTGAGAGATTTCCTTTAATGTGATCTAAGTGTATGATCAATGATTGGAAAAACCCAAAATTCAGAAGTCTTCCTGTATACCATCCATATGGTATAAAGTATCACTTTGGACCCAATTATGTTAATACCCCCTGAGTATCCTAAATACATTATTACATTTCTACATATAATTACAGAGGGCACAAAGCTATATCCAAAATGTATTCATTTTATGTACTGTATGTGAAGTCCGTTCTAGAACACACACAAAGGCCAGTTTGATAAAAAGATGCTATAACATAGGTATTTTTCGTAATGTGGGAAGAAAACATTAGGGGCATAGCTATGAAGTGTAGAGGTGTAGGTATAGAGGTACAATTTGCACCTGGACGCTGGTGCCTGAGGGACCCCAAAAAAACTTTAAAAGTTTCCTATGGACTTTGGTTTTGTACAACTTGTTTGTCCTCATAAGCAAAACCATTGCGCTAATTCTGGAAACACCACATCGGTTAATATGATAATTATCTGGGTCATTTATTTTTCTATAACATATTAACTAATTTACCTTTAGGTCAGGAAGCTGTGTAATAACATTCACAGGAGCAGCTAGGTGTGAAATTAAAGAAACAGGCACCCGTACACAGAGCAGGGCATGAGAGTCTGGTGCTAAATTCCACATTTTTAGCAAGTTAGTACGGCAACATTTTTAAAGGGGTTGTCCACTACAATGTGTAGCGGGCAGATCGATTTAAACCTCGGAAATAAGGCTTTGTTCAAATACCTTCCATTTCCAAAGGTGCCTGTGAGTGGCGCTCTCGCTGTCTGCTCATCCCCATCATGGCCTCTGATATCCGGTGATGTCACGTCAACTTCCGGAATTGGAAGCTGACCCGCCATCACCGAGGCGGGATGGCGGGTCGGCACCCATACAGTATATCACAAAAGTGAGTACACCCCTCACATTTTTGTAATTATTTTATGATATCTTTTCATGGGACAACACTGAACATATGACAATATAAAGTAGTCAGTGTGCAACTTGTATAACAGTGTAAATATTGTGTGTCCTCTAAATAGCTCACACAGCCATTAATGTCTAAACCGCAACAAAAATCAGTACACCCCTAAGTCAAAATGGCCAAATTGTGCACAATTAGACATTTTCCCTCCAAGGTGTTAAGTGGACTCAGTCATATCCAGAGGTTGTCTTTCCAAAATAGACGTATGAGTGCTGCCAACATTGCTGCAGAGGTTACAGGGGTCAGCCTGTCAGTGATCACACCATATGCAGCACACTGCATCACATTGGGCTGTATGGTTGTTGTCCCAGAAGGATGCCTCTCCTAAAGATGATGCACCTGAAAGCCTGCAAACAGTTTGCTGAAGACAAGCAGGCTAATGACATGGACTACTGGAGCCATGTCTTCTGGTCTGATGAGAACAGGATAAATGTATTTGGTTCAGATAGTATTAAGCATGTGTTGCAACAACCAACAACCAGGTGAGGAGTACAAAGACAAGTGTGTCCTGCCTACAGTCAAGCATGGTGGTGGGAACGTCGTGGTTTGGGGCTGCATGATTGCTGCTGGCTGTGGGGAGCTACAGTTCATTGAGAGAATTATGAATGCCATCATGTATTGTGACAAAATGAGGCACAGCATGAACTGCTCCCTTCGGAAACAGGGCGGCACGGCAGTATTCCAACATGATAACAACCACAAACACACCTCCAAGACGACCACTGCCTTGTAAAGAAACTGGGGGTAAAGGTGCTGGACTAGCCAAGCATGTAATCAGTCCTAAACCCTATTGAGTATCTGTGGGGCATCCTGAAATAAAAGGTGGAGGAGCGGAAGGTCTCTAACATCCACCAGCTCTGTGATGTCATCATGGAGGAGTGGAAGAGGATTCCAATGGCCACCGGTGAAGCTATAGTGACCTCTATGCCCAAGAGAGTTAAAGCAGTGCTGGAAAATAATGGTGGCCACTCAAAATATTCACCCAGTGGGCACAATTTGGCCATTTTCACTTAGGGGTGTACTCACTTTTGCTGCCATTGGTGTAGACATTAACGGCTGTGTGTTGAGTTATTTGAAGGGCACACCAAATTTACACTGTTACACAAGCTGTACACTGACTACTTTACATTGTATCACAGTGTCAGACCTTCAGTGTTGTCCCATGAAAAGATCTAAAAATATTTTCAAAAATGTGAGGGGTGTACTCACTTTTGTGATATCCTGTATTTATACAAGATAGTACTGAATATGCGCTACCACCTGCTAATAGGACCACTAACATTACTTTGCATTTTCCGGTAATTAAAATTTGTGGTTGTAAATTCAGAGGAATTTGTATCTTAGGCTACGTTCACACAGTGGTTTTAGAGACCTTGTAAAACCATGCATTTTCAAGCAGAAACTGATTTTGGAAACTTATTTTTTGGGCAATTATTTTGAGGAGTTTTCCCCTTCCAGAAGTGGTTTTGAAAATTTTTATTAGAGAGTTTTTTTTTCACAAGTTTTTATTTCATGCCATCCATCAATACCTGCTTCAAAAAAGTGACATGAAGTTTTTTGTTTTTTTTTTATACCAGGCGTTTTTCAAGACCTCTTCAGAAAACAAAATGCTAAAAAAAATCCTCAAATGAACAGCAAAGTGGATTTCCCATAGAAATTATTAAGAAGAATTTTTAAAACATTTATTAAGTGTCTTTTTGTAGGAGGATTTTGAAACAACAGCTCCTTAAAAAACCTCAGTGTGAACATAGCCAAAGAGTACTGAAGATACGCAGCTTACCCAATTAGTAATTTGGGGGAATAAGAGCAGGATTATCTCCAATTTGAGCAGTTTCAATCCAGTCCAAATGTATATGACAGTACACTATGTCTGTATTTACCTTGAGGGCTGACCCCATGGACAGTCCTATCGCAACCACATTTCTCCAGGTCTCCACTACTACATGCTCGGGTCACTGCAAAGGCGACTCCTGCTGAAGATATTGCATACACAAAAGCTGCTTCCCTGGTGCCTGCAATAGAAAAAACACAAAGGTCTGATTATACCATATGCATGATCTCTAAAAGGAAATCTGTCAGCAGCACGATGTAGGGACTGAGACCCTGATTCCAGCGATGTATCATTTGCTAGTCTGCTCGTTGTTATTTTGATATAATAACTGTTTTCTCTGCTGCAGATCTAGCAGTGCTCGGAACGCTGAGCTCTATATAACCCCGCCCACTACATTGATTGGCAGCCAATCAGTGGTGGAGGTGTGGCTGGACCAGGAGGCACTAGACAACTAGTCCTGTAGTGATAATCTCCTGCTGATAAAACATTGATTTTATTGAAGCAGCATCATGCAGCCAAGTAAGTGACACATCACTGAAATCAGGGTCTTAACCCCTACATCATGTTGCTTTCAGATTACATAGCAAAACTATGCTGACAGATTCCATATTGTAAAATGAGATTACAGTTTAGACAGTTTACAGTGAAATATGGATGGTCGTTGAATGCTCCAAGGAAGGATGTAGGGATAATATGAAGATCACGGCCCTGATGCAAATTCTGTAACAGGACCGCCATCTACCATGTGTCATTTATAATATTGGTGTTTTCTCTTTTGGCACATGTCCTTGAAGCCCCCTCAAGCACCAGGTCACAGGTGTGACTGCTTCCTCTGCCAGCTTATAACTACGCCCATCTGCCTTCATGTGTAGATACTGCTTAGACCTTAAACACTTGACCCCAATATCTACTCATACGTGAACCCAACTAGTAATTCCAACCATAATCACATCTCTCACTGCACTTTCTGAGCCATGAGTTCACAACCACATATCTGTGGTAGTCATTTCCTTTACCCTACAGACCAGTGATGAAAAACACAGATTTCCGACCACAAAACATTACTGAATGGGACACAAGCTGATCATTTCATTCAGAGCTGGTGCCAGGGGATGAATCTGTACTCAAATGAATGGGAAAAGTTGTGTTTGCTCTTCACTTTGCTTTTTGCTACTATTTTGGAACCCAAAGCAAAATCTGTTACAGGACACCCTACCAACCGTATCCCATTAATATTACCAACGTCCTGATATGCAAAGTATTTGACCCCCTCATACTGCTATGAATAGCTATGGGCAAATCAACAATGAAGTCAATGGACACGGCCTTGAAATGGAGGAACATTTCACTGATGGCGAAGATATGGCTCTACATAGTTTGGTCTTTTCTTTGGAAACATATGGATGCGAAACCTGGACGATAAAGAAACAAGTCAGAAGAAGAATTGACGCCTTTGAAATGTGGTGGTGGAGAAGGATGTTATAAATATCATGGAAGGCAAGAAGAACAAACAAATCGATTTTGGAACAAATCAAGACAGACTTGTCACTGGAATTGAGGATCACCAAGCTACGACTAGTCTACTTTGGACATCATACAAAGAGAGCAATCACTGGAGAAGAACATCATGGTTAGAAGACTAGAAGGAACGAGGAGAAGAGGAAGACCAGCAACCTGATGGCTTGACACTATCAAGATAATGGCAGAGAAGACCATGGTGGACCTATCTAGGCTTACACAAGATTGATCTTCCTACAGAGAGTTCATCCATCAAGTCGCCATCGCTTGAGATCAAGTCGAAGGCCGTTGGAAAAATAAAACAAAAAACTGCTATCTCTGCACCCCCTATACAGTAGCTACATCTGTTGGAAATTGTGGAGGACATGAGGCAATGCCCATGGGCAAAGGTAAGTGGTAAGCTAAAGTTGGACTTCCTTTCTTTCTCTTTCCTCTGATGCTTTACATAACACATGACAACCAATATGGGAGTTTTATTGGTGGCTATATTGATCATAACACAATACCTTTAATATGAATTTTCACATTCATCCAGAAGACTTCTGGCCTACACTGATATACTCCACCATCATAGATGGCCCCAGACAGGAGATGAGCATTCTTATACCCCTAGTTAATATTTTAACATCTTTTCTTTTCCATTTTTTTTTTTATTCTGTGGTTTTGGTGAGGATTCAGGAGACATGCAGTGTTCTGGCCAGGGGTTCAAGATTAACTTTTGTAATATACCTTTTTTTAAATACAAAATATCATAGAAAACGGAGGATTCGGGGCTAAGACATGTAGTAGTCAAAGCATTGTTTTTCTGGCCGCAAAACATTGTAGCAGCTGTCCAAGTTTACGCTTGCAAGAAACTTTTCCAAATATTTATTATGTCTAGCTCATCGAAAAGTTTTCACTGTAAATTTAGATGTTTGCCGTTTCACTTATCATCGTGTCCTCCAGATACCAGCTAGAAATCCCAGCGTATTGCACAGCTCTACATTTCATTTCCGGAACTTGGAGTTATAAAAAAGTTACATATAAATGTTAAAAAATATTATATGTCAGCTATAAATATTACATTTCCATTATTAGACTCATGCTGTTCCTAAACGTGAAACATACCAAGGGATATTTATCTAAGCTGATCTAAAGAAAAAGTGCTGAAGTTACCACTATCAACCACTCCGAATATTTAAAGGAGTTTAATATTGATACCCTATCCATAGGATGAGTGGGGGTGCGACACCCGGCAGCCCCTCTGATCAGCTGTTCCTGGTGTCCTTGGCGGCTAGACCTGCTATGTTGTGGAGCTGCACAGCATAGCTCTGTTGACGGGATAGTAGCCGTGGCCTATCGGATGCTTGTGGTCACAATGACCCCCAACTCTAGAAGAATCCATGCAGCGTGCAGTGTGCGCAATGTGAGAAGTCACAAGTCTGCAGTCACATAGAGTGACTGCAGACTTGTACCTTTAGACTGTACAACCACTTTACCTTCTCTGTCCATGACAAGGACCATCTTAACCAAAAATTTAGATCCCATTCATGGGACATGTTTGCTCCCCATTAGCCCAAAAACAGCCCATAAGACCTCCTAGAAATGCTTACATTTGTGCGTATACCCCATCCTCTCCGAGATCTATATCCAGGACAATCACACTAAATACAGGCATGTACTTCCCTCTAAATAAAAACTTTTTTTGGAGTGTTAGGTGACAACCACCATTACAGATGGGGTTCCTCATCCAGATTTCATGGTCTCCTTAAAGGCCTAGTCATATAGCAATATATCATCATAACAGGACAGATGGCCTTGAACATTAGTGCAGAGTGGTGAGAACTTTTACTAGGTTGTCATCCAGCTTTCCCAAAGAAACGATGAAATAGATATCCTACATATTTTTATTTTTTGGGGTGAATTTTTTTTTTTAATATGCGATCTGAGTCTCGTAAATACAATATGCTCACTCATATTCAGGGCCCATGTATTAAGTAACCACCTTAGCAAATATTATCCTCCATCAGTTTGCTTGGGAAGATGGAATGTTTTATCAACTTTATGGTAACTCTGGATTTAGCCCCGTCTCTCACCTCTACGTCTCTCCTGTGGATACATCCTGTCAACATAAGTGGGACTACTTTGGTGGTCGTAGCTGACTGGTAGCTGGTCCGCACTGCAAATAATCTGGCATAGTAGAAATAAGCCTGCCAAAAACAAGCCCCAGACTGAGCTATTGTGGGGACTGACTCCCTTCCAAGTCAGTTGAGGTTAACAGCAGGCTCGTGTGGGTCGTTTTGCACTGTGGTTGCCTAAGAAGAGGAGACTTATATTCCAGTATCGCTGGCATTTCCAGTCTGGAATATCACACACCACAAGTCTTTTCCCCTTTTTTTTCACGTAACCCCAAAAAAACAACCAGCGTCGAACAATAAGGCAAAGACTTATAGACTGGAGTTCTACATGTAACCGGTGTCTCTTACCGCAAATTGACTTGTGCGCGATGCCAGCTTAGAAAGCAGAGCTGTGCTAGACCCGACCTACAATGACGGGCACTGTTCAAAGGCTCTATTTATACAAACACATCTGCTGTAACTATGGGAAAGATCTGTGGTCCTATACTCATCAGCATCGGGAGAATTAAAGCTATATATATTATATATATATATATATATATATATATATATATAGGCAGTGGGAATGACCAGGTAGATGCCACAAAGTCTTTTAAGGCAGCCAGTGCGGCCTTTGGAGAGAAGTGCAGTGGCGTCATTTCAACCTTATGGCGTCCCAATGCAAAATCCCCCCAACTATCTTGGGTCTTTAATAGTATTAGCCTTTTCATATGGGAAAAAGAGATTTTTTGGACCTCCCTAACCTCCAGCGCAAACCCTGCACCTATTATAGTTAAGGCCCAGGAGAGGTGGTTCAATGTTTGATTGTTCCATCCCCTTTGTTACTGTGTGGCATGACGCTGCCTAGGCTTCCCTTCTCGAAAAAAAATACTGCAATGACATGGAAAAGGAATAGCGTTTCTCCTTGAGGAGAGTGACAAGGAGAAACGTTTCCTCTTGGATCCTGGTCAGACACCTCTCACATAGCCAAACCAGATCTCACACTTTGCATTGATGAGAGGCAGCACCCCGAAACACAAGTGTCTGCAAATTGAGATTTTGGTTTTGGCTTTTATCCTAAGTCATGTGACAAAGCTCGTTCAAGGGTCGACATTGACTTTTAGGATTGCTACTTCCTTTAGGCGGCACTAGCGTTCGAGTCCTCTTCCTCTCTGAAGAGACAATTTGGAAAAGGAATAGAAACTAAATTGTCAGAGAAAGCCAAGTACAGATCTTGGCTATTGCCATAGACAATGAAGGAAGCCAAGGTCATGCATGTGCACCTCTCTGCTCCACTCAAGACGAGGCTCTGAATCGTGTTGCACCGGGCTTGGGGTCACTGGTGGTTGGACCCCATAAAGATTAGTAAATTATCCACTATTCAATTCTGAAAATACATTTAATGAACATTGGTAAGTTTCAGACTGCGATTTGATACTTTAGAGTTTGTTTTCCTAATGTTGATTTATTGGTGATGTTCTCAATACACCTCCGATAATCAGAAATAGGAAAAACTTAATAAAACACTACAATACAGGAGCAAAACTGAAACTTTAAAGAAGCACTCCAATCCAAATTTGTATCCTCTTAATATATTGCAGTCCTATTATATGGCACTGTGTACTTACAATTGCTCATTTTCCCTTTCTACCCATTTAGTTCTTCTCTTTTCCATTAAAAACCAACTAAATGAATCCTTCTAAGTTTCATGTAGAAACAGGAGGTCATCACTGTAATGTCTCTGGCAGGAGGAAAGGAGAAGGCAGCTGGGTCAGGAGTTGAAGTGGGGAATGATAAATGCAGGGAAAAGAGACTTCCTGTTTCTACACAGACCTAATGGAAAAGAGAATAATTAGCTGGGTAGAAAGGAAAATGAGCAATTGTAAGTACTGTATAATATAGTATAATATAAGTGCTATATAATATGAAGATTGCAATATATTAAGAGGATAAAAAATAATATGGTGATTGCAATATATTAACAGGATAAAAACTTTAATTTGCTTCTTTAAGGGATGTTTGTAGTGCAAATGGGCAGATTAGTGAATACAGCTCTGAAGTATAATAAAGGCTGTAACTCAGAAACAGCGCAAGTAATGTAGTAATTAATTAACTGTAATTAATGAATAATGTAATTACAAATTTACTGTATTATGCTTTTCGGCAGATCACAGGGAATCCATGTCATGCTGCCCAAACCACGTGTGTTTGGCTGTGTTAATGCAGCCGTGTATGTTTTCCTTTAAAATGTCATGATGTTTCAGAAAAACATATTTAGCAAAGCTGGCCGGAGACTACGCATCTGAGATGATTATTCCGAGGCCGGTCCCCAGAATCTTCTCCCCGCCACATGCCCTTTGACTGACCTATGTGTATGTACAGTGATAGACCCGCCATTCAAAGGGTTTGGGGGTGGCAGAAGCCTCCGGGGACCTACTTTGGACGAGTCATCCAAGACACATAGTCCCGGACAGGCTTTGCTAAGCATGCTTTCTCTAAAACGTCGGATTCGTGCCCCCCATGGTTTGAGCAGCATTGATCATATAACAGGTTCCCTTTCTCTTGGTGCTCAAAGACAGACCTCAAGGCTTTCTTGAAATACTATCAAAAAGAACATGAATTTCAACATTTTTTGGTGTTTTTTTTTGTGCTGTAACATTGTATATATAGTTTTTCTTTGCATTTTAAGTTTCTAGAGAAATCTATGGGAGAAATGTCAGAAAAGCCTCCATTACCCCCCAAAAAAACACTTTGTTGTGATAAAATAATTCCACTCACCCAAAAAAGTCACCAAAATTATAGAAACAAAAAAACATTGTATGTATTACAATACAGATTCCCTAGAATGCTTACTTTTTACAAACAATTATAATTACAATGTTGTGCATTTTTCACACCTTACTTTACAATTATGAAATAAACTTGTAAAAGTTTATTTATTTGAGTTCCTCCATATGATTTGCACAAGGGCCTAAAAGGCCTGGTTTATGTGAAAGTGTATATTTCAGACGTTACACATTCTAGGGTTTAAAAAATAATAGCTGGAACGTTTTTAGTTTTCAAAAAAATTGTTTAGAAAGCTACTAGGAAAAAATAGGTGTTTTCAGTTCATGAAAATGGTGCGCATGCAACCAACCAAATAAACTTTTAGGCATGCTTGATTATTGTCAGATCTCTCATAGGAGTCATAGGAGTGAAGAGGGCTGTGTATGTGGGCGGCCACCTCTCCATTTCCAGCAGCGCAAGACAGGTGTCCGATCTTGAGATAGTTGCTGCTCCAACTACATTCTATGAGACACAAATGTAATGAAGCTGTGAGGTGCGAATGGTGGTAGTCATGGGCGAGGGGCTGCTGTGTTCCTACACCCAGGCACCCTACAAATAAGTGGAGTCCCGATTCTCCTGTGCTATGCATTTTGGTTGCAGGACTCTGCTGTCTCCGGTTCTTGAACTTCAGGAATGGTGGCATACACATTTGGGGGCATCAAATTCATTTTATTTTAAAGAAGTTTACTTAATTGTCCATTTTCGTCATATTGAAACACGCAGTATTCTGAACAAACTTTTCCGCTTACAAAGTCCATAGCACAGCACGTTCTGATGTCCCGCTGAGCTATCCCTTTCCTCTCTGGCACCTCTGACCCCAGGGATACTCTTTCCGGCTCTGAAGCTTCCATGAGTCCATTCCCAACTCCCTTATGCGATTCCCCATCCAACTATCTCTCTTAGCAATATATTGAGGCATGCTTCTCAGTGCCTCAGTTGGACCGTAGGCCCCGGGCGTTCCAGGATTTTCCACGAGTTTATGGCTGACATTCTCTTGCCTGTGCTCCTTGTGCCCTCAGACCTTCAACTAATGCTCTCTCTCCATCTAATCTCTTACTCTTCCTGCACTAACCAGGAAGTGTTTCTCTTGTTATCTGGCCCTGCCCCTCCCACACTGGGCTGTTCTTGAACATATTAGCTGCTTCTATCCTAAATCTGTCTACTTCCAGAACGATTGTGCCTACCACTGCACTATACTCAATCCTTATGTCATTATTATTTAAAAAAAGAAAACACAGTGGTTTGACAATAAATTGCTTCACCTAACCACTAACCATGAGTGAAGAAAAAGGTTTGGTGTTATCATTCATTATCTCTGAAAAAAGGCCAAGAAAGCAAAAATTCCGCCGGGGTATGCAAACGTTTGAGCACAACTGTATATATATATATATATATATATATATATATATATATATATATATAAAATGTATATATATATATATATATATATATATATATATATATACAGTACAGACCAAAAGTTTGGACACACCTTCTCATTTAAAGATTTTTCTGTATTTTCATGACTATGAAAATTGTACATTCACACTGAAGGCATCAAAACTTTGAATTAACACGTGTGGAATTATATACTTAACAAAAAAGTGTGAGACAACTGAAATTATGTCTTATATTCTAGGTTCTTCAAAGTAGCCACCTTTTGCTTTGATGACTGCTTTGCACACTCTTGGCATTCTCTTGATATGCTTCAAGAGGTAGTCACCGGGAATGGTTTTCAATTCACAGGTGTGCCCTGTCAGGTTTAATACGTGGGATTTCTTGCCTTATAAATGGGGTTGGGACCATCAGTTGTGTTGTGCAGAAGTCTGGTGGATACACAGCTGATAGTCCTACTGAACAGAATATTAGAATTTGTATTATGGCAAGAAAAAAAGCAGCTAAGCAAAGAAAAATGAGTGGCCATCATTACTTTAAGAAATGAAGGTCAGTCAGTCTGAAAAATTGGGAAAACTTTGAAAGTGTCCCCAAGTGCAGTGGAAATAACCATCAAGTGCTACAAAGAAACTGGCTCACATGAGGACTGCCCCAGGAAAGGAAGACCAAGAGTCACCTCTGCTTCTGAGGATAAGTTTATCCGAGTCACCAGCCTCAGAAATCGCAGGTTAACAGCAGCTCAGATTAGAGACCAGGGCAATGCCACACAGACACATCTCTACAACAACTGTTAAGAGGAGACTTTGTGCAGCAGGCTTTCATGGTAAAATAGCTGCTAGGAAACCACTGCAAAGGACAGGCAACAAGCAGAAGAGACTTGTTTGGGCTAAAGAACACAAGGAATGGACATTAGACTAGTGGAAATCCGTGCTTTGGTCTGATGAGTCCAAATTTGAGATCTTTGGTTCCAACCACCGTGTCTGTGCGACACAGAAAAGGTGAACGGATGGACTCTACATGCCTGGTTCCCACCGTGAAGCATGGAGGAGGTGTGATGGTGTGGAGGTGCTTTGCTGGTGACACTGTTGGGGATTTATTCAAAATTGAAGGCATACTGAACCAGCATGGCTACCACAGCATCTTGCAGCGGCATGCTATTCCATCCGGTTTGTGTTTAGTTGGACCATCATTTATTTTTCAACAGGACAATGACCCCAAACACACCTCCAGGCTGTGTATGGGCTAGTTGACCAAGAAGGAGAGTGATGGGGTGCTACGCCAGATGACTTGGCCTCCACAGTCACCAGACCTGAACCCAATCGAGATGGTTTGAGGTGAGCTGGACCGCAGAGTGAAGGCAAAAGAGCAACAAGTGCTAAGCATCTCTGGGAACTCCTTCAAGATTGTTGAAAGACCATTCCCGGTGACTGCCTCTTGAAGCTCATCAAGAGAATGCCAAGAGTGTGCAAAGCAGTCATCAAAGCAAAAGGTGGCTACTTTGAAGAACCTAGAATATAAGACATAATTTCAGTTGTTTCACACTTTTTTGTTAAGTATATAATTCCACATGTGTTAATTCATAGTTTTGATGCCTTCAGTGTAAATGTACAATTTTCATAGTCATGAAAATACAGAAAACTCTTTAAATGAGACGGTGTGTCCAAACTTTTGGTCTGTACTGTATATATACATATACATATATACATATACATATATACATAGTATAGCTACAAAGGAAGTGTGATTTAATAAATAGAATACTATATTTTTATCAAAATGCACAGTGAATGAAATATATAAAATCAAGTATGCATATTTATACACACACACATATATATATACATACATACACACACATCTGATTTTCTTTAAATTTTAGAATATTTTTTCCCAGCATCTTTCACAATTTGCACCAAGCTAATTAAAACCAGTGCACATCCAGCATAAAACACGCCGCCGCGCCTCGCAGAGGAAGTCAATGACTGCTTTCAATGATTTCAAAATGTTAGCACAACACAAATGTGGGTTAATCCTTCCAGAGACCTTGATGATATTTTAATTTTATGGATTGCCCTCTGCAATGTGTCAAACAATGACGTACAGTGCTGAGACCAAGAGGAAATAGCCATTTCACCATAAATTACTCCTTTATCCCAGTAGTAGTTCACACAACCACTGAAAAAACAGTCAACAGTGGAGTAGGGTGAGTCAGCAAAACCGAGCGGAAACACAGTACAGGACACTTTTACCAAAGGATATTTAATGTCCTACAAGTATGCTGGCCTGAGGTTTCGAGTCTCATCTGCAAAATAGCAGCGTTAAAGTGGTACATCTGTTCCGGGGCCTGGGTGCCGCTGAAACTGAGCGCTCACACTCTGCAGCCCCCCATCTAAATGCAGATCTTCATATAGCAGCCCAATGTTAATACTTTATAGTGTATATATGAACTCAGCAAATTGGACAGAAAGCAAAAATATTGAAACAGTGTCCATTATAAAGCTTAAATTTCCTCTCCCAGCTCCTAGCCCAAAAAAAGCACGAAAAAAAAAATAAAAAAACTAAGAAGTATACACAGTAGTCTTTAGAAAGTCTTAAAATTAGATGAACAACAAATTATGACAAATTACACCAAAACTAGATCAGTACCAACATGGCAGTTTCTAAATACTTTGAAAAGTATCTATATACAATGTCGGACTGGTCCACGGGAGAGCAGGTAAATCCCACGGTGGGCTCCTGTGAAGGAGTGCTAATGAGTACTGCTACTAAACTTGATTCAATATTTTCACAGAAAGCCAGAACCTAATTATACATTACACAAACCGACCAGTTTAATATTATAAAGAAGCATGAGTAAGTTTGTGTATTAGCGTCAGATAATTTTTGAATGCAAAATATCATACAAGTGTTACGCCAAAATAATCAGAAAACAAACAAAAGTATATAACCAATAAATATTTTATCGAGGCACACAGCTATACAATAAAAATGAAATGTTAATGATTAAAATCAAGAAACAATGAAAGTGGGGGAAGCTGATGAGAGACATAAAATAATGAAGATAGGAAAACAAAACAAGGGGGTAGCCACTGGATGGCAGAATCCTACCAAGGAATGATGATGATAGGCTATATATATATATATACAGTATATATATATATATATATATATATATATATATATATACCGTATATATATATATATATATATATATATATATATATATATATATATATATACAAAGTTAATTACAATGCAATTCTACATTTGGATCTATAGAAATCTGGTGCAATGTGATATGCAAAGAGAAAAAGATAAATTATAGTCAGAGGTACCCAAAAATAAAAATAGAATGTGTCACCCCATCGGCCTTCACCCAAGACCCCATTTTTGAATGTAGCTGTACAGTGGGATTCTAGATCTACTGTTAAAGTGGACCCTTGCCACCTAGTCCAACATTGCCCCTATACCAGTGCCAACAACAGTACCAACATGACAGTGAAAATAAGTGTCCAATACATTTTGCAAAAAGATTCCCCTATAAGTGTGCAATAATGAGCACATAACAGTTATCGTGCTGATATCCACAGTACCCTATAAAAGCCATAACCACCGTGCTTCCATAGTCCCAATCATGCTGCTATCCAATGCAATCATAGTGCCGCCATGACAGTGACAGCCCCAGCGCACCAATGGGGGCACAAAATAATTGTGCGTCCAATGAACTAATAATTGTGAGGAACCTATTCCTCTGTTACTCCTCCTAGATGAACAGATAACTGGGTGTTACCAGGTGGCGGTGTGTTTTTCTACACCCACTGACTCATACTAAGTCCCACAAGTTTGACTTATTCCAGTCCTCTTCAATCCGTATTTACATTTCCCACTATTTTGGTAGCATTATGTAGGGACAGAGACCCTGATTCCAGCGATGTATCACTTAGTTTTTTGGGTATCACAGCTGTGATAAAAATCCCTGTTATCTTCACTATAGATCTAGCAGTGCTCGTAATGCCGAGCCCTGTATAACCCCGCCCACACCACTGATTGGCTGCTTTCTGTGTACACCATATATTGAGAGAAAGCTGCCAATCAGCAGTGGGGGCGTGGTTGTACCAGCAGGCAGGAGACACCTAGTCCTGCAGTGATCATCTCCTGCTGATAAAACACTGATTTAATTTGATTAAGAACAACGACAACACACCAGGCTGCTCTTGGATTTCATAGCAAAAATTGCTGACGGATTCACTTCAATACCTATACTAGTTAAATATGTGAGTGTTGTCCAGAGTTGTGTGTGAACTAACTGAGACATTTTACTAATACTGATAACATTGCGGCAAACCAGGACTGGCCGTAAAAGTCAAATATTGTCACCCAACTTAGCTATGGTTCTAAATGCAAAATCTGTGTTAAAACATGGCCGACACTAGAACCTGCAATAGGTGTCTTTCTGACTGGTAGGGAGGGAGGATTGTATCCGCTGCATCGTATTCACAGCGATGATGATAATCATGATAAAGTTCTATCAGTTGTGTAACACAAACCAGCTTTGCGTGTCTGAAAATAAAACACTTGATCATTTCAATGTGGATGGGAAAAAAAAAAACTATTGGTATTCTGCCTAGATTCTCTGGGGTCTGCATATCGCTAAAACCCCCTTGAATATTTACATTATTGACCCTTGGCCAATACACTTCGAACTTGTAAATAGCTGACATTTTTACCTTTTCTTATTGAGTCTGGCGCCCATTTTCTTGCTCAGAATGTAAGGATGTGTTTGATAAATTGGAAAAAGATTCTTTACTTAAAATCCCATTTGTTACAGAAACAGCGGTCAGAAAATGTTCTCATATTTATAACAGCGCATATGTTTCTATAACGAGATACAAATGTTTGGGAGTGGGGAAAAAGGACAGTTTTGGAGAAGAAGATTGACCCAAGGACTCTACTATTAATGGCATTGTCTTAGTATAGCTGATGGCTGGGGGTCCTACTTCTGGCACCCCTGTCCATGTACCACATTAGGGGCTTCTTGCTTCACTGTTTATAAAGCATGGCGCCGCCCATATAGTTGTGGCTGCGCCTGGTACTGCAGCTTGGTGCCATTCAGAGCTGGAATCCTGGGGCAGGGGGAAATCATCACTCCCTCTAAACCAGTTTTCTAAACTCAGATTTTATTGAAACACAAAAACAGACCAATAGGTGACACTTTGCTGGAATCAGGGAATCTGCCCCTACAACATGCTGCTGTCAGATTACATAGCAAAATTCCCTCCATAATACTTTTGGAGCTCAGCTAAAAATGCATTAGAATTCTGGCTTAAATTAAGTCATTGTTATTGTGCACATGCCATGCACCACATGTTTTGACTGTATTAGGTACCTCTTTAGGTTCACCCTGCAAGGGGCATGGCTTGGCAAAGAAAGGGCATGGTTTAAGATGTGCAAGAAGAAGTTTGTCTTGGAGGGGTTGTCCAGGCTTGGACCTCAAGTCTGCATCACTCTACATGAATCATCACAGTGTGCACAGTGTGCCAACCTCAATCAATTTACTTGTATGGCATGAGGCCACGCACGTCTAGTTGACATGTGACCACATGCATGCAAATCTCACACTTGTGGTCATGCACCGGAGAATCCTGACAATGCGCAGTGTGAGGATTCACAGGTCTGCAGTCACATAGCGTGACTGCAATCTTGTACCCCAAGCCTGGACAACCCCTTTAAGTAAGGCAGGAGGTTTTGTAGAGTGAGGTTAGGCAGTATTTTAACATTCTGCATGAGCTACTGCACAAAACATTCATCTCTGGCTTCATGATTCTCTTTGCACCTTTTTTAGAATGAAAGTTTAGGTTTTAGATATTTTTATGCTTGCCCCAAATTTATTATGCAAGTTATTTTTATGCAAATTTTTTTCTTTTTTTTTTTTTTTTCGTGGCAGTGGTTTTCATTACCCAATTATTTTCGGCTAATTCATAATTTGAGACTTTTTGAAATGTAGGGACGTTTTTAAACAATCGTTCTAAAGAAATTCATTTTTTCTGCCTAGACTAAGGCTGGAGACACTAGCATGTCACATCTCATGGAATCACAGCATGCTACTTTTTTTTTTCTTTCATCCAATTGCGAATCGATCGGAGCAGGAAAAAAAACGCCATTGACAACACAATCATAGGATTAAATTGGTGCAAATGCAATCGGATTATTAATTGGATTGCATTCATCCTGTTGACGACCCTGCATGCGACATTTTTACGCTTATTGAAAAGGTTGTGTAACTTTTTACTCCAAAAAAACGAACATAAAGCAAAATAGCTAATTTTTTTTTTAAATTTTTGCATTTACTCCAAATTCATCATATATTTGCTCTACTTTAATGAATCTGATGCAGTAAACACCCCCCCAAAAAATGGAAAAACTACACAAAAAAAGTGACTTTAAAAAATGCCAATGATAAATAGGATAAATAGCGGCCTTAAGATTAATGTAAACTGTCTACATTTTAAGATGGTTTGTGAAAATCTGCCCCTTGGATCATGGAGGCGGTGACACTATTATGTCCAGACCTACTGAATGTATTTCTGTGGAGCGGAACGTTCTGCTAGTTCAGCTGTAACACATTAAAATCAATATGTGGTTCCTTTGAGAGCATTTAAATCGGAGTGGGATGATAATTGTATCTCAGCGGAGGAAAGCATCACTTATGATGGAAAGAGAATTTCTGGATGTTTTGTTTTCTGTTTGGTTAACTGTACTTAGTAAGTCGGACGGTTGTGTGACTTCACAGCACACCCATCCTCTACGTTGAGGGCAGGCAAGATATTTGCGGGCTTATGTTAGGATGTAGCGTATGAATTCACTGGAAGCCACCAACACCACCGAGAAAAGGGTTGAAGAAGTGAGTCTCAGCCGATTCATGCTCCTCAAACCACAGGCAGCACAAATCAGATCCTGGATGGATAGAATGATTAAAGGGACTCTGTCACCTTTAAGGCAAGATTGCTTTGCGCACGTGTGAACTACGGAGGAAACCGACGGAAATTCCAAAAAATATTGCGCCTAGCGGGAAAGGAAGAGGTGAATAAAAGCTGAGGAAACACCGCCCATCGGACCGGACAGAGGGCCCGCCAAATTCAGGTGACAGAGTCCCTTTAATAGGATTGAGATCCGTTGTCAAGATCAATGCCTCATGACCCATGAATGGAGGCTCTGCTAGAATTAGGCATCGGCCTAGTGAATAGTCTCTGGATGCTGGTCAGAAGGCTCGCGAATCTGTTCCCTTCATAGAATCATAGAATGTTAGAGTTGGAAGGGACCTCCGCGGTCATCTGGTCCAACCCCCTGCTCAATGCAGGACTCACTAAACCATCTCAGACAGGTGTCTGTCCAGCCTCTGTGTGAAGACTTCCATTGAAGGAGAACTCATCATCTCTCGTGGCAGCCTGTTCCACTCGTTGATCACCCTCATGGTCAAAACGTTTTTTTCTAATATCTAATCTATATCTTCTCCCTTTCAGTTTCATTCCATGTACAAATGAGAATAAGGATGATCGCTCTACACTATGTGCCGGGGATCCCCGACACGGCATTTGATTAGCCGTCCTGGCACAACATCATCTGTACGTGATGATAACATTGCAACAGCCCCGATAATCAAAAGATGCGCTGGGAATTTTGGAAGGTAATAGATTTGTGAGCCTTCCATCCAGCGTCCAGACACTGGTGACCAGTCCGCGAATCGATCCGCCTAACACTATCAGCCAGGTATGTCTTACTCTGGAATGCTCCGGCGTCTCAG
Source organism: Ranitomeya variabilis (assembly GCF_051348905.1). Taxonomy (NCBI): domain Eukaryota; kingdom Metazoa; phylum Chordata; class Amphibia; order Anura; family Dendrobatidae; genus Ranitomeya; species Ranitomeya variabilis. The sequence continues at coordinate 291,761,220 of NC_135235.1, forward strand.
AGACAACATAGTTTAAAGGTTTGGCTGGGGACCATTTCTGGAGATGAGACTTCTGCAGCGCCGTCTCCGGTTGGCTTCTCCCCATGTTGCTCTAGTTGATTGACAGGTCTCTCTCATGCGTGTACATAGGGATAGACATGTCAATCACCTGGAGCGATGGGGGTGAAGAAGCCGGTTGGGGAGCAGATCTCTAAACTATGTTTTCTCTGAACAGCTAGAGCATTTATGAGAAATCCAAACCCAGCTGCAATGGTGCAGCTGGACTCTGATTTATGATGTCTATGGTTTGAACAGGTTCCCTTTAAAAATGGAGTTAGGAAGGTAAATCAATGAGTGCAAAAAGACACACCATATCAATTTTAGGATGATTATTCTACGGTAATTTAACGCTTTAGATTTTTTTTATAGGAGCATCGTGTAGCCATAGACCTAAATTATATATATATATATATATATATATATAATTCTGGCTGCATACAACCACCACTAGAGGGAGCTAAGGAGATAACTGCATGCATGTATACATTAAACCCAATAATAAAACTGTATTAAGTATGCTCCCCCTAGTGGTGGTTGAAGGATTTTATTTTTATAACTATGCGGGATTTGGTGCTTTGTTATAGAGATTGAACTTTTATTTTTGTAACCAGCACAAACATGTGGTTCGAAAATGATTTATTATAGCACTAGGAATCCTCGCTGAGTTTGCCTCTGTATTTGTCTAGGCTCTTACACTACTAGATGCTTCTACTTCACAATATTAGCAGACTGGAAAAGATCGAACATTTCCTAAACAGGTTAGTGGCAAATGTGGCATCCAATAAAAGCGCCGCATTAAACGTCACTGAGCTGTAGAGTCAAAATCAAGCTGCTGCTGATGTTTGTCTATGGAGATGTTTGCTTGGTTACATGCACTTGTTCTCAATGGGTAGGTATGTAGGAAACAGAACGTAGGGCCATTCTCAGGGCCTTTTCCCATATATTGTGCATCACAGTTATAGAATAATGATGTGAGGATTAGGTCTCTTTATAAACAAGTTTACTTCAAGGAGAAAACTGACAAATAATCCCAGATTTATATAAATAGTTAAGTTCTCTTTGATCTGATTCTTTGCATGAATCACATATACAGTTAATATGTTGACATAAACAAAAGATTTACAGTTCAAAAATTCTATCACCAGAAAAGATCTATGGTAGAAAACACCAACATCAAGGAATGATATGTACAGAGAACCTGTCAATTGCCAGTTTTTTTTTTATTCTGGTATGAATGTGCTTGTTTTCCCCAATCTGGCATTGTTTTCTTCTGTTCCTGCTTCTCTCTTGATCTTTCCCAGAAACCAAAAATTAATAACAACCTAGACAGATTTAAAAAAAAAATCTAGTGTAACACCCCAGGAAGCCGGTTGTCACAGTGGCATTGCCTTCCTCACAGGGAGGGTGATGCCATGCCTGGAAGCGAGGAAGATCCCTTTAACAGGTGACACATACACACAGCTCTGATCCAGTTTGTGGGTGGAGGAGCAGTCTAAAGAAGAGTTGGGGCCATGCAGACACGAGGTTCTGCAGCTCCCGGCAGAGCAGTCTGTGAGAGATTGTGAGGGGAGTAGAAGTAAAGGAGAGGAAAGATAGTGGGAGTGGAGCTGCAAGAGGGCTCACTCCAGAATCAGCGCAGAATACCGGAGGCCAGAATTCCGAGGTTGTGGGGGGGTAACTATTCGCCACACAGCAGAAAACGGCGGGCAGGAGATTTCAAGTCGCCTTTCCAGCATTACATCCGAAGGCACAGCAGCATATAGAGCCCGAAGTCGCCGCAACCAGGGACACCTGTAAAAAGGCTTGAGTAGCCTAACATGCGGATATTTGTTGTGAACTCTGTTTCCGGGCTCCCTCCTGTGGTCATGAGTGGTACTGTGTGAGTTCTCTCTTTGGGCTCCTCCTGGTGGCTCTTTTTGTTATTTTGCAGGTTTCTGGCAGGATCAGCTGTCTCGTCATCTGCTAGTTAGGTTTCCTATTTAATCCACCTGGTCCTTCATTCCTTGCCTGTTGCCGTTGTATTCAGTGCTATTCTGATTGCTCCTGTCTACATCCGTTATCAGTCTCTCCAAGAGAAGCTAAGTTCTGTTTGCTTATTTTTGCTCATCTGTGTTCAAGATGTTTCCTAGTATATGATGAGTTTTTGTCCAGCTTGCTAATATGTGATTTCCCTGCTTGCTGGTGCTCTGGGGTGCTGAGTTGCTCCCCCCACATCGTTAGTTGGTGTGGGGGTTCTCGCATTCTCTGCGTGGATATTTTTGCATAGGGTTTTTTACTGACCGCACAGATCCCTTGCTATTTTCTGCTATCTAGCGTTAGCGGGCCTCATTTGCTTAACCTGTTTCATCTCTGCGTTTGTCTTTTCCTCTTAACTCACCGTTATTATTTGTGGGGGGCATCTATATCTCTGGGGGATTTCTCTGAGGCAAGTGAGGTCTTTACTTTCTCTTTAGGGGTAGTCAGTTTCTCAGGCCGTGAAGAGACATCTAGGATTTCAGGAAACGTTCCACGGCTGCCTATAGTGTGTGCGGTTAGGATCAGGTTTGCGGTTAGTCCAGTTACCACATCCCCAGAGCTCGTCCTATTATTTTCTACTTAGCTGGTTAGATTTGTGATCCTAAGCCACTAGGATCATAACAGATATTGTCCTACTAATAGGACAGAGAGAATGTGATGACTTGTGCGAAGCCTTAGACAGCAAGGGACTACAACACAGCGCAGTAAGGAAGGCTTCCAACCCCACCTCACCATCACCTGTGATCCGTACCCTGGTCTGTGGCTGCATACTACCAGTAAAAGGTAAAGAGACTACAACCTTGTGTCCTCTAATTCTTTCCTGCACTTCACCATCTATAATCCTTACCAACTACACTGGGAGCCTTGGGGACTAAGTTCTACTTGTGGGGAACTATACCACCTCTGCTGCAATACCATCATCCCCAGAGGACCCCTTTACGCAGCGTCGGCCATCCCTGGCCGAGTACCACAGGTGGCGTCACGAACAAATAACTTTTATAAACTTTATTCCCCATTCATATCCCCTTTTATTGAACCAGCCCGGTTCCCGAGTGCCCCACGGTCCTAGTGGGCGCTCCTTTAGCCCTTGTATTAATGAGAACCTGTCACTTCCATAAATGTTTTTTTTTTTTTTCACTCGATGTAAATGCCGCTGTTCTACTGAATCCGATTATGTTTTCCTTTTGCTCCTGCTCCTCTCCGTTCCAGGGATATGCCCTTCTCTTTTCCGTATATAAATGTAATCTTTTTAGCCAAGTGGGTGTGGTCTTCAAGTCCTGTCTCTGGCTGTCTTCTTGAGGCTCACACCCTCTTGGCAAAAAAAGACTATATACAGGGAAGACAGGGCCATATCTGTCGAACAGAGAGGAGCAGGAACAAAAGGAAAACAACGTCTGAATCAGGAGAAAAACGGAACCTACATAAAGTAAAAAAAAAATTACATATTTTTTGGAAGCAGTAGAATTTTTTTTAACTGTCCAGTTATTTATTAATTTTGGTGTCTGGGAAAAATGAATAGCTATTCCTCTTGTTACCCAGGCATGGTCAGTAAGAGAAGATACTACATTGGGCACAGGCTCTGATACAACAATCAGCCTCGAAGAACCAGGACAAGACAACCCCATTTGGAGCTGACAAAGCCAGTCACTTGTCATTATGGTCTATTTCTTCTAAGATGCTTCGCAAATAAATAATTAGATCTTATTGTTGTGTCCTGAGTGTACAATGTTAGCAAATAAGATTGCCGTGCAATGATATGTGGACATGTTCTTTGTGGAATTCAAGGAATCTGAAACTGATCATGGTACAGATCGATAATCTATAATAGCAGGAATTGTGACACCTCTTGGCAATGAATTCTCAAGGTTCCATTTACAAAGTAACCAGTGAAGCTGTATAAATGTATGGTCAAATCTACAGACCTGGTGTGAACAGAGTGCAATGTAACGCCCAGTGCGGTTTGCAGGCAATAGGAAATATAAACATACTGCACATACTTTATATATACTGTATGCATTCTGATGCAATCAGAATTATTGAATATGGTTTATAAGCAATGCTTACAAGCGTTCGGCCGTTTGCAATAAAACAATCAAATAAGAACAATTTAATATAGCTCAACCCGACTAATATAACAAGTGGTTTCTCCAAATTCAGCTCAAAATGCCACTTTTACTGACTACTGTAGTCTTAGAATTATTTACCCACTGAATAGATTCTGTCATAAGAGCAAATATTTGTATCAAGCACATAATATACTAAGACCTTTATTAGGCACATCAAATGTGATTGAGACAAAACACATCAAATACCTGGACTGGCTGGGTTGATTACTGATTGTTTTCAGGGGTTTACTGCGATATAGAGGGGCGAGAAGACTGCAGCATCCGATTTCACATACTCCTGCACTGATTAGAAGCACTTTTCCTTCGTATTAAATGGTGCAGGTTTATGTTAGCAGTGTAGGGGTTAAACTGTTCAGCTTAGAGTCTTTGAAGCTTTCCCGCTTGAATTCTCTCAGCTGTTCAGTATTGACCACTGCCCTTAGCTATATATACTTGCGTCTGGCAACCTGGATTGCCATTGTTAGTCTTATACTGACTGCTGTGGAGTGGAGGTGTTGGTTGTTGGTAGAGGCGTTTGGAGTGTTGATCTTTGACTGCTGCTTGATGTTTCTGCTGTGTGCAAATCCTCATCCTCTCCTATTTGGTTTTCTTTCCTTTTCTCCACAGTGTTTCTCTCTGTTGGGTATGAGTGCATATTTGAATGTTGGGTATTTTCATTTATCCCTGTGCATCCTCCCTTGTTAGTCTAGTTTGTGTATATATACACTATTACTCCCCACTTCCCTGGGTGGCGGAGGGGGACAAATGTAGGGCTGATTCAGGAGTTCAGTAAGGTACATGTCCCTGGCATCTTCACCATCAGAAGTAATCCAGAAAGCAGGGATAGCAAGGGCACCCCTAGCGTTAGGGACAGGGAAGGAATTCCAGGTATTCTGACAACAGAGTTGTGACAGCTTGTTATAAATATGGTAAATTAAAGAGAGTGGTCCAAAAAGTTTAGAGAAGAGATCATGACTTCGTCCAAACATGGAAAAGGACAGAAAAAGATACAAAGGGATTAATAATAATAATAATAATTTTATTTATATAGCGCCAACATATTCCGCAGCGCTTTACAGGGATTGAATGTTCCTAGAGATACAGCTGGAAGTAGAGTTAACAAGTTCAATGTACAGTAGCTACACTGGCTGGATGTGGCAGAAGAAGGAAGCTGTCATTGACTGCCACCAGATTCCTGAAGAGCAGGTGGTCAACAACACTCAAGTGACTACACAAGACTTGCAGCAAAATGTGGTGGCAGCAAGCGCTGAGGCTTCAGTTTGCACAATAAGGCACCTGATAAAAACAATGTCTTAATGCCTGAACTCCAAGATGTCACCTCTACTGACCTAAAATCACTAAAATATTTGGGTCTGATATACTAGGTGCCATATATGTAGATAAATAAATAAGCCACAAAAAATTGTGATTCTGATCTGTGTAGGGATAAAACAAAACTGGAACTTTTTGGGCCTGTGGATCAGTGGTATAGCTTGAGGAGGAAGAATGAAGCATATGCTGAAAAGAATAACCTGCCTATAGTGAAGCATGGTGCATGGTGAGGACTTGGTGATGTCTACCGTGACACATGGCGGTGGCTTGTTAATACCAACAGTGATGCACGGATGGGGGGGCGGTGATGCCTATAGTGACGCATGGTGAGTGCTCGGTGATGTCTACAGTGACCCAAGATGGTGGCTAGCTAATGCCTACAGTGATATATGGTGGGGGCTTGGTGGTGCCTATAGTGAAGCATGGTGGCTTGGTGATGCTTACAGTGAAGCATGGTGGTGGCTTGCTAATGCGTACTGTGATGCATGTTAGGGGCTCAATGATGCCTATAGTGAAGTGCAGCGCCCCAGAGTCCTGGTCGTTGCAGTACTGGAGCTCCGCCGCTAAGGGGGGCTACGGTACGTCTGATGGCACTGAAGGAGTTCTTCTGACCAGGTATCACAGTCACCAATACACTTCACAGTCTGGCCTCCAGGGGGAGCTAAGGGTTCTATGTATTAGGCCACTCCTCACAATCTGGTAAAACTGGGGGTAAGGCAGAAAGTTAGATCAGAAAGCTGACTGGGTTGGAACCAGGCAACACCTTGTGGCAGAGGGTGTTGTAGGGGAAGATTCAGAGGGGTCCCTGTCAGGGGTGGGATCCTGACAGAGGCCTAGCAAACAGAGAAGAACGTTACGGGACCGCGCCTGCAAGATATAGTGGCGGTACCCCAAGAAAGGATAAGAAGCGAGGTTCATTGTGCTGAGAAACGAGATCAACGCAACAAGGAGAATACCAGTAGGAGTCGTGCTGTAAGACGAGGCAACATCCTATTGAGGCGCATAACTGGTGGCCGGAACGCCGAGGAAGTATAGAGCTCCAGGCCAAACTTCAAACCTACGGCAGGACAGTCAGTTATAGGCGGGCTGTCTCACCCAATTGACCTAGGAAGACACAGGGGGGTAACAACAGGAGTGGGGCGACGCTAGAGTCCCGGAAGAGCTCCGAGCCTCCCCGTCATATGGGTGCGTCCTAACCATAAGATCTGGGGGACGTGGAAGAACATCAGAATCGAGTTGTGAGGGAACACGAGAAACAGACACAACAGTTGTGAGGACTATCCCGTGGTGCTTAGCAGGGAAGGACTACAACACACAAGCGCTAGAAGGTAGGCACAGATTTCCACCTGCAAAGGGAGCTCTGGATGTGCCATCGGACCGGCCAGGCTTGCGCAGCCCGGTTAACCGTATTCCAGATTGAGGATCCTGAAGCCTTCAGTAAAGAGGTAAAGAGACTGCAACCTGGTGTCCTCGTTATTTACTGCAAATTGCACCGCACCACCACAACAAACATCACCATTCCCTCCACCTTCATTGTACGCCCCTCAGCAGGGTCACGGACTGGGTCTAGCCACCGTGACAACCCCAGAACAGAGACTCAGAGGCCCGGTACCGGGTACCCCTCGGCCCTGCGGCAGTGGGGGCGCTACAGAAGCATGGTGGTGACTTGGTAATGCTTACAGTGAAGCATGGTGGTGGTTAAGAAATGCCCTCAGTGAATCATGATGGTGGCGCGATGATGCTCTGTGATTGCTTTCCTTCATCTGGCACTGAAAACCTGCAGTGTGTGGAGGACAAGATGGATTCAATCAAGTATAAGAAAGCCCTAGCAGGAAATGTCATGCCTCTTATGAGGAAGCTGAAACCTTGAAGTCATTGGACCTTCCAACAGAATAATGATTCAAAGCGTTCCTCACAGTCCACCAAGGCTTAGTTTCAGAAGAAGTCCTGGAAGATTCTGCAGAAAATGTCACAGTCTCCTGATATGATAATTTTTAGTGGAATTTGAAAAAGTTGGTAGCAGCATGCAAATCCAAGAATATTAGTGACCTAGAGATCATTGCCCATGTGAAATTGATTAAGATTCTTAAGGCTGCCAGAAGCCGGTATCTGGCTGTGCATCATATTTGCAGCAGGTCATAACAGCCAGAGGGACTCTACTAAGTAAGACGCTTGTCATAAAGGGGCTGACTAATTCTGAGACTGCTGTAGTCAGTAAAAGAGGCTTATTGTGATGAATTAGGAGAAACCACTTGTTATACTAGTTGCTTTGAGTGTTTTACGTTGTTCTTGTTTCAATGCATGCAAACAGCAGAAAGTTTGTGAATTTTGCTAATAAACCGAATTTGCAATGAGGGTTGAATCATTTTAATTGCGACTGTAAACTTCATATAGTACAGCCAGCTGTGTTATGTACTGCGCCTATTCCCTGTCCTCACCCTCAGTTCTACTGCAGTAGCTTTTATGTTTGGAATGCTGGGAATATTGCCAAGTTTAAAGGGACACACATGTCAACACACTGCTTATATGAAAGTGCATGTTGTGCTGAGACCGGGCTTATGTTTATTTTTCCTTTCATTTCTATTTTAGCATTTAATTCCATTATTAGCCTCCTGATTGTATTACGTAAAAGAAAACAAGTAAAGGTGCACTCCACCATGCGGGCAACTGTAAACCCTCTGCAATCAGTAAGGTATGTATCACCAGCAAGAACTTTTCAATTAGGCCAAGTACGTCCTATTTAAATAGACCAAAGGGATACATCGGCCACTAAAACTACCTCCCGATTCCTCATTTTGGGGAACGGTGGGATTATACAACCTTTAGGCTAAATTCACATGCCAATTTTTTTTCTCGAATGCAGAAAACAGACTGTTTTTCATTAGTGTGCCTAATCCAGTTATCATTAGGTCTTGGCCTGTGTGTTCATTTTAACCATCCATGCGTCATCCCAGGGGCAGACATATCATTGGAGCAACCTGCACAACCCAAGAAATAAGTGGACCCACGTCCACCTCCAAAGCAGAAAGCATATCCTGTCTTAGGCTACTTTCACACTAGCGTCGTGCACTGTACGTCGCTATGCGTCGTTTTGCAGAAAAAACGCATCCTGCAAAAGTGCTTTCAGGATGCGTTTTTTCTCCATAGACTTTTATTAGCGACGCAGTGCGACGCATTGCCACACGTCGCAACCGTCATGCGACGGTTGCGTTGTGTTGCGTCGGACCGTCGGCACCAAAAAACATTGCTTGTAACGTTTTTTTGGTGCGTCGTCTGCAGCATTTCCGACCGCGCATGCATGGCTGGAACTCCGCCCCGCCTCCCCGCACCTCACAATGGGGCAGCGGATGCGTTGGGAAACTGCATCCGCTGCCCCCGTTGTGCGGCGCTTTCACAGCTAGCGTCGGTGCGCCGCAAAGTCGTATAGCGACGTGCAGTTCACGACGCTAGTATAAAAGTAGCCTTAGACAGAACAATTGGACTTTAAGGGGCCCATATACTGTTCTTGAACAGGGGCCCTTTTCTGTCTATGTCTGCCATTCCGTCATCCATTTTTCTTCATCTAAAAAAAAGATGGAGGTTTTTTGAGCTTCTTCTAGCAAGCAATGAAAGCGATGAGAGAAAAACTAACAGCACATGAAGGCAACTCTGTTGGCATTCATATGCTGTCTATTATTTTTCCTGACTCATTCACTTACATGGGTGGGTTTGGTCCACAAATTGGACCAAAATAGGACATTTCTCAGTTTTTTAAGCAAATCATCTGTCCAAAACCCCACCCCAAAAAAACTTAAAGGGAACCTGTCACCAGAAAAAACTATTAACCTGCATGGGGTTAATCTGCAGGTTAATAGCATTATTAATTTGCACGGCGCCTGCACTTACCCCAATGTTATAGGGAGAAAATTAACTTTATTCCCTCTGCAGAGTTCCGGTTACAGCCACAGGGGCGGCGGTTCAGTCACCACTCTGAGTATACAGACCAGCGACTGTAACCGCGACCTTGGCCCTGACTGACAGCCGGACCTAATGCAGAGTGAGCGTCAGTCGACTGGGGTGCGGTTACAGTCACTGCTCTATATACTCAGTTGTGACTGAACCTGCGCCAGCGCCGCTCCATGATGGAAACGGAATGCTGTAGGGGGAATACAGTTCATTTTCTCCCTGCAGTGTTCAGCTAAGTTAAGGTGCCGGCAGTTAATAATGTAGTTTCCCTGCATATTAACCCCATATGTTCAGGTTAACTTCTTAACACCAATGACGCGCAGTATCCGTCATTGGGTGCATCCCCCTGTTTGTAGCGGGCTCCGGCTGATCAGCTGACATGTGCCCCTAACAGCCACGGGTGGAATCGCGATCCATCTGTGGCTGTTAACATGTTAAATGCCGCTGTCAATCTCTGACAGCGGCATTTAACACGCACGCGTTGGAAGCGCGTCGCAAACCACGCCGATCGGCGCATGTGTCTCATGACTGCGGGTCACCCATAAGTTAGTATGAGAACCCGTGGTCTGCAGCAGACCCCTGTGGTTGTCATAACCGGATTGCTATGAGTGCCGCCCAGCGGAAGGTGATCTGCTACATAGAGCAGGGCTTCACCTGCTCTGTGTAGCACAAGCGATCAAATGATCGCAGATTCTAGTCTCCCATGGAGACTTTTGAAGCAGGTAAAAAGAGAAAAAAAATGTAAAAAATTTTAAAAATATAAACGTTTAAATCACCCCCCATTCAAAATAAAACAATAAAATAAAAATACAAAATAGACATACGAGTATTTGGCATCACCGCGTTCAGAATCGCCCGGTCTAACAAAATATAAAAAGAATGAATCTGATCGGTAGACCTCGTAACGGAAAAAAAAAATCAAAACATCAGAATTGCATCTTTGTGGTCGCCGCAACATTCCATTAAAGTGCAATAACGGGCAATCAAAAGATCGTATTTACACCAAAATTATATAAATAAAAACATCAGGTTGGCATACAAAAAAATAAACCCTCACCCAACCCCAAATTATGAAAAATGGAGACGCTACAGGTCTCGGAAAATGGCAATTTTTTTTCTTTGACAAATTTGAGATTTTATTTCACCACTTAACTAAAAAAGAACCTAGACATATTTGGTGTCTGTGCACTCATAATGACCTGGAGAATCATAATGACAGCTCAGTTTTAGCATTTAATGAACGTGGAAAAAAAAAAAACAATTGTGGAATTGCACTTTTTTTGCAATTTCACCGCAATTTGAACTTTCTTCCCGGTTTCCAGTGCACTATGGATCCAGTGGCGTCGTTCAAAAGTACAACTCATCCCGCAAAAAAACAAGCCCTCACATGGCCATATTGACATAGAAATAAAAAAGTTATGGCTCTGGGAAGAAGGGGAGCAAAAAATGGAGATGCAAAAACGGAAATACCCCTGGTCCTTAAGGGGTTAATAGGGTTTTTTCTGTTGACAGGTTCCCTTTAAATGTGAAGAGGGACCTGTTGATAAAGCCAAATTGATATGGCAGCAAGAAGAAGTTACTATGAGTACCTTGTCACAATGTAGTCTTATATGGAGTTCCAACCAGTCCATTGCACAGACATGTAGGTGCACCATGTGCACCGAATACTGCATGTGCTGGCACAAGCCAGCGCTATATGCCATGAAACTTGTTCACATTACATGTCATGTCGTGTCGTGCATCAAATTAATTTCTGTACATTGTGATGGCATTCTCTCATTTACACTCACATGACACAGAGCATTGATGGCTCCCCTAACAGTAGCAAACAGGTTTTTGCTCCTTTCTGGACATTATTAAAAGCCATTCAGGCCTCTTTAGTGTAAATCTCTTCATGGACTGTATCCTTCAGCAATGTAATCCACTGCCTGAATGATGTCTCTGAATTTATCGGAGGGAATTATTAAGGTTGGCTAATTACTACTAATTAAAGTTCTTTAAAAGTTGTCAACCCCTTTACATGGAGAATTACTTTACGTGAGCTCTACTAAGAATGTAAACAGCACTATAAGGCTTACACGATTTTGAAATCTATGTTTCTTACCCTGTGTCACCACTTTTCCAAAAACAGGCAATGTGTCGAGTGTTGAACAGTTCCAGCGTCGATTCCTGAACTGATACTGGCATTCTTCAATTGCCAGCTGAGCCCCTCGCCTCACCGAGTCCATGACTTCCAGATTCCTCTTGCACATTTGCACCTGGCGTTGAATTAATCCCTTGAGCTTCTCACAAGTTTCCTCCTCTGAAATACTGCCTACCGAGGACAGTTTTGCAAGATACCTGTAGGATATACAGAGGAAGACAACTTAATTCTTTTAGAGCAACGTGTAGAATGTGGATCTCAGAAGAACGTTACGTCTAAAGCTTTGAAAAGTCATCGGGTATGGACAGTTTTTTTGGAAGGTTGTAAGACCTGGAAATATGAAAAATAAAGTAATGACTGTGGGAGCTGCTATTTTTTTGGGGGGGAGGGGTGACTTACCCTATAGAATAGAAATACCCAAAAAATTATTTATGGATATCCTGACTGTATGAAGTTTTTGGTGGGAAAATATTAAGGAAAGTTTTAAAAATGCATTCTGACTTGCGATTGCTCTCCTTTGGTCAGGATTGGACATGCCAAGAACAAGGACATCTCTACCATGTAGGCACAGTTCCTTCAAATCCAGGTAGGGATAACCAACTATCTCATCGGCAATGTCAACCTTTGTGAGGGTTTTATTTACACAGAATGTCCGGCAGCGCTAAACGACCGCCAATCGGTAAACATTTACCAATAAAAGTATACCCAGATTATAAACTGATTGCCGCTTCTCTTCCTACTGATATTCCCAATGATCTGCTGTAATCTGGCAGCAATTGTCCACTTTTCCTGTAGTGCCAACAAAGGAAAATTTAATGGGGTTGCCCAATGATGGTCATTTATGGCATATCCATAAATGTGTAAGTGGTGGGCATCCTACCTATGGGACATGCACCAATCTCCAGAACATAGGCATCCACCTGTCCATCATTCCAACTGGTCTATGACTGTAGTGACAGGAGAGGTGGCTCTCTCCATTCTCTACTATGGATGTTCTGATTTTCTGTTCCGCTCAGCTGTATTCGGAACTCCTATACCAGGGAATAGAAAGACCACCTCTTGTGTCACCTCTCTTGGAAACCAGTTTAAATGGGGAGCAATGGACTCCCACTCTTAAGATATTAGACATTTATGGCATATCCTTGGGAAATGCCATAAATTTATGTTGTGAGACAACATTTTTAAATATTAGAGGGCTTTCAAATTGTGTTTTTGTCACACGTTCGTTTGTCCCGTTGGGGCATACATCCGGATTTCCCCGCAAAACGGGATTTGGGCATATGTGCTAACGGGGTCATAGACTATAATGGTGTTGACAGAGTGAGCTTGTGCTCTGACGTGCCCTAGTCGATAGGGCCGCGATAAAAGACCGTTTCAGCGTGTTCTCTTTCTTGTAGAAGATTTGCAGAACATTTTTGGCAACAGATGAGTAAGTTATTTACAACTGAACATTCGGCCTTTTAAAAACTATTTGCTCGTTCCAATCAGGGAGTACGGGTAAAGTGCGAGAAAAGAGTAATAATAAAAAAAGCAAACATATTTTAGCAGCACCTTAATGGAGAGAGACACTGCAGGCACTTTGCCTATAGAGCTTGCAATCCAAATGTTCTGTCGGGCCGGACAAGGAAAAACTTCCTCATCTTGTAAATGTAATCTTGGCTGCTGGACAACCCATCTGTCTCCCGCTCAGTGATCAATCGTCTTCTTGCTGACATATCTTGCAGGAAGTTTGGGCAGTGATCGCCCTAATTCTCACAAGTCGGCAACTTTCTGCTCTATCTCGCTGATACTATAGGGATGTGCATTCCTAGCCGTGAATCTATCTTGTCAGAAATCCTGATTACTGCTGTATCCAAGTAGTACTTGGAAAAGCCAGAGGTCTTCAGAGTCAGCCAAAATAAGCAGAAAATACTTGTGAGTGCCAACTCCCAGCTGCCATACTGTCTTCTCTCAGCTTCTGCTGTTTTCTAATCTCTCTCACACATCTATTACAAACCAAACGATCAGAATTGTGATTTCAGACCTGTAGCTCATTTGTAGAGGAAAACAAGTCCGGCAATTCATGCATTTGGGCGATTTTGGCTTCTACACAAAGACCATTGGTAGACGAGTCTATAGCCTAAAGAACGCAGAGTAGTAAAGTCCATGTCCCATGTGACCTACACCTCCGAGGTCCAAAGACACTAAGAGTACAAGACACTCTGGCTAATGCCCCCCAAAGTATAGTTTAATATCTACTCAGGCCATATTGTAAATAGTCCATATGGAAAGGCCACATGGCGAGAGATCCCATCCCAGTGTAGTTGAAGGTGTATTCCAGCCTTTAAGGAATGTGTACAATGATTTTTTTGTGTTTTTGGAGCAGAAACAGGTTAGTCTTTTTATGCTAATTTTTTTTGGAAGAAACTGAGTAGACCTCCCAAGTTTTTGAGGAGTTTTGCATTTCTGAGGAGGATTTGAAGTGTTTCCTCTAAGTATCTACTCCAAAAACTCAACTGGACTGAAACTGTCCAAATCTTCCTGAAAGGCTCAAAATTCCTCAAAAACTTGGAGTTTCTGCTCAGTTTCCACTCCAAAAACTCAGCCAAAAGACTTAGTGTGCACATAGTCTTATGGTAATACAGGCCAAGTGGAAAAGAAACCAGGCATAGAAAGACCATATGGGCAGTACTAGACAATGAAGATAGATACTTGGATACCAGTAGCTCTTCAAACCCTGTGAGTCCTGCAGCAGATAATGATACAGTGCCACCCTTCTGTATCAATGTCTATAAATATAATAAGTGATATAATATGTGCGCTAGATTCAGTCCTTAACCCCCTCTATAGACCAATGGTATGGAAGTGACCGTCAGCTGCAGCCTTTACTATTCTGTCAGAGTGGACGACGGCCCTGACAAAATATTAATGAGCTGCAAACAAAAACAGCTACTGATTGCCTGCATCAGACCCAACCAGTCACGTCATCGCCGGGAACAGCAACGCCATCACTGGGGGTGCCGCTGTAGGAGGTGAGTGGCCAGTAGTGGACAACCCCTTAAAAAACAATTAAAGCCCTACACACAACAGTGTTATCATACCCATTGGCGTCAGACCTGAATAGGGTACTGAACAGGGAAGTCCAAGGAGCATGCACTACTTTGAGGCCTCCCTCTTTCAAAGCATTTTTTGATCCATCATGACGGTTCAACTAGAGGCACTACTATTACAGCCCTCAAAGTAGTGCATAGGAGCTGGAGAAAAGGAAATTATATCCAACAGATGTCCTGGGAAGAGATGAAAATGATATTTGAACTTGACACTTTAGTTCTCAAAGGCTTGAACAGTGAAATAGAGTTGTTTGCTTTCAACACATAACGTGGCCATGTGATCGCTGCGGGTTATATAGGTATAGAGCACCTAGTATGGACCATCCCTGATGAAGGAATACGTTTGATTCCGAAACGCGTAGGAACTGGTCCATTGCGCTTTCCTTAGCTAGTCACGTGAGCAATCACGTGACCGTGACATCAAGTAAGGTCCTGCATTGACAGAGAACCAAGTGGCTTAATCTGGCAGCGCAGATTCACTCCACGTAGGAAGCGAGCAAAGGGTGTTCTGCCGCCGGCCGGGGCAGCGCCCATAGCCCGCTCTTTAGAAGGCAACACGCGGTATCTACTGAAGCTGGACTTTTACAACACACACGGATTTAGCAGCAGAAGATTCCACACCACTGTTGCAGCCGCACCAGGTAAACTTAACTTTCCCACCTCCTAAATGTGGGTTTCTCTACCTTTAGGCTCTAGGCTATTGGTTTTGTAACTATTAATACAAAAGCAGTCAATTCAATTGAAGAAGCGATCAATAGTTACCTCATCTTGGTTACGTTTTTATACACTGAGGTCAGTTTTTTGTATTTTAAACGGTCACTTCCCTACCATTGGTCTATAGAGGGGGTTGAGTACTAGACTCAACTCAAAATGGCCTCCTATGGTATCGAAGTTTTTTGTGAGTTTTTCATGTACTTTTGAGGATATTATGGAAAAATATAGCCTATTTCTAAATATTTAGTTATGGTGGTTTGTTAGTTTAATGATACATGCTCCTTGGACTTCCCTGTTCAGTACCCTATTCAGGTCTGACGCCAATGGGTATGATAACGCTGTTGTGTGTAGGGCTTTAATTGTTTTTTAAGGGGTTGTCCACTACTGGCCACTCACCTCCTACAGCGGCACCCCCAGTGATGGCTTTGCTGTTCCCGGCGATGACGTGACTGGTTGGGTCTGATGCAGGCAATCATTAATATTTTGTCAGGGCTGTCGTCCACTCTGACAGAATAGTAAAGGCTGCAGCTGACGAGCCACCACTCATTGGCTGCCGCCTGCTCGAGATGCAACAATGCCATGTCACCGCCAGGAACAGTGGCACTATTACTATTACTAATTATATAATTTTTTTTATTTTGAAGGTAAAGGATAGACCATTAGTTCATTTCTAAGAGGGTCTTAAGATGTGATAATCAGGATGCTCATATCTTGAAGTACAAAGGTGCCTGAGACAACAAGAATACCGCCATTGTACAACCATTAAGGGGTGATATCACCCGGCCAACATGTCGGTCTTTTGTAAAACATGTTGCAGGGAAAGAACAGGAAGATCAAAGCAGTTCTTTATTCACAAGGTAAGACATAGTGTCTCCAGGTTGGTGGTGGGATTTGTACAACCGAATTCCTAAAATGGGATATAAAGGACCCAAGTATGACATGAGGGGGGAATAGAGAAAATGAGAGACTGTAGGAAAGTTGCCATTCATAGATGGGTCTTTGAGAAAGATAGGCTATTCCGAGGAGATGAGGAGCACACCAACGTGGCATAACCAGGAGGCACAAGGTGAAGGGTTTCTTTCTGGTAACTATGACATTATGTCAATGATCGTAAGCTTAAGGAATGTCAGTGTCTTTGTTGTGTTATCGTAATGATTTTGTTATTGGTGATTATTTAGTGATTTGTTTTATCAATTTTACACTTTGCATTTGATTGAGGATGCAAAATAATTTCTTTTTTATACACATTTATAGGTGTGCTCTCTTTACTGACCGTCCCCAAGAATCTACATAGGGATATTGTTGTCGTACAATATTCTTATCGTTTGATATTGAAGTTGTCAATAATAGTATTTATTGATGTTATTGATGTTTGTAATAATGGTATTTTTTAACAACTTGGTTGAAGACAGTTTCAAAATATCAATGGAATGGAATGATTCGTCTACCGGGACTTTGTGAAATAATATCCGGAATATACTAATGGAAGAACAGAAAACAAACCTGTGAATGGCAGCTGGAGAGAACCAAGGTTCTCTAAAGGATCCATACCCCATAACATGAACACAACACTATTGTAAATCTTCTCCAGGAGACAATAGTCTTCTCCAGATATTCCCCCATATTTGCCTACTTGAATGAGATGTCAAGTAACTACCGAAATCATGAATAAGCCTTGGTTTTGGTTCTATAACTAGGTAATAATGGACCCATGTGTGGTAGAGCCATAATATTAGGGGGTAGTCCCCATTCACCTTTTTTAACCTATGGGTGCAGTGATGTGAACATTATGTCATCACTGCATATGATTGGAAGGAGACCAGGATAACATATTAGAGGCAGTACCAAAGACTCAAGAGTGATGTTTACAGAAGGCATCCTTTAGTAGGACTCTTGGCCCAATGGTGGAAGTTGTGCCAAGAAGATACGGAGACTGTGTTGTGGTGCATAGAGAAATGACTACAGATACTGGTCTCTAGCTGTTTGGCCGAGGAGGTCTTTGGTTCTCAAATACCAGGACTTCTATTTGAGTAAACACCTCCATACACATTAGATGAAAACCGGCTGAACCTGGTGATTTCGACAGGACCAGTTGATCATCTGAGTTCTATGGGAACCCCACAGATAAGGCAGTAGAAATTTCAATGGCTGATTCTTTTATTTTCAGGGGAGATAACATGGTACTGGAGGAGTCTGGCAGCGGATTTCTCCTCTCTCAATATGGAAAATACATGAATTAATAGCCAAGACATGTGCTCATCAGTATGGGGGAGTCAGGAGAGATAGCTGTCTGCCGAATGAACATTCAGCAGACAGCTATTTCATGTATGGCCGGCTTCACCCCCATTTTGCATGTAATTTTTGCTCTCTGCATTGTATGAAATATGACCTAGTGTCAGATTAATAAGCAGGTAGACCCTACAAGCAGTTGTGCAATGTCTCGCTGCTATTTTACCGCCCTGGGATCATAATACGAGGATTGCCTGGAGCTTTCCTGCCCACCGTGTCAATGTAGGATTCTATACAGATTCATAATTCATTTTTCTTGCTGGAAATGGTTGAGCTATAAATTATGTGTTAAGCTGCTGAAATTCCTTCCCGAGCCTGACAGACCAACCTCCGGGAGGCCTACAGCACCGTGCTTATTACAGACCCTCCATATCAGCTCCTCATTTCGGTCCTGCCCTCCCAAAGATTTACAGGCCTCAAATATTTGAAACTTCCTTTTCACGGTGATCCAAAATTCTTATTTATCTTGTGTACAGCTTTGAGATTCCCTTGCTCTAACACTTTGGCTCAACCTGTTTCCTGCCACTGACACCAGGGAATGGGTTTACCATCTGCTGGAGAAACCCTAACATGGATACTCCAACCACTTCATATTATTGATCAAGTTACCTTCTCCAAGACCCAACAGCGATGGCTCAGGAAATTCTCTGCCAGCTAAAACAAGATTATTGATAAAGTTACCAGTTACTAAATGCAGCCGAAATGCAGGGGGCCAGTAATCAGCATATTAGTGATGGAGTAGTATAAACACCTGCAAAATTCATATACTGTACCTTTAAAGAAAACCTGCTAAGACTAAGTGCACACAATAAGGGCTCACAATAAGTGCACACAATAAGGGCACACAATAAGAGCACACAATAAGGGCACACAACTTCTTTTTCAAGCGGTTTCCTCCTGGAACTCGCCTGAAAAAGCACCGCAAAAACTGAGCATAATTCAAAGCAATGTAAAATGACCTCTTCCGTTTTTTGTTACTTCTTTTAACTGCTTTAGGGTTAAGAAACCGTGAAGCAGTTAAAAGAAGTAGCACGTTAAAAGAAGCGGCATGGTAGCTATTAACCATAGAAAAAAGGCTCCGGTGGCGAAACCGCTGCAAAAACATAGGCAAAAAAGTCCGAGAAGCAGATTCAAGAAAATGACCACTTTGTTTTCGGAAGCGGCTTCCCCTAGGAAAACTTTGGTGAGTCTGCCTTCGTCTGACGTGGCCATTGACTGCAACGACGCAGACAGAGTCAGTGTGTGCTCTGGCAGAAATCATTTTAAGCCGTATCCACCTTTTTGAGGATGTCTCCAAAACATGGTTGATTGCATCTTGGAGCCCACCTCTAATAGGTGGATACCACCAAAAGTGATGTCCGACAGAGCACACACTGACTCCGTTTCCATTATTACAGTCAATGGCACAGTCAGCGCATATATCCAAACACCGTTTTCCAGACGTAACTCTCGATTTAGCCACTGACGAGAGGGTCTAATGTTAGAGGGCTTGTCTGAGACTCACATATTGATCACCTATCGGTAGGATGTACAACATGTGATAGCTGCAAAAGAAGTGTTCAATTTCCTTGGTTGTACAACTTATCTCACCTATCTGCTGCTGTGCGACCAGAGTGTCTGTAGGCCAGACTAAAGCAATGATCTCGTTAGGTGCTCGCTTATATCCATCACTTTTTCTGAAATGATGTTTGAAAAGTGGTGTCAATCTGCCCTCGTTAATACACAATGTAATGTTACTTTTTTAGAATTAATTTTCTTATTTACAAAAGCAAATATCACTGTTTGCCATCAATGAAAGAAAATGTTACAGTTCACATGTCAAAATTAAACCTTTGTACAGACCTAATAATTCTCAGCGAACAATTGTAGAAAACACAAAGTGCGGACTTCTAGTTTTTATGTTGATTTATTGCAGCTATGGCAAATTTTTAAGGACTGAACCTATGGTTTGTCTTACACATTTCAATTGTCCACATGTCACTTTGCAGAATGCCGCTGTTTTAACGGGGTTGTCTGGGCCTAATTTATATTTTATCTGTGGGCTTAAGAACTAAGGCAGGTAGATGCAAACTACCGGCATAGTCTACCCGGCGCCTGGTCTGAGTGATCACTGACCAGTCCTGTCGGCGATTCTGCTGTTTCACGTTAACAGAGCAGCTCTTCCTCTTCTGGGCTACTTTTTTGACAGGGCGTGACTACCAACATTTTGCTTAGCGACAGCCAGCTTTTTGCAGTTAGGCAGCGGGGAACCAGCTGTCACTCAGCATGACATAGGCAGTTACATCCCATCAAATGAGCAGAGCGGAAGCCCCATCAGAAGCCAAAGAATCGCTGAGAGGAGCGGTCTAGACCACTTTGTGCCAACAGAGATCTGTGCTGAGCAGAACAGGCAGATAGTTACCAACTACCTGCCTGATAGTGTTTAGGTCCAAAGTTAAAAAATAAAATTGTACTGGACAACCCCGTTAAGTAACTACAGTATATTGGGTAAAGCAATGCATGAAGACTGCTGCAACTCAGCACGTGCGGAGGGAGCAACCGAGAAGACCAACTGCTACAAGGCTACGCCACCTTGGGTCATCATCTCCTAGGCATAGGACCACAGCAAAAAAGGTCAGTCCAACGCATAGTACAGCGCCATGTGCTCAGACTATTAAAGCTGACCTTCCATGTTAACTCAAGGGGCCAAAAGAAATGATTAATAAATAATATGTTCGAGTCCCCGCAGCTGCACGTCTCTCGGCTGTTCAACAGCCATAACACATGCAGGAATTGTCAAACAAACAGGAAATCCATGCATGTGTTGCTGCTGTCTAACAGCCGCGAGACATGTACCCACAAGGACTCGAACATATTATTTGTGCAGATACTCGGTTACCTAACCCGAGCACGTTCGCTCATCACTAATGCCAACGTCTCGATGCAGGTGGCATAATGACTTGACCACATGCGCTGACCCAGTCGGGGCGCAGGGGAGAAGAGGGCATAGCTGCATTATTTTTTTGTGGTAGGTGGGACAAAGATCGCATTACTACATTTGGAGAGGGCACTCAGGGGGCATTATTACTTTTCAAAGGGGCACTAAAGGGCAGTTTTACTTTTAAAATAGGGCATTTAGGGGTCATTGCGACATTATTTGTTTTAAAGGCGCACTAAAAAATCATTGTTACAGGGTTAGGGGGAGCAATAGAAATATATTTAGCTCACCCTCCAATTACGTTAGTAATAAAAGGAGATCCATAGGAATTCTGCATGAAAAACCCTTAGGAATAGACAGTCTCTGGTCAAAGTTTATGGAAAACACACCAGACTGGCTACCAGGTCAAAATAATATAAAGAGGTCCATTAGCACAAAACTCCAGCAAAAGGAAAAGAAAAATTTTGCTGCGAATGTTAAAAAGTTAAAAAAAGTTAAAAAATATTAGAATCCATAAGGTTACGCGTTTCGGGTAGAAATAACCCTTATTAATAGTCAGAGGGAGCAATATTTGGCCCTGCAACCCTTACTGTGCAACCAACTGTAGCTATAGAGAAAATTCGATCAAATTAAATCACAACAAACAGATATTAAAACCATAATGAAGAATTAAGTACACGTATTGTAGTAAATAAGCTTCACCTATATAAATGTATAATTAATTACCGGTAATTAATTTATGGCCCATGAATATAAAGTAATGGCTGATCCCAGGCAGCAGAAAGCAGCAGACACTCGCTGGAGTAAACTTGTCGATTTCCCCCTGCAGAAATCTGAAGCTGAAGAACTGTCAGCGAGAGGCTGGATATGTCCTGGCGTTCCACTGCAACCTGAGCGGTGCCAAATAATTTTACAAATGCTTAGCATGATAACACGGAGAGATCACTTTTCCAGCAATAAGGAAATGGAGACACTGGGGAAACATAGACACGCTGCTATCAATCATGCATTGGCTTCCATTAGTCTGAAGCAGAGCTGCTCAACGTTTTATAGCTAAGAACTTGAGTGATAGTAAATCCGACCGTAGATACAAAGATAAAGCCCCAAACAGATATTTCTGTCTCCATTATCCGAACACTTGTGCCTCTATGAGATTAGCAATTTATTGGAGAAGAAAAGCACCTCTTTTGTCTGGTACAAATGTTGCAATACCAGTTACAGCCTACGGAGAGGAGTGGCGCTGCTCCTGAGGCAGAGTTTTCTCGAATTCCATTAAACTACTTCATATATGAAAGATAAAGGAAGATTTTAGAGTTTCCTTCAACCTGGGCAAAAACTGATTTTGGTGCAAAAGTAATTTGTATTTCCGAATTTGGAGTTGAGTGATCCAAATAATGGCCTGCCTTGCATTGGCACTACAAGTAGGAGAAGATACAGAATAGATATTAGAAAAAACTTTTTGACAGTGAGGGTGATCAATGAGTGGAACAGGCTGCCACGAGAGGTGGTGAGTTCTCCTTCAATGGAAGTCTTCAGAGGCTGGACAGACATCTGTCTGAGATGGTTTAGTGAATCCACCATTGAGCAGGGGGTTGGACCAGATGACCCTGGAGGTCCCTTCCAATTCGAACATTCTATGATTCTATGAGATGTGGCAGCGATTATGATTCTATGAGATGTGGCAGCGATTCCATGATTTAAAAGTCAGGGTAAAATTTTATTGGAAGCAGTCACTTTTAGCCTCATGCTCCATTCTGGGTAAGAGAGTAGAAAAAGAGGTAGTTAAAGGGTAATTATGTTAATGTATTTAAACTAAATATCTAAAATGAATTACTTGATCTAAAGTGAAAAATAATAATGATGGCCAAATCGAATCACTTTCCGTTTCAGACCCGAGAATGACACAAAGTGCGAAAGTCACGAAGGCAGAATGCAAGCATCACATATCAATCCGTCAGTACGCTCGTCAGGAGCAAGAGAAGTGGGTTACTTAATGCCAGCCATAACTGGAATTGCTTTTCGTCATCACTTTAAGAAGATTTCGGAGAGGAAGCACCAGACTCCATCCATTTGTCTTTGGCAACGACCCATATTTACTGATTGAAGAAGCCAACCTTATATAAAAGAACCCCCGGTGGTCATAGGACGTGGCCCGACACCGCTGTATCATCTCACAAGTCTATGAACTCTTCTATGTGGGCCGAGAGATCTGCACATCCTGATCATCCTGGTTCAGGAATGGAATATTTTATACTACTAAAATATGCTAAAATCCCATACCGACCGTCTTTCGTCAGACCTACATAACAATGGTGCTTTTGTGTATGATTACAATCCTCACATTAGTGGAAATGACATGTGTGCTAACAGTTGATGCAAGAAAGCAAACATTTCATCCAAATACCGCCATCCACAGGACACGCTCCATTTACAGATACATGCTGCCATGTAAAACATCAGCGGAAGAGCTCGTCTGACACATTATGACTCTTAAAGGACACCTGTCACTTGCCATAAGCATGTACATTTTTGTTTATACCTAGTGTAGACGCCACTATTGTCCCTAATCTGGCGATGTTTTTCTTTTGTTCCTGCGCCTCTCCATACCTGAGAAATGGCTTCCTTTTTCCTGTATAGAAATCTAGTCTTTTTAGTCAAGTGGGCGTGGTCAACTGTTTCTATGAATATTTTCATGAGGACCACACCTATATATCGGGAAAAGTTGGTCTTATCTCTGGAACGGAGAGGAGCCGGAACAAAAACGAAACAATGCTCTATTAAGGAGAACAGCGGCATTTATACCAGGTAAAAATAATTATATGTATTTATGCAAATGACAAGTTCTGGTGAAAGGGGATGCATAGAGACTTTAACATTGATGGCTTATACAAAGGATTGGAAAATAATGTCTAATTTGTGCATGTCTGAGCTTTAGGATCCCGGCTGATTAGCACATTAAGGGTTATGAATAAGAAGCATCAAAACGCGTCAACCAGGACTTTGAATCTCTCCTTGCATGACACATTTATCCATTTCAGAATGTGGATTTTTCCTTGAATCATGTTTTTACCAATAGAATATTAATGGAAGAAAATTTAGCATAAAGTGCTGAATCAACTCTCTTCTTTTTGTGGACATTAAGGGGTTGCAAAACATCATTAAATGCCCTATGTACAAGTGACTGCCTGGTACTGCAACTTGTCCCATCCACCTAGACGGGATTGAATTCGACTAGCCGCAGCCCCAGGTGCCCAAACAGATGAGATCCAATAGAGCAAGTACCCAAATGCCTTTATTTGACTCTTCCTAGAGGGTAGAGGATAGCCTAAACTAAACCCATACCAAGGATAGCCCCGTACCAAGAATAGACCACTGAGTGCCTGAAGATCTGTTGGTCGGAAGACACATATAGGAAGATATAGGTACCAACTTCATTGATCCACTATTACTTGGGTCCCAAAATATTAGTACACTGTGCATAGGTTCACACAAATGTGTACAAAAATAGTTTAGCTTTTCATCCATAAAAATGAAAAAATTGAAAAAAATCAGTCCCATTGAATAACATTGATCCGAGTATTGCCTGATTTTTCAGACAGCACTCAGGCCAAAATTATGGTCGTGTGACCCTGGCCTTAGGGGGACATTCTGACCTGGGTACAAATGCACTTTGGTTGTCAAGCCCATAGGTGAGGTACACAGGGGCCCACTGTGATATTCACTCTTGGGCCCAAATGTACTTTATGTTAGGTCTGGTCTCAAGCCATTGACTTCCCAGAGCAGTGAGACCTTAAGGGCTTGCATAGGATGAAATAAGCATAGATTGTTAAATCCCAAAACAGCACCACCCCCAGACCTTGGACTCGGTCTGGTATTGCAGCTCTGCTTGATTTAAGTGAATGGGGATGTTCACCAGCACCAGATACAGCCTGCAGACAAAGTACGTGATTGTTTCTGTTTTCCAATTTTGGAGAACCCCTTTAAAATGTGAAATATTTGCATTAAAATCATGCGCTATACTAGGGCATCCAATTTTTTCCTGCATCCATAGACTTGAATAGATAAGTCTCATCTGATTTTCGGAAGAAACTAGTGCACACACGCAGATTCAGTCAGTGAATAAAATCGCTTGTCTGCACTGTCCCATTGGTGAAAAAAACGGAGCGAAAATACCGTCGTGTGAACGAGCCCTTATTCATAGACTATGCCCTGGCATAACGAGGACCAGCAATGAGCAGAGGCAGGAGACGAAGAGGTTAATTGTCTTTTTTTATTTTCTTTTAATTTCCGAAATCTCCAATTCACAGTCTCCTCCTTTATTATTAGTTATTAATTAGAACCAACCTGCCCCCTGGGTGAATATTGCCCCATTTGCTCCAATATGTACTATGAGGGGGCTGAGATCTAGGGGGTAGATCTCTGGAGCAGCGATTGCCTAATATCATGTGGTTTATGGAATGGCTCCCATTCATAGTAGGACAAATCCGAAAATATACATTCAGACTACAGACTGACGTAAACCTGTCCGCTGATGTGCAGGGCACCGCCATCGCTGCCGTAAGAACGGGACACTGAGGAGTTGCTATTCAAGCTGTTTCCTTTTTCTATTAGTGCAAGTGTGTTGACCTCACACAGATCCACTAATATGAAGTCACCATTCGCAGATATTTAGTGTACAGGTTGCGACATGTATGGAAAGTATGAGAGAAGGACAGCGCTGGATAATCTGCACTTGTACAGATTAAAGGAGGCCTGGATAATAATGTCATAACATACACAATGTAAGAAGAGAGCAGTGACAGGCGCTCGCTACTTATACTCCACTGTACATTATCTATCTTATTATACTGGGAAGACTGGAAAACAGGGGGAGAATTATGAAAAAAAAAGCAAAATTATATTTGTTGCCCATAGCAACCAATCAGGGCACAGCTTTCATTTTTAAAAGTGATCAGGAAAGATGAAAGCTGAGTTCTGATTGGTTGCTATGGACAACATTGTTTTTTTTGTAAGTGAGGCCTAGTCTCTTTCAGTGATGTAGATGATGATACATACTACAGGGTGGGCCATTTATATGGATACACCTGGGTGGGCCATGTATATGGATACACCTAAATAAAATGGGAATGGTTGGTGATATCAACTTCTTGTTTGTGACATGGAGGGGGAAAACTTTTCAAGATGGGTGGTGACCAAGGCGGCCATTTTGAAGTCGGCCATATTGGATCCAACTTTATAAATGGCCCACCTAGGTGTATCCATATAAATGGCCCACCCTGTATAGGTTGTGTGGTACAAATCAAGTCATAGGACCTGGTTTATCAGCTCTGTCAGTGATCTGTGGCTGCTGGGCCGAAGCCATGGGAACTGCCTCCTGGCATCTATGGCTTTTCTTGTGAAACGCCATCCTGGTATAACGTTATTGTTGCGGGGTGATGCACATGTGGAATCACACCGGGCCGGCTAATCAAAAGAAGAGCTGCGGATACCGGGAGGTAAGAGACAGAAAAATAAGAAAGCTACTGCTCTTGGAAGAAGAGGATGAAAAAGGGGGCTAAGGGGTGAATACAGAAGACTTAAATATATTTAGGGGTCTGGTAAAGGAGCGCATACATAGTTCGGTACAAATGTTCTTTCTATGCAGGTGCGGAAAAAATGCTGCAAAGTAAAAATGCTTTCAAAAAGAAAGAATAGTTTATCAATTAGCAAAATGCAAAGTGAATGAACAAAATCAAATCAATGGTGTGATCGCCATTTGCCTTCATCAGATCTGCTAGGCACACTTGTCACTAGCACACAGTTTGTAAAGGGTCTCGTCAGGGAGCTAGTTCCAAACATCTTGGAGAACTACCCACAGATCTGTGGATGTCACTTTCATAAGTCTCTGCATGGAATTCCAGAAAGACTGGATGATGTCGAGATCAGGGCTCTGTAGGGCCATATCATCACTTTTCGGACTCCTTGTTCTTCCTGACTCTAAAAATAGATCTTTATGACATTGGCTTTTTTTTTTTTAGGGTCACTGTAGAGCTGCAGAACAAATTTGTAGCCAATCAGATGCCTCCTTGATATTATTACATAATAGATAAGTATCTGTTTAGATTGCTCAGCATCGAGGACACTATTAATTCGGACCAAATTCACAACTCTATTTGCTGAAATATAGCTCAAAATTTGCAAGGGTCCACCACCGTGCTTCACTCTTTCTGTAGACATTCATTATTGTACTGCTATCCAGCCCTTCCGCGAACAAACTGGCTTCTACTACAGCCAAATATTTCACGTTTTGACTCATCAGTCCAGAACACCTGCTGTCCTTTTCCTACGCCCCCATTTCCTATGTTTTGTGCATAGTTAAGTCTTTTGTTTGGCCTTGTTTCCATGTACCGTAGATGGTTTGGTTATAGGCCACATTTTTTTCATGAAGACCACTTTTGATCAGACTTCCCCAAAAAGTTGGTGTAATTGGGTCCCATTGGATGCTGCCAGTTCTAAGTTGATGGCACTGCTTGACATCTTTCAATTTCGAAAGGAAGTATAACGTGTCTTTCATCTGCTGCACTAAGTTTCCTGGGCCGACCACTGCATGTACGGTACTCAACATTGCTTATTTCATGAAGTTTCTTCAAAAGATCTTTAACAGACCATCTTGATACCCCGGTCTGCTTTGAAATCTTTGCCTGAGAGAGACCTTACAGTATAACTACATGGTGTCCTGTTGCTGTGGTGTTTGACCTATAACATGAAACTGTCTTCAACAACCTCACCTTTGTAGCAATGTTTGACTGTTCCTCACCCAGTATAAGACTCCTACACAGCTGTTTCTGTTTCCGGAAATGACTACATATGAAAATGATAATTATCAACTGTCTGGTATAATTGGTTAAGCATGCTCCAAACTATAACCCTACAAAATCCCTGTACCTAGAAGAATTGACGCCGTTTTGAGCGCAAAGCGCGGTCACCAAGCATTGATGTGTTTTAGATTTATTTAGCATTTTATTAATTGATAAAAATAAATTATTAACACTTTGTTTTTTTCAGATTTCTTACTTTGCAGCTTTTTTTTAGCCAATCCCATGTTTGCTACAATCCGCTGCTGGAGTTTTACCTGATGAAGGGCTTTCCCGAAATGACATCAGTGATAACGTAGCTGCCATTTCTGAATACAGTGTCGCTGGCACTACAGTTTAGCATCATGTCTGGCACAGTTCCAACCAATCGGATATCTTTTTTTAACTAACTGATCCAAAGTAGGAAAATAACAGCTGCTCTGCAATTGGTTTGTAAAAAGAAGTCTTGACCAGTTTTTAGTCCTGAGGCCACCAGTGTGTAGTATTCTCATTACACAGAGTCAATTAAGCTTAGCTGACCATAAATCTGACATCTGCTGCTGATATTTACTCCAGGCTCTAACGTAATACAACGGGGCTGTAAACCACAATGGTTTATATATAAATGTTACAGTACCCCCAGCTATGTGCTTGCTCTGCAGCTGACATATTAACCACAAGAGTGAAGGTTAAGTGATTATTACAGTCAAATGCACCATAAACGAGTAGACAGGCTGCACATTGAAACGTAAAGATCAGGTCCCACGTTGCGATGGTGTTAATAAAAGCAATAATCTGCAGAAGTGGGACTTTAAATATGCACAAGAGGTCTGATAAATGCAAACAACGGCGGGCCCTTACCTTCTGACTGACTGAAGCCAGGCACAAGATGATGTGCTATAAAAAGCTCCAAATTCTCATGGATATAGAGAGGAAAGTGATATATATATAAACAGCGGTAGACAGGAACTGGAACGTACACACGTGCGGAAGGAATATCCTGCTGTTGGTGTAATGCGCCCTGCAGATGGTGACGATTGGGGTTCACTTACATTCTGACTTTCTGAGAAGCGATGAGCGAGCTTGCTTGGATAAGGTGTTATCCGATCACGCTCATGGGTTTAATAGAGTATCTTCTGCATGCTCGAATATTATGTTGGAGTCACCGTGCTCGACTACTATGTTTGAGTCGCCGTGCTTGAATACTATGTTTGAATCTCCGTGCTCCACTACTATGGTCGAGTCGCCGTGCTCAACTACTATGTTGGAGTTGCCGTGTTCGAATACTATGTTCGAGTAGCCATGCTTGAATACTATGTTGGAGTCGCCGTGCTCCACTACTATGTTTGAGTTGCCGTGCTGGACTACTATGTTTGAGTTGCCGTGTTCGACTACTATGTTTCAGTAGCCGTGCTTGAATACTATGTTTGAATCGCTGAGCTCCACTACTATGTTCGAGTCGCCGTGCTCGACTACTTTGTTGGAATTGCCGTGCTCAACTACTATGTTGGAATTGCCGTGCTCAACTACTATGTTGGAATTGCCATGCTCAACTACTATGTTTGAGTCGCCGTACTTGACTACATTTGAGTCACCGTGCTCGACTACTATATTCGAGTCGCCATTCTCGACTACTATGTTTGAGTCGCCGTGCTTGTCTGCATTTGAGTCACCGTGCTCGAATACTATGTTGGAGTCACCATTCTCGACTACTGTGATGGAGTCGTCGTGCTCGACTACTATGTTTGAGTCGCCATTCTCGACTACTATGTTTGAGTCGCCATTCTCGACTACTATGTTTGAGTCGCCATTCTCGACTACTATGTTTGAGTCGCCATTCTCGACTACTATGTTTGAAACCAAATAGAAAAGAAGAGCGCACTACCAATAATATATAATACTGAATCCCAATCGGGGTGCAAAAAGCGGCCAATGCCATGAACCTAAACAAAGAAGAGGAGCCACTTATATGAATGCATTCATATAAGTGGCTCCTCTTCTTTGTTTAGACTACTATGTTTGAGTCGCCATTTAGGGACTTCCTAAAAAACAGGCCATCCTCTGCATGTGTTGCGGCTGTCGAACAGCCGTAAGATGTGCAGCTGCAGTTACACAAACATAGTATTCGAGCACGCCGAAGATACTCTATTAACTCACCAGCATTGTCGGATAACACCTTATCTGAGCATGCTCGCTCATAACTAATTCCGAGTTCTAATGAATAAAACATTACCCTGAATCAAGACAATACGAGCTCAAATCAGTATAATAAAAAGTTCTACATATCGCCTGATTGCTCATTGAATTAGCATTTTTTTTCTTGAATGATTTTTTTTTGCTGTTTTTTTCCTGCCTAATTTATTACCCATTTTGTTCCTCTTTTAAGCTCTTTGCTACTTATATTTTTTGATCATCAGTGTGGGCAAGGTTAGCCAACTTGAGATGTTTTTTGCCTTATTCATCCTGTGCAATAGTTTAAAAAGTTGCAATTTTTTTTACACAAATGTCCTCCACTGGTGTGATTTTTGTAGTTATTGTGCTTTTTTTTTTTAAGCATAGTACAAGACTAATGTGTTTTAAAAGATTGTTGACCTTTATGGCTATGTGCCCACGATGAATTTTTAATCCTGCGTATTACAGTTTCAGCAAAGTGGATGGGATTTATAAAAATCTTATGCCCACTGTGCTTTTTTAAAAAAAAACTGACCCGCAACATTGCCATTTTCTTGTGGGTACGCTAAGTTTTATGTGCGGATTTTTCCCATAGACTTGCATTAGTAAATCCGTAGGTAAAAAACGCACATTCGTTTTTGGTGATTTCTGCACTTGGGTTGTTGATATATTGATGAGCAATATACATTTGGATACAATGCTAGCAAACTTTCATCTGTTAGAAGTATTATGACCCTGCTTAATTAAGATCGGTGTTGTTCATGGCGTTCTTGATGAGGCGGTGGGGTAGAGTCAGACGCTCCTGATTCATTAAGAGACACTCAAATCTTAATTAATCAAATTATTTGAAATGTTGTTGTTTTCAATGGAGTTTGGGTTCTGGTTCAAGTTCGGGTGCAGTTCTGGTACCCCAGAACAAAGTTCAGGTTGGGTACCAGAACCCGAACTTCCACTGATTCCCTAATAGTGATACCATTAAAGGGATATTCTTATCTTAGAACGTAAGGGTATATTGCTAGGTTATGCCATCACTTTCTGACCACTTATTTTGAGATCTGGAGTCTTCATTTATTACCCCTGTCCCTTTCACAGTCTTTCTCTTCAGAGCTGAGTTCCCATCCATTTGCTGTGCACAGACCTGCAGTCGACCATATCTACAGTGGCGCAGCTAGAAGCTCAATGGGCCCCAATGCGAAAACTTCAACTGGACCAAACAATTATTACAAGTCTTTAATAGTATTGGTCTTTTTATATAGGCCAAAGGGAGTTTTGGGGTAACTTAGGCTCCAGGGCCCGGGTGTGATTGCCACCCTTGCACCCATTGTAGTTACGCCTCTGCCCATCTACTCTTCTGGTGCTGAGCTGTAGTTACCCTGCATAGCAGAGGATGGGAGCTCCACTGTGTAAGGGAAGACTCTGAAGGGGCTGCTACTCTTTCATTCTGTTAGTAAAACTGCACAATACATATTTTATACGTAGATATTCGTGATGAGCGAATGTGCTGGGATAAGGTGTTATCTGAGCATGATCAGGTGCTAATCGAGCATCTTCGGCGTGCTCGAATAATACGTTCTAGTCCCCGCGGCTGCATGTCTCATGGCTGTTAGACAGCCGAAACACATTCAGGGATTTCCTGTTTATTAGACAATCCCTGCATGTGTTGCAGTTGTCAAAAAATCGCGAGACATGCAGCAGCGGGGACTAGAACATATCAGGAGAATCGCAGGAGATTATCATTGCCAGACTAGGTTGCACATGTAAGCCAGTCCAACTAATCTGTGTAAACCCGCCCCCACCACTGATTGGCAGCTTGCTGACAAACTACAGTGTACACAAGAAGCTGCCAATCAGCATTGTGGGCGGGGTTATACACAGCTCAGCATTCTGAGCACTGCTAAATCTACAGCACAGAAAACAAAGATTCTATCAAACTGCACCAAGCAGCCCAGTAGGTGACACATCGCTGGAATCTGGGTCTCAGCCCCTACATCATGCTGCTCTCAGATTACATAAGAAAAATCTGTTAACAGATTCTCTTTAAGGCTTTTGCTCTAGTTTTTTGGCATCAGAAGTCTTCAGATTTTGGCACACTCTTGTTTTTTGCTTGAAAATGTTAAACTTTTTTCTGCAATTTGTCACATTTGGAAAAGTGGGTGCTGAAGTGGTCAAGCTGCTATGTAAATGAGCTACAAGTCATATTTGGGACTTCTTAAAAAGCCACTAAAAAGGGGAAAAAGTGTAGAAATGATTCTAGACAGACGATTTATATATAAAGCTGTGCCAAATTTATCAAACAAATAAAATCAAGGAAAACAATTTAAAAAAGAATCGCTCATCATTAGGGATGGCTGTCAGTCAGTGCCGGGGGCGCAGTTAGAGCGGGGACTGAACCTGCCAGATTCACGCCCATGACTGAATACTGAACACTGCCGGGGGTAAAGTCATTTCCTCCTGGCAGTGGGGCTCTAAGTGTGGGAATTGGGGAGGATCAGAACCCGCAGATTAACAGATTAATAGCGTTTTTTTTTCTCTTGACAGGTTCCCTTTAAATTCTTTATGCTAAGAAATAAACACAAAGTGATAACAATAGCAACAATGATGATAATAATACATACTACTGACCAATAACATCACATAAAACCCAATTTATACATCCCATTGTCTATAAGGTTACCTCCAGAGGGACATGGACAACCGAGCACAGTAGTATCCCAATGTTAGAAATCACAAAGATCGTGCAGGACTCGGCTGACAGTCACCACCTCCGTCCTGTTGGGACTGTGACGACAGCAGCTTTCATGACATATATGATAGATTAGCAGCTCGTCATGCTCCGTCAGCCTTACAAATATCACAGCAACAGGACTACTCCAGACTCCAACCTCAGTGAGTATCATACTACCCCTAACCCTGTTACATAAACACTGCATTCTCCATAACGCCACCAATCAGCAACTAAAAAGGCCTAAAAAGTAGCAAGGTATAGTAAAAAAAGACACCGCTCAATGCTTTGTTTTTATATTAATTAACAATAATTGCTCCATATTTACCAAATAATCAGAGATAATAATGTAAAACACCTTCGCTCAGGCTTACAAATTTTGCTCAGGGGTGCACATACCATAGAGACAGGTGCTAGAGGGCCCCATCGAGTCAAATGTCTGCAACCCATCCAAATAGCTAAGAAATGCTCCAGTGGGGTTCATATGTTAAATTGAGGCACATTTGGATTTGGGGGTATAGTAAATACAAGTGAATGGTGTTTTATTTTTTTAAAAAACAACAACTTTCTATGATTTTTTTTGGGATAAGAGGAAAATGTTAAATTTGCAGGATACCGAAGATTTGAGAGTTTTCTGCAAAATTTAGACTTTTTGGATTACTTTGAATTTCCAAATATATATATATATATATATATATATATAAATATAAATATGTATAAATATATATATATGTATAAATGTATGTATG
This sequence comes from Ranitomeya variabilis, assembly GCF_051348905.1. Lineage (NCBI taxonomy): Eukaryota > Metazoa > Chordata > Amphibia > Anura > Dendrobatidae > Ranitomeya > Ranitomeya variabilis. Next base: position 291,794,285 of record NC_135235.1, read on the forward strand.
TATATATATACATATATATATATACACACACATACAGTATATATATGTATATATATATATATATATATTTATATACACAAGTCACGTTTCTTCAACTTGATAAAATGTTAACACATCCCCCCAAAATTACACAAAGAACACTATGCTAAAAAAAATATATATAGCGCTAAGAAGTGATAAAACTCCATATTGCCAAATTATTGTATAGTATAATTAGGCCGGTAATGCAATTTACTATATTCAGCACTATAAATATATACAATAGAATAAATGAGCTGCAAGATGATATTTTCTAAGAACTTAATAAAAAAAATATACATTTATGCGGCAATTAGCTGCGATATGTATCACATTTAAACATATGTCTGCAATTGTAAATTTGCACAACCATTTATGTTTTTTTTTTATATATATATATTTTTACATTAAAAATTTGAAAATATTTACAGTAGGTAAAATAAGCCAGGATATATTGTAGTTTATTATTATATATTTTTTAAAATAATAATAAAAAAAATCTAAATAATTCCTGCCGCTCTACATAAACTATTTTTATCCAATAAGTCATGGCTGACTGTTTGGGCCCCAGTTATCTTATCCTATGCCTTTGTGCTGTTTATATTATTTTTGCCCAGAAAATATACAGCTGAGCATTGACCTTTCTTCTAACATGAAAATCACTGGCAGTTTTTTTTTCAGTGTTAATCCGAGACGATTTGCTTCATTGATATTACAGCAATCAAGCTGTTTATAATAATAGAGATTTTCAACGTTTTCACTGGGATTTAATAAGTATCTGTTTAGCTGACACCACAATTTGACATCCAGAACGTTTTTTTTTTTTTTTTTTTTAATCTGCAATAAAAAGTAACCTCTTGCTAAACTGAACCGTGTAGTGTGTAAACTTTCATCCAAGAAACACCAATTAAACGTGATTTGCAAGCGACGTGATTATTTATACGACCACCACTAGATTAGTAACGAGGTCAAACTGCGAGAATAACTGGATGTAAATAATTAATCATTTTAGTGATTTTTATTTATTTCATTATTTTTTTTACAGGCTGATCTGCCTTAGGCTACATTCACACGATGAGTTTTAATGTTGCAGATTTTCTGCACCATTTCTACACCCATTAAGTAAAATAGGTTACTTGCATTTTTTCAAAAATGCGCAGCGTAAAAAACTCATTGTAAGAACTTAGCCTTAACATTAAGCTAAATATATAATATATGTATATATATATTAATACATATATAAAAAATATATATACATTTATTTGTGTAAATATGTATATAAATAATATGTATATAATATATTTTCATATATATGTTTATTCGTGATATATATGGGTGTGACATTAAAGAAAAAGAAAAATATAATTAAATATAAAATGCAAAATTTATGGAAAAAAAAACATCAGAATAAAAATTAAATAAAAATGATATTAAAATGTTTTCCTCTAACATTTCTCCATCTGAAGGGTAAGATACCTAGGTGAATAGTTGTCATCACATAGGTTTTGCAATCTTTTAGGTGTATAGAAATGCAATTCTATAAATAAGTGGGAAGGAATGTACATATATATATTTTTTAAAAAAATCTAAAAATAATAAATAACATAAATAATTAAAAAAAAAAATATATATATATATATATATATATATATATATATACAGTATATTAAAAAAATATTTATTTTTTGTCACCCTTTTTATTTATTTATTTTTTATAAAATATCCCTGCTAACCTCAGAGGTCACCGCAAGCTCTAAACAATTCTAAATGTAGATTGGAGCAAGAATATTTTCGGTGACCCAGTATTATGGGTGAATCTCAAGTTTAGCTCCATGAAATGTATATTTCAGATCAGATTACTTTATCAGCAATACACAACAGACAGGCTTCACTTGCAATTGAGCAAAGCTCCCTGAGGATAGACAAGTGACCTACACAACAAGCCCTGCAGAGAATATCTCCCATATCTTTTGTATTATGTTACATCTAAGGCAGCAGATTTGCACATTTCACGCACAATTTCTATAGGGATCTTTATTGTCACGTTGTATAAATAAAAAGTTTCAAAATCTTCCCTATCAAGAAACTAAAAATCCAAGCATGCCTTGCAAGAGTGTATCTGACAGGTTATTCTAGAAGTCATGATTCTCACTAATATGTGATAACAGACCTTGTAAATAAGCTTTGTATGTAGAACATACTGGCTAGTGGACATCTCCCCATTGTTACCACTAGGGGTCATTTACTTTACCTCTTGCCTTTGGCTCCAGATCATTTAGAAGACTTTACCTTGAGCCACAAACAACAATTTGGTGCAGAATTATTGCATACAATGATCCTGCACTGTTTCCCTCATCTATGATGACAGCAGCTACTTCCATGTCACTCTTCATACTCAACTTAATAACCAGAGATTTCACTTTTTCCCATCTGGATTAACCTGATAATGTGTCTCTCAGTCATTACTGGGCATTTACTTTTGCAAAAAAAAAAAAGACCTGAATGGAGTTACAAGTCTAGTCTGCAAGAATAAAGCCAAGGAGCAGCTACTATGCAGGAATGTCCTGACCCAGCACCAGGAAAACTTGACAGAACTTATATACAACTATGCAAAAGTAACAATGCAAGTAGTCTGTGCATATATCTATGCTTTGTAAAGATGTAGCATAGCTGAAATTGTCATGGAGTAACATTAAAGCCTAACCCCTAAGAGCTCAGGTGTAACCAGAGTGGTCTCAGCTCCCCCTGTTAGCCACATGGTGTAGAAATGGTGATCATTAATAGCTTAAAGAGTGAGGAAATCAAAGATAGTGTCCAGTACTTTTTTAAGTTCAAAAAGTGCCCCCACCTCTATATAAGAAAAAAAGAACTAATACTCATCTATCATACCCTCCACCAATTAGCAGCATCACTGGATGGGTGACAATGTGTTCTGCTTTGTTTTAATACTTTCATGGGCACATTTTTAATATAAAAAAAATCTACTGGAAACCCCTTTAACTTGTTTACTCTGCAGACGTCTTTTATTACCAGTTCTACCAGCTTACCCCTGTGTGCACCCTGCCAATCAGCTCCACATATCTCTGCTTCCTAAATCAGCCCTTGTCACTATTAAATGCTGCAAAAAAATGTCTGTGATTGTCCCATTCATCCTAGTAAGATTTGCAAAAAAAATCCATCCAGGTGCTGCAGAAACAACAACCCTATTTACATGTGAAGAAGTGATTTTCATTGACGTTTTTGCTACAAATCCACCCCATCAGGCATTCTGCACAATGTGAATCCTGTGCAGATTTCAGAGTGGATTCAGAGGCAGATTTCCCTCCCTATTTAATGAAGTAGTTGATGTCCACACTTATCATGCATTATAATATCCTCCCTATAGAATCCTTGCCAAAAAGTCTGTAAACACAACCAAAAGACTTCATGGAGCAACACAAAGATTGATGGTTTCATAATGCATCATTAGGATGATCTGCAGTCCTAAGCAAAACCAGGATGAGCAGGAGTGGTGCCAGTGGCAAACTCAGCTCTGCTACTATGTATGTGACCTACACAGAGCTGTTACATCTGCTGACAAACCCATATGACCTCTGCTAGTATCTATCTGTCTATCTTATCTGTCTGTCCATCTATTATCTATCTACTGTATCTATCTATTATCTATTATATATGTCTCTATCATCTATCTATTATCTGTCTATTATCTATCTATCCATCAGCTATCTATTATCTATCTATCTATCTATCTATCTATCCATTATCTATCTATCTATCTATCTATCTATCTATCTATCTATCTATCCATTATCTATTATCTATCTATCCATTATCTATCTGTTATCTATCTATTATCTGTCTATTATCTATCTATCTATTCATCAGCTATCTATTATCTATCTATAAATCATCTATCTGTCCATTATCTATCAATCAAATATCTATCTATCATCTACCTATGTCTATCATCTATCTATTATCTGTCTATTATCTATCTATTATCTATCTATGTCTCTATCATCTATCTATTATCTAATATCTATCTATATATCTATCCATCATCTAATCTGCTATTGCTTATTGCTATTAGCACAAACTCCTTCATATTTTCACTTTTCCATTGCTAATTCTATAAACTCCACTACTTCCTTCACTTACTGGTTGCTTTTTCTTATTGTACTTGGAAGAAATCTGCAATAATATTGTACATTTATGCAGAACCAATTGTATCAATCCTTTCCCAATCATTGCTTATATAGAAATTGTCCTTTTTGGCACCGAGATCCATGTAGGATGTTGTTAGCATGGACTTGCTGATAAAGCACCTGTTGTAGTGCTGGGTGTAAGGACAGAGGGGTGAGGAAAGCTCAGTGTAATATTAATCTAATATGTATAGGAAATTAGGATATGGGACAACCAAATGGAGAAGAATGCCAGCAGAAGCAGCAATGCCAGCAGCAAGGACCAGGCTGGTGTGACCACAGGCTGCTGCTTTATATCTCATTGACTAAGAGCTTATCAATGCCATCCACAATGCATTACTGAGATATAAATGGATAATAAATTGGATATAAATGACACCTATGCCTATTTTAGGGACTGTGTATCCATTTCCGAACTAATTGTAAGATCTCTGGCTAGGATGATCTGTAAGGGGCAATTGAAAATAATAAGAAATAAATGGATTGCTAGCTCTGCAGCCTAGGATGTGTCCCACATGCTGATCTGCGACCCAATCATTTATATTTCTTCTATCACCATGCACTGACTGCTAGCTCTGCTGCCCTGAAATACTCAGGGATCTGGATATTATTTACTTTGCTGCTATGAAATGAATTAATTGCACAGGAAAGATGTCAGCTCTTCAGCTCAGCAAGTTGTACTCAACTGAGTTTGTATTAAAAATTGACTTTTTTTTTATGAATTTAAAGCAGGGTTGATTGCAAGCTCTGCTACCAAGAGTCTGCTGCAGTAATGCTCCACCACCCAATTATACCTACTGGATCTAAAGCTGCCAGGTATAAGATCTGATCATTGATCCTCAAAGTGTGACTCGATTGCAAGTTCTTCTGCAGAAGTGAGTGCTACATGCTGGTAACTGGTCAGGAAAGACTCAGCAGGTGAGAGGTTGCTGCTACCTGTCCCTCTTATATAATCCATACAGTTGTCTTATGATAACATCTTAAAGGAAGAGAAGAACATAGAATACATCACTTACAGCCAGTTGCTAGCATTTGCAGAAAAAACTGCTAAAATCATCATCAACAAGGACCTCAAGAAGTATTCAGGGGTCATCCTGAGAAGCTGAGGGGGTTCCCAATATCAAAGTGTAGAAATACAAGATATGAAGCAGGTTGTTGTAGGTCCTCAGGGGGCAAATCTCAATATCCAAGAAGATCTCGAGTGACCCAGCTATTTGCAGCCTACTTCCTTCACTGTCTCCTCTTTAGTAATGAATGTATCCAGGAGCAGCTCAGGACAGGGGGAAGTTATGTGCCAGCTCCAGTGTCCAGAGGGGTGAAGCTGGCAGACAGCTGGCTCTGGTGGTCCAGGTGGTGATCCTTCCTTAGGAGGGCACTGCAGGTGGCATCAGCATAGTGACCTCAGCATGGCACAGTCCTGTAGCAGTGCCTCCTGCCTGGGTCAGGCGCAGAATGTCAGCTCAGCTGCAGGAGTCCCGGGATGGAGCAACTGGGAGAGGAGGAGAAAGGGGCAGGTCCGGGCTGGTGATACCCAGGCGGGGTTACAGGGCTCAGACCCTCCTGGGGGAGTGACAGGGGACGATATGTGCAGCTTGTGCAGGCTGGGTTCATTCATTGCACTGACAGCCTGGAGGAGAAGCGGAGGAGGAGGAGGATGCGGCTGTGCGCTGCTGGATGAGAGGCTGGTGCGCACTGGAGGCGCAGGGAGCTGCGGACTGATGCTATGCTATAATGCAGGCAGAGGCTCTGCTAGGATGAGGGAGCTGCAGGCAGATGCTATAATGCAGGCAGAGGCTCTGCTAGGATGAGGGAGCTGCAGACAGATGCTGTGCTATAATTCAGGCAGATGCTCTGCTAGGATGAGGGAGCTGCAGGCAGATGCTATGCTATAATGCAGCCAGATGCTCTGCTAGGATGAGGGAGCTGCAGGCAGATGCTGTGCTATAATTCAGGCAGAGGCTCTGCTAGGATGAGGGAGCTGCAGACAGATGCTATGCTATAATGCAGGCAGAGGCTCTGCTAGGATGAGGGAGCTGCAGGCAGATGCTATGCTATAATGCAGGCAGATGCTCTGCTAGGATGAGGCAGCTGCAGCCACATGCTATGCTATAATGCAGCCAGATGCTATGCTAGGATAAGGGAGCTGCAGACAGATGCTATGCTATAATGCAGCCTGATGCTCTGCTAGGATGAGGGAGCTGCAGACAGATGCTATGCTATAATGCAGGCAGAGGCTCTGCTAGGATGAGGGAACTGCAGACAGATGCTATACTATAATGCAGGCAGATGCTCTGCTAGGATGAGGGAGCTGCAGACAGATGCTATGCTATAATGCAGGCAGAGGCTCTGCTAGGATGAGGGAGCTGCAGCCACATGCTATGCTATAATGTAGCCAGATGCTCTGCTAGGATGAGGGAGCTGCAGGCAGATGCTATGCTATAATGCAGCCAGATGCTCTGCTAGGATGAGGGAGCTGCAGACAGATGCTATACTATAATTCAGGCAGATGCTGGGCTAGGATGAGGTAGCTGCAGACAGATGCTATACTATAATTCAGGCAGATGCTCAATGCTATACTATAATGCAGCCAGATGCTCTGCTAGGATGAGGGAGCTGCAGACAGATGCTATGCTATAATGCAGGCAGATGCTCTGCTAGGATGAGGGAGCTGCAGACAGATGCTATGCTATAATGCAGCCAGATGCTATGCTAGGATAAGGGAGCTGCAGACAGATGCTATGCTATAATGCAGCCTGATGCTCTGCTAGGATGAGGGAGCTGCAGACAGATGCTATGCTATAATGCAGGCAGAGGCTCTGCTAGGATGAGGGAACTGCAGACAGATGCTATACTATAATGCAGGCAGATGCTCTGCTAGGATGAGGGAGCTGCAGACAGATGCTATGCTATAATGCAGGCAGAGGCTCTGCTAGGATGAGGGAGCTGCAGCCACATGCTATGCTATAATGTAGCCAGATGCTCTGCTAGGATGAGGGAGCTGCAGGCAGATGCTATGCTATAATGCAGCCAGATGCTCTGCTAGGATGAGGGAGCTGCAGACAGATGCTATACTATAATTCAGGCAGATGCTGGGCTAGGATGAGGTAGCTGCAGACAGATGCTATACTATAATTCAGGCAGATGCTCAATGCTATACTATAATGCAGCCAGATGCTCTGCTAGGATGAGGGAGCTGCAGACAGATGCTATGCTATAATGCAGGCAGATGCTCTGCTAGGATGAGGGAGCTGCAGACAGATGCTATGCTATAATGCAGGCAGATGCTCTGCTAGGATGAGGGAGCTGAAGACAGATGCTATGCTATAATGCAGGCAGATGCTCTGCTAGGATGAGGGAGCTGCAGACAGATGCCATGCTATAATGCAGGCAGATGCTCTGCTAGGATGAGGGAGCTGCAGACAGATGCCATGCTATAATGCAGGCAGAGGCTCTGCTAGGATGAGGGAGCTGCAGGCAGATCCCATGCTATAATGCAGGCAGAGGCTCTGCTAGGATGAGGGAGCTGCAGACAGATGCTATGCTATAATGCAGGCAGAGGCTCTGCTAGGATGAGGGAGCTGCAGGCAGATGCTGTGCTATAATGCAGCCAGATGCTCTGCTAGGATGAGGGAGCTGCAGACAGATGCTATGCTATAATGCAGGCAGATGCTATGCTAGGATAAGGGAGCTGCAGACAGATGATATGCTATAATGCAGCCAGATGCTCTGCTAGGATGAGGGAGCTGCAGACAGATGCTATGCTATAATGCAGGCAGATGCTCGATGCTATGCTATAATGCAGGCAGAGGCTCTGCTAGGATGAGGGAGCTGCAGCCACATGCTATGCTATAATGTACAAAAAGACCACACAAAAAAAGGTAGTCAAAAAGGTTAACTTTATTAAATAACCGTTAAAAACAGTACAAAAACCAGGTAAATGTCACAAAGTAGGAGATGAATAGTGCCCATAGCTAAGCATGGACAGACTGAAAGGGCTCAATTAGCCACACCCCCCCGCATCACCACTAACCACTAACCCACACATAATGAGAGCGCATAATTACTTTATCAAAATAACAGTGCAAATACGTATTAATAGCGTTGGCGGCACACAGCCGCATATACCATACCTATGTGATGCAGGAGTGGGGGGCCAAGAGTCCTGCTATAATGCAGCCAGATGCTATGCTAGGATGAGGGAGCTGCGGACAGATGCTGTGCTATAATGCAGCCAGATGCTCTGCTAGGATAAGGGAGCTGCGGACAGATGCTGTGCTATACTGCAGGCAGAGGCTCTGCTAGGATGAGGGAACTGCAGACACATGCTATGCTATAATGCAGCCAGATGCTCTGCTAGGATGAGGGAGCTGCAGGCAGATGCTATAATGCAGGCGGAGGCTCTGCTAGGATGAGGGAGCTGCAGACAGATGCTATGCTATAATGCAGGCAGAGGCTCTGCTAGGATAAGGGAGCTGCGGACAGATGCTGTGCTACACTGCAGGCAGAGGCTCTGCTAGGATGAGGGAACTGCAGACACATGCTATGCTATAATGCAGCCAGATGCTCTGCTAGGATGAGGGAGCTGCAGGCAGATGCTATGCTATAATGCAGGCAGATGCTCTGCTAGGATGAGGCAGCTGCAGCCACATGCTATGCTATAATGCAGCCAGATGCTATGCTAGGATAAGGGAGCTGCAGGCAGATGCTATGCTACAATGCAGCCTGATGCTCTGCTAGGATGAGGGAGCTGCAGACAGATGCTATGCTATAATGCAGGCAGAAGCTCCATGCCATGCTATAATGCAGGCAGATGCTCTGCTAGGATGAGGGAGCTGCAGGCAGATGCTATGCTATAATGCAGGCAGATGCTCTGCTAGGATGAGGGAACTGCAGACAGATGCTATACTATAATGCAGGCAGATGCTCTGCTAGGATGAGGGAGCTGCAGACAGATGCTATGCTATAATGCAGGCAGAGGCTCTGCTAGGATGAGGGAACTGCAGACAGATGCTATACTATAATGCAGGCAGAGGCTCTGCTAGGATGAGGGAGCTGCAGCCACATGCTATGCTATAATGTAGCCAGATGCTCTGCTAGGATGAGGGAGCTGCAGGCAGATGCTATGCTATAATGCAGCCAGATGCTCTGCTAGGATGAGGGAGCTGCAGACAGATGCTATACTATAATTCAGGCAGATGCTGGGCTAGGATGAGGTAGCTGCAGACAGATGCTATACTATAATTCAGGCAGATGCTCAATGCTATACTATAATGCAGCCAGATGCTCTGCTAGGATGAGGGAGCTGCAGACAGATGCTATGCTATAATGCAGGCAGATGCTCTGCTAGGATGAGGGAGCTGCAGACAGATGCTATGCTATAATGCAGGCAGATGCTCTGCTAGGATGAGGGAGCTGAAGACAGATGCTATGCTATAATGCAGGCAGATGCTCTGCTAGGATGAGGGAGCTGCAGACAGATGCCATGCTATAATGCAGGCAGATGCTCTGCTAGGATGAGGGAGCTGCAGACAGATGCCATGCTATAATGCAGGCAGAGGCTCTGCTAGGATGAGGGAGCTGCAGGCAGATCCCATGCTATAATGCAGGCAGAGGCTCTGCTAGGATGAGGGAGCTGCAGGCAGATGCTATGCTATAATGCAGGCAGAGGCTCTGCTAGGATGAGGGAGCTGCAGGCAGATGCTATGCTAGAATGCAGGCAGATGCTCTGCTAGGATGAGGGAGCTGCAGGCAGATGCTATGCTATAATGCAGGCAGAGGCTCTGCTAGGAAGAGGGAGCTGCAGACAGATGCTATGCTAAAATGCAGGCAGGTGCTCTGCTAGAATGAGGGAGCTGCAGGCAGATGCTATGCTATAATGCAGGCAGAGGCTCTGCTAGGATGAGAGAGCTGCAGGCAGATGCTATGCTATAATGCAGGCAGATGATCTGCTAGGATGAGGGAGCTGCAGGCAGATGCTATGCTATAATGCAGGCAGAGTCTCTGCTAGGATGAGGGAGCTGCAGGCAGATGCTATGCTATAATGCAGGCAGATGATCTGCTAGGATGAGGGAGCTGCAGGCAGATGCTATGCTATAATGCAGGCAGAGGCTCTGCTAGGATGAGGGAGCTGCAGACAGATGATATGCTATAATGCAGGCAGATGATCTGCTAGGATGAAGGAGCTGCAGGCAGATGCTATGCTATAATGCAGGCAGATGCTCTGCTAGGATGAGGGAGCTGCAGGCAGATGCTATGCTATAATGCAGGCAGAGGCTCTGCTAGGATGAGGGAGCTGCATGCAGATGCTATGCTATAATGCAGGCAGAGGCTCTGCTAGGATGAGGGAGCTGCAGACAGATGCTATGCTATAATGCAGGCAGATGCTCTGCTAGGACGAGGGAGCTGCAGACAGATGCTATGCTATAATGCAGGCAGATGCTCTGCTAGGATGAAGGGAACTGCAGACAGATGCTCTGCTAGGTTGAGGGACTTGCAGCTGCAGCGCCCCAGAGTCCTGGTCGTTGCAGTGATGTCATTCTTCCACCAGGGGGAGTGATATTACGTCTGATGGCAATAAAGGAGATCTTCCTACCAGGTTTCACAAACCATACACCACACTTCACACTCCAGACCACCAGGGGGAGCCTTGCTCCTATCTACTAGGGCACTCCTCACAGAAGGGTAAAACTGGTGGGCTGGATAGAAAGTTAGAGAGAAGCTGACTGGGCTTTGCCCAGGCAAAACCTGTCAGGCAGACAGGGGAAAGGAGGAACATCGGAGCTGCAGACAGAGGGTCCCTGACAGGGGTGGGATCCTCTAAGAGGCCTAGCAAGACAGAAAGACACGGAGCTGTGCCTGCCCCACGTGCGGCAGCATCCTAAGAAAGGACACGAAGAGAATTGTGTTGTAGAGGGTGAGAAACGAAGTCATAGCACAAGCAGATATCACCAGAAGGAGTTCTGCCCTGAAATAGGCTGCCTCCTTCTGAGGCGCGTAGCCGGTGGCCGGAACACCGAGGGAGCAACCGTCTCCAAGCCTTGCTCCAGAGACCGGCAGGACAATCAATTCCAAGTTGGCTGCCCGACCTTAATACCTAAGAAGACACGGTGGCAACTTGTGGGGGTCGGGGCATCTCTAGGGTCCCTATAAACAAGCCTCAGGCCATCAGTCATACGGGTTTGTCCTATCCACACCATCTGGGGGACAGAGAGGAAGAAATAACATCTAGAACATCTACAACAGTTGTGAGGACCTTACCGAGAAGCTCAGCAGGGAGGTACTACAACACACAGGCGCTAGAGGAAGGCTACTGATTTCCACCTGGATAAGGGGACTCTGGATTTGCCTTCAGGCCGGCTGGACTCTGCCTACCCTGTGGTCTGTACCCTGGACTGTGGATGCTGAAGCCTCCAGTAAAGGTAAAGAGACTGCAACCTTGTGCCCTCGTTATTCTCTGCGCCTTACACCATCCACCATCACCACCTACACTTCTGGGAGGCCTTGGGGACACACTTCACCTGTGGGAAGGTATACCATCTAGCTGCCATAACATCACCCCAGCGGACTCCTCACCGCAGCGTCGGTCACCCTGACCGAATACCACAGGTGGTGTCACGAATATTATCCCATACAAACTACCCCCTTTTATCTGGACGCCCCTCAAAGGGCCACGGACCGGGTCGGCCCACCATGACATTCCCCAAACCGAAGGACCCGGTACCGAGTACCCCATTGCCCTTACGTGGGGGTGCTCCACAGCCACATGCTATGCTATAATGCAGGCAGATGCTCTGCTAGGATGAGGGAGCTGCAGACAGATGCTATGCTATAATGCAGGCAGATGCTCTGCTAGGATGAGGGAGCTGCAGACAGATGCTATGCTATAATGCAGGCAGATGCTCTGCTAGCATGAGGGAGCTGCAGTCAGATGCTATGCTATAATGCAGACAGATGCTCTGCTAGGATGAGGAAGCTGCAGACAGATGCTATGCTATAATGCAGGCAGATGTTCTGCTAGGATGAGGGAGCTGCAGACAGATGCTATGCTATAATGCAGGCAGATGCTCTGCTAGGATGAGGGAGCTGCAGACAGATGCTATGCTATAATGCAGGCAGATGCTCTGCTAGGATGAGGGAGCTGCAGACAGATGCTATGCTATAATGCAGGCAGATGCTCTGCTAGGATGAGGGAGCTGCAGACAGATGCTATGCTATAATGCAGACAGATGCTCTGCTAGGATGAGGAAGCTGCAGACAGATGCTATGCTATAATGCAGGCAGATGTTCTGCTAGGATGAGGGAGCTGCAGACAGATGCTATGCTATAATGCAGGCAGATGCTCTGCTAGGATGAGGGAGCTGCAGACAGATGCTATGCTATAATGCAGACAGATGCTCTGCTAGGATGAGGAAGCTGCAGACAGATGCTATGCTATAATGCAGGCAGATGTTCTGCTAGGATGAGGGAGCTGCAGACAGATGCTATGCTATAATGCAGGCAGATTCTCTGCTAGGATGAGGGAGCTGCAGCCACAAGATGCTCTGTTATGAAGAGAGAGCTAGAAAGAAAACTGGAGAAGAAGGAATTTATGATTGCATATAAAAGATTTGATTGTTTATACAAAACAATGGTGGTCAAAGAGACATAATAAAAATTAAATAACAAAGATAGACAAGTGAAAAATACAAGCGAGAAGTTAGTCCATCAGCCCAAAGAAAGTCTGTATGTGAGGCACAGTAAGTGTATGCACCACTGTAGTCACAAAGTGTCACCGAAGTATATACAGGCGCTTCTCACAAAATCAGAATATCATCAAAAAGTTTATTTTTTTCAGTTCTTCAATACAAAAAGTGAATCTCATATATTATACAGTCAGACAAACAGAGTGATCTATTTCAAGTGTTTATTTCTGTTAATGATGATTATGGCTTACAGCCAATGAAAACCCAAAAGTCATTATCTCAGGAAATTAGAATAATTAACAAAAAACACCTGCAAAGGCTCCTTAAGTGTTTATAAAGGTCCCTCAGTCTGTTTCAGTAGCTCCACAATCATGGGGAAGACTGCTGACTTGACAGATGTCCAGAAGGCAGTCATTGACACACTCCACAAGGAGGGTAAGCCACAAAAGGTCATTGCTAAAGAAGCTGGCTGTTTCACAGAGTGCTGTATCCAAGCATATTAACCCCTTAGTGACCAAGCCAATTTTTACAGTTCTGACCACTGTCACTTTATGATGTCATAACTCTGTAACACTTCATCGGATCTCACTGATTCTGAGTTTGTTTTTTCGGGACATATTGTACTTGACGTTAGTGGTAAAAGTTCTTCGATATAACTTGTGTTTATTTATGAAAAAAATGGAAATTTGGCAACAATTTAGAAAATTTAGCAATTTTAAAACTTTTAATTTGTGTGCCCTTAAATCAGAGATTCATAGCACAAAAAATAGGTAATAAATAATATTTCCCACATGTCTACTTTACATCAGCACAATTTCAGAAACATAATTTTTTTTTGTTCGGATGTTATAAGGATTAAAAGTTGACCAGCGATTTCTCAGACCAGCGATTTCTCATTTTTCCCAAAAAATGTACAAAACCATTTTTTTAGGGACCACCTCACATTTGAAGTGAGTTTTGGGGGGGGTCAATATGACAGAAAATACCCCAAAGTGACATCATTCTAAAAACTGCACCCCTCAAGGTGTTCAAAACCACATTCAAAAAGTTTATTAACCTTTCATGTGCTTCACGAGAACTAAAGCAATGTGGAAGGAAAAAAATAAACATTTTACTTTTTTCACAAAAAATTTACTTTAGACCCAATTTTTTTTATTTTCACAAAGGTAACAGGAGAAAATGGACCACAAAATTTGTTGTGCAATTTCTCCTGAGCACACCTATACCCCATATGTGGGGGAAAGCCACTGTTTGGGTGCATGGCAGGGCTCAGAAGTGAGGGATCACCGTTTGACTTTTTAAAACTAAAATTGGCTGGAATCAATGGCAGGCGCCATGTTGCGTTTGGAGAGCCCTTGATGTACCTAAACAGTGGAAACCCCCCAATTCTAACTCTAACCCTAACACAGCCCTAACCCCAACACACCCCTAACCCTAATCCCAATCCTAACTAAAACCCTAACCACAATTCTAACACCACAACCCTAAACACAGCACAATCCTAACCCCAACACAACCCTAACCCCAACCCTAGCTCCAACCCTCACCCTAGCCCCAACCCTAACCCTAGCCCCAACCCTAACCCTAGCTCTAACACCAACCCTAACCCCAGTCCCAACCCTAGCCACAACCGTAACCCTAGAGACCCCAAACCCAACAATGCAGACGAGCTGAAGGCTGCTATCAATGCAACCTGGGCTTCCATAACACTTCAGCAGTGCCACAGGCTGATCGCCTCCATGCCACACTGCATTGATGCAGTAATTGATGCAAAAGGAGCCCCGACCAAGTATTGAGTGCATTTTCTGAACATACTTTTCAGTAGGCCAACATTTCGGATTTCAAAATAATTTTTCAAGCTGGTGTTATAAAGTATTCTAGTTTACTGAGATAATGATTTTGGGGTTTTCATTGGCTGTAAGCCATAATCATCAACATTAACAAAAAAAAACACTTGAAATAGATCACTCTGTTCTAAATGACTCTATAATATATGAGTTTCACTTTTTGTGTTGAAGAGCTGAAATAAGTTAACTTTTTGATGATATTCTTAGTGAGAAGCACCTGCAGAGGCATAATGTGTACAAATCCGAGGCTGTTCATCACTTACCATAGGAGTGAGGGAGAAGCCAGGCTGGCACAGGAGCAGAACAAAGCAGATGAGTGATCTACAGGATGAGGGGGCTGCAGGCAGATGCTCTACTATGAGGAGGCACACAGCACAATAATAATAACTGTCTCTTTTCAAAACAGGAAGGCAAATGTGACTCTACACAGTATAATTTTTGGAAGCAAGTACAGCTAGTACTAACTTTTTTGCACTCTAGTGATACCATAAATCAATTTTTTCTCTTTCACCTACAAACTTCTCCATGGCTCAGCACCACCCTACATCTCCTCCATCATCTCAGTCTATCACCCTATCTGTTCCGCTAATGACCTAAGACTAAACATCCTCAATAATCTGAACCTCCCACTCCCATCTCCAAGACGTCTCATGTGCTGCGGCAATTCTCTGGAATGCGCTACCCAAGACAGTTCAATAAATCCCCAATATCCATAATATTAAGGGCAGTCCAAAACGCATTTCTTTAGACTGGCCCATCGCCTCACTTATCTAACTATTCCCATTTTGCCCCTTTAACGTTTTCCTCTGAATCTTCTATAAACTGTTCTCACACCCTCCATGCACTTACTGTACCTGTAATAGCACGCTGTATCTGTGCTGTACACATACTGGCTGTGACCGGTTCATGCAGCGTTATTGGAATGTCCTATTTACTGTATTTATATTGATGACCGGACCGTACAATACAAGCACTTTAACCATTTACCTTTCATGTCGCCCTTATTTCCTCATTGATTGTAGCTTGTGAGCAGGA
Source organism: Ranitomeya variabilis (assembly GCF_051348905.1). Lineage (NCBI taxonomy): Eukaryota > Metazoa > Chordata > Amphibia > Anura > Dendrobatidae > Ranitomeya > Ranitomeya variabilis. The sequence continues at coordinate 291,810,068 of NC_135235.1, forward strand.
ACCTCACTACTCCTGGTATCTGTCCAATTATGTATTACTCTGTTATGTCTTTATTGTCAGAGTAGATTTTTTTGACACCAAGTAGATCTCTATGGTGAATCTCACAATCATTGGAGATAGATTATATCAGTATATAAACATTTGAAACCACTATCCTTAGAGTTTTTAATTACTAGAACGATTGACTCCTGACGCTCCCGCTCCCGATCCTACATACATAGGAACACTTGGCTCAGACTCCTCATGCAGTGGTCTATCCGCACTATCAAAAGTATCAGATATTAAAGGTTTAATGGCAGGGATCATTTTCTTTGCCAACATCATCTTTCGGGAGATTTGGGAGGCCACCTCACACATTAGATGGTCAGCCGATGCCACCATGAGTCGCCGACTATTATCGAATGTGTATGCATGCAGACCCCAACGCTAGGAAAAGTAGGTTTTAGAGGCTAAAAACTGACATCTGAGACTTCCACTATTATAAGTACCAGTGCCATATGAACTGGTGGCGCACTTCCAGTCTATTTTCCCACTTATTTAGCACAAGACTATTTTTTTTACCATAATGGATTACAGAATGTAATTATGTGAATGGTAGGTACTATTATGTAGTACACTAAATCATGGTGATACAAAGCTAAAATACTATGCAGTACCCAAAAAGCTTTGTCGTTCAATTCCCAAATATTGCCAACATACAGGTGCTAAAAAATGCTAACAAAATATGCGCTCTGCAAAATCAATGAGTCTAAAATCTTATTTTCTGTAATATTTTGTTAGAATAACACTCATTTTAAAGGCACCAGTTTTGGAGATCCCAGCTGTGTGAAACACTTTCACTGGTATTTTTTATCATGTCATATCTTGTTTCACCTTTCAGATTGATACTGGGAAACCCCATAGAAGCATTTTCACTGCAAGACATTCCTACCAACTGAAAGAATATATATATATATATATATATATATATATATGTATATATATGTATATATATATATATATATATATATATATATATATATATATATATACAGCTCTGGCAATGTGATCAAGAGGATGATGGATAGTCACGAGCCAACAAACAAAGACCAACTGCTTACTTTTTTGCACCAAAAGCAGTGTGAAAGACTGGAGGAAAGCATGCCAAGACGCATGAAAGCTGTGAATAAAAATCATGGTTATTCCACAAAATATTGATTTATGAACTCTTCCTGAGCTAAAACATTAGTATTGTTGTTTCTAAATTCAGAGACATGTTGTCAGAAGTTTATAGAATAAATGAACAATTTACAGTTTGCTCAAAAATATACCTATAAAGAGAGAAATCAGACAAACTGAACATTTTGCAGTGGTCTCTTAATTTTTGCCAGGGATATATATATATATATATATATATATATATATATATATATATATATATATATATACGAGGTATATATATACAGCGCCTGACTGGAGCACCTTGGGCCCACCAGAGAAAATCATTCTTGGGGCCCACTATGTAGCTACATAGCAATAAATACAAGACCACCAATTGTGCGGTAAAACACACTAATATCAGCGTATAATCTAAGGTAGTACACGTCTTAATTATGTAGCGGGGGTTCGGGTAGCCCCAGTGTCAGACTGGGGTGCCTAGGGTCCACCAATGGAACTGACTCCTGGGGCCCACTCTAAATTTCAATGCTCAGGCTAGGTACACCTTTGTTTTGTAGTATTTGTTAGGAGGCTCAGTAGTAAGTTTCATTATATTCATTAGAACAGGGATCCCCAACCTGTAGCTCGGGAGCCACATGTGGCTCGCGGTCCCATGAATTGTGGCTCGCGACTGTCTTCCAGCTTGGTGCATTAGCTCAATGTCTAGCAAACTGGTATGAAGAGAACATCTCAAAATGGTAAATTTTGTGAGTTGCCCTGCACAGACGTGCAGATCTGGATGCACATTTACTGGTCTTAGGGGTTTAGAGATGTTTTAGGTATGGTACACTAGAAGGTGGTACTACCTGTTAGAGGAGGTGCTCAAAGCTGGATGTGACAGTGTGTTGGGAGTCCTTGATGGGAGAATACAGAATGGGGGTATTGTGGGAACTCATGGATCTCAGTTTACTGCTTTAGAGTGATTTATGTGCAAAGCTTTGGTTATTATACCTGTAATGGGGGCTTTGGTTGACACTACTTTGAAGGAAGTGGGGGCTGGATGTGGCTCGCAACCCTCTCTCAGTGCTGAATCTGGTTCGCGACTAGTGTTGAGCGATACCTTCCGATACTCAAAGGTATCGGTATCGGATGGTATCGGCCGATATCCAAAAAATATCGGATATCGCTGATACCGATACCCGATACCAATGCAAGTCAATGGGACACAAGTATCGGAAGGTATCCTGGATGGTTCCCAGGGTCTGAAGGAGAGGAAACTCTCCTTCAGGCCCTGGGATCCATATTCATGTAAAAAATAAAGAATTAAAATAAAAAATATGGATATACTCACCCGTCCGGTGGCCCCTGGACCTTACCGATGTAACCGGCAGCCTCCGTTCCTAAGAATGAGGAGTTTAGGACCTTCGATGACGTCGCGGCTTGTGATTGGTCGCGTGACCGCTCATGTGACCGCTCACGCGACCAATCACAAGCTCAAAACAGCTGACATGTCCCGGCTTTGATGCGGGCTCACCGCCGGAGCCCACATCAAAGCAGGGGATCTGACCTCGGACGTGCTATCCCGTCCGAGGTCTGAAAGGGGTTAAGTAAAAGAGCCACCTTCAGCAGCACTAAGGCTGCATTCTGTGAAGGTGGCTCTTAGGCTTAGTATCCCTAGGAATGCTGAAATAATCACTTTTATAAATTTTGCGCCATACCTGTATTGAGTCCCGGAGGTATGTCTTCTCCCCCGGTGTCAACCGCCTCCGAGACGTCAATCATCTCCCTCTTGCGTCTGTGCGCCGCCTCCTGTGTTCAAAATACATGCCCAGCGCCTGCACTCTGCCAACATTTCTCGGGCATGCACCATGCGCACTGCCCGAGAACTTATATCAGGCGAGTAACGTTGGCAGAGTGCAGGCGCTGGGCATGTATTTTGAACACAGGAGGCAGCGCACAGACGCAAGAGGGAGATGATTGACGTCTCGGAGGCGGTTGACACCGGGGGAGAAGACATACCTCTGGGACTCAATACAGGTATGGCGCAAAATTTATAAAAGTGATTATTTCAGCATTCCTAGGGATACTAAGCATAAGAGCCACCTTCACAGAATGCAGCCTTGGTGCTGCTGAAGGTGGCTCTTTTACTTAACCCCTTTCAGACCTCGGACGGGATAGCACGTCCGAGGTCAGATCCCCTGCTTTGATGTGGGCTCCGGCGGTGAGCCCGCATCAAAGCCGGGACATGTCAGCTGTTTTGAACAGCTGACATGTGCCCGCAATAGCAGCGGGTGAAATCGCGATTCACCCACCGCTATTAACTAGTTAAATACCACTGTCAAACGCTGACAGCGGCATTTAACCGGTGCTTCCGGCCGGAAATGAGCGCATCGCTGACCACCGTCACATGATCGGGGGTCAGCGATGCATCAAAATGGTAACCATAGAGGTCTCAAGGACCTTTAGGGTATGTGCACACGCTGCGGATTTCGCTGCGGAACAGCAGCGTTTCCGCAGCTGCGGGTCCGCAGCGGTTTCCCATAAGTTTACAGTACAATGTAAACCTATGGAAAACGAAATCCGCAGTGCACATGCTGCGGAAAAAAACGCACGGAAACGCAGCGGTTTATATTCCGCAGCATGTCAATTCTTTGTGCGGATTCCGCTGCGGGTTTACACCTGCTCCAATAGAAAACTACAGGTGTAAAACCGCAGCGGAAACCGCACTAGAATCCGCGATAAATCCGCAGTAAAAACCGCAGCTGTTTTGCACTGTGGATTTATCAATTCCTCTGCGGAAAATTCCACAATGGAATCCGCAGCGTGTGCACATGGCCTAACTGAGGTAAATACTGAGCAAATACTAAGCGTGTGATCATGGCCTTAGTTTAATTTTTCTGTTACTATAACAATACAAAGAAAAAAAACCTGAATACCAATGTGATCCTTAGCTACACCCGTTCACTTTTATAGCAAAAGAACGTGAAAAAAACGCAATGTGTGCACAAGCCTTAAAGGGAACCTGACACCCCCAAAATCGAAGGTGAGCTAAGCCCACCAGCCTCAGGGGCTTATCTACAGCATTCTGGAATGCGAAGTACTGCAGTGCGCAGGTGCCGGAAAGGTCAGAGAGGCTCGGCGCCTGCGCACTGCAGTACTTTGCTCTGCCCTCAACAGGGCAGACAGTACGCCTGCGCCGGAGCCATGGTGTGAAGACAAGAAGAGGACGTCATCGTAAGAAGATGGGAGGCCCCGGACCGGACCGCGACGCCCATCGGACCGGGACCGCCCCTGGGTGAGTATAATATAACCTCTTATTCTCATCTTTCAGGATACATCAGGGGCTTAGCTACAGCATCCAGAATGCTGTAGATAAGCCCCTGATGCTGGTGGGCTTAGCTAATCTTCGATTTTTGGGGTGACAGGTTCCCTTTAAGATTTTCTTTTTTTAACAGGCATTATTATTATTATTATTATTATTATTATTATGAGTGTTAATAGTGAGCTTCTTGCTGCCTTCTTTCAGCCATTTTTCATCTTTGAAAACCTAAAGCTGTTAGAAGACGCTGAAAAAGAGTGAACTTATGTACAAGTCATTTTTACACTGGATCATTTTATTTTATTTTTTATCCTTTTTTCAGGTGTTTTCCAAACAAACTACCGGTAATCCTGAAAAAGACACCGTGTGTACATAAGGTCACTCTATCGGGGTCCAGCGAGGCCTCTTTCCACTGTTCTCATCTCTGATGAGACTCATGTCTACTGTGCTGTAATCTATCACCGAACTCAGTGGATTGTGACATCTTCATCAGACACTGAGTTCAGTGATTGACCTCAGCGCTGCAGACAACTTCACAGCTGCACCCAATCAACAAAGCTAAAAAGTTAGGCTATGTGCCCACATTGCAGAAATGCTGCGGAAATGTCCACAGCATTTTCCGCAACTCCTTGCCGTTTTACCACAAAACACAAGCGCTTTACAAGCGTTTTTAGCTTGCAGAATGCTTGCGCTTTTCCAAGCGATTTGAAGCATCGCTTGGAAAAGTGATTGACAGGTTTGTCAGACTTGTCAAGCATAGTGCTTGACAAGTGTGACCAACTTTTTATTATTGATGCTGCCTATGCAGAATCAATAGTAAAAGATAGAATGTTAAAAATAATAAAAAAAAATAAAAAAATATGGTTATCCTCACCTTCTGACGGCCCCCGATCTCCTTAGCGGCGCTCCCAGTACGTTCTGTTCCCAGGCATGCTTTGCGCGAAGGACCTTTGTGACGTCACGGTCGCGTGACCACAACGTCATCCCAGGTGATTCGCACACAGCATCCCTGGGAACGGAAGCGCCGCGTGCACCGCTGAGAGCCGGGAGGACTCCGGGGGCCATCAGAGCATAAGTATATCCCTATTTTTTATTTTAATTCTTTTTTTTTTAATTTTACATGAATATGGTACCCAGGGCCTGGAGGAGAGACTCCTCTTCTACAGACCCGGGTACCATCTGCACATGAAGCGCTCACTTTATGCATGGTGGGCATAGCCATATGCGTAAAGTGAGCGTTTCAGTGCAATCCTATGGTGGCGGAATCTCCGCGATTCCGCAGGGATAATGAACATGCTGTGGATTTTAGCGCTATGTGATTCCGCAGCGGGAAAATCCGCAGCATGGGCACAACAACTGCGGAATCCCTTAGGATTGCATGGGAATGCATTTTTTAAGTGCTTCCGCTGCAGCAAAAACACGGCAGAAATGTATAAAGAACGCAACGTGGGCACACAGCCTAAGGGTATGTCTCCACGGTACGGATGGGCGGCGGTATCGCCGCAGCGGCGAAGCCGCTCGGCGCTAAGCCCCGCCCCCTTAATGGGACGCGATCATGCCGGATGTGTTAACTCTTCACATCCGGGATGATCGCTCTCTCCCATAGGGCCCTGTGATATGCCTTGCGGGGACGCTGCGTCCCCGCAAGGTGTACGGGCATGCTGCGATCTGAAAAGACGCGCAGCATGTCCGGAGTCGCAGGGCCGCCGCGTGCGGGTTTCCACGCATAGTGGAGACAGGATTGCGCAGCGTCAAACAAGCAGCGTTTCCTGAACGTGGAAACATACCCTAAAGCTCAGTTGTTTTTGACCTTTTTTTTTTATACCCCGAAGATTATGAAGTAATTTTTAAAATGGAACAACCCTTAGTAATTTTTTTTTACTATTATATTTTTGCTATAAATAACATTATAGATATATTATTCATTCTGCATTTAAAAGTGCAAGGTTTTTTTAAAGGTACATGAGCATTTTTTTGTGGCGCGTTTAACTAAAGCATACAGTTATATGAAAAAGTTTGGGCACCCCTATTAATCTTAAGCTTAATGTTTTATAAAAATTGTTTTTTTTGCAACAGCTATTTCAGTTTCATATATCTAATAACTGTTGGACACAGTAATGTTTCTGCCTTGAAATGAGGTTTATTGTACTAACAGAAAATGTGCAATCTGCATTCAAACAAAATTTGACAGGTGCATATGGATCGCCCCCAGGCAAAGGGCAGCGGGGTACTCGGTACCGGGCCTGTCTCTTTCAGTTCTAGGGATGTCACGGTGGCCCGATCCGGTCCGTGGCCCTTCTAAGGGGTGCCCAATTAAAGGTGTAGTGGTTTACACGGTGTTCGTGACGCCACCTGTTGTATTCGGTCAGGGTGACCGACGCTGCTAGGGGTCCGCTGGGGTGATGGAATGGCAGCTAGATGGTGTACCTTCCCACAGGTAAAGTATATCCCCAGGGCTTCCCAGATGTGTAGATGGTGATTTTGGACGTCGTAAGGTGCAATGAATAACGAGGACACAAAGGTTGCAGTCTCTTTACCTTTTACTGAAGACTTCAGCGTCCACAGTCCAGAGTACCGTTTACAGGGCTGGCTGAATCCGGTCGGTCCGAAGGCACATCCGGAGTTCCCTTTGCAGGTGGAAATCAGTAGCCTTCCTACTAGCGCCTGTGTGTTGTAGTACCTCCCTGCTGAGCACCACGGGATAGTCCTCACAACTTTCGTGGATGTTTCTGATGTTCTCTCTCTCTCTGTCCAACAGATGATATGGATAGGACAACCCGTATGACGGGGTTGGCCTGGAGCTATTTTATAGGGACCCTAGAGACGCCCCTCTCCCACAATTTGCCTCCGTTGTCTTCATTAGGTTAAGGTCGGGCAGCCAACTTGGAATTAACTGTCCTGCCGGTCTCTGAAGTAATGCGTAGAGCCTATTACTCCCTCGGTGTTCCGGCCACCGGCTACGCGCCTCGGAAGGATGTTGCCGGTCTTAAGGCAGGACACCTCCTGGTGTTATCTCCTTGTGCTGTGATCTCGTTTTTCACTCTCCACAATATACTTCGCTTCGTGTCCTTTCTTAGGATGCTGCCGCAATGAAGTGCAGGCGCAGCTCCGTAACGTTCTATCTCGTGCTTGGCCTCTGTCAGGATCCCACCCCTGACAGAGACCCTCTGTCTGCAGCTCAGATGTTCCTCCTCCCCCTGTCTGCCTGACAGGTCTTCTCTGGGTCAAACCCAGGTAGCTTTCTGTCTAACTTCCTATCCAACCCACCAGTTTTACCCATCTGTGAGGAGTGGCCTAGTACATAGAACCTTTGCTCCCCCTGGTGGACTAGAGTGTGAAGTGTAGTGTGTGACTGTGATACCTGGTCAGGTGAACTCCTTTAGTACAATCAGACGTAACATCACTCCCCCTGGTGGAAGAGCGACATTACTGCAACGACCAGGACTCTGGGGCGCTGCACATAAGTATGGGCACCTCACCAGAAAAGTGACATTAATATTTAGTAGATCCTCCTTTTGCAAAAATAACAGCCTTTAGTCGCTTCCTGTAGCTTTTAATGAGTTCCTGGATCCTGGATGAAGGTATTTTTGACCATTCCTCTTTACAAAACAATTCCAGTTCAGTTAAGTTTGATGGTCACCGAGCATGAACAGCCCTCTTCAAATGATCCCACAGATGTTCAATGATATTCAGGTCTGGGGACTGGGATGGCCATTCCAGAACAGTGTAATTGTTCCTCTGCATGAATGCCTGAGTAGATTTGGAGCGGTGTTTTGGATCATTGTCTTGCTGAAAGATCCATCCCCTGCGTAACTTCAACTTTGTCACTGATTCATGAACATTATTGTCAAGAATCTGCTGATACTGAGAGGAATCCAGGGCCGGACTGGCCATAGGGCACTTCTGGCAAATGCCAGAAGGGCCGGTGCCAGTGGTGGGCCGCTCAATCCGCCGCCCCCGCCGTCACATTCAACTATACCGGCGTATAGACGCCGGTACAGTTGAATGCAATGATGGAGGAGAGAGCGTCTACAGACGCTCCTCTCCCATCATTCCCCACTCTGCCTCTGACACTGCGGGTGCGCGATGATGTCATATCATCGCGCACCTGCTGTGTCCCGGGCAGACTGCAGCTGCTGAGACAGGAGCAGGAACCAGGAAGCAACGCTGGGCACGAGGAGAGGTGAGGAGAGTTTTTTTTTTTTCTGGACTGTGGGGCCATTCTCGGAGGAGGTGAGGGGAGGAAGAGAAGAGATGTGGGCTGTATATAGTTCTCTGTGGGCTGTGCTCTGTGCTGTATACTGCTGTGGGCTGTATATAGTTCTCTGTGGGCTGTGCTCTGTGCTGTATACTACTGTGGGCTGTATATAGTTCTCTGGGCTGTGCTCTGTGCTGTATACTACTGTGGGCTGTATATAGTTCTCTGTGGGCTGTGCTCTGTGCTGTATACTGCTGTGGGCTGTATATAGCTCTCTGTGGGCTGTGCTCTGTGCTGTATACTACTGTGGGCTGTATATAGTTCTCTGTGGGCTGTGCTCTGTGCTGTATACTGCTGTGGGCTGTATATAGTTCTCTGTGGGCTGTGCTCTGTGCTGTATACTACTGTGGGCTGTATATAGCTCTCTGTGGGCTGTGCTCTGTGCTGTATACTACTGTGGGCTGTATATAGTTCTCTGTGGGCTGTGCTCTGCTGTATACTGCTGTGGGCTGTATATAGCTCTCTGTGGGCTGTGCTCTGTGCTGTATACTACTGTGTGCTCTGTGCTATATATAGTTCTCTGTGGGCTGTGCTCTGCTGTATACTGCTGTGGGCTGTATATAGTTCTCTGTGGGCTGTGCTCTGTGCTGTATACTACTGTGTGCTCTGTGCTATATATAGTTCTCTGTGGGCTGTGCTCTGTGCTGTATACTGCTGTGGGCTGTATATAGTTCTCTGTGGGCTGTGCTCTGTGCTGTATACTACTGTGGGCTGTATATAGTTCTCTGTGGGCTGTGCTCTGTGCTGTATACTACTGTGTGCTCTGTGCTGTATATAGTTCTCTGTGGGCTGTGCTCTGTGCTGTATACTGCTGTGGGCTGTATATAGTTCTCTGTGGGCTGTGCTCTGTGCTGTATACTACTGTGTGCTCTGTGCTGTATATAGTTCTCTGTGGGCTGTGCTCTGTGCTGTATACTGCTGTGGGCTGTATATAGTTCTCTGTGGGCTGTGCTCTGTGCTGTATACTGCTGTGGGCTGTATATAGTTCTCTGTGGGCTGTGCTCTGTGCTGTATACTGCTGTGGGCTGTATATAGTTCTCTGTGGGCTGTGCTCTGTGCTGTATACTGCTGTGGGCTGTATATAGTTCTCTGTGGGCTGTGCTCTGTGCTGTATACTGCTGTGGGCTGTATATAGTTCTCTGTGGGCTGTGCTCTGTGCTGTATACTACTGTGGGCTGTATATAGCTCTCTGTGGGCTGTGCTCTGTGCTGTATACTACTGTGGGCTGTATATAGTTCTCTGTGGGCTGTGCTCTGTGCTGTATACTGCTGTGGGCTGTATATAGCTCTCTGTGAGCTGTGCTCTGTGCTGTATACTACTGTGTGCTCTGTGCTATATATAGTTCTCTGTGGGCTGTGCTCTGTGCTGTATACTGCTGTGGGCTGTATATAGCTCTCTGTGGGCTGTGCTCTGTGCTGTATACTACTGTGCTCTGTGCTATATATAGTTCTCTGTGGGCTGTGCTCTGTGCTGTATACTGCTGTGGGCTGTATATAGTTCTCTGTGGGCTGTGCTCTGTGCTGTATACTGCTGTGGGCTGTATATAGCTCTCTGTGGGCTGTGCTCTGTGCTGTATACTACTGTGTGCTCTGTGCTATATATAGTTCTCTGTGGGCTGTGCTCTGTGCTGTATACTGCTGTGGGCTGTATATAGTTCTCTGTGGGCTGTGCTCTGCTGTATACTGCTGTGGGCTGTATATAGTTCTCTGTGGGCTGTGCTCTGTGCTGTATACTACTGTGGGCTGTATATAGCTCTCTGTGGGCTGTGCTCTGTGCTGTATACTACTGTGGGCTGTATATAGTTATCTGTGGGCTGTGCTCTGTGCTGTATGCTACTGTGGGCTGTATATAGTTCTCTGTGGGCTGTGCTCTGTGCTGTATATAGTTCTCTGTGGGCTGTGCTCTGTGCTGTATACTACTGTGGGTTGTATATAGTTATCTGTGGGCTGTGCTCTGTGCTGTATGCTACTGTGGGCTGTATATAGTTCTCTGTGGGCTGTGCTCTGTGCTGTATATAGTTCTCTGTGGGCTGTGCTCTGTGCTGTATACTACTGTGGGCTGTATATAGTTCTCTGTGGGCTGTGCTCTGTGCTGTATACTACTGTGTGCTGTATATAGTTCTCTGTGGGCTGTGCTGTATATAGTACTCTGTGGGCTGTGCTGTATATAGTACTCTGTGGGCTGTGCTGTATATAGTACTCTGGGCTGTGCTGTGTATAGTACTCTGTGGGCTGTGCTGTATATAGTACTCTGTGGGCTGTGCTGTATATAGTACTCTCTGGGCTGTGCTGTATATAGTACTCTCTGGGCTGTGCTGTATATAGTACTCTCTGGGCTGTGCTTTATATAGTACTCTGGGCTGTGCTGTATATAGTACTCTGGGCTGTGCTTTATATAGTTCTCTGTGGGCTGTGCTGTATATAGTTCTCTGTGGGCTGTGCTGTATATAGTTCTCTGTGGGCTGTGCTGTATATAGTTCTCTGTGGGCTGTGCTGTATATATTACTTTGTGGGCTGTGCTGTATATATTACTTTGTGGGCTGTGCTGTATATATTACTCTGTGGGCTGTGCTGTATACTACTGTGTGGACTGTGCTGTATACTTCTACGTGGGCTGTGCTGTATACTACTATGTGGTCTGTGCTGTATACTACTGTGTGGTCTGTGCTGAATACTGCTGTGTGGGCTGTGTTATCTACGCGAGCTGTGCTATAGTATGCAGGCTGTGCTGTATACTATGCGGTTTGTGCTATATAATATGCGGGCTTTGCTATATACTATGGGGAGTATATTATATTCTATGGGGGAGGCCATGTTATGTACTATGTGGCTGTGTTATATACTATTGTGGGGGTATATTATATTCTATGGGGGAGGCTGCGTTATATACTATGGGGGGCTGCATTATATTCTATGGGGGGCTACATTATATATTATGGGGAGGTGGGCTGTATTATATTCTATGGGGTTACATACTCTGGGGTGGCTGCATTATACTCTGTGGGGTGGCTGCATTATACTCTGGGGTGGCTGCATTATACTCTGGGGTGGCTGCATTATACTATATGTGGGCTGCATTATACTGTATCGAGGACTATGGGGAATACGTTATACTATATGAAGAACTATGGGGTGCATTATACTATGGGAAGTGAATTGTACTACATGGATGACTATGGCCGTGCATTATACTATATGGAGCACTATGAGGATTGTATTATGCTATATGGAGGACTATGAGGATTGTATTATGCTATATGGAGGACTATGAGGAGTGTATTATACTATGTGGAGGACTGAGCAGTGTATTTTAATATATGGAGGACTATAGGGAGTGTATTATACTATATGGAGGACTATGGAGCACATTATAATATATGGAGGACTATGGGGTGTATTTTACTAAACAAGTAAAATGCTGCATATTCGGATTGTTTTTGCTGGAACAAAAAGCCTTGTTGTCAGCAGCACATTGCCAGTGTAAACTGTAGATGTGCTGCTGAAAACATGATACTGTATGGTGATCTATTAGTGATCGTTCTGTCTCATCATTATTCCTCAGCTGGTGGAAAGAGGCCAGGAAACAAGCGTTGAACAACTTCAGTATTGTCGATCAAACTCGTTTAGCGGCCTGAACTCAGCGCACGTAAATACAACAGAAAGGCTTCTGTGTGATGTGCAATATGTTAGCATTTGGGGCCCCATTTTAAACTTTGCCTAGGGCCCCACTTTGCCTAAAACCGGCCCTGCCTACAAGTGTACAAAGGTATTATACAGTCACCATGTGACAAGTGGGCCTGTGTAACTTCAAATGCCAGGGCTGAATTTTAGTCCCAGTCCGGCCCTGGAGGAATCCATGTGTCCCTCAACTTTAACAAGATTCCCGGTGCCGGCATTGGCCACACAGCCCCATAGTATGATGGAACCTCCACCAAATTTTACTGTGGGTAGCAAGTGTTTTTCTTGGAATGCTGTGTTTTTTGGCCACCATGCATAACGCCTTTTTGTATGACCAAACAACTCAATCTTGGTTTCATCAGTCCACAGGACCTTCTTCCAAAAAGAAATTGGCTTCTCCAAATGTGCTTTTGCATACCTCAGCCGACTCTGTTTGTGGCGTGCTTGCAGAAACGGCTTCTTTCGCATCACTCTCCCATACAGCTTCTCCTTGTGCAAAGTGCGTTGTATAGTTGACCGATGCACAGTGACACCATCTGCAGCAAGTTGATGCTGCAGCTCTCTGGAGGTGGTCTGAGGATTGTCCTTGACTGATCTCACCATTCTTCTTCTCTGCCTTTCCGATCTTTTTCTTGGCCTGCCACTTCTGGCCTTAACAAGAACTGTACCTGTGTTCTTCCATTTCCTTACTATGTTCCTCACAGTGGAAATTGACAGGTTAAATCTCTGAGACAGCTTTTTGTATCCTTCCCCTGAACAACTATGTTGAACAATCTTTGTTTTCAGATCATTTGACAGTTGTTTTGAGGAGCCCATGATGCCACTCTTCAGAGGAGATTCACACAGGAGAACAACTTGCAAGTGGCCACTTTAAGTAGCTTTTCTCATGATTGCATACACCTGGCTATGAAGTTCAAAGCTCAATGAGGTTACAAAACCAAAAAAAGTGCTTTAGTAAGTCAGTAAAAAGGTAGGAGTATTTAAAACAAGAAAATGATAAGGGTGCCCATACTTATGCACCTGTCAAATTTTGTTTGAATGCAGATTGCACATTTTCTGTTAGTACAATAAACCTCATTTCAAGGCAGAAACATTACTGTGTCCAACAGTTATTAGATATATGAAACTGAAATAGCTGTTGCACAAAAAAACAATTTTTATAAAACATTAAGCTTAAGATTAATAGGGGTGCCCAAACTTTTTCATATAACTGTATATGCTTTTTTATGTCTGAATCCATCACTAAAAATGGCAAATGTATTGTATACACATTCACTTACATAAATGCATTGCAGACATGCATACTGTACATACTGTACTTATTTATATAGTGTATAGGTGTGCATTTGTGTATACATTTAGGGTATGTGCACACATTGCGGATTGGCCTGTGGAATTTTCCGCACAGAATCTGCATCTCTTACAGAGAAAATGCAGGCCAAAATGCTTGCGGATTTCATGCAGAATTGATGCGGATTTGTTGTGGATTGTCATGCGTTTTTTGATGTGCGGATTTGCCTTACTCAGTGTATAGTCAATGGGTGCAGAAACGCTGCCTTTCCGCACAAAGAATTGACATGCTTGGGAAAAAACCTACAACGTTTTTTCCACAGCATGTGTACAGCGTTTTTGTATTTCCCATTGATTAACACTGTGTGCACAACGCACTGCGGATTTGAGGCAATGCCGCGCGCCCAAAAACGCTGCGGAAACGCATCAAAATCAGCAATGTGTGCACAGAGCCTTATACACACACAGAAATAAGGTAGATGGATCTCGGGCAGCAAGCGCTGTAAAGAAGATGGGGATCTCCTGTCACCATCATAGAACAGCAGTGGGGGAGACATTGTGATATCAGCAACTAGAAAGCAGAAAGGGTAGAGGGGGCAGGGAGAGCGCAGATGTATGGGGCACACAGGAAGGACAGAACATGGTCAGGATAGAGACATAAACAGGAAGCTCCAGGACTCACTTCAGGTCAGCACTGTGTTCCTCTGGAGCTCCCCTCCCCCTCCTGACCGTGCCGACAGCAGAGCTTAGAGCTTGTCTGACAGCAGTATGGGGGAGAGAGGCCATCTTCTATTCACTTCACTAAGCACTTTCTTCAGCAGTGGCTGCACAGCTCTCCTGGCCCCGCGCTCCAGCACCCTGACCCGGTCCATGCTGGTGGGCGGGGCTTACTGCTGTGAGCGGCTCCAGCAGCATCTTAGCTAGTGTAGCTCAGGGAAATGGTTGTGCTGAGCCTCTCTCCCCCCATCCTAGCCAGAGACTCGGGGGAGGGAGAGAGAGAAGGTAGAGATCCTGCCCGCACACTGTTCTCCCCACGCTATGTCATACCAGGCAATGCCAGAAGCTCAGCTTTTCTCCCCTCTGCTGCTGAGCGGGGAGGGGCAGGGCTTAAATCGTGCATGCAGGGCAGGGATACTCAGAAGAGAGAGACTGTCGGAGTCAGGGGCCCACCGGGGGATCCACCGGTTTCCCGGTGGGCCAGTCCGAGCCTGTATATATATGTATGTATATATATATATATATATATATATATATATATATATATACATATATATATTACAGTATATACACCCATATTTAAAAAAAATTAGGCCTGCAAAATGTAAAGAAAACAAGAATGCAATGATTTGGACATCTCTTACAGCCATATTTTATTTGCAGCAGGACAATGGACTCAGATCAGAAGGTGAACGTTGGACATTTTTCTATTTCATTTAAAAAAATTAAATCATCTAAAAATTGATGGCTGCCATACATTTAAAAAATGTTAGGAAAGGGAAATATCTACATTTGTGTATCATCCTCTCTTTTAACAACAATCTGTAAACATCTGGGAAGTGAGGAGAGCAGCTGTTGGAGGTTTGGGAGAGGAATGTTGTCTCATCCTTGGCTGATGTCAGATTCTCGTTGCGCCATAGTCCTGGTTCTTTTTTGCCGGATTTACAGGCGGATACTTATCCATTATACAATACCATCAGGGAGGTATCTGATTGACTTCAAGTTTATTCTTCAACAGGACAATGACCTCAAACATACAGACAATTTAAGAACTGTCTTCAAGGTAAAGAAGAACAAGAAGTTCTTTGGAGTGATAATATGGCGCCATCAGAGCCCTGACCTCAACATTATCAAGTCTATCTAGGATTACATGATGAGACAGAAGGATTTACGCAAGTGACACCAACAGAAGATCTGTGGTTAGTTCTCCAAGATGTTTAGATGTTTGGAACAACCTCCCTGTTGAGGTCCTTCAAAAACTGTGTGCAAGTGATAAGTATAGAGAAAAATTGATTGTTTTGAAGGCAATGAGTAGTCACATCAGCAAATGTATTCAATTTAGGTTTTTCTTTGTTCATTCACTTTGCATTTTGTTAATTTGCAAAAGTAAACTATTAACACTTTCATTTTTGAAAGTTCTCCTCTTCCTAAAACTTTTGCATGATATATGGTGCTTATCTCTGGAATGTGTGTGACAAATCACATCATACTGGGGATGAAAGGATATCTTCAGTTCTGAATCCAGATCCATATAGAGGCGTAACTTTAACTCACCAACTTAAACAATTCTGGGGACCTTTCATTAAGCTGTCCAGAAGAGGTGCAAACCCTCATTATATTATGCTGCTATCATTTCACAGACAGATCATATCATTAAGTTATTCTGATAAGTTGTCTAAAAATTAACTCATGAGAATTGCCCTAAAATCATAAGAAAGGGTTCAAATGAGCTTCAGGTGAGTTTGTCTCCTCTTGCATCTTAGGGCCCCATTATTGAGCCACAACGTGGACCTACAGAGAATTCGCTAGTAATCTGGAGGGACAGTCCAACTCTACCTCCATCTTGAGACCAAGGAACTGTTGGAAAAAGCCATATTATTAAGACAAGGCTCGTGAAACTACAGCCAACATTCCTAGACATTGCTACAAGACGAGTGATAAGAAAGATCATTCAGCTGGTGAAGATAGAACTAAGGAAAATCGTAAGAGAGATGAAAGTTGTAATAAAAATTAGCTCCATGATGTGAGTTGTAGTTTTGCAACAGCTGGAGAGCTCCAGGATCAAGACCACTGAATGGAATTCTATGTTCTTATGATGATAATAGAAGATTATAGAGACATTGTGGAATGAAGCACAGATGTAGTATCAGAAAGATCTACACATGGATTCTCCAGGAGTATAATATACTCCAAAAAGCATCCAAGATTGGCAGGAGACATCGGATGTTTGGCCCTGATCTAAAATCCATAAAAAAAAAATCTCAAGAGAATTTACCTTTCAAGTAGATTACTAAAGAAGAACAGTTGGATAAACCACTAGTCAAACGTAGGTGAAGACTTCATCCAGACCTAAAGAAAGAACTTGTCTCCAAGTTCTTTTTTCCAAAGACTAAGGCAGAAGGTTAAGGTTAAGGTTAAACTCTAGAGTAAAAGCAATGATTTTGTATTATATTCAATGGAAAACTAAAAAATGGTGGATGTCAAACATATTGTGGTCAAATTTAGTTTGGTTAGGAGAAATTTATTACATTTTTATAGAAACAATCTAGCTCACATTTGTGCAGGGCTGTGGAGTCAGAGTCGTGGAGTTGGAGTAGGTGTCAATTTTGGTGGAGTCGGAAGTCAAGGAAATTGAGGAGTCGGAGTCAGAGTAGGAGTCAGAGGTTTGACTTTCCGACTCCGCAGCCCTGTGTGTGTATATAATATTGCTCAAAGCAAACAAATACTAAATTCTGGCAGTCTACCTGTAGCATAAGTGAAATCTATAGCAATTATATACATACATATATACAGAAGCAGATTTACAGCGTAGCTCAGAGTCTATATAAAATTTGGAACGGTTTCCAGCACCGCAGGCATGTGTTAATTGATATAAGTGGTTTATTTCCTGCAAAAGTTAAGATCGTTACAACAGGTTCCAGGATGACAGAGCCTCTACAGCTGCCGGTCATGCCAGCGCAAGCCTTACCTGAAGGAATATATCTACGAGTCACAAGCCTTGTCTACAATTATAAAGGGAGCATGCAAAAAGTTGAAAAATTTACTTATCATAGGAACATTATATATTTGATATATAAGGCAGGGAAGGCCTCCGGTCTCAGCAGATAGGAAAGGGATAAACATTTTTTATGTTGTCCGCTTAGATATCAGAATTTCAAAGCCTCCAACAAACAAATCGAAAACAGGAACAAAAACATGAAAGGTCATTAATATTCTATGGTGATCTATACACCAATGGTGGAAAGATTAAAATGGGTCTCATCGCGATAAAGTCCTTTCTTTACAACCAGGTCAGCTCATGGGGATCATGCCATTCGTGGTTATGTGGAGTCCATCAAAGAAGGGGCTATTTATTCTAAACCAACCTGTAGTGGAAATTAAAAAAGGTTGTCAAAATCGTAGAATCCCGGTTAAAGGCTTCCTCCAAAGACTTCCCTAGATATACAGTATCTACAAGGTGGCACTTATCAATACAGCAGTTTGGAAACTATGGATGGGACCTGCGCGTTTCAGGTAGAGAACCACTTTAGCCTTCAGTGGTGAGATCTGAGTTAGGGTTAATTCAGGCGTCCTTTTAAGCCTTTTTGAGGTCAGACCACAATGCACTTACCGACATTGGGGCTCATAGAAATATGTGAAGCTATCACGCTCGAGTCGGGAGAGCTATGGTCAGTCCATGCTGTGGCACTCCGTGCTCAGACCAATTGCCGTGGACATCTAAATGAGCTCTAAGACAGGCTGTAGGATAAAATGCTACAATCACATCCTAAAATACTAATAACTCTAAAGCCAAAAGATAAAATATTCAGCACTTTTTTTACTACCTTGTCACAGATAGTGAGATACCATCTGAGGCTTATTCTGGTAAAGTCTGTTATATAACCACTACCTGAAACTGGACTATAATATGGATAAATAGGCCAAAAATTAAACATACCCTCTTGGTGTTGCCACACGCTGGGACATGAGGATGAGGACCTGTGTCAGAAAAGATAGGTGTGACCTTTTAGGTTAGTGCTCTTTGGAAAATTTGATTTGGAAAAGTGGTGTTACACACTTGTGCCGGGTTTCTCAGTCTCCGCTTCCTTCCCTTGGGTCCGCTGCCCTCTGCTGTGCCCCCTGACTGATTTCACTTCATCTGTACCTCTGACCCTGAGATTCCTGATGAGCCTTTACAGTCCTTGCTGCTTATGTGCTTTCCTGATAACTGTATCGACACCCTGGGTCTGTGTGTCCTTCCTGAACTAAGGCTTAGAGCAGTGTTTCTCAACTCCAGTCCTCATGACCCACCAACACGTCAAGTTTTCAGGACATTCTTAACATTGCACAGGTGCAATTTCATCACCTGCTCAAGCATAATTTCCATCACCTATGCAACACTAAGGAAATCTTGAAAGCATCACCTGTTGCTGGGTCTTGAGGACTGGAGTTGAGAAACACTGGCTTAGAGGATCCACCTCACGTAGTGAGCGTTAACAAGTTGACCCTGTATGTCTTCTCACTGCCCATTGCGGATAAATCTCAAAAATAAAAAGTGCCCACCTGATGTTGGGAAGAACAATCTAGAACCTGCCCATTCCGTTCCTATCCCAAGAATTTAGGTTCCATATGAGCCTGAGATGTCAGGATTCTTAGCTCTGTATCCTAACATTTTTGGGCTCTTGGATAAGTGACCTCTGGTTGTGTTCCTCAGAAGTAGGGATGGGGGTCTCCTATTTTAAAATAACCCAAGAACAGCCCATGAGGAGCCTATGTTTGCTGCATTATAGGAGTTGGTGTAGAACCAAAAAGGTGGAAACAGCAACTTCATTTTTGAATGTTTTTTTGCCCTTTAGGTAAAGTATGAGACTTGACTTGGAAAACATCATGCAATCTTGTAATGATAACCACATAATATATACACTGCACTGCCCGGGCTGTCACTCATTTACACAACAAAGATAACAATATATTTAAAGCAACTCACTTGGAGTGTGATGAGTGCTGGTTATTTAGATGATAAATTGCACATTGATATGCCCTGCAACTAATTTGCAGTGAAACAAGAGTGAAAACATATTGCACAATTAGGCAATTATCTGGAGTGATTGCTCTACCTGAAAATAATTAAGAGTGACAGTAACCTCAACAATGCTCTTCTTCTTGACAAGGCATGTCGAGAATGTGATTTGGAATTTTTTTCTTTTTTTTGGAATGTCACAGTAAAATATACATAGGCTGCATAAAAGTAAAGTGGAGAGTCAGCAAATATAATGAGGGGCATGGCTCAAAGTGGTTGACCACATCGTGCAAACCCGTTTTTGTTAGAAGTGTTTGCTGCTACTTGGTCCTGCAGCCATCAGATCACGAATGTTCAATTGCAGGACCACCACAAGAAAAACTATGTAGGGCTTGATCATACATTGTATTTTTTTGCTGTGTTTTTGCCACAGAAAAAGAAGCAGCATTTTACAATACTTGCTTTTTAATTTTTCCTTGCAGATTTAAAACTTTTTTTTTTTTTTAAATCTGCAGCATATCAATTCTTTCAGTATTTTTCACCATTTTTCACCCATTTTTTATACTATATAGGGGACTATGCAGAGTGTTTTATACCATATGAAGGACTATGGGGTGTGTATTATACTATATGGAGGACTATGGGGAGTGTATTATACTATATGGAGGACTATGGGAAGTGTATTATACTATATGCAGGACTATATTATATGAAGGACTAAGGGGAGAGTATTATATTATATGGAGGACTATGGGGAGTGTATTATATTATACGGAGGACTATGGGAAGTGTATTATACTATATGCAGGATTATATTATATGAATGACTAAGGGGAGAGTATTATATTATATGGAGGACTAGAGGGAGAGTATTATATTATATGGAGGACTATGGGAGTGCATGAAACTATATGGAGGACTATGGGGAGTGTATTATACTATATGGAGGACTATGGGGAGTGTATTATACTATATGGAGGACTGTGGGGAGTGTATTACATAGTATGGAGGACTATGGGGAGTGTATTATACTATATGGGGGACTATGGGGAGTGTATTATGTTATATTGAGGACTATGGGGAATGTATTATATGAAGGACTATGGGGAGTGTATTATACTATATGGGGGACTATGGGGAGTGTATTATGTTAAATTGAGGACTATGGGGAGTGTATTATATGGAGGACTGTGGGGCGTGTATTATACTATATGGGGGACTATGGGGAGTGTATTATGTTATATTGAGGACCATGGGGAGTGTATTATATTACATGGAGGACTATGGGGAGTGAATTGTACTATGTGGAGGACTATGGGGAGTGTATTATACTATATGGAGGACTATGGTGAGTGTATTATACTATATGGAGGACTATGGGGAGTGTATTATACTATATGGAGGACTGTGGGGAATGTATTACATTGTATGGAGGACTGTGGGGAGTGTATTATACTATATGGGGGACTATGGGGAGTGTATTATGTTATATTGAGGACTATGGGGAGTGTATTATATGGAGGACTATGGGGAGTGTATTATACTATATGGGGGACTATGGGGAGTGTATTATACTATATGGGGGACTATGGGGAGTGTATTACATTGTATGGAGGACTATGGGGAGTGTATTATACTATATTGGGGGCTATGGGGAGTGTATTATGTTATACTGAGGACGATGGGGAGTGTATTATATGGAGGACTATGGGGAGTGTATTATACTATATGGGGGACTATGGGGAGTGTATTATATGGAGGACTATGGGGAGTGTATTATACTATATGGGGGACTATGGGGAGTGTATTATGTTATATTGAGGACTATGGCGAGTGTATTATATGGAGGACTATGGGGAGAGCATTATGCTATATGGGAGACTATGGGGAGTGTATTATACTATATGGGGGACTATGGGGTGTGTATTATGTTATATTGAGGACTATGGGGAGTGTATTATATTATATGGAGGACTATAGGGAGTGTATTATACTAAACAAGCAAAATGCTACCTTTTCATCTAGTGATTGGATTGGTTATGCTGTAGCAAAAATCATTGTTCTCGGCAGCACATCGCCTAGTGAAAACAGCATATATGCTGCTAAGATGATACTGTGTGGGGACAGATTGATCTACTAGTGATCATTCTTTCCCCATCATTGTTCCTCAGCCAGTGTAAAGAGGACGGGAAACAAGCGCAAGCAAAAAAGCATCAAAAACATACGCAAAATGCAGCGCTTTTCCGGCGCAAATACTAAACTTGAGCTCGTGCCCTAAAAGCAAGGCCTATTGAAATGAATGAGCTGTGTGTAAAATATGGACATGCCAGGTCTTTGAGAAGAGGTACTTTTTTATAGTTATTTTCTACTCTAGCTAATACATATGTATCCTGATTGGGGAACCACTCAGAAATCACACCTTTTATAGGGCTGTTTAGAATGAGGTTTCCAAATCACACAAACCCTTTAACCCCTTTCTGACCTCGGACGGGATAGTACGTCCGAGGTCAGAAGCCCCTCTTTGATGCGGGCTCCGGCGGTGAGCCCGCATCAAAGCCGGGACATGTCAGCTGTTTTGAATCGCGATCTGCCCGCGCCTATTAACTAGTTAAATGCCGCTGTCAAACGCAGACAGCGGCATTTAACTACCGCATCCGGCCGAATGGCCAGAAATGACGGCATCGCCGACCCCCGTCACATCGGATCGGAGGTCGGCGATGCTTCAGTATTGTAACCATAGAGGTCCTTGAGACCTCTATGGTTACAGATCCCCGGCAGCTGTGAGCGCCACCCTGTGGTCGGCGCTCACAGCACACCTGATTTTCTGCTACATAGCAGCGAACAGCAGATCGCTGCTATGTAGCAGAGCCAATCGTGCTGTGCCTGCTTCTAGCCTCCCATGGAGGCTATTGAAGCATGGCAAAAGTAAAAAAAAAGTAAAAAAAATGTGAAAAAAAATAAAAAAATATAAAAGTTTAAATCACCCCCCTTTCGCCCCAATCAAAATAAGTCAATAAAAAAAATCAAACCTACACATATTTGGTATCACCACGTTCAGAATCGCCCGATCTATCAATAAAAAAAAGCATTAACCTGATCGCTAAACAGCGTAGTGAGAAAAAAATTAGAAACGCCAGAATTACGTTTTTTTGGTCACCGCGACATTGCATTAAAATGCAATAACGGGCGATCAAAGGGACGTATCTGCACCAAAATTCTATCATTAAAAATGTCAGCTCGGCATGCAAAAAATAAGCCCTCAACTGACCCCAGATCATGAAAAATGGAGACGCTACGAGTATCGGAAAATGGCGCAATTTTTTTTTTTTTTTTAGCAAAGTTTGGAATTCTTTTTCACCACTTAGGTAAACAACAACCTAAGTCATGTTAGGTGTCTATGAACTCGTAGTGACCTGGAGAATCATAATGGCAGGTCAGTTTTAGCATTTAGTGAACCTGGCAAAAAAGCCAAGCAAAAAAACAAGTGTGGGACTGCACTTTTTTGCAATTTCACTGCACTTGGAATTTTTTTCCTGTTTTCTAGTACACGACATGCTAAAACCAATGATGTCGTTCAAAAGTACAACTCGTCCCGCAAAAAATAAGCCCTCACATGGCCAAATTGACGGAAAAATAAAAAAGTTATGGCTCTGGGTAGGAGGGGAGTGAAAAACGAACACGGAAAAACGAAAAATCCCAAAGTCATGAAGGGGTTAAATTGGCTGCTTAAAGGATAGCCATTGTTTTAATTTTTTTTTATAAATCAATAGTGCAGGTAACAATAAGAAACTTTGCAATATATCATAATATATCTGCTTCTTTCTCCTCATGGATTAATCATTCATTCTCAATTCATGGCCAAAATGTGTCTCCAGTGAATACATATTTTCCGATTTTTGAGATAGGAGATGGCAGTTGGTGTTCATAAAGTTCTATGGAACATGCTGTAGAATATCTGTTTCTCCTCTCCCCTCTCTTATTATGAACAGCAACTCTCATCTCCTTCCGTCCATGAAAGAAACCATATGGTGTCACTGTTTTTGCTATGGTTCGGAAGATTTATCAACTCTTTTGGGAGTCATCTAAATCGGTGACCATTCCTGGGATTCTGAGTGGGATCACAAGTATGTCTATTGGTTCCACATGTTAACGAGGCTTCATGGTATGTCACTCTCCATAAGGAGAAACGATACCCCTTAGACCCCAGTCCAGAGCCTCTCACCTAGCCAAATCAGTTCTCATGCTTCGCACTGACGAGGGCCATCAGCCCGAAACACCGTGTCTGCGAATTGAGATACTGATTTGGCTTTTATCCTAAGTCATATTGCACGACTCGTTAGAGGGTTGATTGTGACTTGTAGGATCGCTACTTCCAACAGGTGGCGCTATAGAGTTAAGTCCTCTTTTTCTCAGAAGAGGCAATTTGCATATTTAAGAACCTCCATAATCCAAAGCTAAGACCACAGGGCTGTTTTTAATGAAAGGCATGAGATCTCCAATGCTTAAGTTGGACGTCTAAACTTTGGTTCTCGGACAGTTTATTTTACCTACAAGTTAATGTGGATCTTAAGTTTTATTGGAAATATTCCTTGTAATGATTTAGTAAATTATGTTACGTTGAATGATTTACAGCTCCACAAAACAGGTTTCCTTCGGAATATAGTATCTTCAGCACCCAATATGGTCATTGTAGGACAGGAACCTGAAGGTCTGAAGCATCACATCCAACATGCCAAGATGTACGGTTGTTATTCCACATCATTAGTCAACAACGTTCACAAATTTGGTTCATCAGGTTTTAGGCTCATATGGCCAAAGACAAATTCTAACAAACATGTGACAATCATATCTTTCTCTACCTGGAGGACCCTAATGTCATTTAGGCAGTTTTAACTTTTTCTCCTTAATTTCTTTATCCAAATCTTTGTAATAGCCAAAGCTTTATTTTATTTTTCTGATGATGTAGGCACATTTCTTTTTTTTTTTTTAATCCCGGGACAGGATGTTTTTAAGGGCATCGGGTTGGGCTATGTATATTGAAAAATCTTTGTTATTTTTTTTGGGAGGGATACAGAGAAAAACACATTTTTGCTACATTTACCGGAGAAAAGATTTTCACGAAAATATAATTTACTTTTGCTTTCTCAAATTCCGAGATATCATTTTTTTAAATTTTCCCGTTGAGCTGTGAAGAGGCTGTTGTTTGAGGAATGAGTTGGTATTTTCAATGGTAGCAATTTGGGGTATATATGACTTATTTCATTTTTGTCTACATGTAGATGGATTTTTTTGGGCTGATCTGTTCCAGAAGATGCCACACAAAATCACCTGAAAGGTTGCTTGAAAGATTCTTCCTATGTTAATCTTCTTGTCTGTCCATATATAGAGCTTTATTTTTCCATTTTGAATTAAAAAAAAACGCCTGTTGGAAAAACTGAAAGAGGAAGTCACTTCTTTGAAGTATCTCCTTATGGATTCCAGTGCAAACTAGATACTGTCCAATCAAAAGGCTGCAAAAAAAAATAATTCACGAAAACATTCCCAAAATACTTCAAAACGCTTTAACAGTATTGGCATTTGATGTCTTTTCAGGGCATTTTTGCCTGGAATCCGCATGAAAAAGCACGGCGAAACCGCCACAAAAAAACGACATTCCTGTACTCATGTTCCGACTTGGGGTTCGGAAACGCTGGAGAGGACAAAATAAGTAACATTCATGCTTTGTACAGCTTCATTTGGAAGCCGCCTGCGCTCTATTATAGAAGATGCAGGAAGAAAAAGCTATCGCTGTAGAAATAACCGCGAAACCACTGTCGCAGCCACTTTAGGAAAAAAAGACGCAAACTTTTTCCTAAAGCGGCTTTTTAATAGAAAAACTCCAGCGGTTCCACGGTTAGATTATAAACCTTGCGTGCACATAAACTAAAACCCATTCAGGAAACGCTAAAGGAATTGGGATGGGCAAACCTGAATGGTAATGTGCAATAAATAAATAAATTTTAAAAAAGGCCTGGGGTCCCCTCTATTTTTGCTAACCAGCACAGGCAAAATCGACAGAGTGGGCTGTCAGCGTTACCTTGGCTGTTATCAAAAATAGAGGGGATTATAGTTGGACAGGTGAGGAATATGGTGTTTTATTATTTTTAATTTTACAGTAATAGGTGAAAGAGGGTGGAGAGTGTTTCTTTCAAACAAAGGTGTCTGTTTTTATTACATTTGACTACGGAGTTAGTAATGGGGGTGTCCTATAGAGTCTCTCCATTACTAACCTGTGGGCTTGATGTCAGCAGACATTACAAAGCTGACATCTTCCCCACAAATATTACCCCACTTGCCACCACACGAGGTTAAGTGGGAAGAGCCGGCCAAAGCAGCAGAATTTCCGCATGGTGGCTGCTATTTTTAGCCAGGGAAGGGCCAATATCTATGTCCACTTCCCAGTCTGAGAATACCAGCCCCCAGCTGTCTGCTTTAACTTGGCTGGTTATCAAAAATGGGGAGACTCCACACCATTTTTTTAAATTATATATTTAAATAATTTTTAAAAACAGCGTGGGGATCCCACTATTTTTGATAACCAGCAAAAAAAACGCTGACACCTGAGGGCTGCAGCCTGCAGCTGTCAGTTTTGCTTGCATTGGTTAGCAAAAATAACAGAGCATTGGTTAGCTCTATTTTTCTATTTTATTTCACAAGGGACAGCTGATGAATACTCTCATCATCGTAAGCCTGCTCTTGCTACTATTAGCGAGATCGGCCGTACACTGATGAAGATAGTACTCTCATCAGTCAATGCCTGTGACCATCGGTAACCTTTTTACTGCCTGTCACAGCTGCTGTTTCACACACTGTCATCTGTACGACAGTGTCGGAACCATAGCACTCTGACCGGCGGTAACGAACTTACCACCAATCAGAGCAGGTGTTTCTCTTGCTATCACACAGATGACAACGGGGGAAACAGTGGATGTCCGGGCCCCCCATTCATTTGATTCGGGTTCGAGTTTAGGTATCGCTCTGGTACCCGAACCAAACTTTAAAAAAAATGTTTGGCCAAACCCAACGGACCTGAACATTTACGGGTCTGCCTATCACTATTCAGGAATAGAAAATCTCTACCAAAACCTTCCCCCAAAAGGAACTTTCCTTGAAGCAGTTTCCGCTTGAAAACGTGGTGTTTTGAATGCCTCAAAAAAAAAAAGTAGTCTGCACAGATTTTTTCCCATTTATTTTTTGAGAGGTGGGATGAACAAAATACAGCAAGTGTGGCATTGTATTTTTTAGCTTGGTTTTATGACTTTCACAATGCTGGATAAATAACTTGATCATTTTATAGTTTGGGTTGTTGTATGACATGATGATGGCAATTATTTATTTTCTAATCTTAAAAAAACATTTTTAATGGATGAAATAATCTTGTGTGAGTTTTTTTTTACCATTTTATTATTTTTTTTTAACTTTTCTTTAGCCCCATTAGAGAACTTGACCATATGATTGCCTGATTGCTGGAGTTATATTTTGTAAAATTTCTATTAATGCTGACTTCTTGCTGTCTGGCTTCAGTGCTAGAAATGTATAGTAAGTGTTGGGACGGGGTAATGTTAGTGGGCATCATGTAATTCTTAGTTTCCCCTGGGGTGACGCAGCGGGAAAATTGAATATATTCTGCTAATTTCCCTGTCAGATTACAGTTAAACGTTGGAGATCCCAGAAAGAGACTCACTGTGAACAGCTTTTCATAAGAAGTTGCATTTAACAGAGAGTGGTGGAAAACCAAGACCTGATTGGCAACATCACTGGAACGCCAAGGGAATAAAACAGGTGAGTACATGATATTTTATTATTTTAGCCCATTCCTCCTTTTGGGTAAATATTGCCTGATCCTGGGAAACATGTTTTAATTATTTGGTATTAATAATCTTTTTGTACCCAGTACTGCAATTATAACAAGGGGCAAGCCAGTACATCTAGAAAGCAAGGATTCTTTACTGTAAGAGCATGGGACTATGAAAATCTCTACTCATCAAATTTTGCAATGGTTAATGTGTTTGTCTTTAAAAGAGGTCTGAATGTTCCTATAAGACTTAATTTTAGCCGTAGAGATGGGCGGATTTTCCAAACTCATTTCGGGCAGATTTGATTTGGTCTGAATCAATATCGGACTTAATAGAAAGTGTCGCAACGCACATAAAATGACATTTATTATGCTAAGAGGTCTTTCCAGATGCCAAAGCATAATAAACAGAGGAGAGGAAATGGCTTAAAAATTAAAATAGGCAATGAAAAGAAAGGGGAAGGGTTGTGAATTAAAATGTAGCTTTTATTAGTACTGTTTAGTAATTATAATTTTCTAAAATTATAATTATTAAACAATACTAATAAAAGCTAAATTTTAATTCACAACCCTTCCCCCTTTCTTTTCCTTGCCTGTTCTTCTATCTCGGTGGTGTCTACCTATGTGAATTTGTCTGAGATCTGACCTATTGTTGTTAAAAATTAAAAACAAACACATACTCGCCTGTTCTAGCTCCTCACCTGACCCCTTATGCCACCTCCTCTACAACTCCCCAATCCTCCACCTGGATCTTTGGTTATTTTGGCACGTCAATGGAAGAGCAAAATTTGTACAAATCAAATCTCGAATATTTCAGAATCTGAAAATTTTGGGAAGTAAGCGAGGAGATGTGTGGTTATTATACAAAGTGTACAGTATGAGGGGACAAAGGTCTTAAAGGACCCCAAAGAGACTATGCATGCTTTACCCTCTCATGCCCTGTTTTGCCTGGAGTGTTCCTTTAAGTATGTAATAAGAGTGATGCTTCAATAATATACAAATGTTCAGAAAAAAAAGCGCTAATAACCATCCAGTATAATCTTAGCTTGGGCTTGTAATGTTATCATTTGTCAGTTTTTACAGGAATGTGAAACCCAATGTATTTATGCTTTGTATATATGAACGTGCTCCGTGTTGCTACGTTCTGTCATTTATAACATGTCCGTGAATTCCTGTGTTTTCTGTGTCCTTAAATTCTACTAAACTTGTCCAACTTCCAGGTATGCAATTTAGTCTATTAAGTTTATTTGTCATGCCGGAATACAGTCACTTTGCCAAATCTATTAAAATTATACTCATCCTATTAAATTCCCTGCTAGGGAAGAAGAGTGTGCACAGCACTTCTCCTGCCTATATAGTTAGAGGTGACACCTCCTCATTAAAGGAAAAATCCTCTGTTTATAAGGTCAGCTAATATAATATCTATTCCCTAGTGGACACTAACATTTCAGAGAGTGATATACATTGCCGAGAGCTGACGTACGGATATAGGTACAGTACAGATGTAGCAGAGTCTTTTCGCACAAGTCATTGTGATATTTATGCGTCATTTTCACAATGGTAATGTCTATAAATTGTTTCCAAACAGAGGAGGAACAATCTGCACTGAGGACATTGGAATTGCTGGCTGTTGAACACAACGTTCGTGAAGGAGGTAAGATACCTCCTTCTATTGCTCCACGCTCCAAGAAATTCCCCCCTCTCTCTATGTGTGCCAATATAGATCTTTTTGTCCAAGTCGTCACCAATGAATTTTTGAAGATTCCCCGCCATGTGCGTAATGATAACTTGTCTAAATTTGAACGGGACCGATCACAATATTTACGCAATCTACCTGATATTTTGCTTAAACCAGCAGACAAGGGGGGTAATATTGTCATCTGGCCTAAAGTAATATACGAAAACGAAGCTTACCACCAATTAAATGATAACACTCTTTATAAGAAAATGAGGTACAACCCCTTGTCTGCGTTTAATGCACAACTTAAATCCATTCTTGACAGAGCAACTAATGATGGTATCATTACTAAAGAATATCCTTAGCATTACTAGTCGATGATCCCACTATTCCTACAATGTATCTTCTTCCCAAAATTCACAAAAACATCTATGTACCACCTGGCCGCCTGATTATTTCGGGAGGGGGGAATTACTTGGAGCAGGTGAACAGGTGGATTGACTCCAAACTACACACTTTGGTAGTCAAGCTCCCTTCATATATTAAGGACACGGGTCTACTCCTACGTTAGGTGGATGGACTCTACTTGGACATTGAAATTATGGGAGATAAGCGCACGTAAGGTGCTCACCTGGTGCTCCTTTCATAGGGCATATAAACGTCAGCTGCCGCAGATCCACGGGTCAAAGATTGACCATATCAAGAACCATACAAAGGATTTTTCTGGATATTATCCGCGCTGCTGAACAAATGGAAATCCGGACGTATTGATGAAAATTAATGGTGGTTTTATCCAATGCGTTTCGAAGTCTATATATGACTTCTTCCTCTGGAAATACCACACACATATATATCATCATTTGTTCAGCAGCGCGGACAATACCCACAAAAATCCCTCTACACTAATATTCCCCATAGTGATGGACTTAGAGCCACAAAAGTATTTCTAGTCATGTCCAATATCACCCCAACGTTGTGTCAACTAATTCTACAAATATTAGAGTTCACTCTGACTCATAATTTTTTTTATCTTCAAGGGGTCCTTCTTCGTACATTGACAATATCCTCTTGATTTGGCAGGGTGACTCCGCTTCCCTTCATGAATTTATGGCCAAGTTGAACAGCTGTGACCTCAATATACACCTTACACATACATGTGACACCGATAAAATTGAGTTTATGGATGTCACACTAAGGAGGGATCAGATATGATATCGATATACGATATGATACAAACCTGTCTGTTCAGAAAACCCACTTCCACCAACATTCTTCTACAGCCCATCCACAGCACTTTATTCGAACAGTCCCTGTAGGGCAGTTTCTCTGTCTTCGGAGAGTTTGTTCTACAGATCATGATTTTGAAAAACAAGCTGATGAGCAAAAACTCAGATTTAAGGAATGAGGGTATAGTAATAGAATGGTGAAGAAGGCCTATATTATAGCTAAACACTCTAACCACAATATCTTACTATATAACAACAATATAATGAAGGACACCAAGGGACAGATGAGATTCATCACCAATTACCATTCACAATTCAATCAAATGCGTGCCGTTCTTGAGAAATATTGGCCCATCCTGAAAATTGACCCTATTCTCTCAAAAATATTGCCTGATAGACCTGCCATTACTGTTAGACGTTTGAAAAATCTCCGTGACCATTTGGTAACTAGTCATTATGAGGGAGAAATGCAGACTACATTTCTTGATGGCGCTGCAGTTAGGCGTGGATGCGCTCTGTGTGGGAAATGCATTGCCTGTCCCAGTATTGATACTTGTCACTCATTTACAAATCATGATGACTCTAAAGCGTACAAGATTAAAAAACATGTAACATGTATGTCAACTAATGTTATGTACTATGTCACATGTCCTTGTTCTTTAATTTAGGTGGGCCTTACGTCACGCCAACTTAAAGTGTGTGTACGTGAACACGTATTGGGTATACAGGCGGCCATCAACCACATGGACATCTCCATTCTAAAGACAATACCATGCCATTTCAAACTCTATCACCAATGTAGCAGTAATTTATTCAGGGTCAGAGGGATAGATATACTTCCAACCAATCTCCGTGGTGGAGGAATAACTCAACGCTTGGCCCTCTTGAGGCCAAATGGATTTGGACACTACTGACTGTCCAACCTCATGGCCTCAATAAGTGCCTAAGCTTCGCCCCATTCTTGTGATTGCTGGTTTGCTGTGTTGACACTTTTGCCATCCCATATAGGCATATTGTTTTTTATTGTTTTTAACTGTGTGCGTTGTTTTATTATTTAGGTTACCCGCTTCACCGCCAACTTACATGCTGTGTCCCAGTTGATGCTTGTCTGAACTGCCTGCTAACATACATGGATCCTGTATATGTCTACAAGCAAGAATATATATATTTGCTATTATGCAATTTGATACTGCCTATGACAGTTATTGTTTATATATTTTTCCCTTTTTCTGCCTTATTTTTCATCATTTCCATTGTTGCTTTGTTGCTGGTACATGCTAACATCTTTTCTATATATCTACCAAATGTGATTTTATAACTTATTCTATAGTCCTTTCAATTTGTGGGTCACCATCAGTATGAATCATGGTATAGGGCCAGGGTATTATCGAGACAATTGTATGTCTTTGCATCCATTGTATCCTTGCTTCTACCATGTACTTTGTACATTTATGATGGCCACAGCATTTTATAATATTTTGCATTATTTGCACTACCTGCATTCTGTGTTGCTGGCTGCGAACCTGTATGCATGCATGCTTGGGTGTCACTGCCCTGTCCGGCTTTCTGCATCTCTATGGGGCGGTGACGTCTGGCCAGGTTTTCCCACATGTCCGGATGTCATTGGCTCCATGATGCTGACGCCGTCCAGCGTTGCTGTTTCCTCGGCAATGGGATGCGTCACTTCTGGGCCTCGGCTGGTAACACTTCCGGGCCTTGGCTGGTAACACTTCCCGCAGTCGGCGTTATTTAAACCGCCTTTCTAATCTGTACATGCCCCCTGACGAAGGCTTCCGAAACGCGCGTAGGGGCGGGCACGCCGGTGCAGTGTAATCCTGTTCCCTTCTATGTGCATGTTTTAAGGTATAGGTTGATCATGCAAATTCTCTATACTTATTAATGCATTCTCTATTCAATACGCTGGTACATACTGTATGTGGTTACTGTCCATTGTTGCATTACTCAGACTCATGCTATACCTTTTTGTATGGTCATTCACACTTGTGCTACTTACTCTATGCTGCACTGACAGCAATATTTTCAATTTTGCTTACCACTTGCTCATGCACATCAGACCATTGTGTCTGTTGATTAGGGTCCTAAGGTCTTCTGTTTCAGTGAGTCATAAATATAATGATAATATTGCTGTATTGGATATACATGACCACTGTTTTTATACCTGATATCACTGTTATTCCATTGCCTTCTGTGCCCTGGCTGTTTATTGCCTGTTGGCTATCCATATATCTCCTTGTCCTGTATTTGTAGATTTTATCAATTTATATAATTAATAAAAGTATTTGATTTTTTTCTAGACCTGTTGATCGTCCTCCTCTTTTCTTGTTTGCAATGCATTGACGATTGGTCTCATATTCATCCATATACTGGCAGTATGGTGATTTTCTAGCAGTAGGAGCGCATACATTTCATATTTTACTATGCCATTTTTTTCTACTAGCTGTTATTACAACACATACGTAGCAGAGTCTTTTTGCACAAGTCATTGTGATATTTATGTATCACTGAGTTGACACACTTGTTTTACACGTTTTTCAGATAGTTTTCTTCATTATTAGATAAAAGAAAATAAATGGGGAATATAAAGGAAGGACCAGTAACATCAGCTTCCTGACAGTGATTTTACCGCATTGCTCTACCTACGCTTGGTCACTAATTGCATAAAAGAGGACTTGGCTGTTGAGAAAGTTGGCGACACTGGTGAGTATACATTTTTTTTCTGGATCATCATGACTCAGAAAAAAGGACACTCTGGAGGCATTATTACCGTAAACAGCAGTGGTTCCCCTCAAATACTCACCTTTCCTCGTTCTCCCGCTGCTCCGGTTTCTTCAGCATCTTCTAATTCTCTGTGTCTTAGGGCAGAGGATTAGATTACGTCACTACAGCATGACCTCTGCTGGGCAGTGCAGAGAGTCAGGAGATGGCAAGGAGACCGGAGCTGCAGGGACCTGGGAGAGGTGAGTATTTGATTTTTTTTAAACGTATGGAGCATTATATGGGTCCCATTATACTGTATAGAGTCATATATGGGGACAATTATATGTTTTGAGCATTATATGGGGCCCATTTTTTGTAAGGAGTATTATATGGGGCCATTATATACTGTATTGAGTAATATATAGGGCCCATTATTCTGAATGTAGCATTATATGGGGCCAATATACTGTATGGAGCATTATATGGGGCCACTATACTGCATGAAGCAATATACAGGGTCCATTATATTCTATGAAGCAATATATGGTACCCATTATGTTGTATGGAGCAATATATGGGGTCCATAATACTGTATGGAACAATATATGGGACCCCTTATACTGTATGGAGCAATATATGGGGCCCATTATTCTGTATGGAGGACTATGTTGTGCCCATAATACTATACAGAGGACTATATGGTGCCCATAATACTGTATGGAGGACTATATGGTGCCCATAGTACTGTATAGAGGACTATGTGGTGTGCATAATACTGTATGGAGGACTATATTGTTCAATCTACAAGGGAAAGTCTGCAGTCACTCTGTGTGACTGCAGACTTTTGAATCACCCCAGTGCGCACACTTTGGGCTGCAAGGATTCGCCGGTTTCTGAGCTATTGTAGAATTTACAATAGATATCACTCAAGTAACGTAAGAAGCAAGTGAAATCTTTGGCCTACCTCAACCCTGGTTGAATGTGTGCAGTAGTTACATTCTAGAAGAGAACTTAGCTCAACCTGCCAACCACCTCTCTACAGCTCATAGATTTCTGTACAGCCAATAGCTGCTCACTCAACGCAGCCTCAGTGACTTGCAGTAATCTCGATGATGTCACCGCTAGTCACTGAGTCTACGTTTGAAGCAGCTCATTCTCTCCCCTCATTTCAGCCCAGATGGTTGAGAACCACTTATCGCAGACATGGATTGGGACATGGGACAGTGTATCGGACAGGTGAGGGACATGGTTGTTTTTTTATAGAAGATCAGGGCTTCAGTGGAATGGTTGTTAGGTGAGTATTATTGTTGTTTATTATTTTCAGTTTTTTACAGGGGACGAGGACTTCAATGTAATGGGCGTAAGTCGAGTATAACTGTGTTTTTTATTTTTAAATTAAAAAGCAAAATGGTGTGTATTTTTAATTTCAACTAAAGGACTTTACTCTGGCTGTGTGATTATTTACAATCTGACTATGGAGTTAGTCTTATAGATGCCTTTCCATTACTAACTTGTGAGCTTGATGTCAGCGGCCATAAACCAGCTGACATCAATCCCACAAATATTAACCCCCCTTACCACCATCACAAGGCAAATGGGAAGAGCCGGGCAAAGCGTTAGAATTAGTGCATCTAATAAATACGCCTTTTCTGGGGGCGCTGTGGGCTGCCGTTTTTAGGCTGGGGGATCAATATCCATGGCCCCTTACCAGCCAGAGAATACCTGCCCCAGCTATCTGCTTTAGCTTGGCTGGTTATCAAAATTGGGGGGTTCAACACTATTTTTTCAATTATTCATTTAAATAATAAACAAATTGCATGGGGACCCTTCTATTCTTGATAACCAGTCATGATAAAGCTGACAGCTCAGGATTGTAGCCCACAGCTGTCAGTTTTGCCATGTTGATTATCAAAAATAGAAGAGCCTCCACACCGTTTTATTTATATATTTATTTATTTATTTATAGCGCAGGCGCCCAGTGATGAATACTCCCAACAGCCAGCGCCTGCTGCTGGCTCATGCTGTCATCTGACAGTGTGGGAGCCGCTGTGCTCTAACCAGTGGGAATAATCTTACCGCCGAACAGAGCCGCCAGTGTTTCTCGTGCTGTCAAATGATGCTGTCATGCAGATGACAGAGTGGGAAACACCCGATGTTTGGGGTTTGTGCCCAAACAGTAGGTGTTCAGCACAGACCCTATACTTTACCGTACGGGTTCGCCCATCTCTAGTTATCACCTATGCTACGGATCCTAATTGGTGGGTGTCCCACCTCTGTGACCCGCATTGATCAGCAGATTTTGGGAATTTTTATTACTAAAAGGAAATTTTTGTCCCCTTTAAAAAATGTAGAGGCACACACCATGCCCAACAGCCACTCCATTCACTCTCTATGGCAGAGGTGTATCTAGCCTTTCCTGCACCTGGGGCAAAGGATCAGTTTGGCGCCCCCCCCCAAACCTCCCCCATTTGAACCTTAACTCTATTGAAACTGTATGACCAAGCCAAGATACATTCCTGAATCCCCATAATGTTAAAATATATACCAATAAAAGTAAAATTAATTGAGACATCAGTAGGTTAAGTGTTTTTGGATATCCATATTGAATCAGGAGCCCCATAAAATCCTGCATAAAGGTTAATAATGGCCCCATAAGATGCTCCATAGAGACATTTGCCCCGTATAGTGCTGCAGAAATGTTGATTATGGCCCCATAAGATGCTCCATAAAGATATTTGCCCCGTATAGTGCTGCACAAACGTTAATTATGGCCCCATAAGATGCTCCATACAGACACTTGCCCCATATAATGCTGCACAAACTTTATGGCCCCATAAGATGCTCCATACAGACACTTGCCCCATATAGTGCTGCACAAGCGTTATGGCCCCATAAGAGGCCCCATACAGACACTTGCCCCATTTGGTGTTGCTGCGATAAAAAAAAATCACATACTCACCTCTCCGTTGCTCAGGCCCCCGGCACTTTCAGTATTCACCTGCTCCTCGCTCCAGCTGCCTCTCCATCTTCAGCGTCTTCTGCACTGATGTTTAGGCAGAGGGCGCGCACTAACTACGTCACCACGCCCTCTGACCTCAGCGTCACTGCAGAAGACGCTGAAGACGGAGCGGCAGCTGGAACGAGGAGCAAGTGAATATCACGCAGCGCTGCGCTCCCCGTTATACTCACCTGCTCCTGGCGCGGTGCAGTCCCTGCTTCCCCGGCGCCGGCAGCTTCTTCCTGTACTCAGTGGTCACCGTTACCGCTCATTACAGTAATGAATATGCGGCTCCACCTCTATGGGAGGTGGAGCCGCATATTCATTACTGTAATGAGCAGTACCATGTGACTGCTCAGTACAGGAAGAAGCTGGGGAGCCAGGCACCTACAGGGACCGTGCCAGGAGCAGGTGAGTATAATTAGAAAGCCCCCGCTCCCCCTTCCTTGCTGACCCCTGGGTATGACTCGACGAGGAGCCTCCTTGGACCGCCGCATCATCAGGCGGCCCGCTGGTGCCCCCGTCGGCTGCGCCTGGGGCACATGCCCCGGCTGCCCCCCCGGATACGCCACTGCTTTATGGGGCTTCTAGAAAATGCCTGAGCTCGGCAGCCTTATAGGGAATGAATGGGTGGAGGTCGAGCATGTGCATTGCTGCCTGATTCTAACGGAAATAAATGTTTCCCATTCTGTCGATTGGTGAAAAGTGATAAGTGACAACTTGTTTTAACCGGACGAACCCTTTAATACTTGTTAGGGCACACTCCTGGCTTATTATTTGTTAAGTATGCACTCGTGACATTATTATTTGATAAAGTGGGGTACTTACAGCATCATTACTTGTTAAGGGGCATTTAAAGGGCATTATTACTTTTCAAATGGATAATTAAAGGGGTTGATTCAATTCAAATATAATTCATCCCTTGCTGCATTTTGCTTTAAAAAAATAAACCCCGCTAAACTCACCTTCCATAGGTCCACCGGTGAGTCTCCGCCACTGCTCCCGATATGTGTCATTGGCTGTGGCTCAGACGTCACCTTGACTGCGTGGCAGCCATCAAGTCAGCTATGGGTAGTGCATAAAAGTATAGACAGAACTCCAAGGTCTGAGACACTGAGCTCACTGATTGGCTACCGTGCTGTCGACATTACATCAGCACCGTAGCCAGGGCCAGACACTGGGAGCAGCAGCAGAAAGTCGACGGTAGTCTTGAGGAAGTCGAGTACTGCATGGTTTGGAGCAATGTTTCTTTCCAGGGCACACACAGATTGCATTATTATTTTGTAGGGGGCATTTTTTCTGTCCAGAGTGCACAAAGGGGACATTATTAAGGTGTGCAATTATGGGCAATATTACTGTGGGGGCCCAAAAGACGGAACTTTGTGAGCACAATATAGGGCACTGTTTTCCAGAACATTTGCTCTGCCTGAACAAAGCCCCCATCAAATAAATTTACATGCGTCGCCCAGGAACCTAAAAGGTTACAGAACATATGATTCACACAGGAGACCTGGCCCTCTGTGACTTCAAGGGCCGCTAGGTGCTCAGGTACTTAAAGAACCAGCACCTACAGTATCTTACAACATACCAAATAGCAAGCCCATGGCATACTTGGGTTTATCTCAACAATTCCAGGATCTGACATAATGTAGGATAGAGCTAGAAACAGGGAAAAAAACAGAAGTTTGTGCCTGTAACTTATAACCACAGTCAAACATTTCACCTTTGTGATGATGTACATTTTGGTCACCAAGTCACCTACTTGTCTGTAAGGTTTGAAGATTTCTTTCATTATATACAGTTTGCTCCTTTTGATTCTTGGAAAGTTGAAAAAAATCACCCTAAGGTAGGGGCCAACCTACAGTGCTTCTTTTTAACTTTTCCTAGAGTCAATTGGATAAACTAAATCCATTGATTTACCCCTTAGTCCTTTTCATTTACATCCCCTGCCCTGGTTAAACTTCATTCATGCTATCTTTAACAAGAGGGGGTCCTCGGGTTAACTGGTGCCCTGGGTATTATTCCATTGACCCCCTACTATAGTGCACCATATAGTGCCCAGGTAATGTAAGAGGGTGGTGCTGTTATAGACAGTAAGGAACACGCTGTCACTTTAAGAGGCTGCACCCCCTTGGCGTGATGGAATGTTCTGCTTCTCCCCTGCAATAGTCGGTGTGATGAACTAGTCTGGAAGAGTGCAGGTGTGGAGCTGGAGCAGCGTGTGTGAACTGAGGCTGCTGCAGAGAGGACTTTTTGTGCTGATAGCTGAAAGAGAGAAGAACTGTGTCCTGATATAGCTGCAAGAGAGCCACGAAGATACAGAGAAAGGGATTTACAGTTACCAGGAGCATCCCTAGGATCCAGAAGCAAGGAGAAGACCACGCTTCACAGAGCTGACAGAAAGCCGTGCGCACCACCATATTAGACTGCTGGGGGCCCCCTGGGACTGGATCTGATTCTCCAACATCACCGTGAGTCTGTTTCTGTTTGGTGCACCTGTTAGGGCGTAGTGTAGGCTTCAATAGTCAGTACACGGGAGCCGTGTGAACTGCTTAGTAAAGGCCAGGGAGGTTATACGTAGAGTAGCATCATCACTTGTTTATTGTTTACATTTGCTGGTTAGACATATTTTGAGTCTGTAATAGTTGGAGCACCGTGCTATTATACGGGAAAGATAACGTTTATAACTCTTGTAAATTGTCTTTTACCATTGTATACCCCTGTTTGCATCTTCCTCATTCACTTTGTTCCTTGCCTTCCAATTAATCTACCCTTTGTTGTTTGCACCTCATCTTGTGTACAGTAGTCTTCCTGCACCGTGGTGGTTCCCCGGCCATCGCTTCAGTAACACAAGGATACAGATGCCTTCTGGAGAGCAAAATACATTATATAGTCAATAAACTCGGGAATAGAGCTACATCCTTCGTGAAATTGGGGTCCAGGATTCAGGCTTCTAGACCATCTGGGCCAATAGAGTCCCCTTCAGTAGGGACAGATTATACTTCCCGATGGACTGCAGAGGACGAATATCTATATACTAACATATATAGTTATAAAAAGGCAGACATCACAGTAGGAAGCAGAACATGAGAGCCTGTCTCAGCATTTTATGTCTCCAGGTAAGTTGGATTTGAGCCACGGAACTTTGGCCTTAGTAAAAGTTAAATGTCCTGAAGTTTTATATTTACATAAAACTAAGAAAATTATTAAATTTGGGGCTAGACCTATTAATTCTACTCTGTAGGCCCTTTTTGCTTAAAATAACTTTTAGATAATGATAATGATGGTAAACTCATTATTGACTTTGCTATTTTTGGCCCCCATAGAAATATCTGACTCAGTACCTGCGTGTGTTCTTTCACCGTGTGTTTCGGAACGGCTTCTTTTCTAAACCGAGGTCTAATATTTAGTAGAGAAAACGAGCTGCGGCAGGGAGTTTAAACTGTGGTTCCTGCTTCCTACCGAACCATAAACATTTTCTTAAGGTCTAGTGTAATTTAAATAAACAGTAAATGCGTTCGCCCACCGCCCCTTTAAAGGGACATTTCATCTTTCTCTTGTGGTTCTCACCAGACAAATTGGTGTAGCAAAAAAATAGCTAAGTACTAATTCCCACTGTTAGCTTTAACATCCAAAGTAAGTTGTATGTACAAGGATGGAGCAGACATAAACATGGCCACTGACATCCGTCTTGGACGACCTCCAAATTTAACTATTTTTCTTGTGTTGAGTTTTCTAAATAATTAACTATATAATAAACCGACCATACATGATTCAAATTAATAATTTCTTAATACTGTATTACTTTATTGGGGTGAAGCTTAATTTCTTAAATTCCCCTGTATGGCCAATCAAATTGTGACAGCATGGAGCCACCATTAGGGCACGCTAAGGTGCTTCATGCTGTCCTACATACTGTTTTGTTTTTGATCCCCATGTATAAATTGAATGTAGCTAGCTTCTAAGCTCCAAGTGATTGCAGACAGAACTACTGATACCACTTCTCGGAATGTTGCCCAGACATTCAGTTGATCTTGTTGCGCTCCACTCGCCTGGAAAACAGCGGTTGATATACATGCATAATTGCTTCTTATAATTATGCCGATTTCAAGCATAGCCTATTCTTAAGACCCCCAAATATATTAGAATAACCTCCACCGAACACACCATTATCGATGGATTTGGCCTACAGCCTTATGTGTATGGGGGCTTTCGATAGATAATGTCAGGATAGATAGAGACCCAGCATGTCCAATTTTAGACGTCCGATGGTTTTCTGCTCCCTGGAGAAAGCCTCCGCCAGAGAAGTCTGACCCTCTCATAGAGAACACAGGAATGGTCGGCAAAGAGAGCTCTCCGATGTATGGGAGAGGTGACCTAGATAGCTGCCGGTCGAATGATGGTTCGGTCAACAGCCATATAAGGTATATGTGTGGCTTTGGAATAAGCTACTAATCTACCAAGGTACCAACATTTGCTTTGGGGCTAATCTGTAGGACCCCATGTGATGACACAGTATTTTATATTAATTAACCAGACATACATTTTCAGTAAGCCAGGAGGAATAGACTGTTATCTATATGTTGACTTTTGAATTTATGTGTTTCTTTCTTTGGATGGTCAAGTCAGCCCCTACAGTTTATTATACTGTTATCTTTGCAAAACAGGGATGCAGGCTCACTGAACAATGATATTTGCTGGTACGTTGATTTCGCATTATATCAGGCCATGCAGTTTGTTTACTTGCAAACATTGAAGGACAAACTAAATAATCAATGTGAGTTAATCTCATCACCCCTTCCCCTTGACATGTGAATAATGGCTTGAAGTACAGTTGTGAACTATAAAAAGGGGATATGCCTCTGTGACAATATAGATCCAACACATCCGAAGATCCAAAGAACCAGAGACTTTTTACAAAACCACAACCAGATCATGGCTCCATCACAAGGGACACGGATTTGAGATTCTATAGGATGTCATCTTAGGGGACCACGGCCTCGAGTGAAAGAATAGAGATCTGCTCGATTGACCATTACTGAACCCATGGATATGTTTGGATAGGTCAGGATGTGGACCCACCAGTCACCTGAGCCCCATGGATACATTTGGGAAAGCCAGGATTGGGATCCATGGAGATGTTCGGAAAAGCCCGATTTTGACCCTCTGGTCACCTTGCCTTGTACCTCATTGGACTGTCAGCTTCCTAAGCTTATCGTTACCTCTTCTCTGCGATTGCCACAGGTGGAGGTAGTCGGCCCTGGAAGCTCTGGCGTTACAGCTGCTCTTATCCCGGTGAGTCAGCAGAAGGGTGAGACTGAATTTTTGCACCATCTTGTGTATTTTTCTGTGACTGTTCTATATGTTATTTGCCTGTTTTGTGGTTCAATAAAGTATTGCCACAATGATTTACCATCGCCCTGTGTGGTCTGAATAGTATTAGGCCCACGGTAAAAGGAGAAAGAGCTTTTGGTGGGATGAGTCCTGATTCATGCGGTTTCGGCTAGAGGACTAGAGCAGCCGCTGACCCCTCCATTTCTCTACAACCCCTATTGGTCTGTTACACTTTGCAGCCCCTTTATTATTTTTCTAGACTCTGCAATGCATCCCTTCCTTGGTCTACGTCTGGTACTGCAGCTCAATCCCATTAAACTGAGATCTTTTGTTGGGGCCCATAAGTTTCATCTTGTGCCACTGATAGGGCACATAATGTATGGCACAGACATTGGCACATGCTGTAGGGCCATATCCCACCTCTCATGACAATGACTCTGACTTTATTTCCTACAT
This sequence comes from Ranitomeya variabilis, assembly GCF_051348905.1. Taxonomy (NCBI): domain Eukaryota; kingdom Metazoa; phylum Chordata; class Amphibia; order Anura; family Dendrobatidae; genus Ranitomeya; species Ranitomeya variabilis. Next base: position 291,851,709 of record NC_135235.1, read on the forward strand.
CTAGATGGCGTATCTTGTATCCACTGTTTTATTTGATAGATCAGTATTTATATTACTGTAGTTTATGGCCGGATTCCAGGATTCAGTGTCAGAAATGGGACCCGGGGGATTTACCGTTCTCCAGAGTTATTACTGAATCCCCAGAGCCCTGTTCTCACTTTGCTTCATAGACAAGCAGGGACAGATTTTCTACTCCACAGCCAAGCTGTTGGCTGAAAACTCTGTGATTTGCCTGAGATCAGCAGAATCTTAACGTCTAGAATAAATGACAAACTCTGCAGAGTTCAATGAAAGAATGGAGAAACGCAACACTATCATTAGATTTTCAGATGTGGTCTGGGTGTAATATTATGGCTAAGTGTGTCATGAAAGTGTTTATGGCTCAGCTGGGAAGTATTTTTAGAGCTGTGAGCTTGTCATAATGTCCAGGATGTTGCCTCGAAAAGTCTAGGTGAACAATATCATTGCAACCTGATGCAAATCCAGACATGGAGTAGATGTCCCCCAGGAATATATCTCCGGGCTGTAGGGAGTGAAGAAGTAGCAGCTGTATTCCCCTGGTGCTTCAGAGGTCTCAAAAGGCCCTCTGCTCAGAAGACGACCAGCATGCTGCCACATGGGAACTTTATTTGAAGTTTTTCATTAGATCTCGGGATCTTTAAAGAAAACCTAAAAAAGTATCTATTATTTATTTAAAAAAATATAATCCCCACCCCCTGTGAAGACACAAGGGTTAGTGGGTGCTCTCATCCGCAAGCCTGGCTGACTTTAGGAAGACCGCATGGACAAGGGCTCATCCCGCTGAATGCCTGCTCTCCTGTTCCATGGGCAGAATACTACTCAGACAACACAGGGTGAGGGTAAAAGAGTGTGGCAATACTTTATTGAACCACCAACACAAAATAACATATAGAACAGTCCCAGCAAATACCCAGGATGGTGCAAATTACAGAGTTTCACCCTTCCACTTGCTCGCCAGGATTAGAGCAGCTGCGACTTTGGGACTTACAGGGCCGACTACCCCATCAGTGACACCCCATTTTTAGTGGGCACCCACAGAGAGGCGGTAAAAACAAGCTAACTTTCCATTGAGGTATGTGGCCATGTGATTTGATTGTCCCAACCTGGCTTTTCCGAACGTCTCCATGGAGCCAGGTGACTGGAGGGTCACAACCTGGCATCTCCGAATGTCTCCATGGACTCAGTAATAGCCAATGAAGCAGATCTGTATTCCTCCAGCTAGAGACGTGGTCTCTTAGCTTGCAACCTGTAGAATGTCAAATTTTGATTCCTCTTAATGGAGCCATGGTGCCTTGGTTGTTGTTCTGTAGAGTTCCATTCCAGAAAGATAGACATCACTTTCTATACCCAGAGCTGTTGTCATGGCCATCATCCATAGTTCAATGGGAAGGTGGGATGAGGTTAATGCTCATTGTTTGAGTATTTAATCGGTCTGCATAGTTTGTCCTTCACTGTTTTGCAGGTCAACAAGCTACATGGACTTATACAATGGGTAATCAACATATTAGCAAGCATCAATTGTTCAATGACCCTGTCCTCCAAGCATGGCAACACAATAATCAATTCAAGAGTCAACGTTTTGGCTCATATGAATAGTAGTCTGTCTCCCGGCCTACTGAAAATATACGTCTGGCATAATTAAAATTAAATGCTGTGTCGTCACAACCCCTCAAAAATATTTTTTTAAATGTTATAGACCGACATCATATGTTGCTATAGGAGGTTGTGGAAGCTGCTGAGCATGCCAAAAACAGACAACTATGACACTTTTTAGTTATGGGGCTTCCTTAAAGGGGTTGTCTTTGACTTGAACATTGATGACCTGTCCTTTGGATAGGTCATCAATGTTTGATCAGTGGGGTGCGGCACCCGGCACTCTTGCCAATCATCTGTGACATCGGCAGCAGGAACTGCTCAGTTGCGGAGCTGCACAGCTCCATTGATGGAATAGTGGTCGCTGCTGGGTACTGCACATCCACCTCGTATTGATTTGAATAGGTGGTGGATGTGCACTGCCCAGTCACGGCCACTATTCCGTCGCTTGAACTGTGCTGTGCAGCCCCGCAACTCAGCAGTTACGGCAGCTGCTGACACAGGGAACAGCTGATAGGAGGGTATGCCGAGTGTCGCACCCTTAGACATTGATGACTAGGACAACCCCTTTAATTTCCTCCATTTTCTCTTCATAGATTACATTGGAAACATTTGAAGAAATACAGTCCTGAAAACACTACTGTGCATAGTAATAAATATAGGAGCACTGGAAAATGTTTGATGTCACTTATTACTCACCTGTCCCAGTTCCAGCAGTGTGTGTAATCAGCTGGTCTTGTCTCTTCTCCCGTGACATGGCATGCAAACTCAACTCTATTCCGGTCATCTTAGTTCCACCGCTGCCACATCAAGGTCTGTTGCACATTTCTGCTTAAGTTGCATGTAAAAGTTTGGGCACCCCTGGCCAAATTACTGTTATTGTGAATAGTTAAACAAGTTAAAAATTAAATGATTTATAAAAGGCCTAAAGTTAAAAATGATACATTTCCTTTGGATTTTAGGCAAACAAAATATATACAATACATATATATTTTCAACTTTTATATTTAAAAAAATCACAAAAAGGAAGATTGGTAGATGCAAAAGTTTTACCATTCTTGTTTGAGGGATTTTCATTTATTCTTCCTACGACAATTCTTCCAGTTCTGTGAGATTCCTGGGTCGTCTTGCATGCACTGCTACTTTGAGGTCTAGCCACAGATTTTCAATGATGTTCAGATCAGGGGACTGTGAGGACCAATGTAAAATCTTCAGTTTGCACCTTTTGAGGTCATTTATTGCGGATTTTGGCTTGTGTTTTGGATCATTATCCATTTGTAGAAGCCATCCTCTTTTCAACGTCAGCTTTTATACTGATGGTGTCATGTTTGCACCAAGAACTTGTCGAAATTTCATTGAATCCATTATTCCCTCTACCTGTGAAATGTTCCCCGTGCCGTTGGCTGCAACACAACCCCAAAGCATGATTGATCCACCCTTAATTGTTTAATTGCTTAATTGTTGGCGAGATGTTCTTTTCCTAAGATTCTCTGCCCTTTTTTCTCCAGACATACCTTTGATCATTGTGGGCACAGAGTTTTATTTTGACCTCATCGGTCCACAGAACTTCTTTCCAAAATACATCAGGCTTGTTTAGAAGTTCTTTTGCATACTTCTGATGCTGAATTTTGTGATGAGGATACATGAGAGGTTTTCTTATGATAACTTTTCCATGAAGGCCATATTTGTGCAGGTGTCTCTGAAAAGTAGATCAATGTACCACAACTCCAGAGTCTACTAAATGTTTCTGAAGGTCTTTTGCATCAAGCGAGGGGGTTCAGATTTTCCTCTTTAGTAATCCTACGATCAGCTCTCACTGAAATTTTACTTGGTCTGTCAGACCTTATCTTGACCTCCACTGTTCCTGTTAACAGCCATTTCTTAATTACATTTCAGACTGGGGAAAGGGCAGCTTGTAAATGCTTTGCTATCTTCTTACAGCTTTCACCTGCTTTGTGGGCCTTCACCATTTTCATTTTCAGAGTGCTAGGCAGCTGCTTAGAAGAACCCATGGCTGCTCTTTTCATGTACAACATTAGAGGAGGCTGTTTTTTTATAAAGCTGGGAAATTTGTATCATCTGGCCTTTCCTAATGATGATAGCGATTGAGGAAAACCTATCACCAGTTCAACTGTGTCCAGTTTTTGTTTTTAATTTCTACTGTTTCCTTGATTATTCCACTTTATTCTTTTTCAAAATCTACCACATGGTTCCAGAGATATGGATCTTTTTATTTAGTGCTAATTTTATGGTTCTTTTAAAGGGAGTGTGGCTCACAGAATCCTCTGGGGCGAGTCTTTAGGCTCCTCTGCACTATTACCCTGTCAGCCACACCCCTTTCATGAAGACAATTAAAATTTGCACTAAATAAAATGACCTATATCTTTGAAGCCATATGGCGGATTTAAAAAAAAGAAAAAAAGTAGAATACTCAGGGGAGCAGTGGGAATAACATAAGACGCATTTGACCTGGTGACCGATCTTATTTAAACTTGTACATTATAATGAGACAATGTTTGCATAGATAGAGGAATTACAGAGGTAGCAGTCACACCTAGACCCTGTTGCTGGAGGGGGTCAGTATCCCCCCTCCAGCAACAAAATCTGGATGTGATTATATAATGTATATATGCAGTAATGGCTTGTATATTTATGTTTATACAGTTGAACCCAGAAGTTTACATACACTATATAAAAAGACACACATGCATGTTTTTCTCAGTATCTGACATGAAATCAGAATAAACCTTTCCCGTTTTAGGTCAATTAGGATTACCATAATTATTAATTTTTTCCAAATGCCAGAATAATGAGAGCGAGAGAATGTTTTAAGGCATTTTTATTACTTACTGCAAAGTTAAAAGTTTACATACACTAAGATTGCTATGCCTTTAAACAATTCTGGACTGCCCATATGATGAGGTCATGTGTTTGGATGCTTGTGATAGTTTTTTTTGGCAACATCTGAGTTAATTAGAGACACACCTGTGGATGTATTTTAATGCACACCTGAAACACACTGCTTCTTTGTGTAGCATCATGGGAAAGTCTAAATAATCAGCCAAGATATCAGGAAGAGAATTGCGGACTTGCACAAGTCTGGCTCATCCTTGGATATCATTTCAAGATACCTGAATGTGCCTCGTTCATCTGTACAAACAATTATAAGCAAGTACAAACAAGATGGGACTGTCCAGCCATCATACCGCTCAGGAAGGAGGCGGGTTCTGTGTCCCAGAGATAAATGTGCTTTGATCCGACATGTGCATACCAACCCAAGGACAAAAGCAAAAGACCTTGTGAAGATGATGGTGGAAGCTGGTAAGATTGTGTCAATATCCACAGTGAAACGAGTACTGTATCAACATGAGCTGAAAGGCCACTCTGCCAGGAAGAATCCATTACTCCAAAAGAAACATGAAAAAGGCAGATTACGGTTTGCAAATGCACACAGGAACATAGACCTTAATTTTTGGAGACATGTCCTGTGGTCTGATGAAACTAAAATTTAAAGAAGTTGTCCACTACTATAACCTTTGTTTGTTTTTTTTCCATAAATCTTGCTATTATGTGCCACTGAAAACATCTACTGTGTTTATTTTAGCAATATTACCCTTTATCATGCTGTAGCAGTACATCTTTAGTGCTGGATCCAGCTCTCATGGGGTTAATCGACAACTTCCTTTCTCCTGACTTACTGTGCTCTAATACTACAAGTTCCATGATGCATTGCACTCGCCTGTAACTCTGCACCTGGCACACCCACTCCAAAACACACCCAACCCCTCCCTCCTCTCCTCCCTCTATCTTCAATAAGATTTGTGATGTCATTTCTGTCCAACCTCCTCTTTTACATTTGTCCAACCCACACTCCATTACACACAGATGGATGGATAGATAGATAGATAGATAGATAGATATGGGATAGATAGATACATACAGATATATCTATATATCTATGTCTATTTCCATAGATATGTCCATATCCATGTTTCTAAACCCCTTCACCCCTGGAGCTTTTTTGTTTTCGTTTATCGCTCCCCTTCTTTCCAGAGCCATAATTTTTCCGTCAATATAGCCATGTGAGGGCTTATCATTTGCGGCACAAGTTCTACGTTTGAACGACACCATTGGTTTTACCATGTCGGGTAACAGAAAATGTGAAAAAAATTCAAAGTGCAATGAAATTGCAAAAAAAGTGCAATCCGACACTTATAGTTACATAGTTACACAGTTACATAGTTATTAAGGTTGAAGGAAGACTTTAAGTCCATCTAGTTCAACCCATAGCCTAACCTAACATGCCCTAACATGTTGATCCAGGGGAAGGCAAAAAAAACCCATGTGGTAAGAGTAAGCTCCACCATGGGGAAAAAAATTCCTTCCCGACCCCACATACGGCAATCAGACTAGTTCCCTGGATCAACGCCCTATCAAGGAATCTAGTGTATATACCCTGTAACATTATACTTTTCCAGAAAGGCATCCAGTCCCCTCTTAAATTTAAGTAATGAATCACTCATTACAACATCATACGGCAGAGAGTTCCATAGTCTCACTGCTCTTACAGTAAAGAACCCGCGTCTGTTATTATGCTTAAACCTTCTTTCCTCCAGACGTAGAGGATGCCCCCTTGTCCCTGTCTCAGGTCTATGATTAAAAAGATCATCAGAAAGGTCTTTGTACTGTCCCCTCATATATTTATACATTAACATAAGATCACCCCTTAGCCTTCGTTTTTCCAAACTAAATAGCCCCAAGTGTAATAACCTATCTTGGTATGGCAGACCTCCCAGTCCTCTAATAACCTTGGTCGCTCTTCTCTGCACCTGCTCCAGTTCAGCTATGTCTTTCTTATACACCGGAGACCAGAACTGTGCACAGTATTCTAAGTGTGGTCGCACTAGTGACTTGTATAGAGGTAAAATTATGTTCTCCTCATGAGCATCTATGCCTCTTTTAATACATCCCATTATTTTATTTGCCTTTGTAGCAGCTGCCTGACACTGGCCACTGAATATGAGTTTGTCATCCACCCATACACCCAGGTCCTTTTCATTGACAGTTTTACCCAGAGTTTTAGAATTAAGCACATAGTTATGCATCTTATTACTTCCACCCAAGTGCATGACCTTACATTTATCCCCATTAAAGCTCATTTGCCATTTATCAGCCCAAGCTTCTAGTTTACATAAGTCATCCTGTAATACAAAATTGTCCTCCTCTGTCTTGATTACCCTGCAGAGTTTAGTGTCATCTGCAAATATTGAAATTCTACTCTGAATGCCCCCTACAAGGTCATTAATAAATATGTTAAAAAGAAGAGGGCCCAATACTGACCCCTGTGGTACCCCACTGCTAACCGCGACCCAGTCCGAGTGTGCTCCATTAATAACCACCCTTTGTTTCCTATCCCTGAGCCAGCTCTCAACCCACTTGCACATATTTTCCCCTATCCCCATTATTCTCATTTTATGTATCAACCTTTTGTGTGGCACCGTATCAAAAGCTTTTGAAAAGTCCATATACACTACATCCACTGGGCTCCCTTGGTCCAGTCCGGAACTTACCTCTTCATAGAAGCTGATCAAATTAGTCTGACATGATCGGTCCCTAGTAAACCCGTGCTGATACTGGGTCATGAGGTTATTCCTCTTCAGATACTCCAGTATAGCATCCCTTAGAATGCCCTCCAGGATTTTACCCACAGTAGAGGTTAAGCTTACTGGCTTATAATTTCCGAGTTCAGTTTTTGTCCCCTTTTTAAATATTGGCACCACATTTGCTATACGCCAGTCCTGTGGTACAGACCCTGTTATTATGGACTCTTTAAAGATTAAAAATAACGGTCTATCAATGACTGTACTTAGTTCCTGCAGTACTCGGGGGTGTATCCCATCCGGGCCCGGAGATTTGTCAATTTTAGTGATTTTTAGACGCCGCCGTACTTCCTGCTGGGTTAAGCAGGTAACATTTAATTGGGAATTTTTGTCACTAGTCATATTGGCTGCCATGGGATTTTCTTTTGTAAATACTGATGAAAAAAAGTCATTTAGCATATTGGCTTTTTCCTCATCCTCATCCACCATTTCACCCAGACTATTTTTAAGGGGGCCAACACTATCATTTTTTAGTTTCTTACTATTTATGTAGTTAAAGAATATTTTGGGGTTATTTTTGCTCTCTCTGGCAATGAGTCTCTCTGTCTCAATCTTTGCTACCTTGATTTGCTTTTTACAGAATTTATTTAATTTTCTATATTTATTTAATGCCTCATCACTACCTACTTCCTTTAATTCTCTAAATGCTTTCTTTTTGTCACTTATTGCGCCCCTTACAGCTCTATTTAGCCATATTGGTTTCCTCCTATTTCTAGTATGTTTATTCCCATACAGTATATACTGTGCACAGGTCCTATCCAAGATGCTAATAAACGTCTCCCATTTTCTTTGTGTACTTTTATGTCTCAGGATATAGTCCCAGTTAATTGCACCAAGATCCTCTCTCATCCGTTGGAAATTTGCCCTCCTGAAGTTTAGTGTCCTTGTCACGCCTCTACTACACATCTTATTAAAGGAGACCTGAAAACTTATTATTTTGTGATCACTATTCCCCAAGTGACCCCCAACCCTTATATTTGATATGCGGTCTGGCCTGTTGGTTAATATTAGGTCTAGCAGTGCCCCCCTCCTTGTTGGGTCCTGAACCAGTTGTGAAAGGTAATTGTCGCTCATAGTTGTCAAAAACCGATTACCTTTACTGGAACTGCAGGTTTCTGTTCCCCAATCTATTTCAGGGTAGTTGAAGTCCCCCATAATAATGACTTCTCCTTGAGTCGCAGCTTCATCTATTTGCTTTACGAGGATATTCTCCATTGCTTCCATTATTTTTGGAGATTTATAACAAACCCCTATCAGTAATTTATTATTTTTTCCCCCTCCCCTTATCTCCACCCACAGGGACTCTACATTTTCATTAGATTCACCTATATTATCACGCAGGATGAGTTTTAAGGTGGATTTTACATACAGACACACCCCTCCCCCTCGCTTATCTGTACGGTCATTTCTGAAAAGGCTATAGCCCTGCAAGTTAACAGTCCAGTCATGGCTCTCATCCAGCCATGTTTCAGATATTCCCACCATGTCATAATTATATTCCAACAACATTAGTTCTAATTTGTCCATTTTGTTGGCGAGGCTTCTGGCATTAGTATACATGCACTTGATGTTCCTCTCTGTACCTCTATTCTTTCTTAAATTATTAGCTGTTCTAACCCCACCCCCCATGCCACCGCCACCCCCAACTTCCTTATTTGTGCCCAGGTCTCTATCTGCACTATATTCCCCTCCTATAAAATGAATACCCTCCCCCCCAATCCCTAGTTTAAACACTCCTCCAACCTTCTAGCCATTTTCTCCCCCAGCACAGCTGCACCTTCCTCATTGAGGTGCAGCCTGTCCCTAGCGTAGAGCTTGTAGCCAACTGAGAAGTCGGCCCAGTTCTGCAGGAACCCAAACCCCTCCTTCCTACACCAATTCTTGAGCCACTTATTAACCTCCCTAATCTCCCGTTGCCTCTCTGGCGTGGCACGTGGTACAGGCAGTATTTCGGAAAATACCACATTGGAGGTCCTTGCTTTCAGCTTGCAGCCTAATTCCCTGAAATCATCTTTAAGGACCTTCCACCTACCTCTAACTTTGTCATTTGTGCCAATGTGCACCATGACCGCTGGGTCCTCACCAGCCCCTCCCAGTAATCTGTCCACCCGATCAGCGATGTGTCGGACTCGAGCGCCAGGTAGGCAGCACACCGTTCGACGATCCCTGTCTTTGTGACAGATTGCCCTATCTGTTCTCCTAATAATTGAGTCCCCCACTACCAGCACCTGTCTGGCCTGCCCTGCTCTCCTATTTCCCTCCTTACTGGAGCAGTCACTCCTCCGGCTTTCAGAGGACATGCCTGGCTGCAGCAGTGCTACCCCTGTACTGGCACCCCCCTCATCTGCCAACTTAGCAAACTTATTGGGGTGTGCCAGATCAGGAATAGCCTCCCTGGCACTCTTCCCTCTACCTCGCCTTCTATCTGTCACCCAGCTAACTGCCTTACTGTCCTGTTACTTGTTTTTTGCTTGGCTTTTTTGCTAGGTTCACTAAATGCAAAGGCTGTGTGCACACGTTGCGGATTTGATTGCAGATCCGCAGCGTTTTTTGCTGCACAGAATTGCATCAAATTCGCAGTGTAGTGCACTGTTGTGAATTTACCTTTTGGCTCCCTCTAGTGGCTACTAGTGATTTGACTCTGGGTATGTCATTCATTCCTTGTATGCTCACCTGGGTCGTTAGGTCAGGGGTGTTGCTATATAAGCTCCCTGGACCTTCAGTTCAATGCCTGGCAACGTTGATATCAGAGCTAATCTGTAGTGCTCTTGTCTTCTGATCCTGGTTCCTGCTTGATTAAGCTAAGTCTGCTTTCTTGCTTTTTGCTATTTGTTTTTGTTTGCATTTTTGTCCAGCTTGTACATAATCTGCATCCTATCCTTGCTGGAAGCTCTAGGGAGGCTGGAGTTCTCCCCCCGGGCCGTTAGACGGTTCGGGGGTTCTTGAATCTCCAGTGTGGATTTTTGATAGGGTTTTTGTTGACCATATAAGTTATCTTACTACATTCTGCTATTAGTAAGTGGGCCTCTCTTTGCTAAACCTAGTTCATCTCTGTGTTTGTCATTTCCTCTTACCTCACCGTTATTATTTGTGGGGGGCTTGTATCCAACTTTTGGGGTCTTTTCTCTGGAGGCAAGAGAGGTCTTTGTTTTCCTCTTCTAGGGGTAGTTAGCTCTCCGGCTGGCGCGAGACATCTAGCGACCAACGTAGGCATGTTCCCCGGCTACTTCTAGTGTTGGCGTTAGGAGTAGATATATGGTCAACCCAGTTACCACTGCCCTATGAGCTGGATTTTTGTACTTCGCAGACTTGCCGATATCTCTGAGACCCTCGCCATTGGGGTCATAACAGTTTGCCAGGCCAGTATTAAATGTTAAATGCATTGCAGAAGCGGGATTATAAGAAAGAAAGTTCTGAGTTTTTTTTTTCTCTCTCTCATTTTTTTTTTTTCTTTTCCCCTTTACCTCTGAGTGGCTTGTGATTGCTGCAGACATGAATGTCCAGACCTTGATTACAAGTGTGGACCAGCTTGCTGCTCGTGTGCAGGGCATACAAGATTATGTTACCAGAAATCCTATGTCAGAACCTAAGATACCGATTCCTGAACTGTTTTCCAGAGACCGATTTAAATTTAGAAATTTCAGGAATAATTGTAAATTGTTTTTGTCTCTGAGACCCTGTTCATCTGGAGACTCCGCTCAGCAAGTAAAAATTGTTATTTCTTTTTTACGGGGTGACCCTCAGGATTGGGCCTTCTCGCTGGCGCCAGGAGATCCGGCATTGGCTGACATTGATGCGTTTTTTCTGGCGCTCGGTTTGCTTTATGAGGAACCCAATCTTGAGATTCAGGCAGAAAAAGCCTTGCTGGCTATGTCTCAGGGCCAGGATGAGGCTGAAGTGTATTGCCAAAAATTTCGGAAATGGTCCGTGCTGACCCAGTGGAACGAGTGTGCATTGGCTGCTAATTTTAGAAATGGCCTTTCTGAAGCCATTAAGAATGTGATGGTGGGTTTTCCCATTCCCACAAGTCTGAATGATTCTATGTCCCTGGCTATTCAAATCGACCGGCGGTTGCGGGAGCGCAAAACCGCAAATTCCCTCATGGTGTTGTCTGAACAGGAACCTGATTTAATGCAATGTGATAGAATCCTGACTAGAAATGAGCGGAAAATTCATAGACGCCAGAATGGCTTGTGTTACTACTGTGGTGATTCTACACATGTTATCTCAGCATGCTCTAATCGTCTTACTAAGGTTGTTAGTCCGGTCACCATTGGTAATTTGCAACCTAAATTTATTCTATCTGTAACTTTGATTTGCTCACTGTCTTCGTATCCTGTCATGGCGTTTGTGGACTCAGGTGCTACCCTGAGCCTTATGGATCTGTCATTTGCCAAGCGCTGCGGATTTGTTCTTGAGCCATTGGAAAATCCTATTCCTCTTAGGGGTATTGATTCTACGCCATTGGCAAAAAATAAACCGCAGTTTTGGACACCGGTTACCATGTGCATGACTCCCGAACATCGGGAGGTAATACGTTTTCTTGTTCTGCATAAAATGCATGATTTGGTTGTTTTGGGTTTGCCATGGTTACAGACCCATAATCCAGTCTTGGACTGGAAGGCTATGTCAGTGTCAAGTTGGGGCTGCCATGGAATTCATGGAGATTCCCTGCCCTTGTCTATTGCTTCTTCTACGCCTTCGGAAGTTCCGGCGTATTTGTCTGATTATCAGGATGTCTTCAGCGAGTCTAAGTCCAGTGCACTGCCTCCTCATAGGGAATGTGACTGTGCAATAGATTTGATTCCTGGCAGTAAGTTTCCTAAGGGGAGACTGTTTAATCTGTCGGTACCTGAACATGCCGCGATGCGTTCATATATCAAGGAGTCTCTTGAGAAGGGGCATATCCGTCCTTCTTCTTCCCCTCTTGGTGCGGGATTCTTTTTTGTGGCCAAAAAGGACGGATCTTTGAGGCCTTGTATTGACTACCGGCTTTTAAATAAGATCACTGTCAAATTTCAGTATCCTTTGCCGCTGTTGTCAGATTTGTTTGCCCGGATTAAAGGTGCCAAGTGGTTCACCAAGATAGACCTTCGTGGTGCGTACAACCTTGTGCGCATTAGGCAGGGCGATGAATGGAAAACCGCATTCAATATGCCCGAAGGTCATTTTGAGTACTTGGTGATGCCATTTGGGCTCTCTAATGCACCTTCAGTTTTTCAGTCCTTCATGCATGACATTTTCCGGAAGTATCTGGATAAATTTTTGATTGTTTATCTGGATGATATTCTGTTTTTTTCTGATGATTGGGACTCGCATGTGGAGCAGGTCAGGATGGTTTTTGAGATTTTGCGTGAAAATTCTTTGTTTGTAAAAGGCTCAAAGTGTCTCTTTGGTGTACAGAAGGTTCCCTTTTTGGGGTTCATTTTTTCCCCTTCTGCTGTGGAGATGGATCCAGTCAAGGTCCGAGCTATTCATGATTGGACTCAACCCTCGTCAGTTAAGAGTCTTCAGAAGTTCTTGGGTTTTGCTAACTTCTACCGTCGTTTTATCGCAAATTTCTCTAGCGTTGTTAAACCGCTGACGGATATGACCAAGAAAGGCTCTGATGTAGCTAACTGGGCTCCTGCGGCCGTGGAGGCTTTCCAGGAGTTGAAACGCCGGTTTACTTCGGCGCCTGTTTTGTGCCAGCCTGACGTCTCACTTCCCTTACAGGTTGAGGTGGATGCTTCGGAGATTGGGGCAGGGGCCGTTTTGTCGCAGAGAGGCCCTGGTTGCTCTACTATGAGACCTTGTGCCTTCTTCTCTAGGAAGTTTTCGCCGGCTGAGCGAAATTATGATGTGGGCAATCGGGAGTTGTTGGCCATGAAGTGGGCATTTGAGGAGTGGCGTCATTGGCTCGAGGGTGCTAAGCATCGTGTGGTGGTCTTGACTGATCATAAAAATCTGATGTATCTCGAGTCTGCTAAACGCCTGAATCCTAGACAGGCCCGCTGGTCATTGTTTTTCTCCCGTTTTGACTTTGTGGTCTCGTATTTACCAGGTTCTAAGAATGTGAAGGCCGATGCTCTGTCTAGGAGCTTTGTGCCTGATGCTCCTGGAGTCGCTGAACCTGTGGGTATTCTTAAGGAAGGAGTTATCTTGTCTGCTATTTCTCCAGATCTGCGACGTGTGTTGCAGAGATTTCAGGCTGGTAGGCCTGACTCTTGTCCACCTGACAGATTGTTTGTGCCTGCTAAATGGACCAGCAGAGTCATTTCTGAGGTTCATTCCTCAGTGTTGGCAGGGCACCCGGGAATTTTTGGCACCAGAGATCTGGTGGCCAGGTCCTTTTGGTGGCCTTCCTTGTCAAGGGATGTGCGGTCATTTGTGCAGTCCTGTGGTACTTGTGCTCGAGCTAAGCCTTGCTGTTCTCGTGCCAGCGGGTTGCTCTTGCCCTTGCCTGTCCCGAAGAGACCTTGGACACACATCTCTATGGATTTCATTTCGGATCTTCCGGTGTCTCAGGGCATGTCTGTCATCTGGGTGATATGTGATCGTTTCTCCAAGATGGTCCATCTGGTTCCTTTGCCTAAGCTGCCTTCCTCTTCTGATCTGGTTCCTGTGTTCTTCCAGAACGTGGTTCGTTTGCACGGCATTCCTGAGAATATTGTGTCGGACAGAGGATCCCAGTTTGTTTCCAGGTTCTGGCGATCCTTTTGTGGTAGGATGGGCATTGATTTGTCGTTTTCGTCCGCTTTCCATCCCCAGACTAACGGACAAACGGAGCGAACTAATCAGACTCTGGAGGCTTATTTGAGGTGTTTTGTCTCTTCTGATCAGGATGATTGGGTGACCTTCTTGCCGTTGGCTGAATTTGCCCTTAATAATCGGGCTAGTTCCGCCACCTTGGTTTCGCCATTTTTCTGCAACTCTGGTTTCCATCCTCGTTTTTCCTCGGGACATGTGGAGCCTTCTGACTGTCCTGGGGTGGATTCCGTGGTGGATAGGTTGCAGCGGATCTGGAGTCATGTGGTGGACAACTTGAAGTTGTCACAGGAGAAGGCTCAGCGTTTTGCCAACCGCCGCCGCGGTGTGGGTCCCCGACTTCGCGTTGGGGATTTGGTATGGCTGTCTTCTCGATTTGTTCCTATGAAGGTCTCCTCTCCCAAATTTAAGCCTCGCTTCATTGGTCCTTACAAGATATTGGAAATCATTAATCCTGTATCCTTTCGCCTGGATCTTCCGGTGTCGTTTGCCATTCACAACGTATTTCATAGGTCCTTGTTGCGGCGGTACGTTGTGCCTGTGGTTCCTTCTGCTGAGCCTCCTGCTCCGGTGTTGGTTGAGGGCGAGTTGGAGTACGTGGTGGAGAAGATCTTAGATTCTCGTCTCTCCAGGCGGAGGCTTCAGTACCTGGTCAAGTGGAAGGGCTATGGTCAGGAGGATAATTCCTGGGTGGTCGCCTCTGATGTGCATGCGGCCGATTTAGTTCGTGCCTTTCACGCCGCTCATCCTGATCGCCCTGGTGGTCTTGGTGAGGGTTCGGTGACCCCTCACTAAGGGGGGGGTACTGTTGTGAATTTACCTTTTGGCTCCCTCTAGTGGCTACTAGTGATTTGACTCTGGGTATGTCATTCATTCCTTGTATGCTCACCTGGGTCGTTAGGTCAGGGGTGTTGCTATATAAGCTCCCTGGACCTTCAGTTCAATGCCTGGCAACGTTGATATCAGAGCTAATCTGTAGTGCTCTTGTCTTCTGATCCTGGTTCCTGCTTGATTAAGCTAAGTCTGCTTTCTTGCTTTTTGCTATTTGTTTTTGTTTGCATTTTTGTCCAGCTTGTACATAATCTGCATCCTATCCTTGCTGGAAGCTCTAGGGAGGCTGGAGTTCTCCCCCCGGGCTGTTAGACGGTTCGGGGGTTCTTGAATCTCCAGTGTGGATTTTTGATAGGGTTTTTGTTGACCATATAAGTTATCTTACTACATTCTGCTATTAGTAAGTGGGCCTCTCTTTGCTAAACCTAGTTCATCTCTGTGTTTGTCATTTCCTCTTACCTCACCGTTATTATTTGTGGGGGGCTTGTATCCAACTTTTGGGGTCTTTTCTCTGGAGGCAAGAGAGGTCTTTGTTTTCCTCTTCTAGGGGTAGTTAGCTCTCCGGCTGGCGCGAGACATCTAGCGACCAACGTAGGCATGTTCCCCGGCTACTTCTAGTGTTGGCGTTAGGAGTAGATATATGGTCAACCCAGTTACCACTGCCCTATGAGCTGGATTTTTGTACTTCGCAGACTTGCCGATATCTCTGAGACCCTCGCCATTGGGGTCATAACAGTGCACGACCAATGTAAGTCTATGGGAGCCGCAGACTTGTGCACATGCTGCGGAAAAAGCCGCACCGAAACGCAGCTTTTTTTTCTCGCAGCATGTCACTCCTTTTATGCGGATCTGCAGCGTTTCTGTACCTTTAGACTTTCATTGATTCGGGCACATCCGCAGCAAGACCGCAGATGTAAAAAAGATCTGCAGTTTTGCTGCGGATGTGGGTCCGAGAAACGCTGCAGTTCGGGAGGAGGGAAGTGTGTGGGCGGAAAGTGGGCGGTGACTGTGTGCGTGTATGTGTGTGCTGGGTCTGCGGGCTTTTCGGATGTGTGCGGGACTGTTCGTGTGTGCGCGGGGCTGTTCGGCTGTGTGCGGGACTGTTCGGGTGTGTGCGGGGCTGTGCGGGGGGTCTTTTGGGGTGTGTGTGCAGGCATCATCCGATGGGACTACAAGTACGCAGCATCCAATCTGCAACTAATTCGGATGTAATCTGGACAGTGGACACACACCCTACGCTATCCATACATCTATCAATAGATATATCTATCCAGATATATCTATGGATAGATATAGGAATAGATAGATGTATGCATCTATAGATCTATCTATATGTAGATTTGTCTATCCATTTCATCTATCATCTATATGTCTATCTGTGTGTGTAATGGAGTGTGGGTTGGACAAATGTAAAAGAGGAGGTTGGACAATGACATCACAAATCTTTTTTTTTTGTTCAATAATACATCTTTATTGAGCTTTCAAAAACGCACCAAAACGCATAAAAACCGCGCAAAAACCGCACCAAAAGCGAATTAAAAAATGCATCAAAACCGTGCAAAAAACTGCATAAAAAACACATCAAAACTGCACCAAAAACGACATCAAAACCGCACCAAAAACTGCATCAAAACCGCACCAAAATTGCATCAATACTGCACCAAAACCACACCAAAAACTGCATCAAAACCACGCAAAAAACGCACCAAAAAGTGCATCAAAACCGCACCAAAAACTGCATCAAAACCGCACCAAAACTGCAAAACTGCACCAGGTTTTGATGCAGTTTTTGATGCAGTTTTGATGCTGTTTTTGGTGCGGTTTTTGCGCGGTTTTGATGCAGTTTTTGGAAATAAATAAATAAACGGAAAATGTGCATGATTTGAAAGGAAACATGCATGAAAAAATGGATTCCGAGGCCGGATTCATCATTTCACATCTCAGTTTCATATGTTTTTTGCCGGATCCGTCGCTGTGCGTTTTTTTGCCGGACAAAAAAAACGTTCCTCTTTATGTGTTTTCCGTCTGGCGGAAACAGCTTTTTTGACCGATCCGGCAAAAAACGGATGAAACGTGTGGCCATCAGGCGCAATCCGGCGTTATTACAACTGTATGAGAAAAAAACGGATCCGGCGGAAAAAAATGGATCCGTTTTTTCAAAACTCGCCGTATTGTGCCTGATGGCAAAAACCTGATGTGTGAAAGCAGCCAGATATATGGATAGATACATCTATGTATCTATAGATATATCTATCTATAAATATATCTATGGATAGATATATCCATAGATATATAATAGAAAGGCCGATGTTTCTAAGGCTACTTTCACACTTGCATTTTTCGTAATCCGTCTTTTTGGGAAAAAACGGATCCTGCAAATGTGCTCGCAGGATGCGTTCTTTACCCATAGACTTGTCTTAGCGATGGATTGCGACGGATGGCCACACGTCGCGTCCGTCGTGCAACGGATGCGTCGTGTTTTGGTGGACCGTTGGCACGAAAAAACGTTCAAGTGAACCTTTTTTGTCCGTCGCATCCGCCATTTTCTACCGCGCATGCGCGGCCAAAACTCCGCCCCCTCCTCCCCGGACTTCAGAATGGGCAGTGGATGCGTTGAAAAACAGCATCCGTTGTCCACGTGCACAAATTTAACAACGTGCGTCAGTACGTTGGCCCGACGCATAGCGATGGACCCGTACCGACGCCAGTGTGAAAGAGGCCTTAATGAGCGTTTAATTTAATTAAAAAACGGAAAAAAACGGCATGGGCTCCCACACAATTTTCTGCACCAGAGGGGGAAAGCCGACGGCCGGGGGCCAATATTTGTAGCCTGCTATAAAGATCAGCCCTCAGCTGTCTGCGTAGCCTTTACTGGCTATTAAAATAGGGGGACCCCCAAAAAAAATGACTTGGGGTCCCCCTATATTTTATAGTCAGAAAGGCTACGCAGACAGCTGCGGGCTGGTATTCATAGCCTAGAGAGGGGCCATGGATATTGGTCCCCCCCGGCTACAAATACCAGTCCGCAGCCGCCCCGGAAATGGCGTATCTGTAGGATACGCCAATTCCGGCACTTAGCCCCTCTCTTCCCACTCCCGTGTAGCGGTGTGATATGGGGTAATAAGGGGTTAATGTCACCTTGCTATTGTAAGGTGACATTAAGCCGGGTTAATAACGGAGAGGTGTCAATAAGACGCCTATCTGTTATTAATCCAATACTAGTAAAGGGTTAATAAAACACACACACATTAGGAAAAAGTATTTTAATATTCTTCATTTCACCATACTTACCATACTTCAGCGCCTGCAAAAAACGTAAAATAATAAACCGTATACTACCTGTCCGCCGTAGTCCAATTAATAACGAGTGTCCCACGACGATCTCCCCTATAGAACAGTGACATCGGGTGATGTCACTGCTCTATAGGACCTTCAGCGACACACTGACAGGAGACAATGGCTCCTGCAGTGTATCACTGAACTATAGTAACCTCTGAGTCTCACTTTATGGCAATTGCTGCCTGGGAAAATATCTCACACAGCAATGGCATAAAGTGAGACTAGGGACTATTTTCTAACAGGGGCGTAGGAATACATTGTGAGGAATACATTGTGGAAGGATACCTTCCATCATTGTATTCCTGGAGCCCCTGGAGAGCAGTCGCATCAGCAGATGCTCCTGCTCTCTACGGGAGATCGTCGAGGGACACTCGTTTTAATTGGATTTCTGCGGACAGGGAGTATATTGTTTGTTTATTATTTTAATATTTTTTACAGATGACACTGGCTTCGGGGATCAAGGTGACAAGTGATGGTGAGTATGTACTCTATGTTACATGTTCTGTATGTCTGTATGTATGTTGTATGTATGTACGTACTGTATGTGGCATGTTGCATGTCACATGTTGCATGTCGTCGCATGTTGCATGTCATCACATATTGCATGTCGCCGCATGGTGCATGTCGCATGTTGCATGTCGTCGCATGTCATCGCATGTGGCATGTCATTGCATGCTGCATGTCATCGCATGTCACATGTTGCATGTCATCGCATGTCGTCGCATGGTGCATGTTGTCGTATGGTGCATGTCGCATGTCACATGTCGCATGTAATCGCATGTCATCGCATGTTGCTGCATGGTGCATGTCGTCGCATGTCATCGCATGTGGCATGTCATTCCATGATGCATGTCATCGCATGTCGCATGTCACATGTTGCATGTCGTCGCATGTAATCGCATGTTGCATGTCGCTGCATGGTGCATGTCGTCGCATGTCATCTCATGTGGCATGTCATTGCATGATGCATGTCATCGCATGTCACATGTTGCATGTCGTCGCATGTAATCACATGTCGCATGCCATCGCATGGTGCATGTCGCCGCATGTAGTCGCATGGCGTATGTTGTCGCATGGTGCATGTCATCGCATGTCATCGCATGCTGCATGTCATCGCATGTCGTCGCATGGTGCATGTCGTCGCATGGTGCATGTCGTCGCATGTTGCATGTCACATGGTGTGTGTTGTATGTATATGTGTATGTACTGTACATGTGTATGTGTTTTGTTTTTTTTACATTCAACACATTAGCCGGATGATGGGACTACTACTGTCCCATGATTGGCTAATGTGTCACTCACTGTCACTGTAGCAGGCAGAGCCCGATGGGACTTGTAGTCCCATCGGACAATGCCTGCACACAGAGACACACACACCAATGACCACCCCCGCAGCAGACCCCAGCACCACCCATACCGGCGCCGGCCCGCACATACCGGCGCTGGCACACAGAGCCCCGGCGCTGGCCCGCACATACCAGCGCCGGCACACAGAGCCCCGGCGCTGGCGCGCACATACCCGCGCCGGCACGCAGAGCCCAGGCGCTGGCCCGCACATACCGGCGCCGGCACGCAGAGTCCCGCACATCACATCGTGGATTCCCTGCCTAGCCCCGCCCGCCCCCAGCACAGTCCCGCCCACCCCCAGCACAGGCCTGCAGCCCTCAGCACCGCCCACAGCCCAGTCACTCTTGATGAGTGACTGCTGACTGTGAGGCTGGCTCACGCCTGCTCATGACGTCACGTCAATTTCCAGAGTCTGGAAATTGACTTGACGTCGGCGGAAATAAGCAGCGGCTGCAGCCTGGGGGTCACGTGACCCGGACTCACCTGCCGGAATAGCGCTGCACACAGTGTCATGGTTCTCAATGGCAAGAGACCGTAGTAAAGCATACAAAGGACTAGCTCTTGGAAGATGGGAACTCGAGCTGACTGTGAGCTAAACCTACCGCACAACTAACAGTGGCCGGGTAGCGTGCCTACGTTTTATCCCTAGACGCCCAGCGCCAGCCGGAGGACTGACTGACCCTAGCAGAGGAAAATACAGACCTGACTTACCTCTAGAGAAATTTTCCCCAAAAGGCAGACAGTAGCCCCCACATATATTGTCGGTGATTTTAGAGGAAAATGACATACGAAGTATGAAGATAGGTTTAGCAAATTGAGGTCCGCTTACTAGATAGTAGGAAGACAGAAAAGGGAACTTCACAGTCAGCTGAAAACCCTTTCAAAACACCATCCTGAAATTACTTTAAGACTCTAATATCAACTCATGACACCAGAGTGGCAATTTCAGCTCACAAGAGCTTCCAGCCTCAGAAATATTCAAAAACAGAGAACTGGAACAAAAATGCAAAACAATCTTAGGACTACAAGTCCAACTTAGCTGATAGTAGTCTAGGAGCAGGAACATGCAACAGAAAGGCTTCTGGTAACATTGTTGGCCGGCATAGAAATGACTGAGGAGCAAGGCTAAATAGAAACTCCCACATCCTGATGGAAACAGGTGAACAGAGGAGATGAAGCACACAAGTTCAGTACCACCAGTAACCACCGGGGGAGCCCAGAAACCAAATTCACAACAGTACCCCCCCCTCAAGGAGGGGGCACCGAACCCTCACCAGAACCACCAGGGCGATCAGGATGAGCCCTATGAAAGGCACGGACCAAATCGGAGGCATGAACATCAGAGGCTGTCACCCAAGAATTATCCTCCTGACCGTAGCCCTTCCACTTGACCAAATACTGAAGTCTCCGTCTGGAAACACGGGAGTCCAAGATCTTCTCGACAACGTACTCCAACTCACCCTCAACCAACACCGGAGCAGGAGGCTCAACGGAAGGCACAACCGGTACCTCATACCTGCGCAACAATGACCGATGGAAGACATTATGAATAGAAAAAGATGCAGGGAGGTCCAAACGAAAGGACAAAGGGTTAAGAATCTCCAATATCTTGTACGGGCCGATGAACCGAGGCTTAAACTTAGGAGAAGAAACCTTCATAGGGACAAAACGAGAAGACAACCACACCAAGTCCCCAACACAAAAACGAGGACCAGCACGACGACGGCGGTTGGCAAACTGCTGAGTCTTCTCCTGGGACAACTTCAAATTGTCCACCACATGCCCCCAAATCTGATGCAACCTCTCCACCACAGCATCCACTCCAGGACAATCCGAAGACTCCACCTGACCGGAAGAGAAACGAGGATGAAACCCCGAATTACAGAAGAAAGGAGAAACCAAGGTGGCAGAACTAGCCCGGTTATTGAGGGCAAACTCCGCCAAGGGCAAAAAGGCAACCCAATCATCCTGATCCGCAGACACAAAACACCTCAAATAAGTCTCCAAGGTCTGATTAGTTCGCTCGGTCTGGCCATTAGTCTGAGGATGGAAAGCAGACGAAAAAGACAAATCAATGCCCATCCTAGCACAGAACGCTCGCCAAAATCTAGACACGAATTGGGTTCCCCTGTCAGAAACGTTATTCTCCGGAATACCATGCAAGCGCACCACATTTTGAAAAAACAGAGGAACCAGCTCAGATGAGGAAGGCAATTTAGGCAAGGGGACCAAATGGACCATCTTAGAGAAACGGTCACACACCACCCAGATGACAGACATCTTCTGAGAAACAGGGAGATCAGAAATAAAATCCATGGAGATGTGAGTCCAAGGCCTCTTCGGAATAGGCAAAGATAACAACAATCCACTAGCCCGAGAACAACAAGGCTTGGCCCGAGCACAAACATCACAAGACTGCACAAAACCTCGCACATCTCGCGACAGGGAAGGCCACCAGAAGGACCTAGCTACCAAATCCCTGGTACCAAAGATTCCAGGATGACCAGCTAACGCAGAAGAATGGACCTCCGAGATGACTCTACTGGTCCAATCATCCGGAACAAACAGTCTACCAGGCGGGCAACGATCAGGTCTATCCGCCTGAAACTCCTGCAAGACCCGTCGCAAGTCTGGGGAAACAGCAGATAATATCACTCCATCCTTAAGGATACCTGTAGGTTCAGAATTACCAGGGGAATCAGGCTCAAAACTCCTAGAAAGGGCATCCGCCTTCACATTTTTAGAACCCGGTAGGTAAGAAACCACAAAATTAAACCGAGAGAAAAATAACGACCAGCGCGCCTGTCTAGGATTCAGGCGCCTGGCAGACTCAAGATAAATCAAATTCTTGTGGTCGGTCAATACCACCACCTGATGTCTAGCCCCCTCAAGCCAATGACGCCACTCCTCAAAAGCCCACTTCATAGCCAAGAGCTCCCGATTACCAATATCATAATTTCGCTCAGCGGGCGAAAATTTACGAGAAAAGAACGCGCAAGGTCTCATCACGGAGCAGTCGGAACTTTTCTGCGACAAAACCGCCCCAGCTCCGATTTCTGAAGCGTCGACCTCAACCTGAAAAGGAAGAGTAACATCAGGCTGACGCAATACAGGGGCGGAAGAAAAGCGGCGCTTAAGCTCCCGAAAGGCCTCCACAGCAGCAGGGGACCAATCAGCAACATCAGCACCCTTCTTAGTCAAATCAGTCAACGGCTTAGCAACATCAGAAAAACCAGTTATAAATCGACGATAAAAATTAGCAAAGCCCAAAAACTTCTGAAGGCTCTTAAGA
Source organism: Ranitomeya variabilis (assembly GCF_051348905.1). Taxonomy (NCBI): domain Eukaryota; kingdom Metazoa; phylum Chordata; class Amphibia; order Anura; family Dendrobatidae; genus Ranitomeya; species Ranitomeya variabilis. Next base: position 291,874,539 of record NC_135235.1, read on the forward strand.
GAAGAGGGTTGCGTCCAATCACAAATAGCCTGAACCTTGACAGGGTCCATCTCAATGGAAGAGGGGGAAAAAATGTACCCCAAAAACGAAATCTTTTGAACCCCAAAAACACACTTAGAACCCTTTACACACAAGGAATTAGAGCGCAAAACCTGAAAAACCCTCCTGACCTGTTGGACATGAGAGTCCCAGTCATCCGAAAAAATCAAAATATCATCCAGATACACAATCATAAATTTATCCAAATATTCACGGAAAATGTCATGCATAAAAGACTGAAAGACTGAAGGGGCATTTGAAAGACCAAAAGGCATTACTAAATACTCAAAATGGCCCTCAGGCGTATTAAATGCGGTTTTCCACTCATCCCCCTGCTTAATTCGCACTAAATTATACGCCCCACGAAGATCAATCTTAGAGAACCACTTGGCCCCCTTTATTCGAGCAAACAAATCAGTAAGCAGTGACAAAGGATACTGATATTTAACCGTGATTTTATTCAAAAGCCGATAATCAATACACGGCCTCAAAGAGCCATCTTTTTTAGATACAAAGAAAAAACCGGCTCCTAAGGGAGATGACGAAGGACGAATATGTCCCTTTTCCAAGGACTCCTTAATATATTCCCGCATAGCAGCATGTTCAGGCACAGATAGATTAAATAAACGACCCTTTGGAAACTTACTGCCCGGAATCAGATCTATAGTACAATCGCAATCTCTGTGCGGAGGTAGTGAACCAAGTTTAGGCTCCTCAAAAACGTCACGATAATCAGATAAAAATTCCGGAATCTCAGAGGGAATAGATGACGAAATGGAAACCAAAGGTACGTCCCCATGAGTCCCCTGACATCCCCAGCTTAACACAGACATTGCTTTCCAGTCGAGGACTGGGTTATGAGATTGCAGCCATGGCAATCCAAGCACCAACACATCATGTAGATTATACAACACAAGGAAGCGAATAATCTCCTGGTGATCCGGATTAATACGCATAGTTACTTGTGTCCAGTATTGTGGTTTATTACTAGCCAATGGCGTGGAGTCAATACCCTTCAGAGGTATAGGAACTTCCAGAGGCTCTAAATTAAACCCACAGCGTTTGGCAAAGGACCAATCCATAAGACTCAAAGCGGCGCCAGAGTCGACATAGGCGTCCGCGGTAATAGACGATAAAGAGCAAATCAGGGTCACAGATAGAATAAACTTAGACTGTAAAGTGCCAATTGAAACAGACTTATCAACCTTCTTAGTACGTTTAGAGCATGCTGATATAACATGAGTTGAATCACCACAATAGAAGCATAACCCATTTTTTCGCCTAAAATTCTGTCGTTCGCTTCTGGACAGAATTCTATCACATTGCATAATCTCTGGCGCCTTCTCAGTAGACACCGCCAAATGGTGCACAGGTTTGCGCTCCCGCAAACGCCGATCAATCTGAATAGCCATTGTCATGGACTCATTCAGACCTGTAGGCACAGGGAACCCCACCATAACATCTTTAATGGCATCAGAGAGACCCTCTCTGAAATTCGCCGCCAGGGCGCACTCATTCCACTGAGTAAGCACAGACCACTTACGAAATTTTTGGCAGTATATTTCAACCTCATCTTGCCCTTGAGACAGGGCCATCAAGGCTTTTTCAGCCTGAATCTCTAAATGAGGTTCCTCATAAAGCAACCCCAAAGCCAGGAAAAACGCATCCACATTGAGCAACGCAGGATCCCCTGGTGCCAAAGCAAATGCCCAATCCTGAGGGTCGCCCCGGAGCAAGGAAATTACAATCCTGACCTGCTGTGCAGGATCTCCAGCGGAGCGAGATCTCAGAGACAAAAATAATTTACAATTATGTTTGAAATTCTGGAAGCGAGATCTATCCCCGGAGAAAAATTCAGGTAAAGGGATTCTAGGTTCAGATATAGGAGCATGAATTACAAAATCCTGTAAACTTTGAACCTTCATAGCGAGATTATCCAAACCAATAGCTAAACTCTGAGGATCCATTTTAATCAGGTGAAATCAGAACCATTCAAGGATTAGAAGGAGAGAGAGACAAAGGCTGCAGTAAGCAGAGATGCAAGTGAATCAACTAATGAGCAAACTCAGAAAAAAAAAAAAAAAAAATTCTCTGCAGACTTCTTTTCTCTCCTTTCTTCTGCCAATTATTTTAACTCTTGGCCGGCCAAACTGTCATGGTTCTCAATGGCAAGAGACCGTAGTAAAGCATACAAAGGACTAGCTCTTGGAAGATGGGAACTCGAGCTGACTGTGAGCTAAACCTACCGCACAACTAACAGTGGCCGGGTAGCGTGCCTACGTTTTATCCCTAGACGCCCAGCGCCAGCCGGAGGACTGACTGACCCTAGCAGAGGAAAATACAGACCTGACTTACCTCTAGAGAAATTTTCCCCAAAAGGCAGACAGTAGCCCCCACATATATTGTCGGTGATTTTAGAGGAAAATGACATACGAAGTATGAAGATAGGTTTAGCAAATTGAGGTCCGCTTACTAGATAGTAGGAAGACAGAAAAGGGAACTTCACAGTCAGCTGAAAACCCTTTCAAAACACCATCCTGAAATTACTTTAAGACTCTAATATCAACTCATGACACCAGAGTGGCAATTTCAGCTCACAAGAGCTTCCAGCCTCAGAAATATTCAAAAACAGAGAACTGGAACAAAAATGCAAAACAATCTTAGGACTACAAGTCCAACTTAGCTGATAGTAGTCTAGGAGCAGGAACATGCAACAGAAAGGCTTCTGGTAACATTGTTGGCCGGCATAGAAATGACTGAGGAGCAAGGCTAAATAGAAACTCCCACATCCTGATGGAAACAGGTGAACAGAGGAGATGAAGCACACAAGTTCAGTACCACCAGTAACCACCGGGGGAGCCCAGAAACCAAATTCACAACAACACAGGCGAAAACGGCAATGAAAGGTATTTGCACAATTCATTAGGGGCCCCGGGGGGATACATTGGGGGGTTAATTGAAAGTAGTGGACAATCCCTTTAACTTTTTGTGTATAATGACCATTTTTACGTTTGGAGGAAAAAGGGAGAAGTTTGGAAGTCATAGAATACCATCCCAACTTTGAAACACAGTTGTGGCAGCATTATGGGGTTCTTTTGCTGAAAGAGGGACAGGTGCACTTCACAAAACAGATGGCATCATGAGAAAAGAAGATTATGTGGCAATACTGAAGCAACATCTCAAGACATCAGCCAGGAAGTTAAAGCTTGGGTGGAAATGGGTCTTCCAAATGGACAATGACCCGAAGCACACTGCCAAAATGGTAACAAAGTGGCTTAAGGATAACAAAATCAATGTTTTGGTGTGGTCATCACAAAGCCCTGATCTCAATCCTATTGAAAGTTTTTGGGCAAAACTGAAAAGGCTGGTGCAAGCAAGGCAACCTACAAACCTGGATCAGTTACACCAGTTTTATCAGGAGGAATGGGCCCAAAGTCCGACCAACTATTGTGGGAGCTTGTGGAAGGATATCCCAAATGTTTGACCTAAGTCATTCAGTTTAAGGGCAATGGTACCAAATACCAATGAAATATATGTAAACTTTTCACTTTGCAGTAAGTAATAAAAATGCCCTAAAGCACTCTCTCTCTCTCATTATTCTGGCATTTAGCAAATATTAATAATTATGGTAATCCTAATTGTCCTAAAATGGGAAAGGTTAATTCTGATTTCATGACAGATATTCAGAAAAACATGCATATGTGTCTTTTTATATAGTATGTGTAAACTTCTAGTTTCAACTGTATATTGCCTGTTTTTTGTTTTTTTTAATAGTTGGCCTTTCTGTTCATCTGTCTCTATGAATTTTGCTCCTACTTCTTTCTTGGCATCTCAGGAATAACAGGAATCGGCAGCGACAAGTTTCGTGTTTATTTCTTTTCTCAGTTTAATATAGCGGTCACCGAGTCTTTAGTAAAAATGACAAACTTATTTCATTGCTTAGAAAGTTTTGACAGGATGCCGGTGAGAGCTGCCAGGAAATACTGCTGGAACTCTTGTTTTCTGTCTTAAATCACAAGTGTCGCTTCCTCTGAGATCTCGCACTCACTTTAATCTTCTCTGAAGATCCCTTTCAGCTTTAGATAATCTTTCTCTCTGCTCAATCCTCAATTACCTCTCATTTTACTTAGACCCTTGTGGTCTACTAAAATGTAACTGCCAATATATGGATACAGTAATCTCCTTTACTGCTGGGACGGGGCAGCTAAGTGCATCCTGAGATGTCCATTTATTCCGTACATTTTACCCTGGAGGTTTATAACTTTTGCACATTGTAGCAATGCCTCTTGTTTCCTGCCTTTACTAGAGGTGGACAAAGAAGCTCTGAATGCCGCTGCTAGGACAATGGGGGTCAATTATTAATAGTGCTTTTTTTTGTGGGACAGAGCCAAGAATGGTGGCATATGCAAAAGACAAAAAAACAACGTGATTTTGTAGGGAAGTAATGTGGGAACGTCTGTTTTGGGGCACATTTTGTGGCAGTTGTACTTTTTTATCTAATATATAAAGCTGAATGTGTGTGTGTGTGTATGTCCGGGATTGGCATCTGCACCGTCGCACCTACAGCTACAAAATTTTGCACAGTCACACGTCTGGACCCCGAGAGCGTCATAGGCTATGTTGTGAGGCGAAATTGTAACCCCGCGCGTTCCAATTCACCAAACAATTTTGCCCCTATCTACATAATAGGGAAAAAGTGAAAGGAAAAGTGTTGGAGGCAAATTGACAGCTGCCAGATGTGAACAAGGGGAACTTAAAGAGTGAGAGCGATGGCGCCAAAGAGTATATACCGTACAGTTGCTAAGGTGGGGCCCCGACATGGGATACTCACCACACACGGGGATATGAACACACACACAAAATGCGCCACACACTACCACGTGCTTGAACACATATCACCCTCAGCACACATTTCACCACACATACACCAACCTCGCCACATAAAAGTCGAAACACAAAAGTCACCGCTCAAAACTCGCCACACGCAAAACTCGCCACATGCAAAACTAGGCTCACGCAAAACTCGCCACACGTGCAAAACTCACCTCATGGAAAACTCGCCACACGCAAAACTTGCACACACGGAAAAATTGCCACATGCACAAAAGTTGCAACACATGCAAAAGTTGCCTCACACAAAACTTGCACATACTCAAAACGCACCACACATAAAACTCGCCACGCGCAAAACTTGCTCAACACAACTTGCTGCACACAACTTGCTACACTAACCTGTCACATGCAACTCGACACACAAAAAGTGTCGCCACACAAAACTCATCTCACAAAAGTCGCTACATGCATGTCGCCACACGCAACTCAACACACACAACTTGACACATGAAACTCGCCCTAAAACACACACAAGTCTGGTATTATCCTTCAAAAATAAAAATCTGATTAATAAGCAGACAAACTACAAGAGCAACAAATGTACCATATAGGAAATACGGCAGCTGTCAGTCACATGACCTGTCTATTATGTGTATGTGTGAGCTAATATATACTGCCAGGGGGGAGGGCTTCCTGTTGGCTGGGGATTTATCAGGCTGTCAATTTAGCTTACAAATACTGAGGTAAAAATACTGAGCAAATAACGTGTGAACGAGGTCTAATACAGGAGGAGATGACACACAGGTATATACTATATACAGGAGGAGATGACACACACATATATACTATATACAGGGGAGATGACACACAGGTATATACTATATACAGGAGGAGATGACATACAGGTACATATTATATACAGGAGGAGATGACATACAGGTACATACTATATACAGGGGAGATGACACACAGATATATACTATATACAGGAGGAGATGACACACAGGTATATACTATATACAGGAGGAGATGACACACAGGTATATACTATATACAGGGGAGATGACACACGTATATACTATATACAGGAGGAGATGACACACAGATATATACTATATACAGGAGGAGATGACCCACAGGTATATACTATATACAGGAGGAGATGACATACAGGTATATACTATATACAGGAGGAGATGACATACAGGTATATACTATATACAGGAGCAGACGACACACAGGTATATACTATATACAGGAGGAGATGACTTACAGGTGTATACTATATACAGGAGGAGATGACACACGTATATACTATATACAGGAGGAGATGACATACAGGTATATACTATATAAAAGAGGAGATGACACATAGGTATATAGAGGAGGAGATGACATACAGCAGGTATATACTATATACAGGGGAGATGACATACAGGTATATACTATATACAGGAGATGACATACAGGTATATACTGTATATAGGAGGAGATGACATACAGGTATATAGTATATACAGAAGAGATGTCATACAGGTATATACTATATACAGGAGGAGATGACACATAGGTATATACAATATACAGGAGGAGATGACATACAGCAGGTATATGCTATTTACAGGGGAGATGACATACAGGTATATACTATATACAGGAGATGACATACAGGTGTATACTATATATAAGGGAGATGACAAACATGTATATACTGAGGGAAAAATGAGAGGTGTGAGGTGAAAATGAGGGGTGTGAGGTGAAAATGTAAAGGTGTGAGTGCAAAATGAGAGGAGTGAGGGAACATAGTGGAGTGATTGGAAAATGACAGATGTGAGGTCGAAATGACAAGTGTTAGGGGGGAATGAGAGGAGTGAGGGGGAAAATGAGAGGAGTGAGGGGGAAAATGAGAGGTGTAAGGGAGAAAATGAGAGATGTGAGGGGGAAAATGAGAGGCGTGATGGGAAAATAAGAGAAGTGAGTTGCTATAACTAACCACAGATATTTACTATGCCCAGGCAACGCCGGGCTCTTGATGCTAGTACATTTATAAAAGTCGCTCCTCATTTTTAATGTATTTTGCTTGAACATTTTTATTTTGAGCTCATCAAAACAGGAGAGTCACTTGGCATTTTCCACGGTCTAGCCATATTAATGACTTGCAACTTTTTTTTTTAAAAGTTGCAAACTCACTTCAGTAAGGGTAGTAATATTTCTAGATAGGAATCTAATATCTTAAAGTGAACCTGACATCAGGATTTTGCTACGTAAACTACAGGCATTGTCAGGTTGGCGCTATTACGCTGATTAAAATGATACCTGGGTTGAAGAAATCAGTCTTGTAGTTGTTGTTTAATTTTTGTTTGCAGTTTTCAGTTAATGAGATTGTTGTGCTTCCGGGCGGGCCTGTGGGCAGCTGTTTTTTTTGGGTGATTTTGCCTCATCGTTATCCTTGTGGGCGTAAATGACAAGTCACTGAACCAACAGTGACCTCACTTCTACTTCAAATACTGCACTTGCTCAGTTAATACCGTCGTTGTAAAGGAAAAAAAAAGAACTCCAGCAAAATTGCAGCTTCGCCTGCGCTGTAGCATCTATCGCTTGCCAATAGCAGAAGCCCCACCACCACTGGCACTAGCCTTCACCACAGTAATAGTACCAAATAAAAGTCACAATTGGCCTCCTTTGCCTCTGGCAAGTGGGCATTATGAAATATATGACACATCACTCGTCTCAGTCACAGCAGAATTTTGTTACCTCTGGCAGTGACAGTGTCAGATTGAGTCAGTTTCCTGCATAGAACGGTCTGGCTGATCACAAATGACAGAACATTTTTCAAAACATGGTAAGTCGGTCAGTGCACTATGTTATCAAATGAGCCGCTGGTTACTACTGGGTTACTGCCTGTTTCTATGCTGAGGTCACTTTGACATTACTAAGGCTGTATTGCTCTTAAAGAGAACCTGTAAGCAGGATTGGACACTTTAAAGTAAAAAGGCATGGCCATAATGGTGCTGTGATGCTGATTAAACTGATACCCTTGGTGAGGGAATCTGATCTCTGGTTATTGTTTAATCAGCCTCTAAAGTTTTCGTTTAATGACATCTTCTGTACATTGGGGTGGCACTGAGAGTAGGGTCTTCATCTGCCCTGAAAAAATGAAGAGTCTTCTTCTGCTCCTCCACCAGCCTCCTGTGTTTCTTTTCCCATTTGAAATGCTGCACCCTTACACAGTGTGATTGCATGGATCAGGGCCGACTCCAGGTTTTTGAGGGCCCCGGGCGAAAGAGTCTCAGTGGACTCCCCCCCTTTAACACATACCACGATTCATGATCACATATAAACAGCCATGTAGTATATAACACAGCTCACGTAGTATATAACACTGCCACATAGCATATAACACAGCCATGTAGTATACAACAGCCCACGTAGCAAATAACACAGCCATGTAGCACATAACACAGCCATGAAGTATATAACAGCCCATATGGTATATAGCACAGCCACATATTATATAACACAGCCCACGTAGTATATAGAACAGCCATGTAGTATATAGCACAGCCCACTTAGCATATAACAGCCCACGTAGTATATAACATGGCCCACGTAGTATATACAACAGCCATGTAGTATATAGCACAGACATGTAGTATACAGCACAGCCCCCCCAAGAATGGCCCCATAGTCCAGTACTAAGTACTTACTGTTATAGTTTAAAAAAAACAACAACAAAAAAAACACACCTCACCTCTCAACATGCCCGCGCTGCTCCCTGCTCTGGTCTCAGCGGCTGCCGCTGCACTGCCTGACACAGCGAGTGCGCGATGACGTCATCGCACACCCGCAGTGTCAGAGGCAGAGCGGGGAATGATGGGAGAGGGAGTGTCAGGTGACGCTCTCTCCTCCATCATTTGCTTTGAACTTTACTGGCAGACGCCGGTATAGTTCAATACAGTGGGGGAGTCGGCGCTGGTGGCAGGTGGGCCCCCCTGCCTCACAGGGGCCCCATAGTGGCTGCATGATGGGCCACTAGCTGAGGGCCCCTGGGGGAGCGGGGGCCCTAAGCACTGGCAGCAGCCTGCCCCTAATGCTGGCCCTGAATGGGCCCCCCTGTCTCGCCAGGGCCCCGGCGCTTGCCCGGGTATGCCGGGTGCTGTCGCCGGCCCTGGCACGGATGGTCTTCAATCAAATGGCGCCGGAAGCAGCACATGTGCAGATCGAGGGTTCTTCTTAATGAAAATGACATTGAGCCGAGATCTCGATCTGCGCATGCGCTGCCATCTTATTGAAGACCATCTGTGGAATTACACTGCACACTCGCCGCCCACCCCAATTATGGTGGCAGCATGGAATTTAAAAAAGGAGGCAGGTCACAGAATAATCAGTGACCTGTAAACACAGGAGGCAAGCGATGGGGCGGTGGAGCAGAAGAAGACCCTACCGCCAGTCCTGTTCCAATGCACAGAAGATGTCATCAGGAGAACATTTTAGAGGCTGGTTAAACAATAACCAGATATTGTATTCATTCACCAAAGGTATCTGTTTATTCTGCATCACTGTGCCAATATGCTCATTCCTTTACTTTATAGAGCTAAATCCTGCTCACAGGTTCTCTTTAAGAAGCTTGATTAAAGAGGTTGAAGCGTTTCACGTGTCTTTTCAGGGCAATCAGAAGATTTACAGTATTACGATTTCCATGAAATCAATTTTATGTCAATCAAATAAAAATGTAAAAATATTGTCGAACCTGGCAAATTTGAATTTCAAACATTAGATGCTCTCTAATAGTTACTCCTTCTTACTATTAAAATAACATGAATTCTATGCTTACCTTCTAGACAGGCAGCGCTCCTTTACTGTACCTCTTGATAACTGATCTGCTACAGCCTTCACAATTCACGGTCTCAAAGTGTGTGCTCATGCTGGAGGAGTGGTGCCGATCCAGGAGAAAATAACTAATTTTAAAAAAAACATAATAAAATAATATGCATGTCCCTGGTCTTAATGTCAAATGCAAACCTTAGATTTGACATGCCAAAGGATTTTAAGGACCACCACAGGCATCAGGGCCCGGGGACGTCTGCTAGCTTTGCACTCTCAATAGCTATGCCGTTGTGTATAGAACAATTTAAAACAGTGAATGCACAATAGAACCGATCATAAGTGTATGTCCATTGATTGTAGGTAACACATGTATCAATGTTGAACAATAACAATGGCATAATTATAATCATGCTACCATTATGTTTGAGCAATTAACCCTATGATGTCAAGGATGTGTGTTTAGCTTTCAGTTGTTTTTTTTTGTGAAAACTCATCATCAAGCCCGACTAAAACATCTCTGCATATTTCTATTCAGCTGTACACAGAATGACCATAAAAGCACATGAAGACGATGAGGGATTCTGTATGAGCCGGCAATTGTGTTCATCACACGGTAAAATAACACAATTATTCATTTGCCGTCTTCTTTTCAGGAATATATATTTAAAAGATCCGCAGATCATCAGTTTAGAGGAATTCCTGGCATAGCCGACATGTTGTCTTCTGTTTAAAGAGGTGTTATTCTTATTCTTTGTATTGTGTTTTTTTACTCTTTCTTTTTGCTTGTTTTACTCTTCTGCCTTTTCGTGCAATGAGTCCCTATTGTGACTTGAGATTTACCAAATCTCAAGAAATTAACTTTCCCTCCAGTTCTCAGCAGTCCATTCCCTGTGCTTCCTGCAGAATAATTTTCTCTGATGAAGCCCCCTTCACACTGTTTCTGGACGAATGGTTGGTCAGAGAAAGAAAGGTGAGTGCTACCATGAGTCCTGTGTCTGACGATAGTAAAGCATCCTGAGACTATTCATGTGTGGGGGATTTTCATCCATGGAGGGAGCTCACTCACAGTTTTGCCTCAGAACATGGCCGTGAATGAAAAATTGGATCTAAACATGCTCCAAGACCAATTTCTCCCAACAATCTAGGGGCAATTTGGTGATGATGCTTCTTCCAGCATGATGGAGGCCATGTCACAAGGCAAAAGTGATGACTAAGTGGCTCGGTGTACAAAAAATTGTCATTTTGGATCCATGATGAGGAAGTTCCCCAGATCTCAATCTCTGAATCCCATTGAGATCCTGTGGGCAATCCCCAGAAAGCAGGAGGACAAACAAAAGACACAGAAATTTCGATAAACTCTAAGCACTGATTAGACCAAAATGGGAGGTCATCAGTCAGGATTTGGCCCAGATGCTGGTATCCAGCTGCCAAGGAGAAGGGCAGAAGTCTGGAGAAATAAGGGACAACTCTGTAACTTACTGAGTCTTTACATTCCATAAACTTCATGTATTTGTCAATAAAAAAGTTAAAAACTTATGAAATGCTGATAATTGTATTATAGTAACCGTATAAATATCCAACTAAAGGATCTAAAAACACTGAAACAGCAAACTGCGTGAAAATAAAAATTTGTGTCAGTCTCAAAACTTTTGGCCACGACTATCTTTATATACGCTACTGTATATGGTAAAAAATATTAGAACACTCCTCTTAATTATTGATTTCAGGTCTCTCATTCACTCCATTTGTCACCAGCCCCTCATCCCAGGTGTATCACACGCGGCCCCTCGCCATGCCACCCACCTTTACTAACGTGACAGAACGGCTGTAGGTAAAGAGTCCCTGATACCAGTGTGGTCCTGTAATAGAAGCCACCCTAGTGACAAGTTTAGGGTTAAGTGAATTTATACACTGTTTATTTTTTTAGTTTAAGAGTCAGAACTTATAGGGGACTCTGGGGACTTCTGTAGGGCCAACATTGTGTTAGAACACTCTTACATTCTAGGGCCCTCACAGAAGGATTAATATCTTCTAGGAATTATTAAACCATCTACAGGGAACAAAGGGGGAGTCTTACTATGTAACAGAAGTATATATCCTGGAAGAATGTTTGCTTTTTGCCCTTTTTTTCAGAGAATGTGAATAATAACACCAAAACTTTTTCTCCACTCATGGTTAGTGGTTGGGTGAAGCCATTTATTGTCAAACTACTGTGTTTTCCCAAAACATCCAAATAACCCTGATCAAAAGTTCACATACCCATTTCTTAACCCCTTTACCCCCAAGGGTGGTTTGCACGTTAATGACCAGGCCAATTTTTACAATTCTAACCACTGTCCATTTACAGTATGAGGTTATAACTCTGGAACGCTTCAACGGATCCTGGTGATTCTGACAATGTTTTCTCGTGACATATTGTACTTCATGATAGTGGTAAAATTTCTTTGATATTACCTGTGTTTATTTGTGAAAAAAACGGAAATTTGGCGAAAATTTTGAAAATTTCGCAATTTTCCAACTTTGAATTTTTATGCAATTAAATCACAGAGATATGTCACACAAAATACTTAATAAGTAACATTTCCCACATGTCTACTTTACATTAGCACAATGTTGGAACCAAATTTTTTTTGTTAGGGAGTTATAAGGGTTAAAAGTTGACCAGCAATTTCTCATTTTTACAACACCATTTTTTTTTAGGGACCACATCTCATTTGAAGTCGTTTTGAGGGGTCTATATGATAGAAAATAACCAAGTGTGACACCATTCTAAAAACTTCACCCCTCAAGGTGCTCAAAACCACATTCAAGAAGTTTATTAACCCTTCAGGTGTTTCACAGGAATTTTTGGAATGTTTAAATAAAAATGAACATTTAACTTTTTTTCACAAAAAATTTACTTCAGCTCCAATTTGTTTTATGTTCCCAAGGGTAAGATAAGAAATTGGACCCCAAAAGTTGTACAATTTGTCCTGAGTATGCTGATACCCCATATGTGGGGTTAAACCACTATTTGAGCGCATGGGAGAGCTCGGAAGGGAATGAGCGCCGTTTGACATTTCAATGCAAAATTGACAGGAATTGAGATGGGACGCCATGTTGCATTTGGAGAGCCACTCATGTGCCTAAACATTGAAACCCCCCACAAGTGACCCTATATTGGAAACTAGACCCCCCAAGGAACTTATCTAGATGTGTTGTGAGAACTTTGAACCCCCAAGTGTTTCACTACAGTTTATAACGCAGAGCCGTGAAAATAAAAATTATTTTTTTTCTACAAAAATTATATTTTAGCCCCCAGTTTTGTATTTTTCCAAGGGTAACAGTTGAAATTGGACCCCAAAAGTTGTTGTCCAATTTGTCCTAAGTACGATGATACCCCATATGTGGGGGGGAACCACCGTTTGAGCGCATGGCAGAGCTCAGAAGGGAAGAAGCGTCATTTGGAATGCAGACTTAGGTGGATTGGTCTGCAGGCGTCACATTGCGTTTGCAGAGCCCCTATTGTACCTAAACAGTAGAAATCCCCCACAATTGACCCCTTATTGGAAACTAGACCCCCCAAGGAACTTATCTAGATGTGTTGTGAGAACTTTGAACCCCCAAGTGTTTCACTACAGTTTATAACGCAGAGCGGTGAAAATAAAAAATCCTTTTTTTCCACAAAAATTATTTTTTAGCCCCCAGTTTTGTATTTTCCCAAGGGTAACAGGAGAAATTGGACCCCAAGAGTTGTTGTCCAATGTGTCCTGAGTACGCTGATACCCCATATGTTGGGGTAAACCCCTGTTTGGGCACACGGGAGAGCTCGGAAGGGAAGGAGCACTGTTTTACTTTTTCAACGCAGAATTGGCTGGAATTGAGATCGGACGCCATGTCGCGTTTGGAGAGCCCCTGATGTGCCTAAACAGTGGAAACCCCCAATTATAACTGAAACCCTAATCCAAACACATCCCTAACCCTAATCCCAACGGTAACCCTAACCACACCCCTAACCCTGACACACCCCTAACCCTAATCCCAACCCTATTCCCAACCGTAAATGTAATCCAAACCCTAACCCTAACTTTAGCCCCAACCCTAACCCTAACTTTAGCCCCAACCCTAACTGTAGCCTTAAGCCTAGCCCCAACCCTAACCCTAGCCCTAACCCTTGCCCTAACCCTAACCCTAACCCTAGCCCTAACCCTAGCCCTAGCTCTAACCCTAGCCCTAACCCTAGCACTAACCCTAGCCCTAGCTCTAGCTCTAGCTCTAACCCTAGCTGTAACCCTAGCCCTAACCCTAACCCTAACCCTAGCCCTAACCCTAGCCCTAACCCTAATGGGAAAATGGAAATAAATACATTTTTTAAATTTTTTAATTTTTCGCCAACTAAGGGGGTGATGAAGCGGGGTTTGATTTACTTTAATAGCGCGTTTTTTAGCTGATTTTTATGATTGGCAGCCGTCACACACTGAAAGACGCTTTTTAGTGCAAACATTTTTTTTTGCATTACCACATTTTGAGAGCTATAATTTTTCCATATTTTGGTCCACAGAGTCATGTGAGGTCTTGATTTTTGCGGGACGAGTTGACGTTTTTATTGGTGACATTTTCAGGCACGTGACATTTTTTGATCGCTTTTTATTCTGATTTTTGTGAGGCAGAATGACCAAAAACTAGCTATTCATGAATTTCTTTTAGGGGAGGTGTTCACACTGTTCCACGTTTGGTAAAATGGATAAAGCAGTTTTATTCTTCGGGTCAGTACGATTACAGCGATACCTCATTTATATCTTTTTTTATGTTTTGCCGCTTTTATACGATGAAAACTATTTTATAGAAAAAATAATTATTTTTGCATCGCTTTATTCTGAGGACTATAACTTTTTTATTTTTTCTTTGATGACGCTGTATGGTGGCTCGTTTTTTGCGGGACCAGATGATGTTTTCAGCGGTACCATCGTTATTTATATCAGTCTTTTTGATCGCGTGTTATTCCACTTTTTGTTTGGCGGTATGATAATAAAGCGTTGTTTTTTGCCTCGTTTTTTTGTTTTTTTACGGTGTTCACTGAAGGGTAGTGTTGAGCGATACCGTCCGATACTTGAAAGTATCGGTATCGGAAAGTATCGGCCGATACCGGCAAAGTATTGGATCTGATCCGATACCGATACCCCATACCAATACAAGTCAATGGGACTCAACTATCGGAAGGTATCCCTGATGGTTCCCAGGGTCTGAAGGAGAGGAAACTCTCCTTCAGGCCCTGGGATCCATATGAATGTGTAAAATAAAGAATTAAAATAAAAAATATTGATATACTCACCTCTCCAACGCAGCCTGGACCTTACTGCTGTGAACCGGCAGCCTTCTTTGCTTAAAATGAGCGCGTTCAGCACCTTCCATGACATCACGGCTTCTGATTGGTCGCGTGCCGCTCATGTGACCGCCACGCGACCAATCAGAAGCCGTGACGTCATCCCTCAGGTCCTAAATTCCTAGAAGGGAATTTAGGACCTGAGGGATGACGTCGTGGCTTGTGATTGGTTGCGTGGCGGTCACATGAGCGGCACGCGACCAATCAGAAGCCGTGACGTCATGGAAGGTGCTGAACGCGCTCATTTTAAACAAAGAAGGCTGCCGGTTACCAGCGGTGATGTCCAGGGGCCTCCGGATAGGTGAGTATATCAATATTTTTTATTTTAATTCTTTATTTTACACATTCATATGGATCTCAGGGCCTGAAGGAGAGTTTCCTCTCCTTCAGACCCTGGGAACCATACACTGGAAACTTCCGATTCCGATTCCCGATACCACAAAAGTATCGGATCTCGGTATCAGAATTCCGATACCGCAAGTATCGGCTGATACCCGATACTTGCGGTATCGGAATGCTCAACACTACTGAAGGGGTTAACTAGTGGGACAGTTTTATAGGTCGGGTCGTTACGGACGCGGTAATACTAAATATGTGTACTTTTATTGTTTTTTTATTTATTTAGATAAAGAAATGTATTTATAGGAACAATATATATATTTTTTTTAATTTATGGGGGGGATTTTTTTTTTTTTCTACACATGTGAATATTTTTTTTTTTACACTATAACATTGCCCCAGGGTGAGGCATCATGTTATAGTGTAAGATCGCCGGTCTGACACTTTGCTGTGGACTGTGTCAGATCGGCGTTCTGACGTGCACAGCTCCTGGAGGCTTCCTGGCGCCTGCTCTGAGCAGGCACAGTGAAGCCACTTCCCTGCAGGACCCGGATTGTCATGAATCCCCAATGGCTAGGGATAGCACAGGACAAGCAAGGTACAAATAAATAACGGACGAGCTCTAGGGTGATGGAACCTGGGCTGACCGCTGCCCTACGCCTGACAAACGCAACTAGAGATAGCCAGGGAGCGTGCCTACGTTGGTTCTAGACGCCACGCACCAGCCTAAGAGCTAACTAGCACTGCAGAGAAAATAAAGACCTCACTTGCCTCCAGAGGGATGAACCCCAAAAGGTATAGTTGCCCCCCACATGTATTGACGGTGAAATGAGAGGAAGGCACACACATAGAGATGATATATATAGGTTTAGCAAATTGAGGCCCGCTGTAAACTAGAAAGCAGAACGATACAAAAGGGGTCTGAGCGGTCAGCAAAAAACCCTAATCAAAAAACCATCCTGAGATTCCAAGAACCCATGTGCCAACTCATGGCACATGGGGAGAACCTCAGTCCACTAGAGCTACCAGCTAGCATAGAGACATAATAAGCAAGCTGGACAAAAAAACCAAACAACTGAAAATCAGCACTTAGCTTATCCTGAAAGATCTGGGAGCAGGTAGGCAGGAACCAAACAGAGCACATCTGAATACATTGATAGCCGGCAAGGGAATGACAGAAAGGCCAGGTAAAATAGGAAACACCCAGCCTCTGATGGACAGGTGGAAACCAAAGGCCGCAACCCACCAAAGTCACCCAGTACCAGCAGTAACCACCAGAGGGAGCCCACAAACAGAATCCACAACAGTACCCCCCCCCTTGAGGAGGGGTCACCGAACCCTCACGAGAACCCCCAGGGCGATCAGGGTGAGTTCTATGGAAGGCGCGGACCAAATCAGTCGCATGAACATCGGAGGCGACCACCCAGGAATTATCCTCCTGACCATAACCCTTCCACTTAACCAAATACTGGAGTTTGCGTCTGGAAACACGAGAATCCAAGATCTTCTCAACAACATACTCCAATTCTCCCTCCACCAGCACCGGAGCAGGAGGCTCAACCGAAGGAACAACGGGCACCTCATACCTCCGCAACAACGACCGATGGAACACATTATGAATAGCAAACAATGCTGGGAGATCCAAACGAAAAGATACAGGGTTAAGAATCTCCGAGATCCTATAAGGACCGATGAACCGAGGCTTGAACTTAGGAGAAGAGACCTTCATAGGGACAAAACGAGAAGACAACCACACCAAATCCCCAACAAGAAGTCGGGGACCCACGCGGCGACGGCGATTAGCAAACTGCTGAGTCTTCTCCTGAGATAACTTCAAATTGTCCACCACCTGATTCCAAATCTGATGTAGCCTGTCCACCACCACGTCCACTCCAGGACAATCCGAAGACTCCACCAGACCAGAGGAAAAACAAGGATGAAACCCCGAATTACAAAAAAAAGGAGAGACCAACGTGGCAGAACTAGCCCGATTATTAAGAGCAAATTCGGCCAGTGGCAAAAAGGCAACCCAGTCATCTTGATCATCAGAAACAAAACACCTCAAATAAGTTTCCAAGGTCTGATTAGTTCGCTCCGTCTGGCCATTCGTCTGAGGATGGAATGCAGACGAGAAAGACAAATCAATGCCCATCTTGGCACAAAACGTCCGCCAAAATCTAGACACAAACTGGGATCCCCTGTCAGAAACGATATTCTCCGGAATCCCATGCAAACGAACCACGTTCTGAAAAAATAAAGGGACCAACTCAGAGGAGGAAGGCAACTTAGGCAAGGGCACCAAATGAACCATCTTAGAAAAGCGGTCACACACAACCCAGATAACGGACATTTTCTGTGAAACCGGGAGATCAGAAATAAAATCCATGGAAATGTGCGTCCAAGGCCTCTTCGGGATGGGCAAGGATAACAACAACCCACTGGCCCGAGAACAGCAAGGCTTAGCTCGAGCACATACTTCACAAGACTGCACAAAGGTACGCACATCCCTAGACAAGGAAGGCCACCAAAAAGACCTGGCCACCAAGTCTCTAGTACCAAATATTCCAGGATGACCAGCCAACACAGAAGAATGGACCTCGGAGATGACTCTACTGGTCCAATCATCCGGAACAAACAGTCTTTCTGGTGGACAACGATCCGGTTTATCCACCTGAAACTCCTGCAATGCACGTCTCAAGTCTGGGGATACGGCGGACAATATTACCCCATCCCTAAGGATACCAGTAGGCCCAGAGTCTCCAGGAGAGTCAGGCACAAAACTCCTGGAAAGAGCATCTGCCTTCACATTCTTTGAACCTGGCAGGTATGAAACCACGAAATTGAAACGAGAAAAAAAACAACGACCAACGAGCCTGTCTAGGATTCAAACGCCTGGCAGACTCAAGGTAAATGAGATTCTTGTGATCAGTCAAGACCACCACACGATGTTTAGCACCCTCAAGCCAATGACACCACTCCTCAAATGCCCACTTCATGGCCAAAAGCTCCCGATTACCCACATCATTATTGCGCTCGGCGGGCGAGAATTTTCTAGAGAAGAATGCACATGGCTTCATCACCGAGCCATTAGAACTTCTCTGTGACAAAACCGCCCCCGCTCCAATCTCGGAAGCATCAACCTCAACCTGGAAAGGAAGTGAAACATCTGGTTGACACAACACAGGAGCAGAAGAAAACCGGCGCTTAAGTTCCTGAAAGGCCCCCACGGCCGCAGGAGACCAATCAGCAACATCAGCACCCTTTTTAGTCAAATCAGTCAAAGGTTTAACAATACTGGAAAAATTAGCAATGAACCGACGATAAAAATTAGCAAACCCCAAGAACTTCTGTAGGCTCTTAACAGATGTAGGTTGTGTCCAGTCACAAATTGCCTGAACCTTGACGGGATCCATCTCAATAGTAGAAGGAGAAAAAATGTACCCCAAAAAAGAAATCTTCTGGACTCCGAAGAGACACTTTGAGCCCTTCACAAACAGAGAATTGGCCCGCAGAACCTGAAACACCTTCCTGACCTGTAGAACATGAGACTCCCAGTCATCAGAAAACACCAAAATATCATCCAAATACACAATCATAAACTTATCCAGATATTCACGGAAAATATTGTGCATAAAGGACAGAAAGACTGACGGAGCATTGGAGAGTCCAAAAGGCATTACCAAATACTCAAAATGGCCCTCAGGCGTATTAAATGCGGTTTTCCACTCATCACCCTGTTTTATCCGCACCAGATTATACGCACCGCGAAGATTTATCTTAGTGAACCACCTAGCCCCCTTAATGCGAGCAAACAAATCAGTCAATAATGGCAATGGATACTGATATTTGACTGTAATCTTATTCAGAAGGCGATAATCTATACAAGGCCTCAGGGAACCATCTTTTTTTGCCACGAAAAAAAAACCTGCTCCCAGAGGGGACGAAGATGGACGAATATGTCCCTTTTCCAAGGACTCCTTAATATAATTCCGCATAGCAGTATGCTCTGGCAGTGACAGATTAAATAAACGACCCTTAGGGAACTTACTGCCAGGAATCAATTCTATAGCACAGTCACAATCTCTATGAGGAGGGAGCGAATTGAGCTTAGGCTCCTCAAAAACATCCCTATAGTCAGACAAAAACTCAGGGATCTCAGAAGGAGTAGATGAAGCGATTGAAATCGGAGGTGCATCATCATGAACCCCCTGACATCCCCAGCTTAACACAGACATTGTTTTCCAGTCCAGGACAGGATTATGAGTTTGTAACCATGGCAGACCCAGCACTAGTACATCATGTAAATTATACAGTACAAGGAAGCGAATCACCTCCTGATGAACGGGAGTCATGCGCATGGTCACTTGTGTCCAATACTGCGGTTTATTCATAGCCAATGGTGTAGAGTCAATTCCCTTCAGAGGAATAGGAACTTCCAGAGGCTCCAGACTAAAACCGCAGCGTTTAGCAAATGACCAATCCATAAGACTCAGGGCAACGCCCGAATCCACATAGGCATCAACAGAAATGGAAGACAGTGAAAAAATCAGAGTCACAGACAAAATGAACTTAGGCTGCAGAGTACCAATGGCAAAAGATTTATCAAGCTTTTTTGTGCGTTTAGAGCATGCTGATATAACATGAGCTGAATCACCACAATAAAAACACAATCCATTTTTCCGCCTATAATTTTGCCGTTCACTTCTGGACTGAATTCTATCACATTGCATAGTCTCAGGTGCCTGTTCAGAAGACACCGCCAACTGGTGCACGGGTTTGCGCTCCCGTAAACGCCGATCAATCTGAATGGCCATAGCCATAGACTCATTCAGACCTGTAGGCGTAGGGAACCCCACCATAATATCCTTAATGGCCTCAGAAAGACCATTTCTGAAGTTTGCAGCCAGGGCGCACTCATTCCACTGAGTAAGCACCGACCATTTCCGAAATTTTTGACAATATATTTCCGCTTCATCATGCCCCTGAGAGAGGGCTAACAAAGCCTTTTCAGCCTGAATCTCCAGGTTGGGTTCCTCATAGAGCAATCCCAATGCCAGAAAAAACGCATCCACACTGAGCAATGCAGGATCCCCTGGTGCCAATGCAAATGCCCAATTCTGAGGGTCGCCCCGCAGGAAAGATATTACAATCCTGACCTGTTGAGCAGGGTCTCCAGAGGAGCGAGATTTTAAAGAAAGAAACAATTTACAATTGTTCCTGAAATTCAGGAAGGTAGATCTATCTCCAGAGAAGAACTCTGGAATAGGAATTCTAGGTTCAGACATGGGAGTGTGAACAACAAAATCCTGTATGTTTTAAACTTTTGCCGCGAGATTACTCAGGCTGGAAGCCAAACTCTGGACATCCATGTTAAACAGCTAAGATCAGAGCCATTCAAGGGTTAAGAGGAGGTAAGAAGCAGCTAGACAGCAATTAAGGGCTAGGCAGCAAAACTCTGAAGGGAAAAAAAAAAAAAATTTCCCTTAAACACTTCTTTTTCTCCTGCTTCAGCCCAAACAATTAACACTTAGTGGGCCGGCTATACTGTCATGAATCCCCAATGGCTAGGGATAGCACAGGACAAGCAAGGTACAAATAAATAACGGACGAGCTCTAGGGTGATGGAACCTGGGCTGACCGCTGCCCTACGCCTGACAAACGCAACTAGAGATAGCCAGGGAGCGTGCCTACGTTGGTTCTAGACGCCACGCACCAGCCTAAGAGCTAACTAGTACTGCAGAGAAAATAAAGACCTCACTTGCCTCCAGAGGGATGAACCCCAAAAGGTATAGTTGCCCCCCACATGTATTGACGGTGAAATGAGAGGAAGGCACACACATAGAGATGATATATATAGGTTTAGCAAATTGAGGCCCGCTGTAAACTAGAAAGCAGAACGATACAAAAGGGGTCTGAGCGGTCAGCAAAAAACCCTAATCAAAAAACCATCCTGAGATTACAAGAACCCATGTGCCAACTCATGGCACATGGGGAGAACCTCAGTCCACTAGAGCTACCAGCTAGCATAGAGACATAATAAGCAAGCTGGACAAAAAAAACAAACAACTGAAAATCAGCACTTAGCTTATCCTGAAAGATCTGGGAGCAGGTAGGCAGGAACCAAACAGAGCACATCTGAATACATTGATAGCCGGCAAGGGAATGACAGAAAGGCCAGGTAAAATAGGAAACACCCTGCCTCTGATGGACAGGTGGAAACCAAAGGCCGCAACCCACCAAAGTCACCCAGTACCAGCAGTAACCACCAGAGGGAGCCCACAAACAGAATCCACAACACCGGATGCCACGGCCATCTTGGATCCGGGCCTGCTGCAGGGAGGAGGAGATAAGACACCCTCGGAGCATCGCGTTGCTCTAGGGGTCTCAGGGAAGCATGCAGGGAGCCCTCTCCCTGCGCGATGTGCTATGATCTGGTGGCCTAGGAGCAGCATGAGACGTACTCTGGAGAAGGTGGTACCTGTACTGACCGCAGACCCTGAACTTAACACCGCAACTAGAAGTAGCCGTGGAATGTACCTAACACTCCCTAGACATCTCGACACAGCCGGAGGACTAAATACCCCTAGAGATAGAAAAGGGAAAACTATCTTGCCTCAGAGAAAATCCCCAAAGGATAGACAGCCCCCCACAAATATTGACTGTGAGAGGAGAGGGAAATAACATACGCAGACTGAAATCAGGATTTAGCAAAGGAGGCCACTCTAGCTAAATAGAAAGGATAGGACAGAGTACTATGCGGTCAGTATTAAAACACTAGAAAATATCCACCACAGAAAATACAAAATCTCCACATGTAACTAAAGATATGGAGGGTATATCTGCATCTCCAGAGATACCAGCTTGGCTGAACAAATCCTTATGCAGACCAAGCTGGACAAGACAAAAACATGGAAAAGAACTGAACAATAAAGCCCACAGCATGTGGACTGCAAAAAACAAAGGCAGAACTTATCTTTGTTGAAATGAACAGCAAAGCAGGAGAGACCAGGCAGGGATGTGAATCCTCCAGGAACAATGGACAACTGGCACTGACTAAATGGTCAAGCAAGACTAAATAGCCCAGTCAAAATTGCAATAAGTGGACACACCTGATGAATGCAGCGATCCAAAGACAGCAGCGCTACCACTTATAACCACCGGAGGGAGCCCAAGAGCAGAATTCACAACAGTACCCCCCCCCTCGAGGAGGGGTCACCGAACCCTCACCAGAGCCCCCAGGCCGATCAGGACGAGCCAAATGAAAGGCACGAACCAAATCGTCAGCATGAACATCGGAGGCAACAACCCAAGAATTATCCTCCTGGCCATAACCCTTCCATTTGACAAGATACTGAAGCTTTCGCCTCGAAATACGAGAATCCAAAATCTTCTCAACCACATACTCCAACTCCCCATCAATATACACCGAGGAAGGAGGATCAACAGAGGGAACAACGGGCACCACATATTTCCGCAACAAAGATCTATGAAAAACATTATGGATGGAAAAAGATGCTGGAAGGGCCAAACGAAAAGACACAGGATTGATAATCTCAGAAATCCTATAAGGACCAATAAACCGAGGCTTGAACTTAGGGGAAGAAACCTTCATAGGAACATGACGGGAAGACAACCAGACCAAATCCCCAACCCGAAGCCGGGAACCAACACACCGACGACGGTTAGCAAAACGCTGAGCCTCCTCCTGAGACAACACCAAATTGTCCACAACATGAGCCCAAATTTGCTGCAACCTGTCAACCACAGAGTCCACCCCAGGACAATCAGAAGGCTCAACCTGCCCTGAAGAAAAACGAGGATGAAAACCAGAATTACAAAAGAAGGGTGAAACCAAGGTAGCAGAACTAGCCCGATTATTAAGGGCAAACTCGGCCACTGGCAAGAAAGCCACCCAATCATCCTGATCAGCAGACACAAAGCATCTCAAATAAGTTTCCAAAGTCTGGTTAGTTCGCTCGATTTGGCCATTTGTCTGAGGATGAAATGCGGAAGAAAATGACAAATCAATGCCCAGCCTAGCACAAAAGGCCCGCCAAAACCTAGAAACAAACTGGGAACCTCTATCGGACACAATATTCTCCGGAATGCCATGCAAACGAACCACATGCTCGAAAAACAACGGAACCAAATCAGAAGAGGAAGGCAATTTAGGCAAAGGTACCAAATGCACCATCTTAGAAAACCGGTCACAAACCACCCAGATAACCGACATCCTCTGGGAAACCGGAAGATCTGAAATAAAATCCATAGAAATATGCATCCAAGGCCTCTCAGGGACCGGCAACGGCAAAAGCAACCCACTAGCGCGGGAACAGCAAGGCTTGGCCCGCGCACAAGTCCCACAGGACTGCACAAAAGAACGCACATCCCGTGACAAAAAAGGCCACCAAAAGGACCTACCAACCAAATCTCTGGTACCAAATATCCCAGGATGGCCAGCCAACACAGAACAATGAACCTCAGAAATCACTTTACTAGTCCATCTGTCAGGAACAAACAGTTTCCCCACTGGACAGCGGTCAGGTTTATCAGCCTGAAATTCCTGAAGAACCCGTCGTAAATCAGGGGAGATGGCAGAAAGAATCACCCCTTCCTTCAGAATGCTGACCGGCTCAAGGACCCCAGGGGAATCAGGCAAAAAGCTCCTAGAGAGGGCATCAGCCTTAACATTCTTAGAACCCGGAAGATACGAGACCACAAAATCAAAACGGGAGAAAAACAGGGACCATCGGGCCTGTCTAGGATTCAGCAGTTTGGCAGACGCGAGGTAAATCAGATTCTTATGATCGGTCAAGACCACAATACGGTGCTTGGCCCCCTCAAGCCAATGTCGCCACTCCTCAAATGCCCACTTCATAGCCAGCAACTCACGATTGCCGACATCATAATTGCGTTCTGCAGGCGAAAACTTTCGAGAAAAGAAGGCACACGGTTTCATCAAGGAACCATCAGAATTCCTCTGAGACAAAACGGCCCCTGCCCCAATCTCAGAAGCGTCAACCTCCACCTGAAAAGGAAGAGAAACATCCGGCTGATGCAACACAGGGGCAAAAGTAAATCGGCGTTTAAGCTCCTGAAAGGAAGAAACAGCCGCAGAGGACCAATTTGTCACATCAGCGCCTTTCTTCGTCAAATCGGTCAGGGGTTTAACCACACTGGAGAAGTTGGCAATGAAACGGCGATAAAAATTAGCAAAGCCCAAACATTTCTGAAGGCTCTTCACGGATGTGGGCTGGATCCAATCATGAATGGCCTGAACCTTAACCGGATCCATTTCTATAGATGAGGGAGAAAAAATGAAGCCCAAAAAAGAAACCTTCTGTACTCCAAAAAGGCACTTGGACCCCTTCACAAACAAGGCATTATCACGAAGGATCTGAAATACCATCCTGACTTGTTTCACATGAGACTCCCAATCATCTGAAAAAATCAAAATATCATCCAAATATACAATCATGAATTTATCAAGATAATTCCGAAATATATCATGCATGAAGGACTGAAACACAGATGGAGCATTAGAGAGTCCGAATGGCATCACAAGGTATTCAAAATAGCCTTCGGGCGTATTAAACGCAGTTTTCCATTCGTCACCCTGCTTAATACGAACAAGATTATATGCCCCTCGAAGGTCAATCTTAGTAAACCAACTGGCCCCCTTAATCCTAGCAAACAAATCAGAAAGCAAAGGCAAAGGGTATTGGAATTTGACCGTGATCTTATTCAAGAGGCGATAATCAATACAGGGTCTCAAGGAGCCATCTTTCTTGGCAACAAAAAAAAAACCTGCTCCCAATGGTGAAGAAGATGGCCAAATATGCCCCTTCTCCAAAGACTCCTTAACATAACTCCGCATGGCGGCATGTTCTGGCACAGACAGATTGAAAAGTCGGCCCTTAGGGAACTTACAGCCTGGAATCAAGTCAATAGCACAATCACAGTCCCTATGCGGTGGAAGGGAACTGGACTTGGGCTCATTGAATACATCCTGGAAATCTGACAAAAACTCAGGAATTTCAGAAGAGGGGGAGGAGGAAATTGACATCAAAGGAACGTCACCATGAACCCCCTGACAACCCCAACTAGTCACAGACATAGATTTCCAATCCAATACCGGATTATGCACCTGTAACCATGGGTAACCCAGCACAATAGCATCATGCAAATTATGCAACACCAGAAAACGACAATCTTCCTGATGGGCTGGCGCCATGCACATGGTCAGCTGTGTCCAAAACTGAGGTTTATTTTTAGCCAACGGTGTAGCATCAATGCCCCTCAAAGGAATAGGACTCTGCAAAGGCTGCAAGGGGAAACCACAACGTCTGGCAAATTCTAAGTCCATTAAGTTTAAAGCGGCGCCTGAATCCACAAATGCCATGACAGGAAATGACGATAATGAGCAGATCAGGGTCACAGATAACAGAAATTTGGGTTGTACAGTACTGATGGTAATGGAACTTGCGATTCTCTTGGTACGCTTAGGACAATCAGAAATAACATGAGCAGAATCGCCGCAGTAAAGACACAACCTATTCTGACGTCTGAATCCTTGACGTTCAGCTCTAGACACAATCCTATCACACTGCATAGGCTCAGGACTCCGCTCGGAAGACAACGTCATAGTGTGCACAACTCTGCGCTCGCGCAAGCGCCGATCAATCTGAATGGCCAGAGACATAGAATCACTCAGACCAGCAGGCGTGGGGAACCCCACCATAACTTCCTTAACGGATTCAGAAAGACCCTTTCTGAAAATTGCCGCCAAGGCATCCTCATTCCATTTAGTCAGCACAGACCATTTTCTAAATTTCTGGCAATACGATTCTGCCGCTTCTTGACCCTGACACAGGGCCAACAAGGTCTTCTGTCATGTTCCCAATGGCAGGGAATTTAGCAACATAACACGGGCAAAAACAGGACGAGCTCTAGGGTGATGGAACCTGAGCTGACCGCGATCCTGAACCTCAACACTCAACTAACAGCAGCCGGGGAACGTTCCTGGGGGGACTCTAGACGTCTCGCGCCAGCCGGAGATCTAGCTACCCCTATCAGAAGAATCACAGACCTATCTTGCCTCCAGAGAAATATTCCCACAGAAATAGCAGCCCCCCACATATAATGATGGTGAAATGAGAGGAAGGCACAAACGTAGTTATGAAAACAGATTCAGCAAAATGAGGCCCGCTTAAGCTAGATAGCAGAGGATACAAAAGGTGAACTGCGCAGTCAGCTTAAAACCCTTCAAAATACCATCCTGAAATTACTTGAACTCATGTGCCAACTCATGGTACATGAGTGGTAATTTCAGCCCACTAGAGCAACCAGCAGCAGAGAATTACATATCTGCAAGCTGGACTAAAAACATGAAAGCAAACATGAAACAGGGAAATCCAGACTTAGCTTGTCTTGAAGGCCTAGGAGCAGGTAGCAAAGGTAACAGAGACACACTGATACATTGATAGCCGGCAAGGGAATGACAGGAAAGCCAGGTTAAATAGGAAACACCCAGCCTCTGATGGACAGGTGGAAACCAGAGACCGCAACCCACCAAAGTCACCCAGTACCAGTTGTAACCACCAGAGGGAGCCCAAAAACAGAATCCACAACAGTACCCCCCCCTTGAGGAGGGGTCACCGAACCCTCACGAGAACCCCCAGGGCGATCAGGATGAGCTCTATGGAAGGCGCGGACCAAATCAGTCGCATGAACATCAGAGGCGACCACCCAGGAATTATCCTCCTGACCATAACCCTTCCACTTAACCAAATACTGGAGTTTACGTCTGGAAACACGAGAATCCAAGATCTTCTCAACAACATACTCCAATTCTCCCTCCACCAGCACCGGAGCAGGAGGCTCAACCGAAGGAACAACGGGCACCTCATACCTCCACAATAACGACCGATGGAACACATTATGAATAGCAAACGATGCTGGGAGATCCAAACAAAAAGATACAGGGTTAAGAATCTCCAAGATCTTATAAGGACCGATGAACCGAGGCTTGAACTTAGGAGAAGAGACCTTCATAGGGACAAAACGAGAAGACAACCACACCAAGTCCCCAACAAGAAGTCGGGGACCCACGCGGCGACGGCGATTAGCAAACTGCTGAGCCTTCTCCTGAGACTTCAAATTGTCCACCACCTGATTCCAAATCTGATGTAGCCTGTCCACCACCACGTCCACTCCAGGACAATCCGAAGGCTCCACCTGACCAGAGGAAAAACGAGGATGAAACCCCGAATTACAAAAGAAAGGAGAAACCAAAGTAGCAGAACTAGCCCGATTATTAAGGGCAAATTCGGCCAGTGGCAAAAAGGCAACCCAATCATCTTGATCAGCAGAAACAAAACACCTTAAATAAGTTTCCAAGGTCTGATTAGTTCGCTCCGTCTGGCCATTCGTCTGAGGATGGAATGCAGACGAGAAAGACAAATTAATGCCCATCTTAGCACAAAACGTCCACCAAAATCTAGACACAAACTGGGATCCCCTGTCAGAAACGATATTCTCCGGAATCCCATGCAAACGAACCACGTTCTGAAAAAATAAAGGGACCAACTCAGAGGAGGAAGGCAACTTAGGCAAGGGTACCAAATGAACCATCTTAGAAAAGCGGTCACACACAACCCAGATAACGGACATTTTCTGTGAGACAGGGAGATCTGAAATAAAATCCATGGAAATGTGCGTCCAAGGCCTCTTCGGGATAGGCAATGATAACAACAACCCACTGGCCCGAGAACAGCAAGGCTTAGCCCGAGCACACACTTCACAAGACTGCACAAAGGTGCGGACATCCCTTGACAAGGAAGGCCACCAAAAAGACCTGGCCACCAAGTCTCTAGTACCAAATATTCCAGGATGACCAGCCAACACAGAAGAATGGACCTCGGAGATGACTCTACTGGTCCAATCATCCGGAACAAACAGTCTTTCTGGTGGACAACGATCAGGTTTATCCTCCTGAAACTCCTGCAATGCACGTCGCAAGTCTGGGGAGACGGCGGACAATATTACCCCATCCCTAAGGATACCAGTAGGCCCAGAGTCTCCAGGAGAGTCAGGCACAAAACTCCTGGAAAGAGCATCTGCCTTCACATTCTTTGAACCTGGCAGGTATGAAACCACAAAATTGAAACGAGAAAAAAACAACGACCAACGAGCCTGTCTAGGATTCAGACGCCTGGCAGACTCAAGGTAAATCAGATTTTTGTGATCAGTCAAGACCACCACACGATGTCTAGCACCCTCAAGCCAATGACGCCACTCCTCAAATGCCCACTTCATGGCCAAAAGCTCCCGATTACCCACATCATAATTGCGCTCGGCGGGCGAGAATTTTCTAGAAAAGAACGCACATGGCTTCATCACCGAGCCATCGGAACTTCTCTGTGACAAAACCGCCCCCGCTCCAATCTCGGAAGCATCAACCTCAACCTGAAAAGGAAGTGAAACATCTGGTTGACATAACACAGGAGCAGAAGAAAACCGGCGCTTAAGTTCCTGAAAGGCCTCCACAGCCGTAGGAGACCAATTAGCAACATCAGCACCCTTTTTAGTCAAATCAGTCAAAGGTTTAACAACACTGGAAAAATTAGTAATGAACCGACGATAAAAATTAGCAAAACCCAAGAACTTCTGAAGACTCTTAACAGATGTAGGTTGTGTCCAGTCACAAATCGCCTGAACCTTGATGGGATCCATCTCAATAGTAGAAGGAGAAAAAATGTACCCCAAAAAAGAAATCTTCTGGACTCCGAAGAGACATTTTGAGCCCTTCACAAACAGAGAATTGGCCCGCAGGACTTGAAACACCTTCCTGACCTGTAGAACATGAGACTCCCAGTCATCAGAAAACACCAAAATATCATCCAAATACACAATCATAAACTTATCCAGATATTCACGGAAAATATTGTGCATAAAGGACTGAAAGACTGAAGGAGCATTAGAAAGTCCAAAAGGCATTACCAAATACTCAAAATGGCCCTCAGGCGTATTAAATACGGTTTTCCACTCATCACCCTGCTTTATCCGCACAAGATTATACGCACCGCGAAGATCTATCTTAGTGAACCACCTAGCCCCCTTAATGCGAGCAAACAAATCAGTCAATAATGGCAATGGATACTGATATTTGACTGTAATTTTATTCAGAAGGCGATAATCTATACAAGGCCTCAGGGAACCATCTTTTTTTGCCACGAAAAAAAAACCTGCTCCCAGAGGGGACGAAGATGGACGAATATGTCCCTTTTCCAAGGACTCCTTAATATAATTCCGCATAGCAGTATGCTCTGGCACTGACAAATTAAATAAACGACCCTTAGGGAACTTACTGCCAGGAATTAATTCTATAGCACAGTCACAATCCCTATGAGGAGGGAGCGAATTGAGCTTAGGCTCCTCAAAAACATCCCGATAGTCAGACAAAAACGCAGGGACCTCAGAAGGAGTAGATGAAGCGATTGAAATCAGAGGTGCATCATCATGAACCCCCTGACATCCCCAGCTTAACACAGACATTGTTTTCCAATCCAGGACTGGATTATGAGTTTGTAACCATGGCAGCCCAAGCACTAGTACATCATGTAAATTATACAGTACAAGGAAGCGAATCACCTCCTGATGAACGGGAGTCATGCGCATGGTCACCTGTGTCCAGTACTGCGGTTTATTCATAGCCAATGGTGTAGAGTCAATTCCCTTCAAAGGAATAGGAACTTCCAGAGGCTCCAGACTAAAACCGCAGCGTTTGGCAAATGACCAATCCATAAGACTCAGGGCAGCGCCCGAATCCACATAGGCATTGACGGAAATGGATGACAGTGAACAAATCAGAGTTACAGACAAAATGAACTTAGACTGCAGAGTACTAATGGCAAAAGATTTATCAACCTTTTTTGTGCGTTTAGAGCATGCTGATATAACATGAGCTGAATCACCACAATAAAAACACAATCCATTTTTCCGCCTATAATTTTGCCGTTCACTTCTGGACTGAATTCTATCACATTGCATATTCTCAGGTGCCTGTTCAGAAGACACCGCCAACTGGTGCACAGGTTTGCGCTCCCGTAAACGCCGATCAATCTGAATGGCCATAGCCATAGACTCATTCAGACCTGTAGGCGCAGGGAACCCCACCATAATATCCTTAATGGCCTCAGAAAGACCATCTCTGAAGTTTGCAGCCAGGGCGCACTCATTCCACTGAGTAAGCACCGACCATTTCCGAAATTTTTGACAATATACTTCCGCTTCATCATGCCCCTGAGAGAGAGCTAATAAAGCCTTTTCAGCCTGAATCTCCAGGTTAGGTTCCTCATAGAGCAATCCCAGTGCCAGAAAAAACGCATCCACACTGAGCAATGCAGGATCCCCTGGTGCCAATGCAAATGCCAAATTCTGAGGGTCGCCCCGCAGGAAAGATATTACAATCTTGACCTGCTGAGCAGGGTCTCCAGAGGAGCGAGATTTCAAAGAAAGAAACAATTTGCAATTGTTCCTGAAATTCAGGAAGGTAGATCTATCTCCAGAAAAAAACTCTGGAATAGGAATTCTAGGTTCAGACATAGGAGTGTGAACAACAAAATCCTGTATGTTTTGAACTTTTGCAGCAAGATTATTCAGGCTGGAAGCCAAACTCTGGACATCCATGTTAAACAGCTAAGGTCAGAGCCATTCAAGGGTTAAGAGGAGGTAAGAAGCAGCTAGACAGCAATTAAGGGCTAGGCAGCAAAACTCTGAGGGGAAAAAAAAAAAAAATTCCCTTCAACACTTCTTTTTCTCCTGCTTCAGCCCAAACAATTAACACTTTGTGGGCCGGCTATACTGTCATGTTCCCAATGGCAGGGAATTTAGCAACATAACACGGGCAAAAACAGGACGAGCTCTAGGGTGATGAAACCTGAGCTGACCGCGATCCTGAACCTCAACACTCAACTAACAGCAGCCGGGGAACATTCCTGGGGGGACTCTAGACGTCTCGCGCCAGCCGGAGATCTAGCTACCCCTATCAGAAGAATCACAGACCTATCTTGCCTCCAGAGAAATATTCCCACAGAAATAGCAGCCCCCCACATATAATGACGGTGAAATGAGAGGAAGGCACAAACGTAGTTATGAAAACAGATTCAGCAAAATGAGGCCCGCTTAAGCTAGATAGCAGAGGATACAAAAGGTGAACTGCGCGGTCAGCTTAAAACCCTTCAAAATACCATCCTGAAATTACTTGAACTCATGTGCCAACTCATGGTACATGAGTGGTAATTTCAGCCCACTAGAGCAACCAGCAGCAGAGAATTACATATCTGCAAGCTGGACTAAAAACATGAAAGCAAACATGAAACAGGGAAATCCAGACTTAGCTTGTCTTGAAGGCCTAGGAGCAGGTAGCAAAGGTAACAGAGACACACTGATACATTGATAGCCGGCAAGGGAATGACAGGAAAGCCAGGTTAAATAGGAAACACCCAGCCTCTGATGGACAGGTGGAAACCAGAGACCGCAACCCACCAAAGTCACCCAGTACCAGTTGTAACCACCAGAGGGAGCCCAAAAACAGAATCCACAACAGTACCCCCCCCTTGAGGAGGGGTCACCAAACCCTCACGAGAACCCCCAGGGCGATCAGGATGAGCTCTATGGAAGGCGCGGACCAAATCAGTACCAGTAGTAACCACCAGAGGGAGCCCAAAAACAGAATCCACCACAGTCTTCTCAGCATGATCCACTGAATTAGGTTCATCATACAATAACCCTAGCGCTTGAAAAAAGGTGTCTACATTAAGCAAAGCAGGATTCCCAGATTCCAGGGAAAATGCCCAATCCTGAGGATCGCCACGCAGCAGAGAGATGACTATTTTAACCTGCTGGGTGGGATCACCAGAGGAACGGGGTTTCAGAGCAAAAAACAGTTTACAGTTATTTTTAAAGCTCAAAAATTTGGACCTGTCCCCAAAAAACAAATCAGGAGTTGGAATTCTAGGCTCTAAAACCGGAGTCTGAACGATATAATCGGAAATATCCTGTACTCTAGCAGCAAGTTGATCCACACGAGAAGCCAATCCCTGAACATCCATGCCAGCGCCAAACTCCTGAGCCACCCAGAGGTAAAAAGGGAAGAAAAGACACAACAGACTACAGAAAAAAAAATGGCTCAGCACTTTCCTTCCCTTCTTCTGAGATGCGATTAACTCATTGTTGGCCAGTTGTACTGTTATGATCTGGTGGCCTAGGAGCAGCATGAGACATACTCTGGAGAAGGTGGTACCTGTACTGACCGCAGACCCTGAACTTAACACCGCAACTAGAAGTAGCCGTGGAATGTACCTAACACTCCCTAGACATCTCGACACAGCCGGAGGACTAAATACCCCTAGAGATAGAAAAGGGAAAACTATCTTGCCTCAGAGAAAATCCCCAAAGGATAGACAGCCCCCCACAAATATTGACTGTGAGAGGAGAGGGAAATAACATACGCAGACTGAAATCAGGATTTAGCAAAGGAGGCCACTCTAGCTAAATAGAAAGGATAGGACAGAGTACTATGCGGTCAGTATTAAAACACTAGAAAATATCCACCATAAAGATATGGAGGGTATATCTGCATCTCCAGAGATACCAGCTTGGCTGAACAAATCCTTATGCAGACCAAGCTGGACAAGACAAAAACATGGAAAAGAACTGAACAATAAAGCCCACAGCATGTGGACTGCAAAAAACAAAGGCAGAACTTATCTTTGTTGAAATGAACAGCAAAGCAGGAGAGACCAGGCAGGGATGTGAATCCTCCAGGAACAATGGACAACTGGCACTGACTAAAGGGTCAAGCAAGACTAAACAGCCCAGTCAAAATTGCAATAAGTGGACACACCTGATGAATGCAGCGATCCAAGACAGCAGTGCTACCACTTAT
Organism: Ranitomeya variabilis; assembly: GCF_051348905.1. Classification (NCBI taxonomy): domain Eukaryota; kingdom Metazoa; phylum Chordata; class Amphibia; order Anura; family Dendrobatidae; genus Ranitomeya; species Ranitomeya variabilis. The sequence continues at coordinate 291,907,889 of NC_135235.1, forward strand.
AACCACCGGAGGGAGCCCAAGAGCAGAATTCACAACAGCGATGCTTCCCTATACTGCCGGAACACTGGGATCATGTTTGATCGCAGTGTGCCGGGGGTTAATGTGCCGGGGGTGGTCCGTGACCGCTCTTGGCACATAGTGCCGGATGTCAGCTGTGATAATCAGCTGACACCCGGCCGGGATCGGCCATGCTCCCCCCGTGAGCGCGGCCGATCGCATATGACGTACTATCCCGTCGGTGGTCATACGGGCCCACCCCACCTCGACGGGATAGTACGTCTAATGTCAGAAAGGGGTTAATACTGTGTATTGCACCCTCTAACATCAATGACAGCTTGAAGTCTTTTGTGGTAGTTGTGGTTGAGGTTCTTTATTTTCTCAGATGGTAAAGCTGCTCACTCTTCTTGGCAAAAAGCTTCCAGTTCCTGTAAATTCCTGGGCTGTCTAGGATGAACTGCATGCTTGAGATCTCCCCAGTGTAGCTCAATGATATTGAGGTCAGGAGAATGAGATGGCCACTCCAGAACCTTCACTTTGTTCTGCTGTAGCCAATGACAGGTCAACTTGGCCTTGTGTTTTGGATTGTTGTCATGTTGGAATGTCCAAGTATGTCCCATGCGCAGCTTCTGGGCTGATGAGTGCAAATTTTGTATCCTTTTGCCATTTTATACAGTTCAGTTACCTTTTCCCATAGATCCATTGACAATTCTTTTGTTTTCCTCATGACTCACAAAAAACCAATTAGAATATTCAACCAAGGTCCAAAAAACTAAGCAAAAACCAAAGAAAACCTTGTACCTTAACAGATCATAGATAAAACCAAATCTTTATTTCTCACTTTAAAACATTGAACAAACAATCAACATGCAAGCAACCTTGACTCATGACTCACAATCCAGAAACGTCAGTGGCTGGATGACAGATGCAAGAGTCTGTCTGGATCCCAGAAACTCACTCAGCTTTTATGCACACACACTGATTACAAGCAAACAGGTCACAGGTGAGGATGTTACCTTTAGTAGCCATTCAAACCCACTTGTGTAAACTTCTGTGAATATTATCAGGCCAAAATCACCAGGGTATGTGAACTTTTGATCAGGGTCATTTGGATGTTTTTGGTTGTCATTATCATTTAAAAAGAGAAAACACAGTAGTTTGACAATAAATGGCTTCAACCAACCACTAACCATGAGTGGAGAAAAAGGTTTGGTGTTATTCATATTCTCTAAAATGCCAAAAAAGCAAAATTTCTGCTGGGGTATGTAAACTTTTGAGCAGAACTGTATCTGTAGTTGAATTTAATGTGAACCTGATCTCTAAGCGGGTTTAGGTATTCTAAGCAGAGCTGCTTTTCTACTCTTAATCTGACGGTGCATGCTGGAGCTTGTGGTTCACCCCGTAAAATGAGTTCCTTTGACAAAGTCATGTAACTGATTGGGATTTTAATCTCATTGCTTTCATTTGCATTAAAGATGTACATCATAAAGACTAAAGTGAAAAGGAGACTCCCGAAGTAATTACATTAGTTAACAGGTAGAATTAATTCTGTTCACATTTTAACTCTATTAAGGTATTATGGAGGCATGTTAGCTATGCTTAATTACGTTTAATTACCGGGTTCACCTCCGATACTAAGCCTGTCATAACAAGAAAACCACCGACAATTAACCTGCTCACTTTGAAGAAGTCACCTGATGAAATGTTATAATATCCATGAACAATTTGCTGGTTTTCACAGCACATCTATAAAATCTGACTCATCCCTTAGTCAGATGGAAGGGGATATAAAGTATCATCACTCAGTGGGTGAAGCTACTGTTATGCATTTTTTTCAAAAAATTTTTTAACGGGTAGCCCAGTTAAATGTATTTTTTGAAAACATATGATAATCATGATAGTAAGAGATAGGATAATTGTTAGACATGAGCAAAAATGATTTTCAGGGCCCAGGATTCATTATATTGACCTGGGACTACTAACAGAAAAAAAGGAAGATTCTCCAGCAAATCATCATCAGGTAAGTAAAACTTGAAGTTTGTTTCACAAAAACATTAAAACCAGGAATAGCAGACATAACTACAGAGAAATTAAGCCACGACCAACTAGTTTCGGTATACAGCCTTAATCATGCTGATTAATCATGGAGTGCTGAGGTAAGAAGAGGCTGCTCACACTGCTGTCCACCCTGTCTATCTGATCTAATACTGGAGATACCAGAGGACAGAGATAAGAAGAGGCTGCTCACACTGCTGTCCTCCCTGTCTATCTGATCTAATACTGGAGATACTAGAGGATGGAGGTAAGAAGAAGCTACTCACACTGCTGTCCAGCCTGTTTGTCTGATTTAATACAGTCATTGCAACCAGAGTGATATAAAATGTTTATTTCTGTTAATGTTGATGATTATGGCTTACAGCCAATGAAAACCCAAAAGTCATTATCTCAGTAAATTAGAATAATTAACAAAAAACACCTGCAAAGGCTTCCTAAGCGCTTATAAAAGTCCCTTAGTCTGTTTCAGTAGGCTCCACAATCATGGGGAAAACTGCTGATTTGCCAGATGTCCAGAAGGCAGTCATTGACATACTCCACAAGGAGGATAAGCCACAAAAGGTCATTGGTAAAAAAGCTGGCTGTTCACAGAGTGCTGTATCCAGGCATATTAATGGAAAGTTGAGTGGAAGGAAAAAGTGTGGTAGAAAAAGGTGCACAAGCAAGCGGGATAACCGCAGCCTTGAAAGGATTGTTAAGAAAAGGCCATTTGTAATAATTATAGGGGATAACTCAGGAGACTCTTTGCATGGAACAAGACAACTACAGGACACAGTTTTATAAGTGGTAAAGTCTATATTATCACACTGTGATTCAAACAGGTGCAGAGAGAAACTCAAGTCCACAACACTTGGTGCAAATATTAAACGCAGCTTAGCAGTCTATAGGAAACTTCAGAGGAAAATGCAATCAAGCAGAAAGTCTATGAAGCACAGTTAGTCTTGAGGATACATGACACGAATAATCCTTGTCTTAGTCCAAACACAGATAGATAAGCTTATAAGGCAGTTCAAATCATATCTTAGCTCAACCAGGGCCTGGTTAATAGTCTCAGGTTTTTGCAGAGCAGAAACAGCTTACATGTCCAGCAAATGCTGATGGAAGTAAACACGAGCAGCAGATGAAGGAGGATTACTGGAAACTGGTGTATGCAGCAGGAACTCAGAGCAGAGTAGCAGGATAACCCCACAGGTTCACAGGAGCAGGTATATAGCCAGGGAGTAATCAGAGGTCAGGAGCTGGATGCAAGGCAGAATACTCTAGCACAGACTGAAGGCTGGGGTGGAGTCTTATAGCAGGAAGACAAAGTGCACATGAGACCAAAGACGCCATCTTGGAAAAGGGCAGTAATGCACAAAAGGTAAAACATGTTCAGAGTCCTGACACCATTCCAAAATTTGGGGGAGATTCACAAGGAGTGGACTGCTGCTGGAGTCATTGCTTCAAGAGCCACCACACACAGACATATCCAGGACATGGGCTACAAGTGTCACATTCCTTGTGTCAAGCCACTCATGACCAATAGACAACGCCAGAGTCTTAGAGAAAAAGAACTGGACTGTTGCTCACGCTCAGTGGTCCAAGGTGTTTTCAGATGAAAGTACATTTTATATTTCATTTGGAAATAAAGGTCCCAAAGTCTGGAGGAAGAATGGAGAGGAACACAATCCAAGCTGCTGGACCAAGTATTGAGTGCATTTACTGAACACACATTTCAATAGGACAGCAATTCAGATTTTTAAATCATTTTTCAAGCTGGTGTTATAAAGTATTCTATTTTACTGAGATAATGACATTTGGGTTTTCATTGGCTGTAAGCCACAATCATCAACATGAACGAAAATAAACACTTGAAATAGATCACTCTGCTTGCAATGACTCTATATAATATATGAGTTTTACTTTTTGTATTGAAGAACTAAAATAAATTAGCTTTACGATGATATTCTGATTTTGTGAGAAGCACCTGTATGTCTTATGCACACCAATTAATGGTGAACTTGTTCTTTGAGGAGCACGAAGATCCCCAGTTAGATACTGGATTGCTGGAGTTCCTTCACGGATAGCCTTCTGGAGACAATCTTGATATGCACTCTTCTACGTCAGACAGACACAGGTGACTCCTAGTCTATTTTCATCAGCGACCTTACAGCTTACAATAATGCAACCAAATACGTCTGACGTGAATCACCCTAATTTTCCTAGAATTTTAAATATGTATGATCAAAAACGCTACAGACATGTTTACCTTACAGGTCACCGACCATCAGGAATGCAAGTCAACTGCGTCACCGTGTCATACAGACACACAAACGCTAGCGGAAAAAATATAAAAAAGTCGCCTATTCTATGTTGCCCGAAGCTTTTCTCATTTAAATTTGTCATAACCTGTAATGTCAATATTGGCTTAAACTTTGCATGCGCCAAGTAGGACGTACTCATAGTACACCGAGGTCTGGTGCAAAGTATGGAATTCCCAAGGGGTCCACATAACTTCAAGATCAATTGATACTCTCAGTAAACAGGCTTCTACCTGAGTCTAGTCAAACCCACTCAACCAGAAATGTAGAAGGTCAACAATATTTGCAGTGGACCCTGTACTACACTGGTAACTGACGACATTACAGACAGTGAAATGTGCACAGATCTCAGTAATCCCTGAAAGCCCTTGTCTTTACCAGGACAGCCGTGCGTTAATGACATAGGCTTACGACTCTACAGTCTGGTGTCATTCTTTGAAGGATAAGGGTTGGCGTAAGGCAACAACAACGTTAATGGCAAATAACCGCATCATGTAGCATTGCTTTCATTGTGTAGGACCTCCCCATGTTAAATGCCCCATGGAGCTCACATTGTGTTTTGAAGAAGTTGGAAGTGGTGAAGGTGACTCTTCTCAGTATCTGCTAAAAACACAAGGGGGTTATGTAAAGGGAATCCTGTTTACATGTGATGGTAAGTAATGTACGTAATCGTATTCTTTGTCTCTTTTTTTTCTCAGAAAGTATTTCAGAAAGGGAAAAACTGGTTATGATTATTAAGAGTGAATAGTTTGGGTTATAATAACTCCTTGTCGCAGACAGTGCAAGTGAATAGGCAGCAATTACATTTTATGAACAAAACATATAACTTTATGGTCTGCAAACTGTGTCTCTCCAGCCATTATGGAGCTCCAAATCCTAGCATAGCTGCAGCTATAGGGTGTATTTAGGTAGGCATCTCATTTTGGGTAACTGAGGTTCCTGTACTATTTTTTACATTCATTTTTGACCACTCAGTGCTTAATAAACACAGTAACAAACCATTAATGTGCCTGTGGGGCATATTGAGATAGATATCACATTTTGGACATCTTAGGTTCTTTGCATTGTTCTTGACATTGAGAACTGTCGGGGCATATTGAAGACCATAGACCACTACTAACAAGGCTATGGGGCTATCATTATGTAAATATCTCACATTGGGCATCTAAGGTTCCTTACTAACATTGCTGCAAGCTGTGACATAACATGGTGGGTCCAGAGGAGCAGTTTCCCCAGGCGTCAAAGTTCTATGGAGGCACAAATATTGACCCCTTTTATTGTCAAATGAGTGGTGCTATCAAACGCCACTTCTACTGAGCAGTGCAGTGATTGCCAGCATAGCATTGCCTATGCAGAGCACAACACTTAAAGAGGTTATCCGTGAGTGACCATTTTTTTTATTCCAAGGGCTAAAGTACTAACAAACAGCAAGTTGCTACCGACCTGCCTATTGTGCCCAAAGCCGATTTCCACTGACACAGAGCAGTCATCAGCTTCCGCTGGCATCAAGTTGGAGCAGTGGCTTCTCTTCCACTTAGCTCTGTTGATGGGGTGTGACTGCTGATGTCATGCTGATTGACAATCGACTCCCTGCTGCCTAACTGCTGGGAGCCTACTGTCAATCAGTATGACATCGACAGAGCAGCTCAGAAGAGGAAGAGCTACTCTGTTGATGTGGATGAACTGCCTCGCCAGGAGCAGCAGTCAATGACCACTCTGCGCCAGCGCTGGGTAGAACAGGCAGGTAGTTAGAAACTACCTCCCTGTCAGTTTTAGGCCCATAGTAAAAAATAAAATAGTCTTGGCTAAATCTTTTAAGATGGGTTTGTCATGGTCTGCTGTGCTCTACATTAGCAGTGACTGAGATAGCAAAGGCTGATAAATAAACACAGCATAGAACCATATGTGCTGTATTACTAATAACTGGTTTTATGTTTTTACACTTGTTTTAACCCAAGAAGGGATAGGACAAGGTTTAGGCTTAAGGTTAGGGCTAGAAATAGCGCTAGGGTAGGAAGTATAGTTCTGGATATCGTTAGGAATAGGACAAGGGTAATAAAATTGTTGTACAAACAAATTAATAAAAAGTAAATGATAATTTTTTTGTTTTTAACATTGAATTTTTAATTTCAGCAAAAAGCAGAGAACAATTATGGGGTCAAATTTCATATCATAATTATATCAGTATTTTCCTCAAAATACATGTGATTTGGGGACAAGTGATTAAAAAGCGAACTGATGTATGGGACACAAGGTTCATGAGTTAGAGGGCAAAAAATACTTGCCTTGACCTGTGCACTGGGAGACCACCAAACGCCACCAGATGTAGGGCATATAGAGGTAAATATCTCAGTCTGGGTATCTCAGATTACTTGTGCATTCCTCAACACTGGAGAGAACCATAGCATACCATTAAAGGGTTATGCTCACCATACAATCGTCAAAAGAGGCTTAAGATATCCAAATCCCGCCAAATTTCCATGCCAGAGGCTTGTGTATATCTTGTTGGTCTGAAGAAATGTGTGTAGTTCCCTTTTTCCAGGTCCTGCATGCTTCGTAGATAATCACTATTCTTCCATTGTGGCAATCTAGTTTCTGTGCAGTGAGACGGCACATGCACATTTTTTGCCATACTTATTGCACAATCTGGACAAGTTATAAAGAACACATCCAAAAAAGTGTGCAATTGTGTGCAATATATATATGGCAGTGCGGTGGCTCAGTGGTTAGTACTGTACTATGTATAGGGCAGCATGGTGGCTCAGTGGTTATCACTGTATTATATATATGGCAATACGATGGCTCAGTGGTTAGTACTGTACTACATATAAGGCAGCATGGTGGCTCAGTGGTTATCACTGTACTATATATATGTCAGTGCAGTGGCTCAGTGGTTAGTACTGTACTATGTATGGAGCAGCATGGTGGCTCAGTGGTTATCACTATATTATATATAGGGCAGTACAGTGGCTCAGTGGTTAGTACCGTACTATGTATAGGGCAGCATGGTGGCTCAATGGTTGACACTGTATGGTGGCTCAGTGGTTAGCCTTGCAGCGCTGGGGTCCTGGGCTCAAATCCCACCAAAAGACAACATCTACGAGGAGTTTGTATGTTCTCCCTGTGTATGCGTGGGTTTCCTCCGGGTTCCTCCCACACTCCAGAGACATACTGATAGGGAATCTAGATTATGAGCCCCAATGGGGACAGCGATGATGATGCCTGTAAAGCGCTGCGGAATATGATGGCGCTATATAAAAAAATACAGGGAATAAATTTAATTCTTCTAAAAACCAATTTGACTCTGTCCCTTGCTTTTTCGCATTGTACGAGGAACTGGATATCCATTTAGTGAAGTTGTTACCTGGGAGTGGTTTACGTCTTTCATTCTTATGCCTTTTTTATACTATGGAAAAGCACAATGGAAGGGAATACTATGGAGAAAGTTGCGCGCCATGGTTACTTTTTAAGTGAGTTTTCGCCTGCCCTGCTGTCATCAAAAATCTTTAGTGGCGGATTTGCTCTGTAACTCGATTCTCTACGGTTTTCCTATCACTTAAGAAGCCATCGCACAGAAGAGTGAAATTCTTCATCTTTGTTTCATTTTTATAAGACGTTAATTTGAGACGACGTGTTAACACCTGGCTGTCGTTACTGCATGAATTGCGCCGCCGTCTGCACAGATCAACTCAACGCGTGTTGCAGAGTGATAATCTGTCAGGTATAGATTATAGATACAATACGGTTTACACCATCCCGTGGCTTATACTTACTAAGCAAATAGAGCGCTGATCCCATTGAGCACAATTAACAGGAGTGATGGAATCGCTGTAACAACACGCTCAATTCACAAGTAATAACAATATCATTATATGGTTTTATGACCAAATCGTTCCTCCAGGCTGGCTGGGTAGTCAGGGTGTTCCTAGGTGGAATGTGACCAGGTTTCAACCACTGTCTGTCGTCTCAGCACGCTCTTTGCTTGCAACTTAATAATGTCAATCACTTAGTGATGTTATAAAATGTAAATCTTCATTTCGGGCCGCGAGCCATATTACTAAAGCAGTAGTGTAGCCATGGAAGCCTGGAGCCTAAAGGGAAATCCCAATGATTTTGGCTTGAGTGTTGGAGCGCTGACTCAAATTTATTGGCAAAGGGAAGGTCTAGTAGTCAATTCCCATACCTGTTATTTCCAGAGGAGCCTTGATTACCATTCTGCAGGATATAACATGAGTAATAACCAGTGTTCTTTATTAAGGAGTATGCACACCTTTGTAACCACCCTTTTATTACCCTGATGTATCCAAAACAAAAAAAAAAATCCATAAGTTTTTTCAAATTACCTTAAAATTAAAATTCTGCTGCTATTTGATGTATAAAGCTGCTGTGCAGTTCCATGTGTCTCCATGGTAACAGACTACAACAAAGACTGTGTAGTCTGATATAGCAGTCATACTCTGTATTTTCTGTCCTCTACTCTTTTGGCCTTATTTATCAAAATTTCCTAAAAGAAAAACTATATTTATTGCCCACACCAACATATCAAAGCTCAGATTTCATTTCGTAAAGTGATCCGATACAATAAAAGTTATGTTGTGATTTATTTCTATAGGCAATAAATCCTGTTTTTCTTCTATTAGGTGGTTTTGACAAATCTGCTGTTCTCAGGCCTGTGTATCCCTGATGAAAACACCATTACCACTGTAGCCAATCAGTGATCAGCTGCAGCCTTCACCTTTCTGTGTGGATGGTAGAACCTCTTATGTTTATTAGTTAGGACATACGGTAAATATAAGATAGGTAGGGGATAACTTACTGCCCACTAGAACCCCAGCGATCCCCAGAACAGTGACTGCTAAAAGGAGAAGTAGGGGGTCCGGCCCCTTTCCTCACTTGTTAGTATTGACGCTGCCACTGGTGGTAACTATGGAGACCGCTGCTCAATCTGCTGCTGGCTGTGTTGTGTGCATGCGCACTCTTCTCTCGGTGAGCCGCGGGACCCTGAGGATAGGTTAAGATGAGGCATAGGCGGATTATAATGAGGGCAATCTGGGCTACCGCCCGAGGCCCATGACTCCGAGGGGGAACGGCACGGCCAGATTGCTATCAATACAATATATTGTGTGCCGCCATCAGCAGCGCACCTCTCTGCACAGTGAGCGTTCCTGCAGCTCCACAGCCGCAAAACAGAAAGGCAGCACAGCTCCAGGGGAGCTCCCTTTGCCTATTTTTGTGACGTATTTCGGCTGACAATGGCGCCTGCGCAAAGATGTCATCATACAGGCGCCAGCATGTACGTACTTGGATTTTACAAGTGGAGCTGCAGGGGGTGGTATGGAGAGGTAAGTATGAAAACATTTTTTTTTTTTTAAATAAAATGAATTAAATGGGGGTGGGGAACGGCAAATGATGACGAATTGAGGGTGGGGAACAGCAAATGATGTTAAATTGAGGGTGAGGGAGAGACAATGATAATGAAGAGAGGTTGGGGGTGGGAGAGAGAGAGGACATGAATTGGGGTGGAGGGGGCATGTAAATATTGCATAATGAAACAGGGGAGTGGGAGTTACAAAGTGGGGGTGTTGAGGATGCAGGAGTGTGACTGGTAATGAATTGGGGGAAAGAGTAAAGGTTCTAATTAATTTATATATTTATTGGGTGGGGAAAAGTGGCCATTCATAGTTAGTGGGGGGCACAGTGGTGGATTATCAATTTACATTTGTAATGGTGGGCTGCATAATAACCAGTTATATTTTAATGGTGGGTGCACGTCTGTATTCAACGGCACAGTGCATTAGACAAATGTGTACACATACGTAACTGTTGTGGATTCTGTTTTTGGGCTCCCTCTGGTGGTTACAACTGGTACTGGGTGACTTTGGTGGGTTGCGGTTTGTGGTTTCCACCTGTCCATCAGAGGCTGGGTGTTTCCTATTTAACCTGGCTTCCCTGTCATTCCCTTGCCGGCTATCAATGTTCTCAGATGTTCTCAGTTTGGTTCTGACTACCTGCTTCCAGATCTCTCAGGATAAGCTAAGTTATGCTTTTCAGTTGTTTTGTTTTTTGTCCAGCTTGCTAAATATTATTCTATGCTAGTTGGAAGCTCTAGTGGGCTGAGGTGCTCCCCATGTGCCATGAGTTGGCACATGGGTGCTTGTAATCTCAGGATGGTTTTTGATTAGGGTTTTTTGCTGACCGCTCAGACCCCTTTTGTATCCTTCTGCTTTCTAGTTATAGCGGGCCTCGTTTTGCTAACTCTATTTTCATATCTATGTGCGTGCCTTCCTCTCATTTTCACCGTCAATACATGTGGGGGGCAACTATACCTTTGGGGTTTATTTCTCTGGAGGCAAGTTAGGTCTTTATTTTCTCTGCAGTGCTAGTTAGCTCTTAGGCTGGCGCGTGGCGTCTAGAATCAACGTAGGCACGCTCCCTGGCTATTTCTAGTTGTGTTTGTCAGGAGTAGGGCAGCGGTCAGCCCAGGTTCCATCACCCTAGAGCTCGTCCGTTATTTTAGTTATTTTTGCTTGTCCAGTGCGATCCCCTAGCCATTGGGATCCATAACAGTATAGCCGGCCTACAAAGTGTTAATTGTTTGGGCTGAAGCAGGAGAAAAAGAAGTGTTGAAGGGAAATTTTTTTTTTTTTTTCCCCTCAGAGTTTTGCTGCCTAGCCTTTAATTGCTGTCTAGCTGCTTCTTACCTCCTCTTAACCCTTGAATGGCTCTGACCTTAGCTGTGTAACATGGATGTCCAGAGTTTGGCTTCCAGCCTGAATAATATCGCTGCAAAAGTTCAAAACATACAGGATTTTGTTGTTCACACTCTTATGTCTGAACCTAGAATTCCTATTCCAGAGTTTTTTTCTGGAGATAGATCTACCTTCCTGAATTTCAGGAACAATTGCAAATTGTTTCTTTCTTTGAAATTTCGCTCCTCTGGAGACCCTGCTCAGCAGGTCAAGATTGTAATATCTTTCCTGCGGGGCGACCCTCAGAATTGGGCATTTGCATTGGCACCAGGGGATCCTGCATTGCTCAGTGTGGATGCGTTTTTTCTGGCACTGGGATTGCTCTATGAGGAACCTAACCTGGAGATTCAGGCTGAAAAGGCTTTATTAGCCCTCTCTCAGGGGCATGATGAAGCGGAATTATATTGTCAAAAATTTCGGAAATGGTCGGTACTTACTCAGTGGAATGAGTGCGCACTGGCTGCAAACTTCAGAGATGGTCTTTCTGAGGCCATTAAGGATATTATGGTGGGGTTCCCTGCGCCTACAGGTCTGAATGAGTCTATGACTATGGCCATTCAGATTGATCGGCGTTTGCGGGAGCGCAAACCTGTGCACCAGTTGGCGGTGTCTTCTGAACAGGCACCTGAGACTATGCAATGTGATAGAATTCAGTCCAGAAGTGAACGGCAAAATTATAGGCGGAAAAATGGATTGTGTTTTTATTGTGGTGATTCAGCTCATGTTATATCAGCATGCTCTAAACGCACAAAAAAGGTTGATAAATCTTTTGCCATTAGTACTCTGCAGTCTAAGTTCATTTTGTCTGTAACTCTGATTTGTTCACTGTCATCCATTTCCGTCGATGCCTATGTGGATTCGGGTGCTGCCCTGAGTCTTATGGATTGGTCATTTGCCAAACGCTGCGGTTTTAGTCTGGAGCCTCTGGAAGTTCCTATTCCTTTGAAGGGAATTGACTCTACACCATTGGCTATGAATAAACCGCAGTACTGGACACAAGTGACCATGCGCATGACTCCCGTTCATCAGGAGGTGATTCGCTTCCTTGTACTGTATAATTTACATGATGTACTAGTGCTTGGTCTGCCATGGTTACAAACTCATAATCCAGTCCTGGATTGGAAAACAATGTCTGTGTTAAGCTGGGGATGTCAGGGGGTTCATGATGATGCACCTCTGATTTCAATCGCTTCATCTACTCCTTCTGAGGTCCCTGCGTTTTTGTCTGACTATCGGGATGTTTTTGAGGAGCCTAAGCTCAATTCGCTCCCTCCTCATAGGGATTGTGACTGTGCTATAGAATTAATTCCTGGCAGTAAGTTCCCTAAGGGTCGTTTATTTAATCTGTCAGTGCCAGAGCATACTGCTATGCAGAATTATATTAAGGAGTCCTTGGAAAAGGGACATATTCGTCCATCTTTGTCCCCTCTGGGAGCAGGTTTTTTTTTCCGTGGCTAAAAAAGATGGTTCCTTGAGGCCTTGTATAGATTATCGCCTTCTGAATAAGATTACAGTCAAATATCAGTATCCATTGCCATTATTGACTGATTTGTTTGCTCGCATTAAGGGGGCTAGGTGGTTCACTAAGATAGATCTTCACGGTGCGTATAATCTTGTGCGGATAAAGCAGGGTGATGAGTGGAAAACTGCATTTAATACGCCTGAGGGCCATTTTGAGTATTTGGTAATGCCTTTTGGACTTTCTAATGCTCCTTCAGTCTTTCAGTCCTTTATGCACAATATTTTCCGTGAATATCTGGATAAGTTTAAGATTGTGTATTTGGATGATATTTTGGTGTTTTCTGATGACTGGGAGTCTCATGTTCTACAGGTCAGGAAGGTGTTTCAAGTCCTGCGGGCCAATTCTCTGTTTGTGAAGGGCTCGAAATGTCTCTTCGGAGTCCAGAAGATTTCTTTTTTGGGGTACATTTTTTCTCCTTCTACTATTGAGATGGATCCCGTCAAGGTTCAGGCGATTTGTGACTGGACACAACCTACATCTGTTAAGAGTCTTCAGAAGTTCTTGGGTTTTGCTAATTTTTATCGTCGGTTCATTGCTAATTTTTCCAGTGTTGTTAAACCTTTGACTGATTTGACTAAAAAGGGTGCTGATGTTGCTAATTGGTCTCCTACGGCTGTGGAGGCCTTTCAGGAACTTAAGCGCCGGTTTTCTTCTGCTCCTGTGTTATGTCAACCAGATGTTTCACTTCCTTTTCAGGTTGAGGTTGATGCTTCCGAGATTGGAGCGGGGGCGGTTTTGTCACAGAGAAGTTCCGATGGCTCGGTGATGAAGCCATGTGCGTTCTTTTCTAGAAAATTCTTGCCCGCCGAGCGCAATTATGATGTGGGTAATCGGGAGCTTTTGGCCATGAAGTGGGCATTTGAGGAGTGGCGTCATTGGCTTGAGGGTGCTGGACATCGTGTGGTGGTCTTGACTGATCACAAAAATCTGATTTACCTTGAGTCTGCCAGGCGTCTGAATCCTAGACAGGCTCGTTGGTCGTTGTTTTTTTCTCGTTTCAATTTTGTGGTTTCATACCTGCCAGGTTCAAAGAATGTGAAGGCAGATGCTCTTTCCAGGAGTTTTGTGCCTGACTCTCCTGGAGACTCTGGGCCTACTGGTATCCTTAGGGATGGGGTAATATTGTCCGCCGTCTCCCCAGACTTGCGACGTGCATTGCAGGAGTTTCAGGCGGATAAACCTGATCGTTGTCCACCAGAAAGACTGTTTGTTCCGGATGATTGGACCAGTAGAGTCATCTCCGAGGTCCATTCTTCTGTGTTGGCTGGTCATCCGGAAATATTTGGTACTAGAGACTTGGTGGCCAGGTCTTTTTGGTGGCCTTCCTTGTCAAGGGATGTGCGCACCTTTGTGCAGTCTTGTGAAGTGTGTGCTCGGGCTAAGCCTTGCTGTTCTCGGGCCAGTGGGTTGTTGTTATCCTTGCGTATCCCGAAGAGGCCTTGGACGCACATTTCCATGGATTTTATTTCAGATCTCCCTGTCTCACAGAAAATGTCCGTTATCTGGGTTGTGTGTGACCGCTTTTCTAAGATGGTTCGTTTGGTACCCTTGCCTAAGTTGCCTTCCTCCTCTGAGTTGGTCCCTTTATTTTTTCAGAACGTGGTTCGTTTGCATGGGATTCCGGAGAATATCGTTTCTGACAGGGGATCCCAGTTTGTGTCTAGATTTTGGCGGACGTTTTGTGCTAAGATGGGCATTAATTTGTCTTTCTCGTCTGCATTCCATCCTCAGACGAATGGCCAGACGGAGCGAACTAATCAGACTTTGGAAACTTATTTAAGGTGTTTTGTTTCTGCTGATCAAGATGACTGGGTTGCCTTTTTGCCACTGGCCGAATTTGCCCTTAATAATCGGGCTAGTTCTGCTACTTTGGTTTCTCCTTTCTTTTGTAATTCGGGGTTTCATCCTCGTTTTTCCTCTGGTCAGGTGGAGCCTTCGGAGTGTCCTGGAGTGGACGTGGTGGTGGACAGGCTACATCAGATTTGGAATCAGGTGGTGGACAATTTGAAGTTGTCTCAGGAGAAGGCTCAGCAGTTTGCTAATCGCCGTCGCCGCGTGGGTCCCCGACTTCGTGTTGGGGACTTGGTGTGGTTGTCTTCTCATTTTGTCCCTATGAAGGTCTCTTCTCCCAAGTTCAAGCCTCGGTTCATCGGTCCTTATAAGATCTTGGAGATTCTTAACCCTGTATCTTTTCGTTTGGATCTCCCAGCATCGTTTGCTATTCATAACGTGTTCCATCGGTCGTTATTGCGGAGGTATGAGGTGCCCGTTGTTCCTTCGGTTGAGCCTCCTGCTCCGGTGCTGGTGGAGGGAGAATTGGAGTATGTTGTTGAGAAGATCTTGGATTCTCGTGTTTCCAGACGTAAACTCCAGTATTTGGTTAAGTGGAAGGGTTATGGTCAGGAGGATAATTCCTGGGTGGTCGCCTCTGATGTTCATGCGACTGATTTGGTCCGCGCCTTCCATAGAGCTCATCCTGATCGCCCTGGGGGTTCTCGTGAGGGTTCGGTGACCCCTCCTCAAGGGGGGGGTACTGTTGTGGATTCTGTTTTTGGGCTCCCTCTGGTGGTTACAACTGGTACTGGGTGACTTTGGTGGGTTGCGGTTTGTGGTTTCCACCTGTCCATCAGAGGCTGGGTGTTTCCTATTTAACCTGGCTTCCCTGTCATTCCCTTGCCGGCTATCAATGTTCTCAGATCTTCTCAGTTTGGTTCTGACTACCTGCTTCCAGATCTCTCAGGATAAGCTAAGTTATGCTTTTCAGTTGTTTTGTTTTTTGTCCAGCTTGCTAAATATTATTCTATGCTAGTTGGAAGCTCTAGTGGGCTGAGGTGCTCCCCATGTGCCATGAGTTGGCACATGGGTGCTTGTAATCTCAGGATGGTTTTTGATTAGGGTTTTTTGCTGACCGCTCAGACCCCTTTTGTATCCTTCTGCTTTCTAGTTATAGCGGGCCTCGTTTTGCTAACTCTATTTTCATATCTATGTGCGTGCCTTCCTCTCATTTTCACCGTCAATACATGTGGGGGGCAACTATACCTTTGGGGTTTATTTCTCTGGAGGCAAGTTAGGTCTTTATTTTCTCTGCAGTGCTAGTTAGCTCTTAGGCTGGCGCGTGGCGTCTAGAATCAACGTAGGCACGCTCCCTGGCTATTTCTAGTTGTGTTTGTCAGGAGTAGGGCAGCGGTCAGCCCAGGTTCCATCACCCTAGAGCTCGTCCGTTATTTTAGTTATTTTTGCTTGTCCAGTGCGATCCCCTAGCCATTGGGATCCATAACACGTAACCTTTTTAATTTTCAGAAAACTGCAATGACCGAGTCTTGGCATAAGGACATCGACATTAAGGTTTGACAAGATGAACAATATGAAGGCTTGAAATCAGTCGAGACATCAGCGGTGAGTTACTGGATGTAAATATTTATTCTGTATAGGGGTATGTTTATATGGAGCGACCGGCGGCGCTAACGATCGCCAATTGATAAACCAGTCATTTACTGTGGTCTGTCTGTTTAAACACATTATTAAAGGGGTGGTCAGATTATACTTTATATATAATTATATTATATTATATTATAATCTAATCTTTTTCTAACATACTTAAATTAAAAAGTCCCCACCCTTTCCTCATAACACTGTCTAACTGCTTTATTTTTTTATTTTTTTCTACAACTTCCACTTTGATGACACTTCATTTCAGATCATACAGAGGAGGTGGGCATGTTCAGAGGTCAACCCGTGCCACTGCAGGAGACCTTATTTTTTTAGCCTGTATAAACTTCCCCTGATGAACCCCCCAAACGGGAGGGGAAACGCGTAGGGAAGACACCTTTTTGTTGGGGTGGCTATATTTGATCATGGGCATCATTAAACAGGCTCACACTTGGGTACTGCCCTTGTAAGGGCGGGAGTTGGATACAGAGGGCACGACAGGGTAAATAGGCCCCTATTGTCTCCCCCCCCCCTTTTTTTCTTTGTGGTCCGTTACTCTCCCAAGTTCCTGGCTGCGGACTTCAATACGTTACTGAAAATCTCTGAATACCAGGAAAACAACAACTTGGGTGAGATTGTGCCATTTTATTATAGTACACTGGGAATCATGAGCACTTTTATATGGTTATTTATGTCTTTTAGGTATACAAAATAAATGTTAAGTTTTAATTTTATTATGGTACTGGCTTTGCTGGATTTGGTTTGTTCATTTCAGAATCCCAGCATTAGTAGCTGCTGCAACCTGTTCCCCCCCTCTAAAACGAAGCGTCATCAGTAACATCCGTTTCAGGGTCTGGGCTAGTCCCTGCTCTACTGAGCATACAATGGGGAAAATAAGTATTTGATCCACTGCCGATTTTGCTACTTTTCCCACCTACAAAGAATGCAGAAGTCTGTAATTTTTATCGTAGGTACACTTTCCCTGTGAGAGACAGAAACTAAAAATAAAAAGACAGAAAATCACATTGTATGATTTTTAAATAATTAAATTGCATGGAATACGTATTTGATCAGCTACCAACCAGCAAGAATTCTGGCCCTCAGACATCTGTTAGTTTTTCCCTACTACTCTGCACTCATTACCTGTATTAATTGCACCTGTTTGAACTCGTTACCTGTATAAAAGACACCTGTCCACACACAATCAATCACACTCCAACCTCTAAACCATGGCCAAGACCAAAGAGCTGTCTAAGAACACCGGGGACAAAATTGTAGACCTGCACCAGGCTGGGATGGGCTATAGAATGGGCTATAGGATGATAGGCAAGCAGCTTGGTGAGAAGGCAACAACTGTTGGCACAATTATTAGAAAATGGAATAAACACAAGATGACTGTCAATCTTCCTCAGTCTGGAGCTCCGTGCAAGACCTCACCTTGTGGGGTAAGGATAATTCTGAGAAAGGTCAGAAATCAGCCCAGAACTACATGGTGGGACCTGGTCAATGACCTGAAGAGAGCTGAGACCACAGTCTCAAACATTACTGTTAGTAACACACTATGCCATCATGGATTAAAATTCTGCAGGGCACACAAGGTCCCCCTGCTGACGCCAGCACATGTCTATTCCCATTTGAAGTTGGCCAATGATCATCTGGACGACCCAGAGGAGGCATGGCAGAAGGTCATGTGGTCAGATGAGACCAAAATAGAACTTTTTGGTATCAACACCACTTGCCGTGTTTGGAGGAAGAAGGATGAGTACAACCCCAAGAACACCGTCCCAACCATGAAGCATGGTGGGGGAAACAGCATACTAAGGGGGTGTTATTCTGCAAAGGGGACAGGACAACTGCATCGTATTGAAGGGAGGATGGAAGGGGTCACATATCACGAGATTTTGACCAACAACCTCCTTCCCTCAGTAAGGGTACTGTCACACAGTACCATTTTGATCGCTACGACGGTACGATTCGTGACGTTCTAGCGATATTGTTACGATATCGCCGTGTCTGACACGCAGCAGCGATCAGGGATCCTGCTGAGAATCGTACGTCGTAGCAGATCGTATGGAACTTTCTTTCGTCGCTTGATCACCCGCTGACATCGCTGGATCGTTGTGTGTGACAGCGATCCAGCGATGTGTTCGCTTGTAACCAGGGTAAACATCGGGTAACTAAGCGCAGGGCCGCGCTTAGTAACCCGATGTTTACCCTGGTTACCAGCGTAAACGTAAAAAAAACAAACAGTACATACTTACATTCCGGTGTCTGTCCCCGGCGTCTCAGCTTCTCTCCACTGTGTGAGCGTCTGCCAGCCGGAAAGCGAGCACAGCGGTGTCGTCTGACGTCACCGCTGTGCTTTCCGGCTATGGCGCTTACACAGTGGAGAGAAGCAGAACGCCGGGGACAGACACCGGAATGTAAGTATGTAGTGTTTGTTTTTTTTACGTTTACGCTGGTAACCAGAGTAAACATCGGGTTACTAAGCGCGGCCCTGCGCTTAGTTACCCGATGTTTACCCTGGTTACCGGGGACTTCGGCATCGCTCCAGCGCCGTGATTGCAACGTGTGACCGCAGTCTACGACGCTGGAGCGATAATCATACGATCGCTGCGACGTCACGGATCGTGCCGTCGTAGCGATTAAAATGGTACTGTGTGACAGTACCCTAAGAGTATTAAAGATGAGTCATGGCTGGGACTCCCAGCATGGCAATGAGCCAAAACACACAGCCAGGGCAACTAGGTAGTGATGTTGTAAGAAACATTTGAAGGTCCTGGAGTGGCCTAACCAGTCTCCACACCTGAACGCAATAGAAAATCTTTGGAGAGAGACGAAACTCAATGCTGCCCAGCGACAACCCCGAAACCTGAAAGATCTGGAGAAAATCTGTATGGAGGAGTAGGCCAAAATCCCTGCTGCAGTGTGTGCAAACCTGGTCAAGAACTACAGGAAACGTCTGACCTCTGTAATTGCAAACAAAGGTTTCTGTACCAAACATTAAGTTCTGTTTTTCTATTTTATCAAATACTTATTTCATGCAATACAAAGCAAATTAATTATGTAAAAATCATACAATGTGATATTCTGGATTTTTTCTTAAGATTCTGTCTGTCAAAGGTGAAGTGTACCTATGGAAAAAATTACCGTATTTCCCGGCGTATAAAACGACTGGGCGTATAAGACGACCCCTGTGGTGAACTCTGTTTTTGGGCTCCCTCTTGTGGTCACAACTGGTACTGTGTAGTGCTGTCTTTGGCTCCCTCTGGTGGTTCTTTGTGTCATTCTGCAGGCCTGAGGCTGATCAGCTGTCTCGTTATCTTTTAGCTGGTTTCCTATTTAGTTCACCTGGACTCTCAGTTGTTGCCTGCTCTCAATGTCTTCAGTGCTATTTTGGAGCTCTCCTGCAGTCCTTCGTTATCAGTCTCTTCAAGAGAAGCTAAGTTTTGCTTGGTTCATTTTTTGACCATCTGTGGTCATATGTTTCTTGGTTTATTTTTGTTTCTTGTCCAGCTTGCTAATATATAAACAAAAACACGGAGAAAAAAAGTCCACTTCAACATATTTAGAAAACAATATACAAAAGGTTTATTAAGTAATCAATCATATACAAATACAAATACGTAAAATACAAAACATGGGTGTATTGTCAATACCGCCATATAGCAGAAGACACATAGGAGGAAATGCGGCAATGACCAAGTCAGGGGGGGAGTTCACATATACACCTTTTGGGTGGCAGAGTCAGCTCAGAAAGTAAAGAGAACGTACGATCAAATACAATCACTACGTCTAACTCACATGGCAAAATAGCCCAAAGTACAGGATCATATCTTCATAAGTACATATATTTGCTGCTTACCCATTATGGATCAGGTGTGTTCTCCCCACCTCACTCGGTCCCCCCGGACGCGCGTTTCGCGTGGCTTTTTCAACAGGGTGTATCCATAGTGTGTCTCATTGTGTTTAAATATCATAAACCCGGAAGTAGAGCCGGTGACGCCGGCGCATGCGCAGTAGCGTCCAGAGTGCATCGTTCAATAGGGCCATCACAGTGGGGAGTGTATGAGACGCGGAGCTCCACCTTCCAAGCACAAGAAGTGTATCTCTCCCCACTCGTAAGTGATAGGCCCACAAGAAGATGGCTACGATGGACGACACCGGGCATGCGCACCACCAGCTCCCAATAAAAAAGGCCCTGGCTACAGCCATTTTCTTAGTGATAAAAATCGGATCGCTCAAAAAACACAGAACGCCGCAGCGTTCCGAAATATACGTAAACCGGAACGCTAGATAGATTAGAAACGTCCTCAATAGAGTGAAAAAGCGGGACGCTAGAAGGATGCAAAAAATAATAACGCACCTCATATGTTTAAAGTGTGTACAGTTATATAAAAACAAAAAGAAAAGAAGCACTATAATAAAAAGACAAATTACAAAAAGAAACAATAACATACATATAAAATTGTGAACAGAGCATATATCATGCGTGTAAAGCATATATGTGATACCGTGTATATGTTATAAAACAAACCCCACTACACAATGGGGAATAAATTATACTATGTACTAATAGTCGCTTACAGCCCCAAAATACATTTTTAATATCAAAAGGTCCTCTAAAGGCCCTAAAATATAAACCAGCAAGGTTAAGATTGATATGTGATCCTGCACATTCTTAAAAGACGCAGGAATGTCAAGTGAAACCTAGTGAATAAATAATGGCCCCCAACCCCTGGACTAGACCAAAACATATAGACATACTAACAAACTCATACAAACATTCACTAAGAAATAATGTTTGCATATAAAAGCCACATAAGAGTGCAAACTCATGAAAAAACACACGTAGACCACGTGTAAGAAAATACATATAAGGACAACATATAGACAATATGTAAAGGACACTCCTTCTCTTCAGGTTCCGAAATGTTCAACGGGTTTTGCTGCGGCGTCATCACCAATGCGTAGCCATGGACGACTAATAAAAACTAAAAAGAAAAACACACAAGACAGTAAATACATAAAAATATTAAAAGCGAATGGTGAAAGAGTCACCCAAGAGAGGACAGCCAGGTCAAAGGTCATGGACCATTGTCCATATTACATCCATATTGTATCGCTGCATGTCAGAACAAAGCCGGAAACTTAAAAAATATATATATATATATACTTATGGAACCAAGTAAAGGTGTCAGACACAACAGAGAACCTACGGGACTCTCACAGGAAAGGAGCGAAGCTGAGCTGTTCATTAAGTCCCCTAGGGGCAAGGGTGTCAAGGGTGACAATCCACTTACACTCGCACTGTGCGAGTAACTTAGTCATGTTGCCACCCCTGACACCTCCATGTATTAAATCTATCCCTCTCACTTTTAAGCCCCTAGGGTCTGATCCGTGAAACAGCCGAAAGTGCCTGGGTATTGTTTTTAAGACCGATGGATCTTCTACCTCTTTACCTGCCAAAATGTCCCTTACGTGTTCGCGCGTCCGAACCTTGAGTTCCCTAGATGTGAGACCGACATAGATCAGGGAGCAGGGACAGGTCGCATAATAGACCACAAAAGTAGTGTTACATGAGATATACTCTCTTATCTTAAATTCCCTGCTCCCATCTGAACTCTTGAAGGTCCCACATCTAAGGATGTTCGGACACGCGACACACGAGCCACAAGGATAACATCCCTGTCTGGGACTCCTCGCACCAAGAAATGTTTTACTTTTTGTTGTTATATAATGGCTCCTTACCAGAGTATCTTTCAAGTTTCTGGCTCTCCTTTGTGTCATCAGAGGAGATTTTGTGAGATATGGGGCCAGAGCACTATCGGTCTGCAGCACGGACCAGTGTTTACTGAACACCTCACGGATGCGATGCCATTGGCAATTCGCAGTAGAAATGAATCTAATTGCCATCTCGTCATTCGCTCCTGATCTGTTCGACTCCCTAAGCAGGTCCTCTCTCCGTGTATGTCTGGCCCGTCCATACCCTGCCCTAATGCTACGATGGCTGTATCCTCGTGCCCTAAACCGTTCCGTGAGGATGGCGGACTGTCTCTCGAAGCGGGCATCCGTAGAGCAAACCCGCCTATTCCTCAAGAATTGTCCAACTGGGATGGCTTTAATAACCGAATAGTTGTGTGCCGAGGAGGCATGAAGCAAGGAATTCACAGAGGATTCCTTGCGATACAAATCTGTTTCAATAGAGCCATCCTCGGCAACACACAACGTAATATCCAAAAAATTAATTTCCCTAGAATGCCAAGTATACGTAAATTTCAAATTAAAATTGTTAATGTTCAGGGCCTGCATAAATTTGGATAGGCTGGCCTCGCTACCACTCCACACCATCAGAATGTCATCAATGTAGCGAAACCAGCCCACCACTGGGTCCGCGGTGTGTGCGCCATCACCCTGGAAAATACACCTTTCCCAGTAACCCAAGAATAAATTTGCATACGAAGGCGCACACGCCGCGCCCATTGCAGTGCCCTGCAACTGTAAATAAAACTTATCTTTGAAAACAAAATAGTTGTGGGTTAAAATAAACTCAAGCAATTCCAAAATAAATTCCGAAAAATGGCCATCCCAGTTGGTAGTCTCAAGGAAGAAGCGGGCGGCCCTCAGACCATCTACATGTCTAATCGAGGTGTATAATGACTCCACATCAATGGTGACTAAAATCATGCCCGCCTCCAGAGACAGTCCGTCCACCCTTCTCAACACGTCAGTAGTGTCTCTGACATAGGAGGGCAGCGTCTCCACCAAAGGTTTTAAATAGAAGTCAATAAACTTACAAATATTTTCGCATAGCCCTCCTATATAGCTTGCTAATATGTGATTTCCTTGCTTGCTGGTAGCTCTAGGGGGCTGAGTTTCTCCCCTCACACCGTTAGTTGGTGTGGGGGTTCTTGCATTCTCAGCGTGGATATTTTGCATAGGGTTTTTTACTGACCGCACAGTTCCCTATCTGTCTTCTGCTATCTAGTATTAGCGGGCCTCATTTGCTGAATCTGTTTTCATTTCTACGTTTGTGTTTTCCACTTACCTCACCGTTATTATTTGTTGGGGGCTTCCTATATCTTTGGGGTGATTTCTCTTGAGGCAAGTGAGGTCTTACTTTCCCTCCAGGAGTAGATAGTTTCTCAGGCTGCGTCGAGACGTCCAGGATTTTAGGCACGTTCACCGGCTACCTTTAGTGTGTTGGTTAGGATCAGGTTTGCGGTCAGTCCAGTTACCACCTCCCTAGAGCTCGTGTCTATGTTCATAAACTTAGCTAGTCCGTTTTGTGATCCTCAGCCACTAGGATCATAACAGACCCCCAAACTTTTCCAGTTAAAATATAAAATCTTCTTAAAAGTCGGGGGTCTTCTTATACGCCGTATGTCGTCTTATAGGGCCGGTGACTAATGTGCCTTTTGGGTGGGAGTGGTCCCGATGACGACGAGGGGGCGTCTCACAGGAAAGTGTGAGTGGACTATCCCCCATTACCTCATCGTAGCGCTGAAGCGTGGGGTCTCTGCTGGGAGCGGCGGCTCCTCTTTGTGCCGTGTGGGTGCTGTGGGGCGGCGGCTCCTCTTCTGCAGTGTGGGGCCTCTGTGCTGTGGGGCGGCGGCGGCGTATTTTCATGCGGTCAGTCGGGGCTCCTCTGGCATCTTCTTAAAGCCCGGAGGCCCCGCCGGCAGCTCCATTGCTACGATGCGGTGGCCTCCGGGAAAATGGCCGCTAGGGGCGGTGCATGCTCAGATTCAGATCTCGTCCCGAGATCTCAGGAGACGAGATCTAAATCTGAGCAGCGGCCATTTTCCCGGAGGCAGCTTCATTGCTGCGATGCGGTGGCCTCCGGAAAAATGGCCGCTGGGGGCGGCGCATGCTCAGATTCAGATCTCGTCCCGAGATCTCGGGAGACGAGATCTGAATCTGAGCAGCGGCCATTTTCCCAGAGGCCACCGCATCATAGCAATGGAGCTGCCAGCGGGGCCTCCGGGCTTTAAGGAGATGCCGGAGGAGCCCCGACTGACTGCATGAAAATACGCCGCCGCCACCCCACAGCACAGAGGCCCCACACTGCAGAAGAGGAGCCGCCGCCCCACAGCACAGCACCCATGCGGCACAAAGAGGAGCAGCAGCCGCCGCTCCCAGCACAGAGACCCCACGCTGCAGCTCTACGATGAGGTAATGGGGGATACTCCACGCACTTTCCTGTGAGACGCCCCCTCGTCTGTTGTGGATTCTGTTGGTGGGCTCCCTCTGGTGGTTACTGCTGGTACTGGGTGACTTTGGTGGGTTGCGGCCTTTGGTTTCCACCTGTCCATCAGAGGCTGGGTGTTTCCTATTTTACCTGGCCTTTCTGTCATTTCCCTTGCCGGCTATCAATGTGTTCAGATGTGCTCTGTTTGGTTCCTGCCTACCTGCTCCCAGATCTTTCAGGATAAGCTAAGTGCTGATTTTCAGTTGTTTGGTTTTTGGTCCAGCTTGCTTAGAATGTCTCTATGCTAGCTGGTTGCTCTAGTGGACTGAGGTTCTCCCCATGTGCCATGAGTTGGCACATGGGTTCTTGTAATCTCAGGATCGTTTTTTTGATTAGGGTTTTTTGCTGACCGCTCAGTCCCCTTTTGTATCATTCTGCTTTCTAGTTTTCAGCGGGCCTCTATTTGCTAAAGCTATATACATCATCTCTATGTGTGTGCCTTCCTCTCATTTCACCGTCAATACATGTGGGGGGCAACTATACCTTTGGGGTTAATTCCTCTGGAGGCAAGTGAGGTCTTGTTTTCTCTGCAGTACTAGTTAGCTCTTAGGCTGGTGCGTGGCGTCTAGAACCAACGTAGGCACGCTCCCTGGCTATCTCTAGTTGCGTTTGTCAGGCGTAGGGCAGCGGTCAGCCCAGGTTCCATCACCCTAGAGCTCGTCCGATATTTTGTTATACTTTGCTTGTCCTGTGCTATCCCTAGCCATTGGGGATTCATGACAGTATAGCCGGCCCACAATGTGTTAATTGTTTGGGCTGAAGCAAGAGGAAAAGATGTGTTCAAGGAAAATTTTTTTTTTTTTTTTCCTCCAGAGTTTTGCTGCCTAGCCCTTAATTGCTGTCTAGCTGCTTCTTACCTCCTCTTAACCCTTGAATGGCTCTGATCTTAGCTGTTTATCATGGATGTCCAGAGTTTGGCTTCCAGCCTGAGTAATCTCGCGGCAAAGGTTCAAAACATACAGGATTTCGTTGTTCACACTCCCATGTCTGAACCTAGAATTCCTATTCCAGAGTTTTTTTCTGGAGATAGATCTACCTTCCTGAATTTCAGGAACAATTGTAAATTGTTTCTCTCTTTGAAATCTCGCTCCTCTGGAGACCCTGCTCAACAGGTCAAGATTGTTATATCGTTCCTACGGGGCGACCCTCAGAATTGGGCATTTGCATTGGCACCAGGGGATCCTGCGTTGCTCAGTGTGGATGCGTTTTTTCTGGCATTGGGATTGCTCTATGAGGAACCTAACCTAGAGATTCAGGCTGAAAAGGCTTTATTAGCCCTCTCTCAGGGGCATGATGAAGCGGAAATATATTGTCAGAAATTTCGGAAATGGTCGGTGCTTACTCAGTGGAATGAGTGCGCCCTGGCTGCAAACTTCAGAAATGGTCTTTCTGAGGCCATTAAGGATATTATGGTGGGGTTCCCTGCGCCTACAGGTCTGAATGAGTCTATGGCTATGGCCATTCAGATTGATCAGCGTTTACGGGAGCGCAAACCTGTGCACCAGTTGGCGGTGTCTTCTGAACAGGCACCTGAGACTATGCAATGTGATAGAATTCAGTCCAGAAGTGAACGGCAAAATTATAGGCGGAAAAATGGTTTGTGTTTTTATTGTGGTGATTCAGCTCATGTTATATCAGCATGCTCTAAACGCACAAAAAGGGTTGATAAATCTTTTGCCATTGATACTCTGCAGTCTAAGTTCATTTTGTCTGTGACTCTGATTTTTTCACTGTCTTCCATTTCCGTCGATGCCTATGTGGATTCAGGCGCTGCCCTGAGTCTTATGGATTGGTCATTTGCTAAATGCTGCGGTTTTAGTCTAGAGCCTCTGGAAGTTCCTATTCCTCTGAAGGGAATTGATTCTACACCATTGGCTATGAATAAACCGCAGTATTGGACACAAGTGACCATGCGCATGACTCCCGTTCATCAGGAGGTGATTCGCTTCCTTGTACTGTATAATTTACATGATGTACTAGTGCTTGGTCTGCCATGGTTACAAACTCATAATCCTGTCCTGGACTGGAAAACAATGTCTGTGCTAAGCTGGGGATGTCAGGGGGTTCATGATGATGCACCTCCGATTTCTATCGCTTCATCGACTCCTTCGGAGATCCCTGCATTTTTGTCAGATTATAAGGATGTTTTTGAGGAGCCTAAGCTCAATTCGCTCCCTCCTCATAGAGAGTGTGACTGTGCTATAGAATTGATTCCTGGCAGTAAGTTCCCTAAGGGTCGTTTATTTAATCTGTCACTGCCAGAGCATACTGCTATGCGGAATTATATTAAGGAGTCCTTGGAAAAGGGACATATTCATCCATCTTCGTCCCCTCTGGGAGCAGGTTTTTTTTTCGTGGCAAAAAAAGATGGTTCCCTGAGGCCTTGTATAGATTATCGCCTTCTGAATAAGATTACAGTCAAATACCAGTATCCATTGCCATTATTTACTGATTTGTTTGCTCGCATTAAGGGGGCTAGGTGGTTCACTAAAATAGATCTTCGTGGTGCGTATAATCTGGTGCGGATAAAACAGGGTGATGAGTGGAAAACCGCATTTAATATGCCTGAGGGCCATTTTGAGTATTTGGTAATGCCTTTTGGACTCTCCAATGCTCCGTCAGTCTTTCAGTCCTTTATGCACAATATTTTCCGTGAATATCTGGATAAGTTTATGATTGTGTAGTTGGATGATATTTTGGTGTTTTCTGATGACTGGGAGTCTCATGTTCTACAGGTCAGGAAGGTGTTTCAGGTTTTGCGGGCCAATTCTCTGTTTGTGAAGGGCTCAAAGTGTCTCTTCGGAGTCCAGAAGATTTCTTTTTTGGGGTACATTTTTTCTCCTTCTACTATTGAGATGGATCCCGTTAAGGTTCAGGCTATTTGTGACTGGACACAACCTACATCTGTTAAGAGCCTTCAGAAGTTCTTGGGGTTTGCTAATTTTTATCGTCGGTTCATTGCTAATTTTTCCAGTATTGTTAAACCTTTGACTGATTTGACTAAAAAGGGTGCTGATGTTGCTGATTGGTCTCCTGCGGCCGTGGAGGCCTTTCAGGAACTTAAGCGCCGGTTTTCTTCTGCTCCTGTGTTGTGTCAACCAGATGTGTCACTTCCTTTTCAGGTGGAGGTTGATGCTTCCGAGATTGGAGCGGGGGCGGTTTTGTCACAGAGAAGTTCTAATGGCTCGGTGACGAAGCCATGTGCTTTCTTCTCTAGAAAATTCTCGCCCGCCAAGCGCAATTATGATGTGGGTAATCGGGAGCTTTTGGCCATGAAGTGGGCATTTGAGGAGTGGCGTCATTGGCTTGAGGGTGCTAAACATCGCGTGGTGGTCTTGACTGATCACAAGAATCTCATTTACCTTGAGTCTGCCAGGCGTTTGAATCCTAGACAGGCTCGTTGGTCATTATTTTTTTCTCGTTTCAATTTCGTGGTTTCATACCTGCCAGGTTCAAAGAATGTGAAGGCAGATGCTCTTTCCAGGAGTTTTGTGCCTGACTCTCCTGGAGACACTGGGCCTGCTGGTATCCTTAGGGATGGGGTAATATTGTCCGCCGTATCCCCAGACTTGCGACGCGCATTGCAGGAGTTTCAGGTGGATAAACCGGATCGATGTCCACCAGAAAGACTGTTTGTTCCGGATGATTGGACCAGTAGAGTCATCTCCGAGGTCCATTCTTCTGTGTTGGCTGGTCATCCTGGAATATTTGGTACAAGAGATTTGGTGGCCAGGTCTTTTTGGTGGCCTTCCTTGTCTAGGGATGTGCGTACCTTTGTGCAGTCTTGTGAAGTGTGTGCTCGAGCTAAGCCTTGCTGTTCACGGGCTAGTGGGTTGTTGTTATCTTTGCCCATCCCGAAGAGGCCTTGGACGCACATTTCCATGGATTTTATTTCTGATCTCCCGGTTTCACAGAAAATGTCCGTTATCTGGGTTGTGTGTGACCGCTTTTCTAAGATGGTTCATTTGGTGCCCTTGCCTAAGTTACCCTCCTCCTCTGAGTTGGTTCCTTTGTTTTTTCAGAACGTGGTTCGTTTGCATGGGATTCCAGAGAATATCGTTTCTGACAGGGGATCCCAGTTTGTGTCTAGATTTTGGCGGACGTTTTGTGCCAAGATGGGCATTGATTTGTCTTTCTCGTCTGCATTCCATCCTCAGACGAATGGCCAGACGGAGCGAACTAATCAGACCTTGGAAACTTATTTGAGGTGTTTTGTTTCTGCTGATCAGGATGACTGGGTTGCTTTTTTGCCACTGGCCGAATTTGCTCTTAATAATCGGGCTAGTTCTGCCACGTTGGTCTCTCCTTTTTTTTGTAATTCGGGGTTTCATCCTCGTTTTTCCTCTGGTCAGGGGGAATCTTCGGATTGTCCTGGAGTGGACGTGGTGGTGGACAGGCTACATCAGATTTGGAATCAGGTGGTGGACAATTTGAAGTTATCTCAGGAGAAGACTCAGCAGTTTGCTAATCGCCGTCGCCGCGTGGGTCCCCGACTTCTTGTTGGGGACTTGGTGTGGTTGTCTTCTCGTTTTGTCCCTATGAAGGTCTCTTCTCCTAAGTTCAAGCCTCAGTTCATCGGTCCTTATAGGATCTCGGAGATTCTTAACCCTGTATCTTTTCGTTTGGATCTCCCAGCATCGTTTGCTATTCATAATGTGTTCCATCGGTCGTTGTTGCGGAGGTATGAGGTGCCCGTTGTTCCTTCGGTTGAGCCTCCTGCTCCGGTGCTGGTGGAGGGAGAATTGGAGTATGTTGTTGAAAAGATCTTGGATTCTCGTGTTTCCAGACGCAAACTCCAGTATTTGGTTAAGTGGAAGGGTTATGGTTAGGAGGATAATTCCTGGGTGGTCGCCTCCGATGTTCACGCGACTGATTTGGTCCGCGCCTTCCATAGAGCTCACCCTGATCGCCCTGGGGGTTCTCGTGAGGGTTCGGTGACCCCTCCTCAAGGGGGGGGTACTGTTGTGGATTCTGTTGGTGGGCTCCCTCTGGTGGTTACTGCTGGTACTGGGTGACTTTGGTGGGTTGCGGCCTTTGGTTTCCACCTGTCCATCAGAGGCTGGGTGTTTCCTATTTTACCTGGCCTTTCTGTCATTTCCCTTGCCGGCTATCAATGTGTTCAGATGTGCTCTGTTTGGTTCCTGCCTACCTGCTCCCAGATCTTTCAGGATAAGCTAAGTGCTGATTTTCAGTTGTTTGGTTTTTGGTCCAGCTTGCTTAGAATGTCTCTATGCTAGCTGGTTGCTCTAGTGGACTGAGGTTCTCCCCATGTGCCATGAGTTGGCACATGGGTTCCTGTAATCTCAGGATGGTTTTTTTGATTAGGGTTTTTTGCTGACCGCTCAGTCCCCTTTTGTATCATTCTGCTTTCTAGTTTTCAGCGGGCCTCTATTTGCTAAAGCTATATACATCATCTCTATGTGTGTGCCTTCCTCTCATTTCACCGTCAATACATGTGGGGGGCAACTATACCTTTGGGGTTAATTCCTCTGGAGGCAAGTGAGGTCTTGTTTTCTCTGCAGTACTAGTTAGCTCTTAGGCTGGTGCGTGGCGTCTAGAACCAACGTAGGCACGCTCCCTGGCTATCTCTAGTTGCGTTTGTCAGGCGTAGGGCAGCGGTCAGCCCAGGTTCCATCACCCTAGAGCTCGTCCGATATTTTGTTATACTTTGCTTGTCCTGTGCTATCCCTAGCCATTGGGGATTCATGACACTCGTCGTCATCAGGACCACTCCCCCACCCACCATTTACACCCGGCGTACAAGACGATACCCGGCGTATAAGACGACCCCCGACTTTTAAGAAGATTTTCAGGGGTTAAAAAGTCGTCTTGTACGCCGGAAAATACGGTACAGACCTCTCCATTCTTTGTAGGTGGGGAAACTTGCAAAATCGGCAGTGTAGCAAATACTTAGTTTTCCCACAGTATGTGTATTGTCAATTCCGATGTAAAGTGGGGAAAAAAATATTTAGTCAGCCACTAATTGTGCAAATTCTCCCACTTAAAAAGATGAGAGAGGCCTGTAAATGACATCATAGGTAAACCACAACGATGAGAGTCAAAATGAGAAAATAAATCTAGAAAATCACCTTGTCTGATTTGGTAAAATTTATTTAGCAAATTTTGGTGGAAAATAAGTATTTGGTCATTAACAAAAGTTCATCTCAATATTTTATTATATATCCTTTGTTGGCAATGACAAAGGTCAAACGTTTTCTGTAAGTGTTCATAAGGTTGGCACACACTGTTGGTGGTATGTTGGCCCATTCCTCCATGCAGATCTCCTCTAGAGCAGTGATGTTTTGGGCCTGTCGCTGGGCAACACGTACTTTCAAATCGCTTCAAAGGTTTTTTATGGGGTTGAGATCTGGAGACTGGCTAGGCCACTCCAGGACCTTCATATGCTTCTTACGAAGCCACTCCTTCGTTGCTCTGGCGGTGTGCTTGGGATCATTATCATGCTGAAAGACCCATCCACGTTTCATCTTCAATGCCCTTGTTGATGGAAAGAGGTTTTCACTCAAAATCTCAAGATACATGGCCTCATTCATTCTTTCATGTACATGGATCAGTCATCTTGGTCCCTTTGCAGAGAAACAGCCTGATGTTGCCACATCCATGCTTCACAGCAGGTATGGTGTTCTTTGGATGCAACTCAGAATTCTGTTTCCTCCAAACATGACGAGTTTTGTTTCTACCAAACAGTTCTACTTTGGTTTCATCAGACCATATGACATTCTCCCAATACTCTTCTGGATAATCCAAATGCTAACTTCAAATGGGCCCAGACATATACTGGCTTAAGCAGGGGGACATGTCTGGCACTGCAGGATCTGAGTCCCTGGCGGCGTAGTGTGTTACTGATGGTAGCCTTTGTTACGGTGGTTCCAGCTCTTTGCAGGTCATTCACTAGACCTCCCGTGTGGTTCTAGGATTTTTGCTCACCATTCTTGTGATCATTTTGACCCCACGGGGTGAGATCTTGCGTGAAGCCCCAGATTGAGGGAGATTATCAGTGGTCTTGTATGTCTTCCATTTTCTTATTATTGCTCCCACAGTTGATTTCATCACACCAAGCTGCTTGCCTATTGCAGATTCAGGGTTCCCAGTCTGGTGCAGGGCTACAATTTTGTTTCTGGTGTCCTTCAACAAATCTTTGGTCTTCACCATAGTGGAGTTTGGAGTGTGACTGTTTGAGGTTGTGGACAGGTGTCTTTTATACTTACAACAAGTTCAAACAGGTGCCATTACTACAGGTAATGAGTGGAGGACAGAGGAGCCTCTTAAAGAAGAAGTTACAGGTCTGTGAGAGCCAGAAATCTTGCATGTTTTTAGGTGACTAAATACTTATTTTCCACCATAATTTGCAAAATAAATCTTGCCAAATCAGACAAGGTGATTTTCTAGATTTGTTTTCTCATTTTGACTTTCATAGTTGTGGTCTACCTATGATGTCAATTACAGGCCTCATCTTTTTAAGTGGGAGAGCTTGCACGATTGGTGGCTGACTAAATACTTTCCCCCCCCCCCACAGTACAGGTTGCGGTCTTTGAAGTGCTCATCAATAGGTGCTTACCGCTTCCTGATAGCACCAAAACAGTAGCAAACATGGAAAAATGTTTTTAAACATGGATAGGACATTGAGGAAAGAGTGAGCCCTCATTAGCCAAATCAGAAAAGGTCCAAACCGGTAAGTAGAGTAAACATAGTTGGACAACTCAAAATTGAAAGGTAAAAACATGGAGCAAACACAGTCAAACAAGTAATAAATTGAAGGCAGAACAAAAAACACCAAATAGGCACAAATGAAAAATATAAAATAGAAGGAAAAGCAATCTTAACTCACAAAACAAGTAAGATACAAGGCAGATAAGAAAATTAGCTCTTTAAATCTTTGAGCTAACGATGTCTTCAGCATACCCTTGGGTAGAAAAAAGAGAGTGACAATCTTGGTGACAGAAGAAGACTTCTCTGGTGTTATATTTTAAGTGATATTTAGACATAAGGTGGGAATATTGTGTAAGTGAATGAAATAGACAGCTTTGAAATATAGCTACTAAGGTCACATGATATTTTTGGTCTGATATGCCCTCGCCACATAATTTGAAACTCCCATCTTTGTGGTTTATCCTCAAGGACGAGAACCAACAGGAAATCTTTGAGACTTTTGAAACTATTATGTAATTCATGTTTTTTCACGTCCAGTTTGCTTGTGTTTTTATGACTTCTTGGCTGGAAGGTCAGCTAACAAGCCAATGAGCCAAAGGCATTTAATTTAGGGTGAGTCATCAGCTACTCAGAAGTAAATAGATAGCTCAATTTACTAAAAAAAATGTAATTAGACTGATGTTCCACAGTTCCAATGATGGGAGTTTTCACTGAGAAGCATAGGGAAAGTGCAAACACAAACCTCTAAAGTAGAAACCACAGCAGGATGATTGAGATGAGCATGAAGAGGTCATTAATAGCAATGATCTCCATGTTTATGTAAGGAATGTCTGCAACCACACAAGAGTGACATCCCGAGAATGTATCCAAAGCTTCACTTTTCAGGAACTTTTTGTAATTTAGTCACACTCTTGCAAAGCAATGGCATACTGGCAATGGCGGCTTGTCACACCGCTTATATGGAGCACAGGAGTCAACCTGGCATTTGCTCACTTCACTTTACATCCACTGTATACAGCAGGTGAAATAAGTATTGAGCACGTCACCAATTTTCTACGTAAATACATTTCTAGAGGGGAATTGACATGAAATTCTCACCAGATGTTGGCAGCAACCCATCAAATCCACACAAGCAAAGAAACCAAGTCATAGATATCCATAAATTAGGTTAAGTTATTTGGCCTTTGGCTATTGGATTTAAAAAATAGTGCTGTGTATGGGAGAGATCACCGCAGAAGTCACTCACTCAAACTGGTGTACACCCACCTCTGATCTAATACTGGAAAAACTAGGAATGCTGTGGTAAGAAGAGGCTTCTCACACTGCTGTCCACCCTGTCTATCTGATCTAATACTGGAGATACTAGGGATGCTGAGGTAAGAAGAGGCAGGTAACATTGCTGTCCACCCTATCTGATCTAATACTGGAGATACCAGGGGTGCTGAAGTAAGAGGATGCTTCTCACACTGCTCCACCCTGTCTATCTGATCTAATATAGGATATAACAGAGATGCTGAGGTAAGGAGAGGCTCCTCACACTGCTGTCCATCCTGTCTATCTGATCTAATACTAGAGATACCATGAGTGCTGAGGTAAGAGAAGGCTCCTCACACTGCTGTCCACCCTGTCTATCTGATCTAATATATGATATACCACAGATGCTGAGGTAAGGAGAGGCTTTTCACACTGCTGTCCATCCTGTCTATCTGATCTAATACTGGAGAAACCAGGGGTGCTGAGGTAAGAAGAGGCTGCTCACACTGCTGTCCATCCTGTCTATCTGATCTAATACTAGAGATACCATGAGTGCTGAGGTAAGAGGAGGCTCCTCACACTGCTGTCCACCCTGTCTGATCAATATATGATATACCACAGATGCTGAGGTAAGGAGAGGCTTCTCACACTGCTGTCCATCCTATCTGATTTAATACTGGAGAAACCAGGGGTGCTGAGGTAAGATGAGGCTCTTCACACTGCTGTACGCTATGTCTACCTGATCTAATACTGGAGACACCAGTGGTTCAGAGGTAAAATGAGGCAGCTCACACTGCTGTCCACTCTGTCAATCTAGTCTAATACTGGAGATACCAGAGCTGCTGAGGTAAGAAGAGGCTGCTCACACTGCTGTCCACCCTGTCTATCTGATCTAATACTGGAGATACCAGAGGTGCTGAGGTAAGAAGAGGCTGCTCACACTGCTGTCCACCCTGTCTATCTGATCTAATACTGGAGATACCAGAGGTGCTGAGGTAAGAAGAGGCTGCTCACACTGCTGTCCACTCTGTTTATCTGACCTAATACTGGAGATACTGCAAACAGTTAGGTGCCACTTATTGGCCGCAGCAATCATGTGACATAACAACCTCATGTGATCATCGGAAAATAGCACCGACATTGGAAGAGCAGCGCCCATCTCGGAGGTAAGCATGCATTGTTTCTTTTTGTTCTGCAGCTTGGTGCTATTAAGCGTGGGTTGTCCATTAGTGGCCAACCCCTTTAGAGCATTCCATAATATTTGTATTTTTTACATTTCTGCCCCTTTTTGTATTCCTCTGTACAGCATCAAGGAGGATGATGAAAGGGCTATATAAATACTGATATGTTATTAGGACAACGATAATAAGAATAGACTAACTTTCTCATTCGACAGCCTTACTAAGCTATTTCAAGTCATTATGAAATTTAAGATAAAAGCTAGATCAGCTTGGATCCAGATATCTGAAATGCGCGAGTTGCTTCTATGAAGTATTCTGTATGACTGTGTGGTTTGGGTGGTGTCAGTAAACAGGAAATGCTACAAAGATACACATAAGCATAATGCCTATAATCTCATGAAATCTCCTGGGGATTTTAAATGTTTGGATCTCTTAATTGCAAGAGCACGCCCTGATAAACATTTCACAGGATACAATTACGTATTAATTCCATTATAAATTAATACAGTGTCCAAATGTTGTTATTCTGCATCGATATGCTAACCATACCAACAAACATCGATGCACGCAACCGACAGCAAGGGCGCTTCCTCTTATACCAGATTAATAGTACAACCTGCTGTTTGGCGCCAAAGATCCCTCTTTACTGGGCTACTCCACGCCCCAAACCACCTTGTGCAGTCCCCTTTGTTTCCCCCATTATTAAATTAACCCCTTACCTATAGTCCTGTGGCCTATCCTGATTTAGTTTAGGCCCCACTAGGTATAAGTTCATGGGAGTAACAATAAGAGTGAGAATGGGGCATGGAAATAAAAATGAAGCTCCCAGAAAACAATTTTCAAACATTGTCAATTCTGGTTAAAGGGTTTATCTAGGACTGTTTTTTTGTTTTACTAATAACCTAAAAAGTAACAGTCAGGTACTTTTTAAGTACCTGCCTGTTCTACTCTGTGCTAGCACAGAGTGGTCATTGACCGCTCTTGTCTATGATTCAGCTACTCAAAGTCAACAAAGCAGCTCTTCTTCCAGGCTGCTCTGTTAATGGGGCATCAATGCCAATGTCATTCTATTCGGGGAGCCGGCTGTCAAACAGCATGACATTGACAGTCATGCCCCGTCAATTGAGCAGAGCGGAGGACTAGTCACCGCTCTGTCGATGTGATGTCATCGGAAGCCACTGAAGCACCGGCAGGAGCGGTCTGTGTCCGCTCTATGCAGATAGAGATCAGTGCCAGGCACAACAGTCAGGTAGATAGTTTTTTGACCTATAGTAAAAAAATTGCCCTGGATAACCCTTTAAGAGACAAGGCCAGAATATCCAACGAGAACATTAGATTATCCTCTGTTGCGCATGTGCTCAGATTCAAAGTCCTTTTGTACTGTTTTGAGCCAATCACTGGCCATTATTATTTTCTATTATAATGGGAAGATTCCTAAATAACCCATTCATAATTTTTGATAATTTATCCTGTGTGTACTATAAGAGCAACCAAGATTATGATGCATTCAAAAGTGGAAGTTTTCCTTTTCTTTACAGATGTGTGGACCCTAAAAATTACTGTATGTCTGTGATGGGACCAAAAAACCTAATGCCCCAGTCTTACCCTGATGCGGTCCTTATGTATTTCTTTTGAGATTGTGTTTTCAATGATGAGCCAACTTCATGTAGTTGTTTTAATAAGGGTCTTCTATGATCATAATCAGATCTGTTTTGGGTGAATCTTAAGAGTCAGCAGTTATTTGCAGGCCGCAGATCACATATGGCATACATTGTCTACATTACCTGAATGTGCGGACTAGAATGAGTCATTATAGTTTAATAAAATCCGTATAGACTTTTGTCTTCCAGGTGCATTGTCTATGTCTGAGAACAGCTGTAAAGAAACTACTTAGAAACCACTTAATGGTGTTTCTGAGAAATGTGTGGATCCTGCTCGGGATTGTCAAGGTTGTTTAATATTATTTCCGCTTCCATGGACAGTTGTTTATGGAACAAATTACAAAGTCAATTTTTTTTTGTCTTTGCATTAAGATCTGCCTTGGTATAATCATTGATATGTTTGATTCGGTTGACTATTTATGTCAAGGGCATTGAGACAACCCTTCACCTTCCATGGACTTAGAGTGGGAGGTGGCACATCTCAGATTTAATCTTAGACCCAATACCAAGGTAGTCTTGTCCTTTCCAGTAGTGTTCTGAAAGGTAAAGAAGATTAAGGATCTGTGATAGTTCAAGGACCTGTTGGAGATTTTCTATTAGGTCCCACAAGTTTCAACCACTGAGCAAAAGCCTTTAAACTACGAAAATTCTATGACTTTGATAAGGTGTAGTTGTAAGCTAGTATGATTGGGAGAAGAGAGAGTAAATGGAAGGAAGTAACACACGACTGCAACAGTTTGTTTGCAGTCTGTAACCACGAAGACATAGATTTTCATGGGATCTGTAGACACAAGATGGTAGGATAGTTTTATAAAAAACTGTTTGAATGATGTCTACTTTTTTTTTTCTTTTGGATTAATTGAGGTAATAAAATTAAAAGAAAAAGTGGTCATCACAACCTTTAAAAACAATTAAGTGTATTTTAAACGGGTTTTCTGGGACAATGAAATTAATAATTATAGGCAATCAACATCAGATCCTTGGAGATCCTACATCCGGTGTTGCCAATAATATGTTGACTGAGGACGGAGTTCTTGGTGCTTCAAAGATATCCGTGTCCCCTTTAGTGTTGATCTGGTACAGCTTTTTACACTAGATAGCGGCTCTGCATGGTAAATAATGAAATGGACTAGATTTGGAGCAAATCGATTCACAGGACCTGGTCCATCAACCATCCATGTCAGTTAACTATGGCTGTTGGACAAGTGGTACCTACTGGAATCCGTAGATCTTCTTTGATTAGCTGGCCTGGCGTGATGTCATTGTTGTGGTGTGACATACATGACGGCTTATCAAAAGAAGAGATGCCATCTTAGGGCCCCCATCCAACGGCCACAGATTTCTGACATGGCCGATGGTCCAGGTCCTGCGAATCAATTGACATCAATTCTAAAAGGGACATCACTGGAACTTTACAGTCTGCTGATAATGGGGGTTGCTGAAAACAGGTTCCCCCCTCATAAGTATAGCCCATCCAACTATAGAAACTACCTAGAAAACATCTTTAAGCCTTTTTGCCTATTCTGAAATCTGTTTGTGCAGACTCGTTATAGTACATGATCTCCTTCCCTCGATAAGTCTGCGTTATTACTGGTAAGAGAGAGGGACGCAAGTATTGAGTTGCTTACGATAGTGAAATCACAGGAAAGCATTTCTCACATACTTTCGAAAGTTTTCAGTAAACAATAGGAATGCAAAAATTGTAGAAAATCTCAATAATGTGGTTTTATGATGGCATTATGTACTTCATCGTTTTCTTGGCGTTATAAAGGAGTGAAATGATATAAGTGAGAAACTTATAAAGGGCTTAAGGGAGGACAAAGACAGATTTCACGTATTTCTTGTCTAGACACAAATGCAGAAATTTATGAAAGAACTAAAATCTCAAAAAACATTCAGGTGGATTTTCTATTGAACATCGATTGTCCTTTTACAATAGAATAACAAATGTTGAAATGTACAGTACAGACCAAAAGTTTGGACACACCTTCTCATTTAAAGATTTTTCTGTATTTTCATGACTATGAAAATTGTACATTCACACTGAAGGCATCAAAACTATGAATTAACACATGTGGAATTATATACTTAACAGAAAAGTGTGAAACAACTGAATTTATGTTTTATATTCTAGGTTCTTC
Source organism: Ranitomeya variabilis (assembly GCF_051348905.1). NCBI lineage: Eukaryota > Metazoa > Chordata > Amphibia > Anura > Dendrobatidae > Ranitomeya > Ranitomeya variabilis. The sequence goes on from NC_135235.1 coordinate 291,946,097, forward strand.
AAAGTAGCCACCTTTTGCTTTGATAACTGCTTTGCACACTCTTGGCATTCTCTTGATGAGCTTCAAGAGGTAGTCACCGGGAATGGTTTTCACTTCACAGGTGTGCCCTGTTAGGTTTAATAAGTGGGATTTCTTGCCTCATAAATGGGGTTGGGACCATCAGTTGTGTTGAGCAGAAGTCTGGTGGATACACAGCTGATAGTTCTACTGAATAGACTGTTAGAATTTGTATTATGGCAATAAAAAAGCAGCTAAGTAAAGAAAAACGAGTGGCCATCAATACTTTAAGAAATGAAGGTCAGTCAGTCCGAAAAATTGGGAAAACTTTGAAAGTGTCCCCAAGTGCAGTGGCAGAAACCATCAAGTGCTACAAAGAAACTGGCTCACATGAGGACCGCCCCAGGAAAGGAAGACCAAGAGTCACCTCTGCTTCTGAGGATAAGTTTATCCGAGTCACCAGCCTCAGAAATCGCAGGTAACAGCAGCTCAGATTAGAGACCAGGTCAATGCCACACAGAGTTCTAGCAGCAGACACATCTCTACAACAACTGTTAAGAGGAGACTTTGTGCAGCAGGCCTTCATGGTAAAATAGCTGCTAGGAAACCACTGCTAAGGACAGGCAACAAGCAGAAGAGACTTGTTTGGGCTAAAGAACACAAGGAATGGACATTAGACCAGTGGAAATCTGTGCTTTGGTCTGATGAGTCCAAATTTGAGATCTTTGGTTCCAACCAATGTGTCTTTGTGCGACGCGGAAAAGGTGAATGGATGGACTCTACATGCCTGGTTCCCACCGTGAAGCATGGAGGAGGTGTGATGGTGTGGGGGTGCTTTGCTGGTGACACTGTTGGGGATTTATTCAAAATTGAAGGCATACTGAATCAGCATGGCTACCACAGCATCTTGCAGCGGCATGCTATTCCATCCGGGTTGCGTTTAGTTCGACCATCATTTATTTTTCAACAGGACAATGACCCCAAACACACCTCCAGGCTGTGTAAAGGCTATTTGACCAAGAAGGAGAGTGATGGGGTGCTACGCCAGATGACCTGGCCTCCACAGTCACCAGACCTGAACCCAATCGAGATGGTTTGGGGTGAGCTGTACAGCAGATTGAAGGCAAAAGGGCCAACAAGTGCTAAGCATCTCTGGGAACTCCTTCAAGATTGTTGGAAGACCATTCCCGGTGACTACACCTTGAAGCTCATCAAGAGAATGCCAAGAGTGTGCAAAGCAGTCATCAAAGCAAAAGGTGGCTACTTTGAAGAACCTAGAATATAAGACATAATTTCACTTGTTTCACACTTTTTTGTTAAGTATATAATTCCACATGTGTTAATTCATAGTTTTGATGCCTTCAGTGTGAATGTACAATTTTCATAGTCATGAAAATACAGAAAAATCTTTAAATGAGAAGGTGTGTCCAAACTTTTGGTCTGTACTGTATGTGCACAATATATTTAGTTAGAGTTGGCTATTTTATCTTCACCCTCGCCAGCAGGTGTACTGTCATGATCTCAATGGCAAGAGATCATAGCATCAGCATATATAGGAACTAGCTCTTGGAAGATGGAAACTGAGCTGACCATGAACTAAACCTAACGCACAACTAGCAGTGGCCGGGTAGCATGCCTACGTTGATTCTAGATGCCCAGCACCAGCCGGAGGACTAAATAAAGCTAGCAGAGGAAAATATTAGTCCTAGCTCACCTCTAGAGAAATACCCCGAAAGGAGACAGAGGCCCCCCACATGTATTGGCGGTGAATCAAGATGAAATAACAAACGTAGTATGAAAATAGGTTTAGCAAATTTGAGGTCCACTTACTACATAGCAGAAGACAGAAAGGACACTTTCATGGTCAGCTGAAAACCCTATCAAAACACCATCCAGAAATTACTTTAAAACTCTGGCATTAACTCATAACACCAGAGTGGCAATTCCTGTTCACAAGAGCTTTCCAGACACAGTAACGAAACTACAGCTGTGAACTGGAACAAAATGCAAAAACAAACATGGACAAGAGTCCAACTTATCTAGTAGTTGTCTAGGAGCAGGAACAAGCACAGAGAGGCTTCTGATAACATTGTTGACCGGCAAGCAACTAACAGAGCAGCAAGGTTATATAGCGACTCCCACATCTTGATGGGAACAGGTGAACAGAGAAGATGAGAACACCAGTTCAATTCCACCAGTAGCCACCGGGGGAGCCCAGAATCCAAATTCACAACAGTACCCCCCCCTCAAGGAGGGGGCACCGAACCCTCACCAGAACCACCAGGGCGATCAGGATGGGCCCTATGAAAGGTACGAACCAGATCAGAGGCATGAACATCAGATGCATTCACCCAAGAATTATCCTCCTGGCCGTATCCCTTCCACTTGACCAGATACTGGAGTCTCCGTCTGGAAACACGAGAGTCTAAGATTTTCTCCACAACGTACTCCAACTCACCCTCAACCAACACCGGAGCAGGAGGCTCAACGGAAGGCACAACCGGTACCTCATACCTGCGCAATAATGACCGATGAAAAACGTTATGAATAGAAAAGGATGCAGGGAGGTCCAAACGGAAGGAAACAGGGTTAAGAATCTCCAATATCTTATATGGGCCGATGAACCGAGGCTTAAACTTAGGAGAAGAGACCCTCATAGGGACAAAACGAGAAGACAACCACACCAAATCCCCAACACAAAGCCGAGGACCAACACGACGGTGGCGGTTGGCAAAAAGCTGAGTCTTCTCCTGGGACAACCTCAAATTGTCCACCACCTGCCCCCAGATCTGATGCAATCTCTCCACCACAGCATCCACTCCAGGACAATCCGAAGATTCCACCTGACCAGAGGAAAATCGAGGATGAAACCCCGAATTACAGAAAAACGGGGACACCAAAGTGGCAGAGCTGGCCCGATTATTGAGAGCAAACTCCGCCAATGGCAAAAAAGCAACCCAATCATCCTGGTCAGCAGACACAAAACACCTCAGATATGTCTCCAGGGTCTGATTAATCCGCTCGGTCTGGCCATTCGTCTGAGGATGGAAAGCGGACGAAAAAGATAAATCTATGCCCATCCTAGCACAGAATGCCCGCCAAAATCTAGACACGAATTGGGTCCCTCTGTCAGAAACGATATTCTCAGGAATACCATGCAAACGAACAACATTTTGAAAAAACAGAGGAACCAACTCGGAAGAAGAAGGCAACTTGGGCAGAGGAACCAAATGGACCATCTTAGAGAAACGGTCACACACCACCCAGATGACAGACATCTTCTGAGAAACAGGCAGATCTGAAATAAAATCCATCGAGATGTGCGTCCAAGGCCTCTTAGGAATAGGCAAGGGCAACAACAATCCACTAGCCCGAGAACAACAAGGCTTGGCCCGAGCACAAACGTCACAAGACTGCACAAAGCCTCGCACATCTCGTGACAGGGAAGGCCACCAGAAGGACCTTGCCACCAAATCCCTGGTACCAAAAATGCCAGGATGACCTGCCAACGCAGAAGAATGAACTTCAGAGATGACTCTACTGGTCCAATCATCAGGAACAAACAGTTTATCAGGTGGGCAACGATCAGGTCTATCCGCCTGAAACTCCTGCAAGGCCCGCCGCAGGTCTGGAGAAACGGCTGACAATACCACTCCATCCTTAAGGATACCTGTGGGCTCAGAGTTACCAGGCGAGTCAGGCTCAAAACTCCTAGAAAGGGCATCCGCCTTAACATTCTTAGAACCCGGTAGGTATGACACCACAAAATTAAACCGAGAGAAAAATAATGACCAGCGCGCCTGTCTAGGATTCAGGCGCCTGGCGGTCTCAAGATAAATCAAATTTTTGTGGTCAGTCAATACCACCACCTGATGTCTGGCCCCCTCAAGCCAATGGCGCCACTCCTCAAAAGCCCACTTCATGGCCAAAAGCTCCCGATTCCCAACATCATAATTCCGCTCAGCGGGCGAAAATTTACGGGAAAAGAAGGCACAAGGCCTAATCACGGAGCAGTCAGAACTTTTCTGCGACAACACTGCCCCAGCTCCGATCTCAGAAGCGTCGACCTCAACCTGAAAAGGTAGAGCAACATCAGGCTGACGCAACACAGGGGCAGAGGAAAAACGGCGCTTAAGCTCCCGAAAGGCCTCCACAGCATCAGGGGACCAATCAGCAACATCAGCACCCTTCTTAGTCAAATCGGTCAATGGCTTAGCAATATCCGAAAAACCAGCAATAAATCGACGATAAAAGTTAGCAAAGCCCAAAAATTTCTGAAGACTCTTAAGAGAAGAGGGCTGCGTCCAATCACAAATAGCTTGAACCTTGACAGGATCCATTTCAATGGAAGAGGGGGAAAAAATATATCCCAAAAAGGAAATCCTCTGTACCCCAAAAACACACTTAGAACCCTTCACACACAAAGAATTAGACCGCAAAACCTGAAAAACCCTCCTGACTTGCTGGACATGAGAGTCCCAGTCATCAGAAAAAATCAGAATATCATCCAGATACACAATCATAAATTTATCCAAATAATCGCGAAAAATATCATGCATAAAGGACTGGAAAACTGACGGAGCATTTGAAAGACCAAAAGGCATCACTAAATACTCAAAGTGGCCCTCGGGCGTATTAAATGCGGTTTTCCACTCATCCCCCTGCCTGATTCGCACCAAATTATACGCCCCACGAAGGTCAATCTTAGAGAACCACTTGGCCCCCTTTATGCGAGCAAACAAATCAGTCAGCAACGGCAATGGGTATTGATATTTAACAGTGATTTTATTCAAAAGCCGATAATCAATACATGGTCTCAAAGAGCCGTCTTTTTTTTTGACACAAAGAAAAAACCGGCTCCTAAGGGAGATGACGATGGACGAATATGTCCCTTTTCCAAGGACTCCTTTATATATTCACGCATAGCAGCATGTTCAGGCACAGACAGATTAAATAAACGACCCTTTGGGTATTTACTACCCGGGATTAAATCTATGGCACAATCGCACTCTCGGTGCGGAGGTAACGAACCAAGCTTGGATTCTTCAAAGACGTCACGATAGTCAGACAGGAACTCAGGAATTTCAGAGGGAATAGATGATGAAATGGGAACCACAGGTACATCCCCATGAGCCCCCTTACATCCCCAGCTCAACACAGACATAGCTTTCCAGTCGAGGACTGGGTTGTGAGATTGCAGCCAAGGCAATCCTAGCACCAAATCATCATGTAGATTATACAGCACCAGAAAGCGAATAATCTCCTGGTGATCCGGATTAATACGCATAGTTACTTGTGTCCAGTATTGTGGTTTATTATTAGCCAATGGGGTGGAGTCAATCCCCTTCAGAGGAATAGGAGTCTCCAAAGGCTCTAAATCATACCCACAGCGTTTGGCAAAGGACCAATCCATAAGACTCAAAGCGGCGCCAGAGTCGACATAGGCGTCCGTGGTAATAGATGACAAAGAGCAAATCAGGGTCACAGATAGAAAAAACTTAGACGGTAAGGTGCAAATGGAAACAGATTTACCAAGCTTTTTAGTGCGCTTAGAGCATGCTGATATAACATGAGTAGAATCACCACAATAGAAACACAACCCATTTTTCCGTCTAAAATTCTGCCGCTCGCTTCGGGACAGAATTCTATCACACTGCATACTCTCTGGCGATTTCTCAGTGGACACCGCCAGATGGTGCACTGGTTTGCGCTCCCGCAAACGCCTATCGATCTGAATAGCCATTGTCATGGACTCATTCAGACCCGCAGGCACAGGGAACCCCACCATAACATCCTTAATGGCATCAGAGAGACCCTCTCTGAAAGTCGCCGCCAGGGCGCACTCATTCCACTGAGTAAGCACAGACCATTTACGGAATCTTTGGCAGTAAATTTCCGCTTCATCTTGCCCCTGAGATAGGGACATCAAAGTTTTTTCTGCCTGAAGCTCCAAATGAGGTTCGTCATAAAGCAACCCCAAGGCCAGAAAAAACGCATCCACATTGAGCAACGCAGGATCCCCTGGTGTCAATGAAAAAGCCCAGTCTTGAGGGTCGCCCCGGAGCAAGGAAATCACAATCCTGACCTGCTGTGCAGGATCTCCGGCAGAGCGAGATTTCAGGGACAAAAATAATTTGCAATTATTTCGAAAATTCTGAAACCCAGATCTATTCCCCGAGAAAAATTCCGGCAAAGGAATTCTCGGCTCAGATACAGGTGCATGACAAACAAAATCTTGCAAATTTTGTACCTTCGTGGCGAGATTATTCAAACCTGCAGTTACACTCTGAAGATCCATTGCAAACAGGTGAACACAGAGCCATTCAAAGAGAGAGAAAAAAAAAAAAATTTCAGCAGACTACTTATTTCTCTCCTTTCTCAGCCAAGGATTTTAACCCTTTAGTGGGCCGGTCAAACTGTCATGATCTCAATGGCAAGAGATCATAGCATCAGCATATATAGGAACTAGCTCTTGGAAGATGGAAACTGAGCTGACCATGAACTAAACCTAACGCACAACTAGCAGTGGCCGGGTAGCATGCCTACGTTGATTCTAGATGCCCAGCACCAGCCGGAGGACTAAATAAAGCTAGCAGAGGAAAATATTAGTCCTAGCTCACCTCTAGAGAAATACCCCGAAAGGAGACAGAGGCCCCCCACATGTATTGGCGGTGAATCAAGATGAAATAACAAACGTAGTATGAAAATAGGTTTAGCAAATTTGAGGTCCACTTACTACATAGCAGAAGACAGAAAGGACACTTTCATGGTCAGCTGAAAACCCTATCAAAACACCATCCAGAAATTACTTTAAAACTCTGGCATTAACTCATAACACCAGAGTGGCAATTCCTGTTCACAAGAGCTTTCCAGACACAGTAACGAAACTACAGCTGTGAACTGGAACAAAATGCAAAAACAAACATGGACAAGAGTCCAACTTATCTAGTAGTTGTCTAGGAGCAGGAACAAGCACAGAGAGGCTTCTGATAACATTGTTGACCGGCAAGCAACTAACAGAGCAGCAAGGTTATATAGCGACTCCCACATCTTGATGGGAACAGGTGAACAGAGAAGATGAGAACACCAGTTCAATTCCACCAGTAGCCACCGGGGGAGCCCAGAATCCAAATTCACAACAGTGTACAACATGATGTGGACATATAATCTCCATAGACATATCAGCATTAGAATAGGTTCTACAGAAGATATCTCGGACTTCCAACATGACACGATCATAGGACAGGCCAATGACAACTGTATCTTATAGGATGCCAAACTTTTTGAACTGTTGACATTGATCGCAAAGAAGGGGGTGATTATATATAACTGCCAAAAGTTTATAGCTCGTTTAGGGTTTTTGGCCTCAAAAATGTAACAAGCTGGTGGCAAAAAAGACCAACATAACATGTAAGAAGCCAACATGCATTGCTGAATGGACTGGCACATGTTTCTAGTTCTTGAAGGAATACAACTATAGGGTTTCTAATAGTGATGAGTGAGCATACTCATTGCTCGGGTTTTCCCGAGCACGCTCGGGTGATCTCCGAGTATTTGTAAGTGCTCGGAGATTTAGTTTTCATTGTCTCAATTGCATGATTTACAGCTGATAGACCGCTTGAATACATGTGGGGATTTCCTAGCAACCAGGCAACCCCCACATGTGTTCAGGCTGGCTAGCAGCCATAAATCATGCAACTGCGTCAGCAAAAACTAAATCTCCAAGCAGTTACAAATATCCGGAGAGCACCCGAGCGTGCTCGGAAAAACCCGAGCAACGAGCACATTTGATCATCACTAGTTTCTAACCTATCTCAGACTACAGTGTTGAGTGAAATGATGCCTCTTTCCTAAGGATGTGACAAAAAAGTGCCAGGATGGACTGTAGATCTTTTAAAATGAATACCCTGTATTTATGAAAACATTGGACCATGCATAGACCTCTATAGTGAAGCCCTTTATAACCAACCTGGACTCTTCCCTCCACCAACCATAGGTTCTATCATGACCACATCAGTTGTCTGCCATGGTGCAAATATGTCGCTTGCGAGGGAAAAATCACACTTTCCTTCATGGATGGTGCACTTCTGAAATGGCCCAATGTTTTTTGTGACTTTAAAGACTTTTCAAAGTCCAGTAGAAAGTCAGGTGACGATCGGGAACTTTAATAGCAGGAAATAAGGGACAGAACCCATATTAATGTTCATGGAATTCTCTACGAGAACTGCTTTATCAAGCCAGATTAGGCCAAGAAATGGGAAGACATACTCTTACTCAAGATCTGAACTTGCTTCAAGATCGTTCTTATAGGTTTGTAATGGATTCAACTGATGAATTAGAAAAAAAATACTAAATTTAAATATTTTTTTAAATAAAATATTGATTATAGGAAATGGTGTGTTTTTGTGCAAATCAGTGTCAGCTAGTGTCACTTCGGGCTCGAATTGGGCTTATTTTTCAAATAACATTCTGATCAGACTCAGATCAGTGTGTTAGCTTAGTGAGATCCAATCCTGTCGGATCAGAGAATCTGAGCTCACTGTGAAGAGAAGATGAAGAACAAGATTTCTCCATCTTCTGCATTGTGTCAGTGGGTGGAAATCAGACTGCTTCATTGACTAGCATGGCTGAGTGCGATCCAAATATATGTTCAAACTTGGAGATGCTGCAATGTTCACCTTGGACCGGCTCTGTCAGAGGAAAAATCGGACATGAGTATTGCTCCATAAACTAACATTGTGCGATCCAATGTTTTGTTGGATCTCACTCTGACCGATAATACGGGGGTCTGCATGAGCCCTTAAGCTTAAAAATAAAATATCTACATATCTTGCAGATGCACAACTTGTGTCTCCAGGCAGAGTACAGTGAATTGAGGCATTTATCGTGCATTTTTTATATTGCTGCATCTTTTGGTTTGGGCATATGTACCTTTTATGCATCCTCAAATGCTTTGCCATGTGTAAAAGATTATTTATAAAGTTTAATCAAATGACAAGTGAAATCTCAATGGTTTCCCATGGGCAGTTTGATGCATTTTTGTTTATCCTAGTTTCACCACTCACTTGTTATAATTCAAAAACATTAAAATCCTACCTAAAAAAAAATAAATTCAGTATGGTAGCTCATGTGTGTCAGTTTTAACCATAACCTAAACAAACATTCATATTTTTTGCCTTCAGGAATACAAGTTTAATATGAAAGTCTTTTTTTCTTGAGAAAAAAAACATGCTGGGTTTTCTTCCATTGTGGAAAATCCGGATAAGCAACAAAAACATAACAGGGAGAATGAAGACGTGTAAAAAATGCAAATACGAGACGGCTTATTGCATGGCATGCATGGAACTAATCAAACTTTCCACTACACACTGGCCAAACTTTTAAAAAAGACAATAAAAATGAAAAATACCAGATAAAGTGCAGAATAATTTTTATTAACAGAGAATAAAACTTGTATGCTGTTCAAATATTTCACAGAAGAGATTTACACATTGGGAGACAGAAACTGATGACAGATGAACACTCTTTGGCCCGACTCGTCACCCCAGTAAATTTATTTTTACTAACAGTTGAGAACATTGATATGGGTTTACCTAGAAGGAATCAGGTAATGCACGGTATGGTATGAGAGAGTAAAATTAAAACCGGCATTACCTCTACCCATAAATCTCATTATGGGCATGGCAGGATGAAAGTCGGCCAAGATCTCTAGGCAAAAAAAATGGTGCTGATGACCTTTATCTAGCAGCAGTTTCATATAATGAGTTACCAGTTTACCTTGACAATTAGTGTACACTCTCATTCTTTAAGGGATGAAGACAAGATTCTCTGGCAGAATGTCCTGAAAATACCAGAAAATTACAGAACAAACACCAGCTTCGGGCAACGTACCTGAGGAATCATAGCTGTGTTCAACTCACTTGACTGTGATGACCACTCTATAATCTTTCAGGACTCCTTCTGAATCCAAGCCTTGGTAGACTATGAGATATGCTTTGGGTCATTGTCCTGTTAGAAGGTCCGATGCTGCCCAAGAACGTCTCACTCACATTGGACATGATATTTTCTCCAAGGATTTTCAAATTACCGATTAAATTCATTGTGTTCCCAATGAAATGCCCAAAATGATGTCACTCATCACATCGCGGGTTAGATACTACTGTGTTCAACAATTTATCACTTATGGTGATCAAATGACGATAAGAAAGAGATCCCCAAGTAGTACTTATGTGTAAAATATCATTTTTATTAATAAATCTTAAAAAACAGGAAATTACATTAAAACATGGGTGCTTGGTCCTATGATGAGGGACTTCATTACCATAGGGTATTCCTAACTATTGGCTGCATAAATAATGACAAATATATCCCTGTATGCTTGAGCAGAAAATCCCTCTTTCACATGGGGTATGTACAAGTGCCTCAAATGAACCTCCTTGGCATTCCAATATGGAAGGACACAACTGTACTAATACCCCTGTGCCTATGTGTACTCAATAGTGCAATGACAAAGCTCAAACAGTAATACATTTTAAGGTGTACCCGTGGCTGCACAACAGGTATTGATACACCTTAAAATTAATTACTGTTTGAGCTTTGTCATTGCACTATTGAGTACACATAGGCACAGGGGTATTAGTACAGTTGTGTCCTTCCATGTTGGAATGCCAAGTAGGTTCATTTGAGGCACTTGTACATACCCCATGCTCAAGGATACAGGGATATATTTGTCATTATTTATGCAGCCTATAGTTAGGAATACCCTATGGTAATGAAGTCCCTCATCATAGGACCAAACACCCTCTCTTTCTTATTGTCATTTGATCACCATAAGTGATAAATTGAATTCATTGTGGTCTCCAAACATTCCTGGTTGCCAAAGCCATGGAAAGCAAAGCCACCTCAGAGCATCACAGAGTCACTGCCATGCTTAAATGTTGACATTACCAAGACACCGCCATGCTTCACTGTAGGTAGGATAGTCTTTTGAGTGTCTGTTTCATTTTTTCCTCTTGCAAACATGCTTCTGATCCAAAGGCCCCCAAAATTCCAGTTTTTTTCCTCGTTACACAGAACAGTATCCTAGGTTTATATGTATTTGAGCATATGGTAGCCCACTTTCCTAGTGCTTATGGGTCAGTAGAGGTGTACGTGTTGGTGTTTACACACAGAGACCTTAATCGTTTATTCATAGTCAAGAAGATCTATTCTGAAGCTGACCATACACTAGAAATTTAGACCATATTCTGCTACAGTCATCATCTTTTTGTGACACAAGCAAGAATGACAGATGTCAACCGATCTTCTGTGTTGGACATTTTGGTCATTGTTACTGTTGAGCATTCCGATACCGCAAGTATCGGGTATCGGCCGATATTTGCTGTATCGGAATTCCGATACCGAGATCCGATACTTTTGTGGTATCGGGTATCGGTATCGAAACAACATTAATGTAAAAATGTGTAAAAGAGAGAATTAAAATAAAAAATATTGCTATACTCACCTCTCCGACGCAGCCTGCACCTTACCGAGGGAAGCGGCAGCGTTCTTTGTTTAAAATTCGCACTTTTCTTTCCTTACGTGAAGTCCCGGCTTTGTGATTGGTTGCGTCGCAGTCACATGGGCGACGCAACCAATCACAGCAAGCCGTGACGTAATTTCAGGTCCTTAAGGATTTTAAAATTACGTCCCGGCTTTGTGATTGGTTGCGTCGCAGTCACATGGGCGACGCAACCAATCACAAGCCGTGACGTCACAGGAGGTTGGACAAGCTCGCATTTTAAAATGCGCGCGTGTCCAGCCTCCCGGCTTGTGATTGGTTGACCGCGAAGCAACCAATCACAAGCCGGGACGTCACGGGAGGTTGGACAAGCGCGCATTTTAAAATGCGCGCGTGTCCAGCCTCCCGGCTTGTGATTGGTTGACCGCGAAGCAACCAATCACAAGCCGGGACGTCACGGGAGGTTGGACAAGCGCGCATTTTAAAATGCGCGCGTGTCCAGCCTCCCGTGACGTCACGGCTTGTGATTGGTTGCGTCGCCCATGTGACTGCGACGCAACCAATCACAAAGCCGGGACGTAATTTTAAAATCCTTAAGGACCTGAAATTACGTCACGGCTTGCTGTGATTGGTTGCGTCGCCCATGTGACTGCGACGCAACCAATCACAAAGCCGGGACTTCACGTAAGGAAAGAAAAGCGCAAATTTTAAACAAAGAACGCTGCCGCTTCCCTCGGTAAGGTGCAGGCTGCGTCGGAGAGGTGAGTATAGCAATATTTTTTATTTTAATTCTCTCTTTTACACATTAATATGGATCCCAGGGCCTGAAGGAGAGTTTCCTCTCCTTCAGACCCTGAGAACCATCAGGGATACCGTCCGATACTTGAGTCCCATTGACTTGTATTGGTATCGGGTATCGGTATCAGATTGGATCCGATACTTTGCCGGTATCGGCCGATACTTTCCAATACCGATACTTTCAAGTATCGGACGGTATCGCTCAACACTAGTCATTGTTGAAAACTATACTTTGGAAAGTTATTGATGCCATGAATCAAATCTGCATCTCATCAATGAAAGTCTACAACAGGCCATGGGTCACAGCACAGATCGGGATTTTAATTTATTGTATTGTTTCCCAAAACGTCAGTCTCTGCATACCAACCACGTACAACAGGTTGTTTGGAAAATGAACACCAAAAAGAGTCCTCAAAACCAATTCAGAGAATTTATGACAGAATTAATTATATCAAACCTCATAATAGAGGAAGATGAGAAAAACTGAGCATAAGACTGAAAATAAATAACAAAAAGTTATTACATCAATAATAATAATAGCAATAATAATTACTGTACAAAAAAGGTGAGGAAGAAATAAGGCTAAAACATATAAAGGGAAGATGAAATTACCCTTAGATAGGAGGAGAAAAAGAAAAACTCCACAAATTATGCTCCAGAAGACATTAATAGTGGCAATAAATGACCAGAGACCAAAATATTAGGTCTGATACTGAACAACAATTACATATATAATAATGTTTATATTATTTTATTTAAATGTATTAGTTGTACACTGATGTATATTCCGAACTGTATAATACACAGAAATAAATTCAGTAGAATAATTTGAACAACATCAAGGCCCATACACAGATCTAAACATATGCATAGAGGTATATAATCATTTTTTTAAGTATGTAAAAATGCTTAAAGTAGGAGCCTTTATACCACAGGACATAAATTAAGCAATGAAACAGCTGCACAAAAAGGTAACAATTATGTAATCGGCAATCACAGTGCAAAAAATGTACAAAAATCGCTCGCCTAAATGTGCAAAATTGCAAATGGTAATCTAGAAATGCAGCTTAACAATGCTGTTATAGTGCATATATAAAGTCATCATCAATATTAGTGGTAGCCATAAAATCGATTAAATGTGGATAGTCTTCATGATTATACAAACATGAAGTTTAGTAGAGGATACCTTGAGACTTGATGTATAGTCAAAGTGGTGAAGAGCCCACAAGGGGCTTCATCAGGAACGTGGCTAACATAAAACATGGGTATTATTTAAATAGCCGGGGTTAATTAGTGAACCAATCAGTGAGCTTGGTGTCATGATGCTCCGCCCCCGATATCACGCAGTCCGACGAGTGCCGTGCATGATGAGCGAGAGGACGGCATCATTCCACCCATCTCCAGAGGAACGCAGCAAGCCCATGCCACCACCAGGGCCAGAGCATGCATGTGGCGCGTCTAAACAATGTCGGTTGTACGGAAAATGGCCTTGTGAAATCCACTAATGTTTGATAAGCGAAACTCAACTACTGTCCTGTGTTTTTGACAACTTGCACAGTAAATATTTTAAGCCATCCCCTTTTCATTTATTCATGAGAGTTTATTTTTCATGGAAAAAGAAAAACAGGTTGTATGTCAGTCATTCTACTTTTTTCGGTAACTTACGATACATATAGTAAATACGTTATTTTTGACACTTTTTGGAAACCTCATGGACTTTCTCATAGCTTTGTGTTATTTTAAAGCAGTTCAAGTAAATGAATATAAAAGTTGGGCAATGAGTCAACAATTTCCAGCAACGGATTTGTAAGGTTGCTTTTCTCAGTCAGCACTTTGCACTTGGGAAGTGGCAATCAAATGACTCTGTGTTTTGGCATGCCAGCGAATATGTGGCTTCAAAATTCGGAACTGACATTTTACAGCTCCAGTTTATTTCTTCCTGTCTAAACAGTAGAAAAAAAACACATTTATTTCCAATTAGTGTTTGCCCTTCCATTCTTAATAGCCAACTGGCAAAGTCTCATTTGCCGGTTAGGTTCGGAGGTACAACTGGCAAATACTATACTTCTTATGTTTGTACCTTAACACTCTCCGAAGACCTCTTGTAAGGAACAGATGTTCTGGGTAAGATATATTAAGGCAGATATTGGTCTGATCCTAAGTAGACAAGGATATGTTGTGCTAGGCATTTTTCTAAGTGTCAGGAAATCCAGCAGGCTGGTAACTGACTCATCATCCCCAAGTTGCCAACTCTTAAGTCACTTCAATTATTGCCTCCCAGAGTTTATTTGATGTGTGGCATGGAATTTAATTACTTCCTCAGGCCGAAAGAAGAAAAAAATGGTAAAATCTTTCTATAAAACAGTCTAGCCATGTAATTTCTTAACTATTCCCCTTTACAGTAGTTGAAGATCTCCTGGTCCATGTGCTTTAGCAAATACTTACATTTCCTTCAAAAATCACAGCATCAAATCTTAGTTTTGTGTGTTGGGCCTTTTTCCCAGAAATTTCTCTTAACTTATGAAAAAAAAAAATTGCCAATTGGGTGTTACAAACCCATTGTCAATGGGGTGTGTCCGAATCAATCCAATTAGTGCTGATAGTGTTTGCCTGTATAAGGCATGCACACATCCAGTATGTCTGGTGGTGGTGGCCATGTGTTGTGTCCAGTTGACATGGACATGGTAGATTTGGGTACCTGACTGCTCTATATGTGGCGAGTGTGATGACCTGAATGTCCAGGGCGTAAGTGGAGCTTGGGGGACATGTTTGAGCATTGGCCAAGGCTAATAAGAACTAAACTTGTGGTAGATCACTAAAGAAAGTGAAGCACACTCTAAGGGGCTACCGAATGTTTTTAGTTACTTTAGTCTCCTGGTATTTAGTGCTATCATATTCCACAGTGCCAAACTCATAGTAGTCCCTGTCCTGCTTATATAGCCTCACATAAAATATCATAGAAAGCCAGCTTTAGTTTATTTGTGGAGTTTCGGAGGAAGACTTCCTGTGCATGTGGATGACATAGGTGGTCAGATAAGGACTGGATTTCCATGCCAGTCAAAAAACTAGTTTTCAAGGTGATGTGGAATCTTGTTGTGATGGAAAAGATGCTAATATCAATGTCTTCAAGGTGCAACCATACAGGTTTTATTCTGGAGCTTCCAATCCATCTGTTGAAGAACCAAACGGACTTATGGTCTATGGATTGGACATTGCTGTAAAGAAGTAACCTTTAGAAAAAAAGATAAAGTAACCCAAGTTGGCTCGTCTTTCGGTTTGGGTCCCATCTTATTCACCTTTGTTATGTACACTCTTATATTGCTGGCTTCAGTACACCGGTTTGTCTTCATGTCTTTGACTCCTTTCTCTGCATGGTGCTAAGTGTGTGTCTGGCCCATCTGTTCCATCAATTACACTTTATTTTACTCTAGAGATATTTTGATCAACCACAATGAAGTGACTCAGTAGCTGAATCCTTTCATCCAAATAAAACCACTTTGGTTCCTTGCTTACTCATATCAGGTGATGGGACCAATTTCTGCCTTCTAAATGGCAGGAGCTTTAATAACCTGATTTTTGTGGTGGTTCATACAAGTGTTACAGAAGTTGTAATATCCTATTTAAGGCCAAGTTCACACATTCAGTATTTGGTCAGTATTTTACATCAGTATGTGTAAGCCAAGACCAGGAGTGGGTGATAAATGCAGAAGTGGTGACGTGTTTCTATGATACTTTTCCTCTGATTGTTCCTCTAACGGTTTGTGGTTACAAATACTGATGTAAAATAGTGACCAATACTGAACGTGTAAACATGGCCTAATAGGGGCGTGGCCTAGCGCAGGATGTGAGAAGACATGCGGCTGAGCTCTCCTGCTACAATCTCCCTAAATATTGGTATCCGAAGCGCCACCGAACGCTGAAACCACTCTAAGGAGTGTGCAGGGACCCGGGGAGCAGCAGTGAGCGGCGTGTGGTCGGGTGGAGAGGAGTCCCGCAAGAGGATGACGCGCAGGAGACAGAAGGAGCCGGCAGCGTCGGGAAGCTCTCAGGCCCAAGATGGCGCCGAGACTACAGAGGAGGCGGCAAAGGCAAGCGCGGCATATCTAAGGAAGATGGAGGTGATCGCTCGGCTGGAACGCTTTGCGAGGTCAGAGGAAGCTGCTAATGAGCGGTCAGCGGCTGAAGGTCAGAGACCTGAAACAACATATGTCCCTGGGGAACAACAAGAAGGAGGGGGCCAGTCGCAGAGCAGTGGGGAGGAACTGAGATCCCCTGATGTGGCTGCACGTGCTGACCAGCTTGAACAGCCGGACACGCTAGACATAGCAGAGCCGACGCTCAAAGATATATTCTCTGTGGTAATGTACAACAAGTCTGCCCTTGCAGCTCTGAACTGTCGTGTGGATGATTTATAGGGAGAGATTGTCGCGATTAATGCTGCAGTGCGCAAAGTTGAACAGAGAGGGGTGGTGGTGGAAGAACATGTGGGGAGCGCTAAAGACCAGGTTAATGAACTGTTGAAAAGGGAAAAAAAGTATGTGCAGTGTATAGCGGAACTGGAATTTAAAACTGATGATCTTGAGAACCGCTCCTGCAGGAGTAACCTGAGGATTGTGGGGGTGCCAGAAAAAGCGGAAGGAAATAAGCCCACTGAGTACATTGAGTCATGGCTGAAAAATGCTGTAGGAGGAGATGGTCTCACTAAAATGTTTTCCATTGAAAGGGCACATCGTGTGCCCACTATACCCCTGCCCCCAGGATCAGCCCCAAGAGTCATCTTGGCTAAAGTTCTGAATTATCGGGACCGGGATACCCTGCTGAGGAAAGCCAGGAACTGTGCGGATCTAACCATAGACGGCAATCGCATCTCCATCTCCCCAGATTATTCTGCAGCCGTCCAAAAGTTCCGAATGACGTTTGGACAAGTCAAAAGGCAACTACGGGACATGGATTTGCGCTATTCAATGATTTACCCAGCTAAGCTGCGAGTCGCTGCCTTGGATCGGGTGCACTTTTTTCAGAATCCAGAGGAGGCGACACACTGGCTGGATTCTAACACCAAAAATGTCAGAGCGGAACGGTCCCATTGAAGCAGACTCTGAGTGATGTTGAAACAGTGACTAACTGTTATTCAGTTTGAATTTGATAAGTTAATGGTGATCTCTGAGATGACATAATGCTATGCTGGTATATGTGGGTTGTGTTCGGTGGCGCAACGGACATTGCAGTTTGATAAATGTGGACGGGAGAGTAGTTGGAGCATTGAGCTTGTATTGTTAGGCTGTAAAAACGCCCTCCTAGATCTCAAATAAAGAGGGAGAGTGAATTCTTATCAGCTTAAAAGTTGTGGGAGACAAACAGTTTTTCGGGAGGGGGATGGAAGGGAAAGATGGGAGTTATTTCAGTTGGAAGGTTGGGACAGGGGGTAGAGGCGGGAAGGTCGGGAGGCGGGGGGGAGGGCAAGGGGGGGGACCGAGACCTCCTTTCTTAATGAGTCAAACGTTTGGTACTGTGATATATCATGGGGGGTAGATTTAAAATTCTAAGCTGGAACGTTAGGGGACTCGCCAATGTCTCAAAGCGGGCCACAATTCTACAATATCTGTTGAAGCTGAGGCCCTCAGTGACTTGCCTTCAAGAAACACACCTGGTAGAAGACAAAGTAGCTATGTTACAAAAAAGATGGGTGAGGAAGGCTTATCACTCGACGTACTCAGCCTATGCTAGGGGAGTGTCGGTAGTAATCCACACTTCTACTCCATATGAAGAAGTGGAGGTTATAATAGACAAAGATGGGCAATATGTGTTTATTGTATGTAAGATATTGCATAGATTATTATGTATAGTGTCTTTATATATCCCTCCACCGTTTTCAGGAAAAAAGATACAGGAAATTCTGGACATATCGGGGAAATGGACTGGAGTCCCGTTGCTTGTAATAGGAGACGTGAATAATATTGCAAATGATCATTGGGATAGGGGCAGGGGCGTAACTACCGCGGTCACAGCGGTCGCCAGTGCGACCGGGCCCGGCAGGTCAGGGGCCCGGCAGGTCAGAGGCACCCAACACCATGTTGCAGTGCAGGAGATTCCTCCTGCACGGCAACAGTCCGAGGCGTATCTAGGGGGAGGGGGCAGCCGGGGCACGTGAGAGACAGGAAGCAGCTCCAGTCATCATGGTGAGACTGTCAGCTTCTGCTCTGCAGCCCCGGGACAGAAGGTGAGAGCAGGGGGGAGGTGCGGGACAGAGCCGCTGTAGTCAGGAGAAGCTGAGGAGCTGCAGCCGATTCACATCAGCCACCCCTGTACCAGAGAGGAGATTGTGAGTTGTGTATGTGAGCTGGTATCTGGTGTGTGTGATGTGTGTGTGTGTGTGTGTGATATCTGTAGTATGTGTGTGTGTGTGTTTGTGTGATATCTGTAGTATGTGTGTGTGTGTGTGTGTGTGTGTGTGATATCTGTAGTATGTGTGTGTGTGTGTGATATCTGTAGTGTGTCTGTTTGTGTGTGTGATATCTGTAGTATGTGTGTGTGTGTGATATCGTAGTGTGTGTGTGTGTGTGTGTGTGTGATATCTGTAGTGTGTGTGTGTGATATCGTAGTGTGTGATATCTGTAGTGTGTGTGTGTGTGATATCTGTAGTGTGTGTGTGTGTGATATCGTAGTGTGTGTGTGTGTGATATCTGAAGTGTGTGTGTGTGATATCGTAGTGTGTGTGTGTGTGTGTGTGTGATATCTGTAGTGTGTGTGTGTGTGAGGCAGGGGCGTAATTACCACAGTTGCAGCGGTCGCCGCTGCAAGCGGCTCTGGCAGGTCAGGGTCCCGTGTGTCCCCTTGAGCCTGTCTCCCTTGTCCCCTTATGCTTGTGTCCCTTGTCCCCGTGTGCCAGTCTCCCTTGCCCATTAGTCCCTGTGTGTCCCCATGTGCCTGTCTCCTTTGTCCCCTTGTGCTTGTGTCAGTCTCCCTTGCCCACTAGTCCCTGTCTGTCAGTCTCCCTTTCCCACTTGTCCCTGTGTCCCCTTGTGCTTGCATCCCTTGTCCACTAGTCCCCGTGTGCCCCTTGTGTCAGTCTCCCTTGCCCACTTGTCCCCGTGTGCCCCTTGTGTAAGGCTCCCTTGCCCACTAGTCCCCATGTGTCAGTCTCCCTTGTCCCCTTGTGTCAGTCTCCCTTGCCCACTAGTCCCCTTGTAACCTTCTCCCCTGCCTCCTAGCCCCCATGTGTCCCCTTGTGCCTGTCTTCCTTGCTCCCTAGCCCCCCTATGTTACCCTTGTGCCTGTCTCCCCTCGCCCCCTTGTGCCCTCTCCCCTGCCCCCTCGTCACCATTTGCTCGTGTCTTTCTCACTGCCCCTGTATGGAGGGGCTGCATTATACTATGAGGGGGGCTGCGTTGTATTCTATGGGGGTTACATTGAGTTGTATGGCAGGGCTGCAGGGGGGGGCCCATTTGGAAGTTCGCACCGGGGCCCATAACTTTGTAGTTATGCCACTGGATAGGGGCAAACATACAGGGAACAGAGAGGAAGGGAATGTAACACCTTTTGGAAACTACATGAGGGAAATTGGATGGATAGACTTGTGGAGAATTCAAAATATGGAGAACTACACTTACTCGTGCTACTGTAATAATTATAGGGGATAACTCAGGAGACTCTTTGCGTGGAACAAGACAACTACAGGACACAGTTTTATAAGTGGTAAAGTCTATATTATCACACAGTGATTCAAACAGGTGCAGAGAGAAACTCAAGTCCACAACACTTGGTGCAAATATCAAATGCAGCTCAGAAGTCTATAGGAAACTTCAGAGGAAAATGCAATCACGCAGAAAGTCTATGAAGCACAATTATTCTTGAGGATACTTGACACGAATAAGTCCTTGCTTAGTCCAAAACACAGATAGATTTGCTTATAAGGCAGTTCAAATAATATCTTAGCTCAACCAGGGAGGTCTGGGTAATAGTCTCAGGATCTTGCAGAGCAGAAACAGCTTACATGTCCAGCAAATGCAGATGGAAGTAACATAGTAACATAGTAACATAGTTAGTAAGGCCGAAAAAAGACATTTGTCCATCCAGTTCAGCTTATATTCCATCATAATAAATCCCCAGATCTACGTCCTTCTACAGAACCTAATAATTGTATGATACAATATTGTTCTGCTCCAGGAAGACATCCAGGCCTCTCTTGAACCCCTCAACTGAGTTCGCCATCACCACCTCCTCAGGCAAGCAATTCCAGATTCTCACTGCCCTAACAGTAAAGAATCCTCTTCTATGTTGGTGGAAAAACCTTCTCTCCTCCAGACGCAAAGAATGCCCCCTTGTGCCCGTCACCTTCCTTGGTATAAACAGATCCTCAGCGAGATATTTGTATTGTCCCCTTATATACTTATACATGGCTATTAGATCGCCCCTCAGTTGTCTTTTTTCTAGACTAAATAATCCTAATTTCGCTAATCTATCTGGGTATTGTAGTTCTCCCATCCCCTTTATTAATTTTGTTGCCCTCCTTTGTACTCTCTCTAGTTCCATTATATCCTTCCTGAGCACCGGTGCCCAAAACTGGACACAGTACTCCATGTGCGGTCTAACTAGGGATTTGTACAGAGGCAGTATAATGCTCTCATCATGTGTATCCAGACCTCTTTTAATGCACCCCATGATCCTGTTTGCCTTGGCAGCTGCTGCCTGGCACTGGCTGCTCCAGGTAAGTTTATCATTAACTAGGATCCCCAAGTCCTTCTCCCTGTCAGATTTACCCAGTGGTTTCCCGTTCAATGTGTAATGGTGATATTGATTCCTTCTTCCCATGTGTATAACCTTACATTTATCATTGTTAAACCTCATCTGCCACCTTTCAGCCCAAGTTTGCAACTTATCCAGATCCATCTGTAGCAGAATACTATCTTCTCTTGTATTAACTGCTTTACATAGTTTTGTATCATCTGAAAATATCAATATTTTACTGTGTAAACCTTCTACCAGATCATTAATGAATATGTTGAAGAGAACAGGTCCCAATACCGACCCCTGCGGTACCCCACTGGTCACAGCGACCCAGTTAGAGACTATACCATTTATAACCACCCTCTGCTTTCTATCACTAAGCCAGTTACTAACCCATTTACACACATTTTCCTCCAGACTGTCATGAATCCCAATGGCTAGGGATAGCAAGGGACAAGCAAAGTAATACAAAATATCGGACGAGCTCTAGGGTGATGGAACCTGGGCTGACCGCTGCCCTACGCCTGACAAACGCAACTAGAGATAGCCAGGGAGCGTGCCTACGTTGGTTCTAGACGCCACGCACCAGCCTGAGAGCTAACTAGTACTGCAGAGAAAATAAGACCTCACTTGCCTCCAGAGGAATGAACCCCAAAAGGTATAGTTGCCCCCCACATGTATTGACGGTGAAATGAGAGGAAGGCACACACATAGAGATGATATATATAGGTTCAGCAAATTGAGGCCCGCTGTAAACTAGAAAGCAGAACGATACAAAAGGGGTCTGAGCGGTCAGCAAAAAACCCTAATCAAAAAACCATCCTGAGATTACAAGAACCCATGTGCCAACTCATGGCACATGGGGAGAACCTCAGTCCACTAGAGCTACCAGCTAGCATAGAGACATAATAAGCAAGCTGGACAAAAAACCAAACAACTGAAAATCAGCACTTAGCTTATCCTGAAAGATCTGGGAGCAGGTAGGCAGGAACCAAACAGAGCACATCTGAATACATTGATAGCCGGCAAGGGAATGACAGAAAGGCCAGGTAAAATAGGAAACACCCAGCCTCTGATGGACAGGTGGAAACCAAAGGCCGCAACCCACCAAAGTCACCCAGTACCAGCAGTAACCACCAGAGGGAGCCCACAAACAGAATCCACAACAGTACCCCCCCCTTGAGGAGGGGTCACCGAACCCTCACAAGAACCCCCAGGACGATCAGGGTGAGCTCTATGGAAGGCGCGGACCAAATCAGTCGCATGAACATCGGAGGCGACCACCCAAGAATTATCCTCCTGACCATAACCCTTCCACTTAACCAAATACTGGAGTTTGCGTCTGGAAACACGAGAATCCAAGATCTTCTCAACAACATACTCCAATTCTCCCTCCACCAGCACCGGAGCAGGAGGCTCAACCGAAGGAACAACGGGCACCTCATACCTCCGCAACAACGACCGATGGAACATATTATGAATAGCAAACGATGCCGGGAGATCCAAACGAAAAGATACAGGGTTAAGAATCTCCGAGATCCTATAAGGACCGATGAACCGAGGCTTGAACTTAGGAGAAGAGACCTTCATAGGGACAAAACGAGAAGACAACCACACCAAATCCCCAACAAGAAGTCGGGGACCCACGCGGCGACGGCGATTAGCAAACTGCTGAGTCTTCTCCTGAGATAACTTCAAATTGTCCACCACCTGATTCCAAATCTGATGTAGCCTGTCCACCACCACGTCCACTCCAGGACAATCCGAAGGCTCCACCTGACCAGAGGAAAAACGAGGATGAAACCCCGAATTACAAAAAAAAGGAGAGACCAACGTGGCAGAACTAGCCCGATTATTAAGAGCAAATTCGGCCAGTGGCAAAAAAGCAACCCAGTCATCTTGATCAGCAGAAACAAAACACCTCAAATAAGTTTCCAAGGTCTGATTAGTTCGCTCCGTCTGGCCATTCGTCTGAGGATGGAATGCAGACGAGAAAGACAAATCAATGCCCATCTTGGCACAAAACGTCCGCCAAAATCTAGACACAAACTGGGATCCCCTGTCAGAAACGATATTCTCCGGAATCCCATGCAAATGAACCACGTTCTGAAAAAATAAAGGGACCAACTCAGAGGAGGAAGGCAACTTAGGCAAGGGCACCAAATGAACCATCTTAGAAAAGCGGTCACACACAACCCAGATAACGGACATTTTCTGTGAAACCGGGAGATCAGAAATAAAATCCATGGAAATGTGCGTCCAAGGCCTCTTCGGGATGGGCAAGGATAACAACAACCCACTGGCCCGAAAACAGCAAGGCTTAGCTCGAGCACACACTTCACAAGACTGCACAAAGGTACGCACATCCCTAGACAAGGAAGGCCACCAAAAAGACCTGGCCACCAGGTCTCTAGTACCAAATATTCCAGGATGACCAGCCAACACAGAAGAATGGACCTCGGAGATGACTCTATTGGTCCAATCATCCGGAACAAACAGTCTTTCTGGTGGACAACGATCCGGTTTATCCACCTGAAACTCCTGCAATGCACGTCGCAAGTCTGGGGATACGGCGGACAATATTACCCCATCCCTAAGGATACCAGTAGGCCCAGAGTCTCCAGGAGAGTCAGGCACAAAACTCCTGGAAAGAGCATCTGCCTTCACATTCTTTGAACCTGGCAGGTATGAAACCACGAAATTGAAACGAGAAAAAAACAACGACCAACGAGCCTGTCTAGGATTCAAACGCCTGGCAGACTCAAGGTAAATGAGATTCTTGTGATCAGTCAAGACCACCACACGATGTTGAGCACCCTCAAGCCAATGACGCCACTCCTCAAATGCCCACTTCATGGCCAAAAGCTCCCGATTACCCACATCATAATTGCGCTCGGCGGGCGAGAATTTTCTAGAGAAGAATGCACATGGCTTCATCACCGAGCCATTAGAACTTCTCTGTGACAAAACCGCCCCCGCTCCAATCTCGGAAGCGTCAACCTCAACCTGAAAAGGAAGTGAAACATCTGGTTGACACAACACAGGAGCAGAAGAAAACTGGCGCTTAAGTTCCTGAAAGGCCTCCACGGCCACAGGAGACCAATCAGCAACATCAGCACCCTTTTTAGTCAAATCAGTCAAAGGTTTAACAATACTGGAAAAATTAGCAATGAACCGACGATAAAAATTAGCAAACCCCAAGAACTTCTGAAGGCTCTTAACAGATGTAGGTTGTGTCCAGTCACAAATCGCCTGAACCTTGACGGGATCCATCTCAATAGTAGAAGGAGAAAAAATGTACCCCAAAAAAGAAATCTTCTGGACTCCGAAGAGACACTTTGAGCCCTTCACAAACAGAGAATTGGCCCGCAGAACCTGAAACACCTTCCTGACCTGTAGAACATGAGACTCCCAGTCATCAGAAAACACCAAAATATCATCCAAATACACAATCATAAACTTATCCAGATATTCACGGAAAATATTGTGCATAAAGGACTGAAAGACTGACGGAGCATTGGAGAGCCCAAAAGGCATTACCAAATACTCAAAATGGCCCTCAGGCGTATTAAATGCGGTTTTCCACTCATCACCCTGTTTTATCCGCACCAGATTATACGCACCGCGAAGATTTATCTTAGTGAACCACCTAGCCCCCTTAATGCGAGCAAACAAATCAGTCAATAATGGCAATGGATACTGATATTTGACTGTAATCTTATTCAGAAGGCGATAATCTATACAAGGCCTCAGGGAACCATCTTTTTTTGCCACGAAAAAAAAACCTGCTCCCAGAGGGGACGAAGATGGACGAATATGTCCCTTTTCCAAGGACTCCTTAATATAATTCCGCATAGCAGTATGCTCTGGCAGTGACAGATTAAATAAACGACCCTTAGGGAACTTACTGCCAGGAATCAATTCTATAGCACAGTCACAATCTCTATGAGGAGGGAGCGAATTGAGCTTAGGCTCCTCAAAAACATCCCTATAGTCAGACAAAAACGCAGGGATCTCAGAAGGAGTAGATGAAGCGATTGAAATCGGAGGTGCATGATCATGAACCCCCTGACATCCCCAGCTTACCACAGACATTGTTTTCCAGTCCAGGACAGGATTATGAGTTTGTAACCATGGCAGACCAAGCACTACTACATCATGTAAATTATACAGTACAAGGAAGCGAATCACCTCCTGATGAACGGGAGTCATGCGCATGGTCACTTGTGTCCAATACTGCGGTTTATTCATAACCAATGGTGTAGAGTCAATTCCCTTCAGAGCAATAGGAACTTCCAGAGGCTCCAGACTAAAACCGCAGCGTTTAGCAAATGACCAATCCATAAGACTCAGGGCAGCGCCCGAATCCACATAGGCATCGACGGAAATGGAAGACAGTGAAAAAATCAGAGTCACAGACAAAATGAACTTAGGCTGCAGAGTACCAATGGCAAAAGATTTATCAACCCTTTTTGTGCGTTTAGAGCATGCTGATATAACATGAGCTGAATCACCACAATAAAAACACAATCCATTTTTCCGCCTATAATTTTGCCGTTCACTTCTGGACTGAATTCTATCCCATTGCATAGTCTCAGGTGCCTGTTCAGAAGACACCGCCAACTGGTGCACGGGTTTGCGCTCCCGTAAACGCCGATCAATCTGAATGGCCATAGCCATAGACTCATTCAGACCTGTAGGCGTAGGGAACCCCACCATAATATCCTTAATGGCCTCAGAAAGACCATTTCTGAAGTTTGCAGCCAGGGCGCACTCATTCCACTGAGTAAGCACCGACCATTTCCGAAATTTTTGACAATATATTTCCGCTTCATCATGCCCCTGAGAGAGGGCTAACAAAGCCTTTTCAGCCTGAATCTCCAGGTTAGGTTCCTCATAGAGCAATCCCAATGCCAGAAAAAACGCATCCACACTGAGCAATGCAGGATCCCCTGGTGCCAATGCAAATGCCCAATTCTGAGGGTCGCCCCGCAGGAAAGATATTACAATCCTGACCTGTTGAGCAGGGTCTCCAGAGGAGCGAGTTTTTAAAGAAAGAAACAATTTACAATTGTTCCTGAAATTCAGGAAGGTAGATCTATCTCCAGAAAAGAACTCTGGAATAGGAATTCTAGGTTCAGACATGGGAGTGTGAACAACAAAATCCTGTATATTTTGAACTTTTGCCGCGAGATTACTCAGGCTGGAAGCCAAACTCTGGACATCCATGTTAAACAGCTAAGATCAGAGCCATTCAAGGGTTAAGAGGAGGTAAGAAGCAGCTAGACAGCAATTAAGGGCTAGGCAGCAAAACTCTGAAGGGAAAAAAAAAAAAAAAAAAAAATTTCCCTTAAACACTTCTTTTTCTCCTGCTTCAGCCCAAACAATTAACACTTTGTGGGCCGGCTATACTGTCATGAATCCCAATGGCTAGGGATAGCAAGGGACAAGCAAAGTAATACAAAATATCGGACGAGCTCTAGGGTGATGGAACCTGGGCTGACCGCTGCCCTACGCCTGACAAACGCAACTCGAGATAGCCAGGGAGCGTGCCTACGTTGGTTCTAGACGCCACGCACCAGCCTGAGAGCTAACTAGTACTGCAGAGAAAATAAGACCTCACTTGCCTCCAGAGGAATGAACCCCAAAAGGTATAGTTGCCCCCCACATGTATTGACGGTGAAATGAGAGGAAGGCACACACATAGAGATGATATATATAGGTTCAGCAAATTGAGGCCCGCTGTAAACTAGAAAGCAGAACGATACAAAAGGGGTCTGAGCGGTCAGCAAAAAACCCTAATCAAAAAAACATCCTGAGATTACAAGAACCCATGTGCCAACTCATGGCACATGGGGAGAACCTCAGTCCACTAGAGCTACCAGCTAGCATAGAGACATAATAAGCAAGCTGGACAAAAAACCAAACAACTGAAAATCAGCACTTAGCTTATCCTGAAAGATCTGGGAGCAGGTAGGCAGGAACCAAACAGAGCACATCTGAATACATTGATAGCCGGCAAGGGAATGACAGAAAGGCCAGGTAAAATAGGAAACACCCAGCCTCTGATGGACAGGTGGAAACCAAAGGCCGCAACCCACCAAAGTCACCCAGTACCAGCAGTAACCACCAGAGGGAGCCCACAAACAGAATCCACAACACCAGACCAAGCATTCTCATTTTGTGTACCAACCTCTTGTGCGGCACGGTATCAAACGCTTTGGAAAAATCGAGATATACCACGTCCAATGACTCACCGTGGTCCAGCCTATAGCTTACCTCTTCATAAAAACTGATTAGATTGGTTTGACAGGAGCGATTTCTCATAAACCCATGCTGAT
This sequence comes from Ranitomeya variabilis, assembly GCF_051348905.1. Taxonomy (NCBI): domain Eukaryota; kingdom Metazoa; phylum Chordata; class Amphibia; order Anura; family Dendrobatidae; genus Ranitomeya; species Ranitomeya variabilis. The sequence continues at coordinate 291,973,460 of NC_135235.1, forward strand.
ATGGAGTTAAACAGTTATTCTCATTGAGATAATCCAGAATAACATCCTTCAGAAACCCTTCAAATATTTTACCAACAGTAGAGGTTAGACTTACTGGCCTATAATTTCCAGGTTCACTTTTAGAGCCCTTTTTGAATATTGGCACCACATTTGCTATGCGCCAGTCCTGCGGAACAGACCCCGCCGCTATAGAGTCCCTAAAAATAAGAAATAATGGTTTATCTATTACATTACTTAGTTCTCTTAGTACTCGTGGGTGTATGCCATCCGGACCCGGAGCTTTATCTATTTTAATCTTATTTAGCCGGTTTCGCACCTCTTCTTGGGTTAGATTGGTGACCACGAGTAAACACGAGCAGCAGGTGAAGGAGGATTACTGGAACTGGTGTATGCAGCAGGAACTCAGAGCAGAGTAGCCGGATAACCCCACAGGTTCACAGGAGCAGGTGTTGTGAATCTGCTTTTGGGCTCCTTCTGGTGGTGGCTAGTGGTACTGGTGACTCGGGTGTGTTTTCTTTCTCAGTTCACCTGTTTTCATCAGTAGTGGGGAGTTCCTATTTATTCCTGCTCTTCAGTCATTGCCTTGCCGGCCATCAATGTAACCAGAGCCTTTCTGTTGCATGTTCCTGCTCCTAGACTACTGATCAGCTAAGTTGGACTCTTAGTCCTAAGTTTGTTTGCATTTTTGTTCCAGTTTACAGTTAAGTCTTTCTCTGTAGCTGGAAGCTCTTGTGGGCTGAAATTACCACTCCGGTGTCATGAGTTGACACATGAGTTTTAAAGTAATTTCAGGATGGTATTTTAAAAGGGTTTTCAGCTGACCATGCAGTTCCCTTTTGTATCTTTCTACTATCTAGTAAGCGGACCTCGCTTTGCTGAACCTATCTTCATACTGCGTATGTCTTTTCCTCTGAACTCACCGTCAATATATGTGGGGGGCTTCTGTCTCCTTTTTGGGGGAATTTCCCTAGAGGTAAGCCAGGTCTGTTTTTTCCTCTACTAGGGTAAGTTAGTTCTCCGGCTGGCGAGAGACGTCTAGGGATAAAATGTAGGCACGCCCCCCGGCCACTATTAGTTGTGTGGTAGGTTTAGCTCACGGTCAGCTCGAGATTCCATCACCCAAGAGCTCGTCCGTTATTTATGTGTCCTGACGTTCCCCTGCCATTGGGAACCATGACAGTATGGCCGGCCAAGTGTTAAAACTGTTGGCAGAAGAAAGGAGAGAAAAAGAAGTCTGCAATTTTTTTTTTTTTTTTTTCCCTTGGTGCTTGCTCTATAGTTGAATCAGTTGCATTTCAGCTCTAATTGCAGTCTTTGTCTCCCTCTCCTTCTAACCCTTGAATGGCTCTGATCTCACCTGCTTAAAATGGATCCTCAGAGTTTGGCTACAGGTTTGAATAATCTTGCCACAAAAGTTCAAGATTTACAGGATTTTGTTATACATGCTCCTATATCTGAACCTAGAATTCCTATACCAGAATTTTTCTCCGGAGATAGATCTCGTTTTTTGAATTTCAAATATAATTGTAAATTATTTCTTTCTCTGAGACCTCGCTCCGCTGGAGATCCCGCACAGCAGGTTAAGATTGTAATTTCCTTGCTGCGAGGTGACCCTCAAGATTGGGCATTTGCATTGGCACCAGGGGATCCTGCGTTGCTCAATGTGGATGCGTTTTTTCTGGCTTTGGGGTTGCTTTATGAGGAACCTAATTTAGAGATTCAGGCTGAAAAAGCCTTGATGGCCCTGTCTCAAGGGCAAGATGAAGCTGAAATATACTGCCAAAAATTTCATAAATGGTCTGTGCTTACTCAGTGGAATGAGTGCGCTTTGGCGGCGAATTTCAGAGAGGGTCTCTCTGATGCCATTAAGGATGTTATGGTGGGGTTCCCTGCGCCTTCAGGTCTGAATGAGTCCATGACAATGGCTATTCAGATTGATCGGCGTTTGCGGGAGCGTAAACCTGTGCACCATTTGGCGGTGTCTTCTGAGAAGGCGCCAGAGAATATGCAATGTGATAGAATTCTGTCCAGAAGCGAACGGCAGAATTTTAGGCGAAAAAATGGGTTGTGCTTCTACTGTGGTGATTCAACTCATGTTATATCAGCATGCTCTAGACGCACAAAGAAGGTTGATAAGTCTGTTTCAATTGGCACTTTACAGTCTAAGTTTATTCTATCTGTGACCTTGATTTGTTCATTATCGTCAATTATCGCGGACGCTTATGTCGACTCTGGCGCCGCTTTGAGTCTTATGGATTGGTCCTTTGCCAGGCGCTGTGGGTTTAATCTAGAGCCTCTGGAAGTCCCTATACCTCTGAAGGGTATTGATTCTACGCCATTGGCTAGTAATAAACCACAATACTGGACACAAGTGACTATGCGTATGACTCCAGATCATCAGGAGGTGATTCGCTTCCTTGTGTTGTACAATCTACATGATGTTTTGGTGCTCGGATTGCCATGGTTACAATCTCATAATCCAGTCCTTGACTGGAAAGCAATGTCTGTGTTAAGCTGGGGATGTCAGGGGGCTCATGGGGACATACCTTTGGTTTCCATTTCATCATCTATTCCCTCTGAGATTCCGGCATTTTTGTCTGATTATCGTGATGTTTTTGAGGAGCCTAAGCTTGGTTCACTCCCTCCTCACAGAGATTGCGATTGTACAATTGATCTGATTCCAGGCAGTAAATTTCCAAAGGGTCGTTTGTTTAATTTATCCGTACCTGAACATGTTGCTATGCGAGAGTATATTAAGGAGTCCCTGGAAAAGGGACATATTCGTCCTTCTTCATCTCCCTTAGGAGCCGGTTTTTTCTTTGTGTCTAAAAAAGATGGCTCTTTGAGGCCGTGTATTGATTATCGACTCTTGAATAAAATTACAGTCAAATATCAGTATCCTTTGCCACTGCTGACTGATTTGTTTGCTCGAATAGAGGGGGCTAAGTGGTTCTCTAAGATTGATCTTCGTGGGGCGTATAATTTGGTGCGAATTAAGCAGGGGGATGAGTGGAAAACCGCATTTAATACGCCCGAGGGCCATTTTGAGTATTTAGTAATGCCTTTTGGTCTTTCAAATGCCCCTTCAGTCTTTCAGTCCTTTATGCATAACATTTTCCGTGAATATTTGGATAAATTTATGATTGTGTATCTGGATGATATTTTGATTTTTTCGGATGACTGGGACTCTCATGTCCAACAAGTCAGGAGGGTTTTTCAGGTTTTGCGGGCTAATTCCTTGTGTGTGAAGGGTTCTAAGTGTATTTTTGGGGTTCAAAAGATTTCTTTTTTGGGGTACATTTTTTCCCCTTCTTCCATTGAGATGGATCCTGTCAAGGTTCGGGCTATTTGTGATTGGACGCAACCTACTTCTCTTAAGAGCCTTCAGAAATTCTTGGGCTTTGCTAATTTTTATCGTCGATTTATAACTGGTTTTTCGGATGTTGCTAAACCTTTGACTGATTTGACAAAAAAGGGTGCTGATTGGTCCCCTGCTGCTGTGGAGGCCTTTCGGGAGCTTAAGCGCCGCTTTTCTTCTGCCCCTGTGTTGCGTCAGCCTGATGTTGCTCTTCCTTTTCAGGTTGAGGTCGACGCTTCTGAGATCGGAGCTGGGGCGGTTTTGTCGCAGAAAAGTTCCGACTGCTCCGTGATGAGACCTTGTGCGTTCTTTTCTCGAAAATTTTCGCCCGCCGAGCGAAACTATGATATTGGTAATCGGGAGCTTTTGGCTATGAAGTGGGCTTTTGAGGAGTGGCGTCATTGGCTTGAGGGGGCTAGACATCAGGTGGTGGTATTGACTGATCACAAGAATCTGATTTATCTTGAGTCTGCCAAGCGCCTGAATCCTAGACAGGCGCGCTGGTCGTTGTTTTTCTCTCGGTTTAATTTTGTGGTCTCATACCTACCAGGTTCTAAAAATGTGAAGGCAGATGCCCTTTCTAGGAGTTTTGAGCCTGATTCCCCTGGTGATTCTGAACCTACAGGTATCCTTAAGGATGGGGTGATATTATCTGCTGTTTCCCCAGACCTGCGACGGGCTTTGCAGGAGTTTCAGGCGGATAGACCTGATCGTTGCCCGCCTGGTAGACTGTTTGTTCCTGATGATTGGACCAGTAGAGTCATCTCGGAGGTTCATTCTTCTGCGTTGGCAGGTCATCCTGGAATCTTTGGTACTAGGGATTTGGTGGCTAGGTCCTTCTGGTGGCCTTCCCTGTCTCGAGACGTACGAGTTTTTGTGCAGTCTTGTGATGTTTGTGCTCGGGCCAAGCCTTGTTGTTCTCGGGCTAGGGGATTGTTGTTATCCTTGCCTATTCCGAAGAGGCCTTGGACTCACATCTCTATGGATTTTATTTCTGATCTCCCTGTTTCTCAGAAAATGTCTGTCATCTGGGTGGTGTGTGACCGTTTTTCAAAGATGGTTCATTTGGTACCTTTGCCTAAGTTGCCTTCCTCATCCGAATTGGTTCCTCTGTTTTTTCAAAATGTGGTTCGCTTGCATGGTATTCCGGAAAATATCGTTTCTGACAGGGGGACCCAGTTCGTGTCTAGATTTTGGCGGGCATTCTGTGCTAGGATGGGCATTGATTTGTCTTTTTCGTCTGCGTTCCATCCTCAGACTAATGGCCAGACGGAGCGAACTAATCAGACCTTGGAGACTTATTTGAGGTGTTTTGTGTCTGCGGATCAGGATGACTGGGTTGCCTTTTTGCCGTTGGCAGAGTTTGCCCTCAATAATCGGGCTAGTTCTGCCACTTTGGTTTCTCCTTTCTCTTGCAATTCGGGGTTTCACCCTCGTTTTTCTTCCGGTCAGGTGGAGTCTTCGAATTGTCCTGGAGTGGATACTATGGTGGATAGGTTGCATCGGATTTGGGGACAGGTGGTGGACAATTTGAAGTTGTCCCAGGAGAAGACTCAGCATTTTGCCAACCGCCGTCGTCGTGTTGGTCCTCGTCTTCGTGTTGGGGACTTGGTGTGGTTGTCTTCCCGTTTTGTCCCTATGAGGGTTTCTTCTCCCAAGTTTAAGCCTCGGTTCATCGGTCCTTATAGGATTTTGGAGATTCTTAACCCTGTATCCTTTCGTTTAGACCTTCCGGCATCTTTCGCTATCCATAATGTCTTCCATCGGTCGTTGTTGCGGAGGAATGAGGTGCCGGTTGTTCCTTCTACCGAGCCTCCTGCTCCTGTGCTGGTTGAGGGTGAATTGGAGTATGTTGTGGAGAAAATTTTGGACTCCCGTATTTCCAGACGGAGACTACAATATCTGGTTAAGTGGAAGGGTTATGGTCAAGAAGATAATTCTTGGGTAACTGCTTCTGATGTTCACGCCTCTGATTTGGTTCGTGCCTTTCATAGGACTCGTCCGGATCGCCCTGGTGGTTCTTGTGAGGGTTCGGTGCCCCCTCCTTGAGGGGGGGGTACTGTTGTGAATCTGCTTTTGGGCTCCTTCTGGTGGTGGCTAGTGGTACTGGTGACTTGGGTGTGTTTTCTTTCTCAGTTCACCTGTTTTCATCAGTAGTGGGGAGTTCCTATTTATTCCTGCTCTTCAGTCATTGCCTTGCCGGCCATCAATGTAACCAGAGCCTTTCTGTTGCATGTTCCTGCTCCTAGACTACTGATCAGCTAAGTTGGACTCTTAGTCCTAAGTTTGTTTGCATTTTTGTTCCAGTTTACAGTTAAGTCTTTCTCTGTAGCTGGAAGCTCTTGTGGGCTGAAATTACCACTCCGGTGTCATGAGTTGACACATGAGTTTTAAAGTAATTTCAGGATGGTATTTTAAAAGGGTTTTCAGCTGACCGTGCAGTTCCCTTTTGTATCTTTCTACTATCTAGTAAGCGGACCTCGCTTTGCTGAACCTATCTTCATACTGCGTATGTCTTTTCCTCTGAACTCACCGTCAATATATGTGGGGGGCTTCTGTCTCCTTTTTGGGGGAATTTCCCTAGAGGTAAGCCAGGTCTGTTTTTTCCTCTACTAGGGTAAGTTAGTTCTCCGGCTGGCGAGAGACGTCTAGGGATAAAACGTAGGCACGCCCCCCGGCCACTATTAGTTGTGTGGTAGGTTTAGCTCACGGTCAGCTCGAGATTCCATCACCCAAGAGCTCGTCCGTTATTTATGTGTCCTGACGTTCCCCTGCCATTGGGAACCATGACAAGCAGGTATATAGCCAGGGAGTCACCAGAGGTCAGGAGCTGGATGCAAGGCAGAATACTCTAGCATAGACTGAAGGCTGGGGTGGAGTTTTATAGCAGGAAGACACAGTGCACATGAGACCAAAGACGCCATCTTGGAAAAGGGCAGTAATGCACAAAAAGGTAATAAAAAATTTTCAGAGTCCTGACAGCTACTCGGCGATGTATGGTTCCTTGTCTCGCATTGATGTGGCTTTGGGAAATGAAGGGATGGATAACTTGGTGCAGGAAGTGGAATATTTGCCCAGAGTTCTATCGGATCACTGTCCTCTGATGGTATCTCTACAATTGGGAGAACAGGGGAGGTTGGCAGGTATGGGATGGAAAATTCACCCCTTTTGGTTACGGTTGCTGGATATGGGAAAGATAGGAGAGGAACTGGGTGAATTCTTTAGGATAAACGAAGGTAGTGCAGAGGGTCATATAGTTTGTGATACTATGAAGGCGTTTTTGAGAGGGATTTTATTCAGAGAAGTATCTCGATTTAAGACTAGGTCTCAAAAACTAGATAAAGCAGTTATGGAGGAATTAAGGGCAGCGGAGGAGGCATTGGGTGCGCAGTGTTCAAAAGCTACGCAGACCCGCATGAGAGTGGCCCAGTCGGAGGTTAATAAATTTCACATCCATAAGGCAGAGAGATTGCAGGCATTTCAGAACGAGGCATTCTATGCGGAAGGTGAAAAAGTGGGACATTTGCTCTCAGTGGTAGCTTCGGCACAACGGGAATCCTCACATGTATGCGCAATTAAAACAAAGGAAGGTAATGTGGTTACACAAGGGGATAAAATTTTGGATGTATTTAAACAATTTTGCAGTGAGCTATACTCCTCTAAGATACATAAAGGTCAAGAGGAGATGAACAAGTATATGAGTGCGATTAAGCTTCCTAGACTAGGTGACGAAGATAGAGAATGGATGGATAGGCCGATGGCAGTGGAGGAACTGAGGGTGGCACTGGCGGACATGACGGGTAATAAGGCCCCGGGGGCGGACGGTATTCCGGCAGAGGTGTACAAAATTTTTAATGAAGAAATAATAACTAAATTGGAGAAGGTATTTAATGAGTTGGAGAGGGGAATGCTACCTACATCTATGAGAGAGGCCATTGTTGTGGTCATTCCTAAAGCTGATAAGGATCCATTGAATCCGGAATCCTACAGACCAATCTCACTCCTTACGGCAGATATAAAGATTTTGGTGAAGACCTTGGCCAACAGACTAACCCATGTGATTGATAAAGTAATCCACTCAGATCAATCTGGATTTATGCCTAACAAATCTACAGCAATCAATTTAAGGAGACTATATTTAAATATGCAAATTCCAGCCGAAAATGCTGGAAAGAGAGTGGTGGTGTCTTTGGATGCACATAAGGCCTTTGATTGTGTAGAATGGAATTATTTGTGGTCGGTTTTGTTGTGCCTTGAGTTCGGGCCTAAGTTTATATCTTGGGTGGGGTTGCTTTACTCCTCTCCAATGGCAAAAATTAGAGTAAATAATAAATTATCTGATAGTTTCTCATTGCATAGGGGTACAAGGCAGGGGTGCCCATTGTCTCCGTTGCTATTTGCCCTAGCTGTGGAACCCTTGGCCGCTAAAATAGGCACGAGAGATAAAAGGATTTGCCTATGGAATGAAAGAGGAGAAGGTGTCTCTGTATGCTGACGATATTTTGTTATTTTGGGGGGACTCAGGGGAGAATCTGGATAACGCAGTGGCATTAATTGAGGAATTCGGGGAATTCTCTGGACTCAAAATAAATTGGGACAAATCGTGCATTATGCCCATTGATGAGGTAGAAAGGGGTACGGGGGAGGTGGAAATGTCAGCAAAATTGAAGGTAGTTTCGAAATGTAAATACTTGGGGATACAAATCGCCCTTCCTCTGACGAGGTTTGAAGAACTTAATCTAAGCCCTCTGCTACAAAAAATGCATACCAAAATTTCGGCGTGGAACAAACTACATCTCTCTGTAATTGGAAGAGTGAACCTTTTGAAGATGATTGTGATGCCGCAGTTGTTATATGTACTGCATAATTCTCCAATTTGGATTCCGCAGAGTAGGTTCCGTAAAATCAAATCGCTCTTTGGCGAACTAATATGGGCGGGGGGGAAAGCCCAAGGTTTAAACAAGAAACTTTGCAGAGGCCAAAGGCGGAAGGGGGCTTGGCGCTGCCTAACCCTTGGGTATATTTTTTATCAGCACAATGCCAGCATATTGGAGGATGGGGGGAGGAGATGGGAAAGGGGCAATCGCCGAGTAGTTTGAGATATTTGTTTGGAAAATGTCCTCTGGGTGAGAGTTTGGAGGGGGGGCAATTTTTGAAACTGGGTTCTCGGTTTCCTACTGTTCTCCTAATTCATAAGGTATGGGAAAAAGTTAAACAGATTAGGGGTGTCACGGGCCTTACCAAATACTCTCCTATATGGGATAATATAAATTTACAAGAATTTGAGAAAATGGAAGGATATGGGCCATGGAGAGAGGCAGGAATTAGAAGGATGGGTCAGCTACTGGGTCAAGGGGGACTTAAGTCATTCATGGAGTTACAAACAGAATTCCAGTTATCAAATTTAAATTTATATCATTATAAAAGAATTCAGCATGCGTATCAGTCGCAATGTCGGAGAAAACTTATTGAGATCCAGATTGATATCACGCTGGCTTCCATTTTGGAGAACAGTGGGACAAGGGGGGCAATTTCAGAAGTGTATAGAGATTTATTATTTACCTTTCTAGTCAAACATCCCACCAAGTCTAGAGTGAAATGGGAAGCTGAATTGGGAGAAATAAATGATGATAGATGGGAATCTATTTTAGAATATGTGACTAAGATCTCTATGAGCAAACCTTGGAGGATGTCTCAGTTATATGTGATTCATAGAGCTTACAGAACTCCCGATAGACTGTTCAGGATGGGTTTGAGGTCTGATTCCGAGTGTCCACGATGTTCGCAGGAACAGGCGGACTGTTGTGAATTAGACTTTTTGGCTCCCTCTTGTGGTCACTAGTGATATGACTCTGGGATTTTCTTTCTTCAGTTTGGCACTCACCTGGGCCATTAGTCCAGGGGTGTCGCTATATAAACTTCCTGGATCTTTAGTCCAGTGCCTGGCATCGTTGTATTCAGATCCTTCTGTTGCTCCTGTCTACTGGTCCTGGCTCTTGCAAAATTAAGCTAAGTCCTGCTTCTTTGTTTTTTGAGTTATTTGCTTTGCTCCTATTTTTGTCCAGCTTGTACTAAATGTGATTTCTGACCTTGCTGGAAGCTCTAGGGGGCTGGTGTTCTCCCCCCGGCCGTTAGTCGGTTCGGGGGTTCTTGAATATCCAGCGTGGATATTTTAATAGGGTTTTTGCTGACCATATAAGTCATCTTACTATATTCTGCTATTAGCTAGTGGGCCTCTCTTTGCTAAATACCTAGCTCATTCTTATGTTTGTCTTTTCCTCTTACCTCACCGTTATTATTTGTTGGGGGCTTGTATCCAACTTTTGGGGTATTTTCTCTGGAGGCAAGAAAGGTCTTTCTTTTCCCTTCTAGGGTTAGTTAGTTCTCCGGCTGGCGCAAGACGTCTAGAACCAACGTAGGCACGTTCCCCGGCTACTTCTATTTGTGGTGCTAGGATTAGATATATGGTCAGCCCAGTTACCACTGCCCTATGAGCTGGTTTTTTGTGTTTGCAGACTTGGTTTTTATTCCTGAGACCCTCTGCCATTGGGGTCATAACAGTATGCCAGGCCAACATTGAATGTTTAATGCATTGCAGAAGTGGGATTATAAGAAAGGAAATTCTGAGTTTTTTTTTTTTTTTTTCCTCTCTTCCTCCCCTTTACCTCTGAGTGGCTTGAGCTTGCTGCAGACATGGATGTCCAGACCTTGATTACAAGTGTGGACCAGCTTGCTGCTCGTGTGCAAGGCATACAAAATTTTGTTACCAGTAGTCCTATGTCTGAACCTAAAATACCTATTCCTGAACTGTTTTCTGGAGATCGATTTAAGTTTAGAAATTTCAGGAATAATTGTAAATTGTTTCTATCTCTGAGACCCCGTTCATCTGGAGACTCAGCTCAGCAAGTTAAAATTGTTATCTCTTTTTTACGGGGCGACCCTCAGGATTGGGCCTTCTCGCTAGCGCCAGGAGATCCGGCATTGGCAAATATTGATGCATTTTTTCTGGCGCTCGGATTGCTTTACGAGGAACCCAATCTTGAGGTTCAGGCAGAAAAAGCCTTGCTAGCTATTTCTCAGGGCCAGGATGAAGCTGAAGTGTATTGCCAAAAATTTCGGAAATGGTCCGTGCTGACTCAGTGGAATGAGTGTGCTCTGGCCGCAAATTTCAGAAATGGCCTTTCTGAAGCCATTAAGAATGTGATGGTGGGTTTCTCCATTCCTACAAGTCTGAATGATTCCATGGCGCTGGCTATTCAAATTGACCGGCGTTTGCGGGAGCGCAAAACCGCTAATCCTCTGGTGGTGTTGTCTAAACAAGCACCTGATTTGATGCAATGTGATAGAATTCAGACCAGAAATGAGCGGAAAAATCATAGACGTCAGAATGGGTTGTGTTTTTACTGTGGTGATTCTACACATGTTATATCAGCATGCTCTAAACGCCTAACAAGGGTTGTTAGTCCTGTCGCCATTGGTAATTTGCAACCTAAATTTATTTTGTCTGTGACTTTAATTTGCTCATTGTCCTCTTACCCTGTTATGGCGTTTGTGGATTCAGGTGCTGCCCTGAGTCTTATGGATCTGTCATTTGCCAAGCGCTGTGGTTTTGTTCTTGAGCCGTTGGTAAATCCTATCCCTCTGAGGGGTATTGATGCTACGCCATTGGCGGAAAATAAACCGCAGTTTTGGACACAGGTAACCATGTGCATGACTCCTGAACATCGGGAGGTGATTCGTTTTCTTGTTCTGCATAAAATGCATGATTTGGTCGTGTTGGGTTTGCCATGGTTACAGACTCATAATCCAGTCTTGGATTGGAAGGCAATGTCTGTGTCAAGTTGGGGCTGTCAGGGTATTCATGGTGACTCCCCACCGGTGTCTATTGCTTCCTCTACTCCTTCGGAAGTTCCGGAGTATTTGTTTGATTATCAGGACGTGTTCAGCGAGTCGAGGTCCAGTGCTCTTCCTCCTCATAGGGACTGTGACTGTGCCATAGATTTGATTCCAGGTAGCAAATTTCCTAAGGGAAGACTATTTAATCTGTCTGTACCTGAGCATACCGCAATGCGTTCGTATATCAAGGAATCTCTGGAGAAGGGGCATATTCGTCCATCCTCTTCCCCTCTTGGTGCGGGATTCTTTTTTGTGGCCAAGAAGGACGGATCTTTGAGACCTTGTATTGACTATCGGCTTTTGAATAAAATCACTGTTAAATTTCAGTATCCTTTGCCTCTGTTGTCAGACTTGTTTGCCCGAATTAAAGGTGCCAAGTGGTTCACCAAAATAGATCTTCGTGGTGCGTACAACCTTGTGCGCATTAAGCGAGGAGATGAATGGAAAACCGCGTTTAATACGCCCGAAGGTCATTTTGAGTATTTGGTGATGCCTTTTGGGCTCTCTAATGCTCCTTCAGTGTTTCAGTCCTTTATGCATGATATTTTCCGGAAGTATCTGGAGAAATTTATGATCGTTTATCTGGATGATATTCTGTTTTTTTCTGATGACTGGGACTCGCATGTAGAGCAGGTCAGGATGGTGTTTCAGGTTTTGCGTGAGAACGCTTTGTTTGTTAAGGGCTCAAAGTGTCTCTTTGGAGTACAGAAGGTTCCCTTTTTGGGGTTTATTTTTTCCCCTTCTGCGGTGGAGATGGACCCAGTCAAGGTCCGAGCTATTCATGATTGGACTCAACCCACGTCAGTTAAGAGTCTTCAGAAGTTCTTGGGTTTTGCTAACTTCTACCGTCGTTTTATTGCTAATTTTTCTAGCATTGTTAAACCTTTGACGGATATGACCAAGAAAGGTTCTGATGTTGCTAACTGGGCTCCTGCAGCCGTGGAGGCTTTCCAGGAGTTGAAGCGCCGGTTTACTTCGGCGCCTGTTTTGTGCCAGCCTGATGTCTCACTTCCCTTTCAGGTTGAAGTGGATGCTTCTGAGATTGGGGCAGGGGCCATTTTGTCGCAGAGAGGCCCTGGTTGCTCTGTGATGAGACCTTGTGCCTTTTTCTCTAGGAAGTTTTCGCCTGCTGAGCGGAATTATGATGTTGGCAATCGGGAGTTGTTGGCCATGAAGTGGGCATTTGAGGAGTGGCGTCATTGGCTCGAGGGTGCTAAGCATCGTGTGGTGGTCTTGACTGATCACAAAAATTTGATGTATCTCGAGTCTGCTAAACGCCTGAATCCTAGACAGGCCCGCTGGTCATTATTTTTCTCCCGTTTTGACTTTGTGGTCTCGTATTTACCAGGTTTAAAGAATGTGAAGGCTGATGCTCTTTCAAGGAGCTTTGTGCCTGACTCTCCGGGAGTCGCAGAACCAGTTGGTATTCTTAAAGAGGGAGTTATCTTGTCAGCCATTTCTCCGGATTTGCGACGTGTGTTGCAGAGATTTCAGGCTGGTAGACCTGACTCTTGTCCACCTGACAGACTGTTTGTTCCTGATAAGTGGACCAGCAGAGTAATTTCCGAGGTTCATTCCTCGGTGTTGGCAGGGCATCCGGGAATTTTTGGTACCAGAGATCTGGTGGCTAGGTTCTTTTGGTGGCCTTCCTTGTCACGGGATGTGCGGTCGTTTGTGCAGTCCTGTGGGACTTGTGCTCGAGCTAAGCCTTGCTGTTCTCGTGCCAGCGGGTTGCTCTTGCCCTTGCCTGTCCCGAAGAGGCCTTGGACGCACATTTCCATGGATTTCATTTCAGATCTCCCGGTGTCTCAGGGCATGTCTGTCATCTGGGTGGTATGTGATCGCTTTTCTAAGATGGTCCATTTGGTACCCTTGCCTAAGCTGCCTTCCTCTTCCGATCTGGTTCCTGTGTTCTTTCAGAATGTGGTTCATTTACACGGCATTCCTGAGAATATTGTGTCTGACAGAGGATCCCAGTTTGTTTCCAGGTTCTGGCGATCTTTTTGTGCTAGGATGGGCATTGATCTGTCGTTTTCGTCTGCCTTTCATCCTCAGACTAATGGACAAACGGAGCGAACTAATCAGACACTGGAGGCTTATTTGAGGTGTTTTGTTTCTGCGGATCAGGATGATTGGGTGACCTTCTTGCCGTTGGCTGAATTTGCCCTTAATAATCGGGCTAGTTCCGCTACATTGGTTTCGCCATTTTTCTGCAACTCTGGTTTCCATCCTCGTTTTTCCTCGGGACATGTGGAGCCTTCTGACTGTCCTGGGGTAGATTCTGTGGTGGATAGGTTGCGGCAGATCTGGAATCATGTGGTGGACAACTTAAAGTTGTCACAGGAGAAGGCTCAGCGTTTTGCCAACCGCCGCCGCGGTGTGGGTCCCCAACTTCGTGTTGGGGATTTGGTGTGGCTGTCTTCTCGATTTGTTCCTATGAAGGTCTCCTCTCCTAAATTTAAGCCTCGCTTCATCGGTCCTTACAGGATATTGGAAATCCTTAATCCTGTGTCCTTTCGCTTGGATCTTCCGGTGTCGTTTGCCATTCACAACGTGTTCCATAGGTCTTTGTTGCGGCGGTACGTTGTACCTGTGGTTCCTTCTGTTGAGCCTCCTGCTCCGGTGTTGGTTGAGGGCGAGTTGGAGTACGTGGTGGAGAAGATCTTGGATTCTCGTCTCTCCAGGCGGAGGCTTCAGTATCTGGTCAAGTGGAAGGGCTATGGTCAGGAGGATAATTCCTGGGTGGTTGCCTCTGATGTGCATGCGGCCGATTTAGTTCGTGCCTTTCACGCTGCTCATCCTGATCGCCCTGGTGGTCTTGGTGAGGGTTCGGTGACCCCTCCTTAAGGGGGGGGTACTGTTGTGAATTAGACTTTTTGGCTCCCTCTTGTGGTCACTAGTGATATGACTCTGGGATTTTCTTTCTTCAGTTTGGCACTCACCTGGGCCATTAGTCCAGGGGTGTCGCTATATAAACTTCCTGGATCCTTAGTCCAGTACCTGGCATCGTTGTATTCAGATCCTTCTGTTGCTCCTGTCTACTGGTCCTGGCTCTTGCAAAATTAAGCTAAGTCCTGCTTCTTTGTTTTTTGAGTTATTTGCTTTGCTCCTATTTTTGTCCAGCTTGTACTAAATGTGATTTCTGACCTTGCTGGAAGCTCTAGGGGGCTGGTGTTCTCCCCCCGGCCGTTAGTCGGTTCGGGGGTTCTTGAATATCCAGCGTGGATATTTTAATAGGGTTTTTGCTGACCATATAAGTCATCTTACTATATTCTGCTATTAGCTAGTGGGCCTCTCTTTGCTAAATACCTAGCTCATTCTTATGTTTGTCTTTTCCTCTTACCTCACCGTTATTATTTGTTGGGGGCTTGTATCCAACTTTTGGGGTCTTTTCTCTGGAGGCAAAAAAAGGTCTTTCTTTTCCCTTCTAGGGTTAGTTAGTTCTCCGGCTGGCGCGAGACGTCTAGAACCAACGTAGGCACGTTCCCCGGCTACTTCTATTTGTGGTGCTAGGATTAGATATATGGTCAGCCCAGTTACCACTGCCCTATGAGCTGGTTTTTTGTGTTTGCAGACTTGGTTTTTATTCCTGAGACCCTCTGCCATTGGGGTCATAACAGTATGCCAGGCCAACATTGAATGTTTAATGCATTGCAGAAGTGGGATTATAACAAAGGAAATTCTGAGGTTTTTTTTTTTTTTTTCCTCTCTTCCTCCCCTTTACCTCTGAGTGGCTTGAGCTTGCTGCAGACATGGATGTCCAGACCTTGATTACAAGTGTGGACCAGCTTGCTGCTCGTGTGCAAGGCATACAAAATTTTGTTACCAGTAGTCCTATGTCTGAACCTAAAATACCTATTCCTGAACTGTTTTCTGGAGATCGATTTAAGTTTAGAAATTTCAGGAATAATTGTAAATTGTTTCTATCTCTGAGACCCCGTTCATCTGGAGACTCAGCTCAGCAAGTTAAAATTGTTATCTCTTTTTTACGGGGCGACCCTCAGGATTGGGCCTTCTCGCTAGCGCCAGGAGATCCGGCATTGGCAAATATTGATGCATTTTTTCTGGCGCTCGGATTGCTTTACGAGGAACCCAATCTTGAGGTTCAGGCAGAAAAAGCCTTGCTAGCTATTTCTCAGGGCCAGGATGAAGCTGAAGTGTATTGCCAAAAATTTCGGAAATGGTCCGTGCTGACTCAGTGGAATGAGTGTGCTCTGGCCGCAAATTTCAGAAATGGCCTTTCTGAAGCCATTAAGAATGTGATGGTGGGTTTCTCCATTCCTACAAGTCTGAATGATTCAATGGCGCTGGCTATTCAAATTGACCGGCGTTTGCGGGAGCGCAAAACCGCTAATCCTCTGGTGGTGTTGTCTAAACAAGCACCTGATTTGATGCAATGTGATAGAATTCAGACCAGAAATGAGCGGAAAAATCATAGACGTCAGAATAGGTTGTGTTTTTACTGTGGTGATTCTACACATGTTATATCAGCATGCTCTAAACGCCTAACAAGGGTTGTTAGTCCTGTCGCCATTGGTAATTTGCAACCTAAATTTATTTTGTCTGTGACTTTAATTTGCTCATTGTCCTCTTACCCTGTTATGGCGTTTGTGGATTCAGGTGCTGCCCTGAGTCTTATGGATCTGTCATTTGCCAAGCGCTGTGGTTTTGTTCTTGAGCCGTTGGTAAATCCTATCCCTCTGAGGGGTATCGATGCTACGCCATTGGCGGAAAATAAACCGCAGTTTTGGACACAGGTAACCATGTGCATGACTCCTGAACATCGGGAGGTGATTCGTTTTCTTGTTTTGCATAAAATGCATGATTTGGTCGTGTTGGGTTTGCCATGGTTACAGACTCATAATCCAGTCTTGGATTGGAAGGCAATGTCTGTGTCAAGTTGGGGCTGTCAGGGTATTCATGGTGACTCCCCACCGGTGTCTATTGCTTCCTCTACTCCTTCGGAAGTTCCGGAGTATTTGTTTGATTATCAGGACGTGTTCAGCGAGTCCAGGTCCAGTGCTCTTCCTCCTCATAGGGACTGTGACTGTGCCATAGATTTGATTCCAGGTAGCAAATTTCCTAAGGGAAGACTATTTAATCTGTCTGTACCTGAGCATACCGCAATGCGTTCGTATATCAAGGAATCTCTGGAGAAGGGGCATATTCGTCCATCCTCTTCCCCTCTTGGTGCGGGATTCTTTTTTGTGGCCAAGAAGGACGGATCTTTGAGACCTTGTATTGACTATCGGCTTTTGAATAAAATCACTGTTAAATTTCAGTATCCTTTGCCTCTGTTGTCAGACTTGTTTGCCCGAATTAAAGGTGCCAAGTGGTTCACCAAAATAGATCTTCGTGGTGCGTACAACCTTGTGCGCATTAAGCGAGGAGATGAATGGAAAACCGCGTTTAATACGCCCGAAGGTCATTTTGAGTATTTGGTGATGCCTTTTGGGCTCTCTAATGCTCCTTCAGTGTTTCAGTCCTTTATGCATGATATTTTCCGGAAGTATCTGGATAAATTTATGATCGTTTATCTGGATGATATTCTGTTTTTTTCTGATGACTGGGACTCGCATGTAGAGCAGGTCAGGATGGTGTTTCAGGTTTTGCGTGAGAACGCTTTGTTTGTTAAGGGCTCAAAGTGTCTCTTTGGAGTACAGAAGGTTCCCTTTTTGGGGTTTATTTTTTCCCCTTCTGCGGTGGAGATGGACCCAGTCAAGGTCCGAGCTATTCATGATTGGACTCAACCCACGTCAGTTAAGAGTCTTCAGAAGTTCTTGGGTTTTGCTAACTTCTACCGTCGTTTTATTGCTAATTTTTCTAGCATTGTTAAACCTTTGACGGATATGACCAAGAAAGGTTCTGATGTTGCTAACTGGGCTCCTGCAGCCGTGGAGGCTTTCCAGGAGTTGAAGCGCCGGTTTACTTCGGCGCCTGTTTTGTGCCAGCCTGATGTCTCACTTCCCTTTCAGGTTGAAGTGGATGCTTCTGAGATTGGGGCAGGGGCCATTTTGTCGCAGAGAGGCCCTGGTTGCTCTGTGATGAGACCTTGTGCCTTTTTCTCTAGGAAGTTTTCGCCTGCTGAGCGGAATTATGATGTTGGCAATCGGGAGTTGTTGGCCATGAAGTGGGCATTTGAGGAGTGGCGTCATTGGCTCGAGGGTGCTAAGCATCGTGTGGTGGTCTTGACTGATCACAAAAATTTGATGTATCTCGAGTCTGCTAAACGCCTGAATCCTAGACAGGCCCGCTGGTCATTATTTTTCTCCCGTTTTGACTTTGTGGTCTCGTATTTACCAGGTTTAAAGAATGTGAAGGCTGATGCTCTTTCAAGGAGCTTTGTGCCTGACTCTCCGGGAGTCGCAGAACCAGTTGGTATTCTTAAAGAGGGAGTTATCTTGTCAGCCATTTCTCCGGATTTGCGACGTGTGTTGCAGAGATTTCAGGCTGGTAGACCTGACTCTTGTCCACCTGACAGACTGTTTGTTCCTGATAAGTGGACCAGCAGAGTAATTTCCGAGGTTCATTCCTCGGTGTTGGCAGGGCATCCGGGAATTTTTGGTACCAGAGATCTGGTGGCTAGGTTCTTTTGGTGGCCTTCCTTGTCACGGGATGTGCGGTCGTTTGTGCAGTCCTGTGGGACTTGTGCTCGAGCTAAGCCTTGCTGTTCTCGTGCCAGCGGGTTGCTCTTGCCCTTGCCTGTCCCGAAGAGGCCTTGGACGCACATTTCCATGGATTTCATTTCAGATCTCCCGGTGTCTCAGGGCATGTCTGTCATCTGGGTGGTATGTGATCGCTTTTCTAAGATGGTCCATTTGGTACCCTTGCCTAAGCTGCCTTCCTCTTCCGATCTGGTTCCTGTGTTCTTTCAGAATGTGGTTCGTTTACACGGCATTCCTGAGAATATTGTGTCTGACAGAGGATCCCAGTTTGTTTCCAGGTTCTGGCGATCTTTTTGTGCTAGGATGGGCATTGATCTGTCGTTTTCGTCTGCCTTTCATCCTCAGACTAATGGACAAACGGAGCGAACTAATCAGACACTGGAGGCTTATTTGAGGTGTTTTGTTTCTGCGGATCAGGATGATTGGGTGACCTTCTTGCCGTTGGCTGAATTTGCCCTTAATAATCGGGCTAGTTCCGCTACATTGGTTTCGCCATTTTTCTGCAACTCTGGTTTCCATCCTCGTTTTTCCTCGGGACATGTGGAGCCTTCTGACTGTCCTGGGGTAGATTCTGTGGTGGATAGGTTGCGGCAGATCTGGAATCATGTGGTGGACAACTTAAAGTTGTCACAGGAGAAGGCTCAGCGTTTTGCCAACCGCCGCCGCGGTGTGGGTCCCCAACTTCGTGTTGGGGATTTGGTGTGGCTGTCTTCTCGATTTGTTCCTATGAAGGTCTCCTCTCCTAAATTTAAGCCTCGCTTCATCGGTCCTTACAGGATATTGGAAATCCTTAATCCTGTGTCCTTTCGCTTGGATCTTCCGGTGTCGTTTGCCATTCACAACGTGTTCCATAGGTCTTTGTTGCGGCGGTACGTTGTACCTGTGGTTCCTTCTGTTGAGCCTCCTGCTCCGGTGTTGGTTGAGGGCGAGTTGGAGTACGTGGTGGAGAAGATCTTGGATTCTCGTCTCTCCAGGCGGAGGCTTCAGTATCTGGTCAAGTGGAAGGGCTATGGTCAGGAGGATAATTCCTGGGTGGTTGCCTCTGATGTGCATGCGGCCGATTTAGTTCGTGCCTTTCACGCTGCTCATCCTGATCGCCCTGGTGGTCTTGGTGAGGGTTCGGTGACCCCTCCTTAAGGGGGGGGTACTGTTGTGAATTAGACTTTTTGGCTCCCTCTTGTGGTCACTAGTGATATGACTCTGGGATTTTCTTTCTTCAGTTTGGCACTCACCTGGGCCATTAGTCCAGGGGTGTCGCTATATAAACTTCCTGGATCCTTAGTCCAGTACCTGGCATCGTTGTATTCAGATCCTTCTGTTGCTCCTGTCTACTGGTCCTGGCTCTTGCAAAATTAAGCTAAGTCCTGCTTCTTTGTTTTTTGAGTTATTTGCTTTGCTCCTATTTTTGTCCAGCTTGTACTAAATGTGATTTCTGACCTTGCTGGAAGCTCTAGGGGGCTGGTGTTCTCCCCCCGGCCGTTAGTCGGTTCGGGGGTTCTTGAATATCCAGCGTGGATATTTTAATAGGGTTTTTGCTGACCATATAAGTCATCTTACTATATTCTGCTATTAGCTAGTGGGCCTCTCTTTGCTAAATACCTAGCTCATTCTTATGTTTGTCTTTTCCTCTTACCTCACCGTTATTATTTGTTGGGGGCTTGTATCCAACTTTTGGGGTCTTTTCTCTGGAGGCAAAAAAAGGTCTTTCTTTTCCCTTCTAGGGTTAGTTAGTTCTCCGGCTGGCGCGAGACGTCTAGAACCAACGTAGGCACGTTCCCCGGCTACTTCTATTTGTGGTGCTAGGATTAGATATATGGTCAGCCCAGTTACCACTGCCCTATGAGCTGGTTTTTTGTGTTTGCAGACTTGGTTTTTATTCCTGAGACCCTCTGCCATTGGGGTCATAACAGTATGCCAGGCCAACATTGAATGTTTAATGCATTGCAGAAGTGGGATTATAACAAAGGAAATTCTGAGGTTTTTTTTTTTTTTTTCCTCTCTTCCTCCCCTTTACCTCTGAGTGGCTTGAGCTTGCTGCAGACATGGATGTCCAGACCTTGATTACAAGTGTGGACCAGCTTGCTGCTCGTGTGCAAGGCATACAAAATTTTGTTACCAGTAGTCCTATGTCTGAACCTAAAATACCTATTCCTGAACTGTTTTCTGGAGATCGATTTAAGTTTAGAAATTTCAGGAATAATTGTAAATTGTTTCTATCTCTGAGACCCCGTTCATCTGGAGACTCAGCTCAGCAAGTTAAAATTGTTATCTCTTTTTTACGGGGCGACCCTCAGGATTGGGCCTTCTCGCTAGCGCCAGGAGATCCGGCATTGGCAAATATTGATGCATTTTTTCTGGCGCTCGGATTGCTTTACGAGGAACCCAATCTTGAGGTTCAGGCAGAAAAAGCCTTGCTAGCTATTTCTCAGGGCCAGGATGAAGCTGAAGTGTATTGCCAAAAATTTCGGAAATGGTCCGTGCTGACTCAGTGGAATGAGTGTGCTCTGGCCGCAAATTTCAGAAATGGCCTTTCTGAAGCCATTAAGAATGTGATGGTGGGTTTCTCCATTCCTACAAGTCTGAATGATTCAATGGCGCTGGCTATTCAAATTGACCGGCGTTTGCGGGAGCGCAAAACCGCTAATCCTCTGGTGGTGTTGTCTAAACAAGCACCTGATTTGATGCAATGTGATAGAATTCAGACCAGAAATGAGCAGAAAAATCATAGACGTCAGAATAGGTTGTGTTTTTACTGTGGTGATTCTACACATGTTATATCAGCATGCTCTAAACGCCTAACAAGGGTTGTTAGTCCTGTCGCCATTGGTAATTTGCAACCTAAATTTATTTTGTCTGTGACTTTAATTTGCTCATTGTCCTCTTACCCTGTTATGGCGTTTGTGGATTCAGGTGCTGCCCTGAGTCTTATGGATCTGTCATTTGCCAAGCGCTGTGGTTTTGTTCTTGAGCCGTTGGTAAATCCTATCCCTCTGAGGGGTATTGATGCTACGCCATTGGCGGAAAATAAACCGCAGTTTTGGACACAGGTAACCATGTGCATGACTCCTGAACATCGGGAGGTGATTCGTTTTCTTGTTCTGCATAAAATGCATGATTTGGTCGTGTTGGGTTTGCCATGGTTACAGACTCATAATCCAGTCTTGGATTGGAAGGCAATGTCTGTGTCAAGTTGGGGCTGTCAGGGTATTCATGGTGACTCCCCACCGGTGTCTATTGCTTCCTCTACTCCTTCGGAAGTTCCGGAGTATTTGTTTGATTATCAGGACGTGTTCAGCGAGTCCAGGTCCAGTGCTCTTCCTCCTCATAGGGACTGTGACTGTGCCATAGATTTGATTCCAGGTAGCAAATTTCCTAAGGGAAGACTATTTAATCTGTCTGTACCTGAGCATACCGCAATGCGTTCGTATATCAAGGAATCTCTGGAGAAGGGGCATATTCGTCCATCCTCTTCCCCTCTTGGTGCGGGATTCTTTTTTGTGGCCAAGAAGGACGGATCTTTGAGACCTTGTATTGACTATCGGCTTTTGAATAAAATCACTGTTAAATTTCAGTATCCTTTGCCTCTGTTGTCAGACTTGTTTGCCCGAATTAAAGGTGCCAAGTGGTTCACCAAAATAGATCTTCGTGGTGCGTACAACCTTGTGCGCATTAAGCGAGGAGATGAATGGAAAACCGCGTTTAATACGCCCGAAGGTCATTTTGAGTATTTGGTGATGCCTTTTGGGCTCTCTAATGCTCCTTCAGTGTTTCAGTCCTTTATGCATGATATTTTCCGGAAGTATCTGGATAAATTTATGATCGTTTATCTGGATGATATTCTGTTTTTTTCTGATGACTGGGACTCGCATGTAGAGCAGGTCAGGATGGTGTTTCAGGTTTTGCGTGAGAACGCTTTGTTTGTTAAGGGCTCAAAGTGTCTCTTTGGAGTACAGAAGGTTCCCTTTTTGGGGTTTATTTTTTCCCCTTCTGCGGTGGAGATGGACCCAGTCAAGGTCCGAGCTATTCATGATTGGACTCAACCCACGTCAGTTAAGAGTCTTCAGAAGTTCTTGGGTTTTGCTAACTTCTACCGTCGTTTTATTGCTAATTTTTCTAGCATTGTTAAACCTTTGACGGATATGACCAAGAAAGGTTCTGATGTTGCTAACTGGGCTCCTGCAGCCGTGGAGGCTTTCCAGGAGTTGAAGCACCGGTTTACTTCGGCGCCTGTTTTGTGCCAGCCTGATGTCTCACTTCCCTTTCAGGTTGAAGTGGATGCTTCTGAGATTGGGGCAGGGGCCATTTTGTCGCAGAGAGGCCCTGGTTGCTCTGTGATGAGACCTTGTGCCTTTTTCTCTAGGAAGTTTTCGCCTGCTGAGCGGAATTATGATGTTGGCAATCGGGAGTTGTTGGCCATGAAGTGGGCATTTGAGGAGTGGCGTCATTGGCTCGAGGGTGCTAAGCATCGTGTGGTGGTCTTGACTGATCACAAAAATTTGATGTATCTCGAGTCTGCTAAACGCCTGAATCCTAGACAGGCCCGCTGGTCATTATTTTTCTCCCGTTTTGACTTTGTGGTCTCGTATTTACCAGGTTTAAAGAATGTGAAGGCTGATGCTCTTTCAAGGAGCTTTGTGCCTGACTCTCCGGGAGTCGCAGAACCAGTTGGTATTCTTAAAGAGGGAGTTATCTTGTCAGCCATTTCTCCGGATTTGCGACGTGTGTTGCAGAGATTTCAGGCTGGTAGACCTGACTCTTGTCCACCTGACAGACTGTTTGTTCCTGATACGTGGACCAGCAGAGTCATTTCCGAGGTTCATTCCTCGGTGTTGGCAGGGCATCCGGGAATTTTTGGTACCAGAGATCTGGTGGCTAGGTTCTTTTGGTGGCCTTCCTTGTCACGGGATGTGCGGTCGTTTGTGCAGTCCTGTGGGACTTGTGCTCGAGCTAAGCCTTGCTGTTCTCGTGCCAGCGGGTTGCTCTTGCCCTTGCCTGTCCCGAAGAGGCCTTGGACGCACATTTCCATGGATTTCATTTCAGATCTCCCGGTGTCTCAGGGCATGTCTGTCATCTGGGTGGTATGTGATCGCTTTTCTAAGATGGTCCATTTGGTACCCTTGCCTAAGCTGCCTTCCTCTTCCGATCTGGTTCCTGTGTTCTTTCAGAATGTGGTTCGTTTACACGGCATTCCTGAGAATATTGTGTCTGACAGAGGATCCCAGTTTGTTTCCAGGTTCTGGCGATCTTTTTGTGCTAGGATGGGCATTGATCTGTCGTTTTCGTCTGCCTTTCATCCTCAGACTAATGGACAAACGGAGCGAACTAATCAGACACTGGAGGCTTATTTGAGGTGTTTTGTTTCTGCGGATCAGGATGATTGGGTGACCTTCTTGCCGTTGGCTGAATTTGCCCTTAATAATCGGGCTAGTTCCGCTACATTGGTTTCGCCATTTTTCTGCAACTCTGGTTTCCATCCTCGTTTTTCCTCGGGACATGTGGAGCCTTCTGACTGTCCTGGGGTAGATTCTGTGGTGGATAGGTTGCGGCAGATCTGGAATCATGTGGTGGACAACTTAAAGTTGTCACAGGAGAAGGCTCAGCGTTTTGCCAACCGCCGCCGCGGTGTGGGTCCCCAACTTCGTGTTGGGGATTTGGTGTGGCTGTCTTCTCGATTTGTTCCTATGAAGGTCTCCTCTCCTAAATTTAAGCCTCGCTTCATCGGTCCTTACAGGATATTGGAAATCCTTAATCCTGTGTCCTTTCGCTTGGATCTTCCGGTGTCGTTTGCCATTCACAACGTGTTCCATAGGTCTTTGTTGCGGCGGTACGTTGTACCTGTGGTTCCTTCTGTTGAGCCTCCTGCTCCGATGTTGGTTGAGGGCGAGTTGGAGTACGTGGTGGAGAAGATCTTGGATTCTCGTCTCTCCAGGCGGAGGCTTCAGTATCTGGTCAAGTGGAAGGGCTATGGTCAGGAGGATAATTCCTGGGTGGTTGCCTCTGATGTGCATGCGGCCGATTTAGTTCGTGCCTTTCACGCTGCTCATCCTGATCGCCCTGGTGGTCTTGGTGAGGGTTCGGTGACCCCTCCTTAAGGGGGGGGTACTGTTGTGAATTAGACTTTTTGGCTCCCTCTTGTGGTCACTAGTGATATGACTCTGGGATTTTCTTTCTTCAGTTTGGCACTCACCTGGGCCATTAGTCCAGGGGTGTCGCTATATAAACTTCCTGGATCCTTAGTCCAGTGCCTGGCATCGTTGTATTCAGATCCTTCTGTTGCTCCTATCTACTGGTCCTGGCTCTTGCAAAATTAAGCTAAGTCCTGCTTCTTTGTTTTTTGAGTTATTTGCTTTGCTCCTATTTTTGTCCAGCTTGTACTAAATGTGATTTCTGACCTTGCTGGAAGCTCTAGGGGGCTGGTGTTCTCCCCCCGGCCGTTAGTCGGTTCGGGGGTTCTTGAATATCCAGCGTGGATATTTTAATAGGGTTTTTGCTGACCATATAAGTCATCTTACTATATTCTGCTATTAGCTAGTGGGCCTCTCTTTGCTAAATACCTAGCTCATTCTTATGTTTGTCTTTTCCTCTTACCTCACCGTTATTATTTGTTGGGGGCTTGTATCCAACTTTTGGGGTCTTTTCTCTGGAGGCAAAAAAAGGTCTTTCTTTTCCCTTCTAGGGTTAGTTAGTTCTCCGGCTGGCGCGAGACGTCTAGAACCAACGTAGGCACGTTCCCCGGCTACTTCTATTTGTGGTGCTAGGATTAGATATATGGTCAGCCCAGTTACCACTGCCCTATGAGCTGGTTTTTTGTGTTTGCAGACTTGGTTTTTATTCCTGAGACCCTCTGCCATTGGGGTCATAACAGTATGCCAGGCCAACATTGAATGTTTAATGCATTGCAGAAGTGGGATTATAACAAAGGAAATTCTGAGGTTTTTTTTTTTTTTTTTTCCTCTCTTCCTCCCCTTTACCTCTGAGTGGCTTGAGCTTGCTGCAGACATGGATGTCCAGACCTTGATTACAAGTGTGGACCAGCTTGCTGCTCGTGTGCAAGGCATACAAAATTTTGTTACCAGTAGTCCTATGTCTGAACCTAAAATACCTATTCCTGAACTGTTTTCTGGAGATCGATTTAAGTTTAGAAATTTCAGGAATAATTGTAAATTGTTTCTATCTCTGAGACCCCGTTCATCTGGAGACTCAGCTCAGCAAGTTAAAATTGTTATCTCTTTTTTACGGGGCGACCCTCAGGATTGGGCCTTCTCGCTAGCGCCAGGAGATCTGGCATTGGCAAATATTGATGCATTTTTTCTGGCGCTCGGATTGCTTTACGAGGAACCCAATCTTGAGGTTCAGGCAGAAAAAGCCTTGCTAGCTATTTCTCAGGGCCAGGATGAAGCTGAAGTGTATTGCCAAAAATTTCGGAAATGGTCCGTGCTGACTCAGTGGAATGAGTGTGCTCTGGCCACAAATTTCAGAAATGGCCTTTCTGAAGCCATTAAGAATGTGATGGTGGGTTTCTCCATTCCTACAAGTCTGAATGATTCAATGGCGCTGGCTATTCAAATTGACCGGCGTTTGCGGGAGCGCAAAACCGCTAATCCTCTGGTGGTGTTGTCTAAACAAGCACCTGATTTGATGCAATGTGATAGAATTCAGACCAGAAATGAGCGGAAAAATCATAGACGTCAGAATGGGTTGTGTTTTTACTGTGGTGATTCTACACATGTTATATCAGCATGCTCTAAACGCCTAACAAGGGTTGTTAGTCCTGTCGCCATTGGTAATTTGCAACCTAAATTTATTTTGTCTGTGACTTTAATTTGCTCATTGTCCTCTTACCCTGTTATGGCGTTTGTGGATTCAGGTGCTGCCCTGAGTCTTATGGATCTGTCATTTGCCAAGCGCTGTGGTTTTGTTCTTGAGCCGTTGGTAAATCCTATCCCTCTGAGGGGTATTGATGCTACGCCATTGGCGGAAAATAAACCGCAGTTTTGGACACAGGTAACCATGTGCATGACTCCTGAACATCGGGAGGTGATTCGTTTTCTTGTTCTGCATAAAATGCATGATTTGGTCGTGTTGGGTTTGCCATGGTTACAGACTCATAATCCAGTCTTGGATTGGAAGGCAATGTCTGTGTCAAGTTGGGGCTGTCAGGGTATTCATGGTGACTCCCCACCGGTGTCTATTGCTTCCTCTACTCCTTCGGAAGTTCCGGAGTATTTGTTTGATTATCAGGACGTGTTCAGCGAGTCCAGGTCCAGTGCTCTTCCTCCTCATAGGGACTGTGACTGTGCCATAGATTTGATTCCAGGTAGCAAATTTCCTAAGGGAAGACTATTTAATCTGTCTGTACCTGAGCATACCGCAATGCGTTCGTATATCAAGGAATCTCTGGAGAAGGGGCATATTCGTCCATCCTCTTCCCCTCTTGGTGCGGGATTCTTTTTTGTGGCCAAGAAGGACGGATCTTTGAGACCTTGTATTGACTATCGGCTTTTGAATAAAATCACTGTTAAATTTCAGTATCCTTTGCCTCTGTTGTCAGACTTGTTTGCCCGAATTAAAGGTGCCAAGTGGTTCACCAAAATAGATCTTCGTGGTGCGTACAACCTTGTGCGCATTAAGCGAGGAGATGAATGGAAAACCGCGTTTAATACGCCCGAAGGTCATTTTGAGTATTTGGTGATGCCTTTTGGGCTCTCTAATGCTCCTTCAGTGTTTCAGTCCTTTATGCATGATATTTTCCGGAAGTATCTGGATAAATTTATGATCGTTTATCTGGATGATATTCTGTTTTTTTCTGATGACTGGGACTCGCATGTAGAGCAGGTCAGGATGGTGTTTCAGGTTTTGCGTGAGAACGCTTTGTTTGTTAAGGGCTCAAAGTGTCTCTTTGGAGTACAGAAGGTTCCCTTTTTGGGGTTTATTTTTTCCCCTTCTGCGGTGGAGATGGACCCAGTCAAGGTCCGAGCTATTCATGATTGGACTCAACCCACGTCAGTTAAGAGTCTTCAGAAGTTCTTGGGTTTTGCTAACTTCTACCGTCGTTTTATTGCTAATTTTTCTAGCATTGTTAAGCCTTTGACGGATATGACCAAGAAAGGTTCTGATGTTGCTAACTGGGCTCCTGCAGCCGTGGAGACTTTCCAGGAGTTGAAGCGCCGGTTTACTTCGGCGCCTGTTTTGTGCCAGCCTGATGTCTCACTTCCCTTTCAGGTTGAAGTGGATGCTTCTGAGATTGGGGCAGGGGCCGTTTTGTCGCAGAGAGGCCCTGGTTGCTCTGTGATGAGACCTTGTGCCTTTTTCTCTAGGAAGTTTTCGCCTGCTGAGCGGAATTATGATGTTGGCAATCGGGAGTTGTTGGCCATGAAGTGGGCATTTGAGGAGTGGCGTCATTGGCTCGAGGGTGCTAAGCATCGTGTGGTGGTCTTGACTGATCACAAAAATGTGATGTATCTCGAGTCTGCTAAACGCCTGAATCCTAGACAGGCCCGCTGGTCATTATTTTTCTCCCGTTTTGACTTTGTGGTCTCGTATTTACCAGGTTTAAAGAATGTGAAGGCTGATGCTCTTTCAAGGAGCTTTGTGCCTGACTCTCCGGGAGTCGCAGAACCAGTTGGTATTCTTAAAGAGGGAGTTATCTTGTCAGCCATTTCTCCGGATTTGCAACGTGTGTTGCAGAGATTTCAGGCTGGTAGACCTGACTCTTGTCCACCTGACAGACTGTTTGTTCCTGATAAGTGGACCAGCAGAGTCATTTCCGAGGTTCATTCCTCGGTGTTGGCAGGGCATCCGGTGAATTTTTGGTACCAGAGATCTGGTGGCTAGGTTCTTTTGGTGGCCTTCCTTGTCACGGGATGTGCGGTCGTTTGTGCAGTCCTGTGGGACTTGTGCTCGAGCTAAGCCTTGCTGTTCTCGTGCCAGCGGGTTGCTCTTGCCCTTGCCTGTCCCGAAGAGGCCTTGGACGCACATTTCCATGGATTTCATTTCAGATCTCCCGGTGTCTCAGGGCATGTCTGTCATCTGGGTGGTATGTGATCGCTTTTCTAAGATGGTCCATTTGGTACCCTTGCCTAAGCTGCCTTCCTCTTCCGATCTGGTTCCTGTGTTCTTTCAGAATGTGGTTCGTTTACACGGCATTCCTGAGAATATTGTGTCTGACAGAGGATCCCAGTTTGTTTCCAGGTTCTGGCGATCTTTTTGTGCTAGGATGGGCATTGATCTGTCGTTTTCGTCTGCCTTTCATCCTCAGACTAATGGACAAACGGAGCGAACTAATCAGACACTGGAGGCTTATTTGAGGTGTTTTGTTTCTGCGGATCAGGATGATTGGGTGACCTTCTTGCCGTTGGCTGAATTTGCCCTTAATAATCGGGCTAGTTCCGCTACATTGGTTTCGCCATTTTTCTGCAACTCTGGTTTCCATCCTCGTTTTTCCTCGGGACATGTGGAGCCTTCTGACTGTCCTGGGGTAGATTCTGTGGTGGATAGGTTGCGGCAGATCTGGAATCATGTGGTGGACAACTTAAAGTTGTCACAGGAGAAGGCTCAGCGTTTTGCCAACCGCCGCCGCGGTGTGGGTCCCCGACTTCGTGTTGGGGATTTGGTGTGGCTGTCTTCTCGATTTGTTCCTATGAAGGTCTCCTCTCCTAAATTTAAGCCTCGCTTCATCGGTCCTTACAGGATATTGGAAATCCTTAATCCTGTGTCCTTTCGCTTGGATCTTCCGGTGTCGTTTGCCATTCACAACGTGTTCCATAGGTCTTTGTTGCGGCGGTACGTTGTACCTGTGGTTCCTTCTGTTGAGCCTCCTGCTCCAGTGTTGGTTGAGGGCGAGTTGGAGTACGTGGTGGAGAAGATCTTGGATTCTCGTCTCTCCAGGCGGAGGCTTCAGTATCTGGTCAAGTGGAAGGGCTATGGTCAGGAGGATAATTCCTGGGTGGTTGCCTCTGATGTGCATGCGGCCGATTTAGTTCGTGCCTTTCACGCTGCTCATCCTGATCGCCCTGGTGGTCTTGGTGAGGGTTTGGTGACCCCTCCTTAAGGGGGGGGGGTACTGTTGTGAATTAGACTTTTTGGCTCCCTCTTGTGGTCACTAGTGATATGACTCTGGGATTTTCTTTCTTCAGTTTGGCACTCACCTGGGCCATTAGTCCAGGGGTGTCGCTATATAAACTTCCTGGATCCTTAGTCCAGTGCCTGGCATCGTTGTATTCAGATCCTTCTGTTGCTCCTGTCTACTGGTCCTGGCTCTTGCAAAATTAAGCTAAGTCCTGCTTCTTTGTTTTTTGAGTTATTTGCTTTGCTCCTATTTTTGTCCAGCTTGTACTAAATGTGATTTCTGACCTTGCTGGAAGCTCTAGGGGGCTGGTGTTCTCCCCCCGGCCGTTAGTCGGTTCGGGGGTTCTTGAATATCCAGCGTGGATATTTTAATAGGGTTTTTGCTGACCATATAAGTCATCTTACTATATTCTGCTATTAGCTAGTGGGCCTCTCTTTGCTAAATACCTAGCTCATTCTTAGGTTTGTCTTTTCCTCTTACCTCACCGTTATTATTTGTTGGGGGCTTGTATCCAACTTTTGGGGTCTTTTCTCTGGAGGCAAGAAAGGTCTTTCTTTTCCCTTCTAGGGTTAGTTAGTTCTCCGGCTGGCGCGAGACGTCTAGAACCAACGTAGGCACGTTCCCCGGCTACTTCTATTTGTGGTGCTAGGATTAGATATATGGTCAGCCCAGTTACCACTGCCCTATGAGCTGGTTTTTTGTGTTTGCAGACTTGGTTTTTATTCCTGAGACCCTCTGCCATTGGGGTCATAACAGCGGACATGTTACACATGCTGTGGCATTGCCCTAGATTGTCTGCCTTCTGGACAGTTGTATTGAATCAGATTGAATTGGTATATAGGTGTGTCATTCCCAGAGACCCTTTGGTCTGTATATTAGGTTATGTGGAAGAAATAGCAGTGGTATCTATGGTTAAAATGGCGA
Organism: Ranitomeya variabilis; assembly: GCF_051348905.1. Lineage (NCBI taxonomy): Eukaryota > Metazoa > Chordata > Amphibia > Anura > Dendrobatidae > Ranitomeya > Ranitomeya variabilis. The sequence continues at coordinate 292,003,371 of NC_135235.1, forward strand.
TTGCTAGATTGTTATTCATAGCAAGGAAATTGATAGCTCGGTTCTGGATCAGGGAGGAGCCTCCAACTGGACGAGACTTTCTTACGCAGGCGGATCATATAATTTTATTGGAAAAAAGTATCTATACTAAGAGAAATAAACTAGGTGTATTTCAAAAGATATGGCAGCCATGGATAGAATGGAATTAGAATTGTGGGGAGGATGCATAATGTTGTAGATGATGTTCATACTATACAATTGTATTTGGATTGGGGAAGGAATATCGGATGGGAAATGGGGAAGGCATTGAGGGGGTCTCAAAGGGGGGGGATAGGGGGGGAAAGGGGGGGAGTTTTGTTTATAAAAATATATGATTATCTGTGAATAACAGCTTGATGTCATTTGTTATAATTGTTTTTCCTTAATAAAAAATTTAGCTGATTTAAAAAAAAAAACATGGCCTAATAAGATCTCTCGTAATTAGATAATAATTACGATAGTTGCAATAATATCCAGCATCACATTACTTTTCCATGGGGAAAGTATCAGTAGTTGTCTTTAGGGCCATAAATACATTTCTTTATCTTGCTAAATTTAAGATTTCATTGGCATTAATTCATCATAAAAAGTGTGCAAGAAAACTAAAATACCTAAGGAAAGTCCATAAACTTTGGAAGAACATTTCAGTTTCATGCTGATGTTGACCCAGTCGACACCAAACCCTAAAACAATGCATTAAATAATTTCTAGGTATTACCGATAGTTACTCTTTTTACACCACCTTAAGCCTCAAAATATAAGCTATTAAAATGTTTTTCAAAGCACAATTTTATTATCCAATGGCATGTCCAAAACTAATACAGCTTCTTCAGTCTGTCGTTTTCTATTTTACAGTAGGCCTTATCAGACTGCATTCATACAACTCTGTTCCTTTGTTGCATCGACATTTAGTTGCCTGTTTTTACTATTACTTCCAATTATCTCCCCCAAAATCCAGGAATTTTCTCCGTCAGGACAGAAACTAGGAAAATAATAAAAGTTTGGCTGCAGTTTCACCTGTTGGGGTTGTTGCTTAGAAGCCAACCTAAACCTCCATATTGTCATCATGTTGAGTTTTTATGTTTTAATGTGCTATTCTGCAACATAAATTTAGTGATGTCATGCATTTTTCTTGAATAACTTCCAATAATGTAGGAGTCCTCCTACTAACAAGCTGTGCACAGCCCTGTAGTAGAGAGCTGAAATATTATTGACATATAGTCTTGACCTTAAAATGGAAAGTGTAAACTAACTAGCAAGGCAAACGAATAGCGTTTGCAATTAATTGGTTTACGTAGATATGTGCGGTCACCTAAGACTTAGAAGATGCTGGTATTATAGAATTTCTAGAAGAACCACACACATTACCCTTAAAATCCCCATTAGATGAAATTAGGCCGAACCCACCTACTTTAACTTGACTGACCAACCATCTAATGTGTATGGGGGTATAATGTTGGGATGAGAAGGATCAGGCAACTGGAATTTTCATGCCTTTTATATACAGGAGAGATAAGCCACTGCCATAGGTGTCTGGAAGAGGCTTTCTCCTGACTCCCCATTGAAAATACATAAATGATAACCTGGTCGCAGGTGTTAATGGGGGAGTCGTAAGAGAGAGAACTATCTGCCAAATGTTCGATGGCATATATCAGGATAGCTTGTCTCATCTTGTCTCCAAGAGCACACTGCTCCTCTGCCTTCTGGATTGCTTCTGCTTGGGGGCAGTGAGTGCACTCCATATTGATTGACAGTTACAACCAGTTGGCTTGTTCCCACCGTGGGCCTAACTTGGGTAATTTCCCATGCTTTGCCTCTGCAGCATCGAAGGAGAGCAGAGGAACTGAAGCTGGCTGGATCCACTAAATAGGCCAACTTCTGATCACTTACAAGCTCTATAAAAAAGAGCTTGTAACCACTGCACTCCTCGCTTGAAAGACTAGCCACCAGTGTGGCAATATGGATATACTTTATGATTGTTGTAGTGAGTGAAGGATCCCACAAGCCAAATATATCCATAGATGCCAAAAGTTCACATCTATAAAGTGCGTGAGATCCGACTACCACTGATTTGCCATCCCAAAAATATTTGCTGTTGTTGCAAGATCTTTGACAAAGCATGTTTTACAAACCAGCACTAATTTTAAAGGGACTTTGTCAGTAGGATCACCCCTCCAAAGCTATCTATATGGGCATGTAGGTGATACAAAACGGAATAAAATGACGCCTTGATATCTATCATCCGATGTCTTATACCAGAAAAATCCACATTTTTATCAATATGTAAGTGAGCTGTTAAGATCTATGGGCCGGACATAGATCTCCCTGAGACTCCGCCTCCAGAGTTTATTGTAAATGAAAAGGGTCGAATCCGAATCCAGTGTGAGACATGTAATGACTGGCAGTCTGCTCTCCTGATCTACATGTCTCACACTGGTAACAACCCCTTTCATTTACAATAAGCTCTGAAGGCAGATTCTGTTGGAGATCTATGTCAGACCCCTTGATCTTAACAGTTTATTTATGTATTAACAAAAACCTGGATTACCCTGGAATAAAATATCAGATCACAGATATAAAGGTATCATTTTTTTCAACTTTCTATGACCTACATGCCCATATAGACGGCTTAGAAGGGTTCATCTCACTGACAGATTCCCTTTAATGGCTGTTTTTTAGAAAGTCGTTGCAGAGATTTCTCTAGTTTTGGTTGCACTATAATTGTTAATCAGTTCTAAACTCACAACTCTAACAAAGGGATCTTGATCTTCTGAGAGATCTTATTTCTAGATTCATGGCCAAGTTTCTTAAAGTGAGGTCTACTGCCTCTTTGCATTTATTTTCTTCAGGTTGAAGCATGGATGACACAAGGCTGTGCTCTTCATCCCTTCGAGACACATTGGCTTCTACAAGTTGAAATCCAAACTCCAAGTTTAGCAATGAGGAAGAAAGTATCAATGCTCTTCACTCCATAGACAAGGGGTTCCCAGTCTGTGGCTCAGGAACCACATGGGTTTCATAGGACCATGACATGTGGATTGCGCTTGTCTGTCAGCTTGGTGCATTAGCACCAGGTCTCGCAAACATCCATGAAGAGAAGATCTCAAGATGTAGACTATTGTGATTTTCTCTACAAGGAAGAGCAGATCTGTATACACATACAGATAAGATCTTACAGTACAGAAGGGTGCTTGAAGTTGGATGCAATACTGTCATGATTGTGCTGGAGAATACCAAATGGGGGTAATATGGAAACCTGTGGATGTAAGTATACTGCCTTATAAGGGAAAGGGGGACAAGGTCCTCCGGTGGGGGAGGAGTGCTCAATATGGTTTGCTACCATCTGTCAAAGCTGAATGTGCCTCTCATGGTAATAAAGGTTGGGAACTACTGCCATAGATTATCTTGCATTTGGGAGGTCACGAAAAGGGAGTAAATCAGTGGAAAGTCTATGCTCCTTTCGCCTTATGAGTTCATATTTTTGTAGTAGTTGGAAAAAAATTCAATTGATTTTAATTTCTATATCTTGCTTTTTGAGCATGTTTCTCAAATTTAACATCACTTACTGATTTTTGGGGTTGGAATCCAAGAACTGTGTTCAGAATAGAGAGGCCATATTTCTATGCACAGTGATCCTGACTACTACTGGTAAATTGAATGGGACTGTGTTGCAATTCTCCAAGCAGGCGATGGCATAGAGAGCATTGCTGTGCAGGAGAAAAGCCAAAAGGACCTTGATTTCTTCATTCTCTGGATTGATGAGGGTCCTGGATGTCGGACTCCATATACCAAATCATTCAATAAATGGAATACAGTTGTGATAATGTCCAAATGGAACAAAAATACCATCCGTCCAATGTTCCTCAGAATCAATAGCCCTATATATTTATGATGAAGCTAACTTTTAACTATATGTCCAAGAGATAAAACCCACCAGATGCTGAGTCACTCTGACACATTCTATATTTTTGCCTTTTCATGTTTGTAAATGGGCTTTACTACATTAACCCAAATGTGCTGTAATAATGTCTTCTCTGGCAAAGACTTGGATACACCTTCCAAAAAAATTCAAGTCATTACATCAAAATATCTAGATTGTACCAAAGCCTCCTAACTCTACAGCCACTTCTTTGTTTTTCCTTCAAAAAAAAAAATTAAAGGATTTAGAAAATCTTTCAGGAATTTCCAATGCATAAAAATCTGGGTAGGAACCGGGCCGAGGGAAGAAAAGTCAACAAGTGAAGGGATTTAAGTGTTTTGAAATTACCTTACACGCCCAGATAAAGAAACAGTTTCACCAAGGTTTACTTTATTGGTGGGATATGTATTTCAAGCTGAGCGTCGTGCCCTCCATTGCTGAATCTTCCGTTTTTCTTGGATCAGGTGAATTTTTGCTCCACCATTAGACGTCAGCTATTTGCATTAAAGAAATGCAGATTATAGCCAGGTTTAGTGGAAATATTTCAGATTAAAACAACCTTAGGATCTTACAAACTGCTTTGCTTAAACCCTTAAGGCCTTTTTTTTTTACAGGCAAAAGCTAAAATGTTGCATTGAATTTGGTGACCGGTTATCCCACATTATGAGTGTAGACAGATCTTCCTTCAGCTGCCGCAAACATTCAGTTTGGTACTTCTACGAAGCTAAAACTTAACTTTATAAGCTTATGAAAAGTGAGTTTCACCCATATCACCTGGCATCTGCGACCTGTGCCCTACCACATGGTGATGGTGACTCTCTTGCTCAGCATAGACTTCCATTACAACCTATAGTGCATATTGTCTTGACTAAGTATCATCTAAAAAAACCCAAAAAAGGAACAATTCAAGAAAAAACACCAAAAACAGGCAGAGATGCTTACCTGTCTGTATAGGCCTCAATACTAATGCACAAGCAGGGTGCAGCGGACCCAAACAAAATAACAAATGCACAGGTGCAATACCAAATGAGACAGCCAGCCTACAATCAGGGATTGGCCGTGTGGTACACCAATGCACTAAGATAAAAACTGTATGTGGCGTGTTCACACAGGGAATGCAAGCATCTGGCTCCAGCCTATTAATGACGCCCTATGGCGGGCTGCCCAGTGCTACAATGCATCCCGTGTGAACAGAGGCCACAGTGTACAGAATCATTTGGGTCCGCTGCACCCCGCAAAAAAACAAATAAGTGAACACGCCACATACAGTTTTTATCTTAGTGCATTGGTGTACCACACGGCCAATCCCTGATTGTAGGCTGGCTGTCTCATTTGGTATTGCACCTGTGCATTTGTTATTTTGTTTGGGTCCGCTGCACCCTGCTTGTGCATTAGTATTGAGGCCTATACAGACAGGTAAGCATCTCTGCCTGTTTTTGGTGTTTTTTTTTTTTTAAGTATCATCTAAAGTGAAAGTATTTGTTTCCCAAGAATATTTCACTAGAAATAGCAAAAATAAGCTTTTATAATATTATTCTTTGGACTTTATACATTAGACGCTCTCAGTCTCATCGCCATGATTATTACTTGTACTTTCTACTTGAATGGAGGAAGAATGGAGCTCACGAACCAGTGGAAGGTCCTCTAGGATGGCACACAAGCGTCTTGCAGTTACCACATTTTTTTTGTAGGGGCATAGATGTAGAAATCACATCTTGGCCCATCTGCCGCATAAGAAGTTACAGGTAGCATAACTGACACATAGTAAATGAGTGAGGAGGGAAGGGAGACAATATCTTCACAAAAAAGGGAAAAGAGTGAATCGTCCATTCGGAAGGAAACGGTGGCCATGTATGTGCATCACCGATCCATTCCTTCCCTACTTGACTCCAGAGATAGCTGAGGGCTTTACTCAACTATCGCCATCAGTCCCATGGAGAGTGAATGGAACAGTAAAGCACACGTGGCCACCATTTCATCTCGATAGACCATTTTAGAGATCAGTTGGGGTCTTAGAACAATCCTACCCACCATGATCCACAAATTTTCACCTATCCTGTGGATTGGTAAAAACTTTAAATATTGGGGTTAACTTCTTAAAATAGTATTCTCAAGTTTGTAAGTTATCCCCTTTCTGATCTTTGGGGGTACAACCACTGGGACACCCAACGATCCTGAGAACTGATGCTCTGAAGAGCAGTGTGTGGATAGAGGGTTAATTGATCATGCGTACTGCCACTCCATTCATTCTTTTGGGAGTCCTAAGAATGGCCAAGTGATATCTCCGGCACTCCCATAAGAATGAATGAATGAAGAAGATGGACCACTGCCCCATTTACGCTGGGCTCTTCACCTCAGTGACTGAGAAGTTATCCATTGTCCCTTGGCTATCCAAGGGATAATGAATGTTATCCACCATGGGATAACATTCAAACTTAAAAATACACCTTTAAGATGTGGAAGAGGAAACAAACTCCAGACTCTCTTGTAGCAAAATCCAGCACTATGATATAGGCACTGGCGGACGTAGACAGGAGAGGATCCATGTGCAAGAACACAATATAGTCCCTTTGCAGCCCAATATCTCCTCACAATTCACAATTCCACCTGCTTTGGAGGTCGCCGTGGCCCCCTTTACCTCTTGGGCCCAGATGCACCAATGATATGTCCATCCTTGGATGTCAGGCCACGTTTGATCTTTACTATGAATCCTTATTTCTTCTATGTGTCAGAATGGAAGCAAAGTACAGCCATCAGGATTGCAAATGATAATGCCACAACGACAACCAAAGTCCATCAAAAGTTCTGGTATCTACAGAGTTTCATGTTTTCATTAAAAAAAGCTCAATGCAGTAGGGAAAAAAATCCATAATCCATATGACATAATTTCCATCGAGCCTGAGGATGAAACGGTTAACGGAAACTAATATTACTGTGCATATGTTCCAAATATGTCATTACACAGAAACAGCGCATGACAGCAGTGTTATAGATACAATAGATATAATGTCATGCCGATGCCAGAGAGCCATCACAGCTTTCACTACATCATTATCACGTATAGGACAGATTGCGCTGCGAGAAAGTGACGGAGCGCTCAGGACAGGGGTTACCAAAATACTCTGCTCCATGTGTCATTCGCATCCTATTATAAGGTTTCTCCACTCTAAAACCCACCCACAAAGGAAAATGTGTCATGTTTTCCAATATCCTAATAATGTTGAAGCAATTTACAGATGTTCTAATTAATTACATCTATATTTCCAATTAGCTGCATGCCTAAGTCATTAATAATACAGATTGATACGGCAAAGTGCTCCAGCAAATAACACAGCGCCATGACTGGAAACACTGAAATTAGCCGAAGTAGTGACCTCTATCTATCTGTCTATCTATCTTTTTATCTTGGGGGTTTCAGCTCTCTGGTTACTGCTTGGACACACACAGGCACAGGGTTTTTATACCAAAACAGAATAAAGTTTATTGTCCTTCATAAATGTTATGACTCCAAAATGAAAACAGTCTTTCTTCAGTACAAATGGATAACAAAACAGTCCTCTCTCTGGATTAGGCAAAATAAATTACTCAGTCTTACCAACTTGGTATCACAGGAACCTCTCAGGCTGCAGAATCGACTATATACCAACTCTGATTTTCTCCAGCCTGAGCAGACTACTACTACCTGAGCTAGACCAGGTGTATTTTATAAGGCCAGTGAGACCCGGACTGGAGTATGGGAGCATCCTTTCCCATCCATGCTCGTTTAGTCGTTCCTAAATCCCGGACCCAAAACTCAGTTAAAATAAAACCATCTCAGTAACACATACCTGCCATCCAGGACCTTATCTCCTGCCTTCTTAAGGTACCGTTACACTAAACGACTTACTAACGATCACGACCACCGATGCGATCGTTGGTAAGTCATTGTGTGGTCGCTGGGGAGCTGTCACACAGACAGCTCTCTCCAGCGACCAACGATCAGGGGAACGACTTCGGCATCGTTGAAACTGTCTTCAACGAAGCCGAAGTCCCCCTGCAGCACCTGGGTAACCAGGGTAAACATCGGGTTACTAAGCGCAGGGCCGCGCTTAGTAACCCGATATTTACCCTGGTTACCATTGTAAAAGAAAAAAAAAAACACTACATACTCACCTTCTGATGTCTGTCACGTCCCCCGCCGGCGGCTTCCCTGCACTGAATATGTCAGCGCCGGCCGGCCGTAAAGCAGAGCACAGCGGTGACGTCACCGCTGTGCTCTGCTTTACGGCCGGCCGGCGCTGACACATTCAGTGCATGTTAGCCGCCGGCGGGGGACGTGACAGACATCAGAAGGTGAGTATGTAGTGTTTTTTTTTTACTTTTACAATGGTAACCAGGGTAAATATCGGGTTACTAAGCGCGGCCCTGCGCTTAGTAACCCGATATTTACCCTGGTTACAAGTGAACACATCGCTGAATTGGTGTCACACACACCGATACAGCGATGGCAGCGGCTGGTCAGCGACGAAATAAAGTTCTGGACTTCTAGTTCCGACCAACGATATCACAGCGGGATCCAGATCGCTGCTGCGTGTCAAACACAACAAGATCGCTATCCAGGACGCTGCAACGTCACGGATCGTCGTCGTTCTCGTTGGAAAGTTGTTCAGTGTGACGGTACCTTTACTCTTCCTATCTACTTCAAATAAACTCTATTGCCATAACTGAATATACTTTAGCAAGTGTACAGTAAGGAATAGGGATAGAGCCCGTGGGAATGATGGATGAGGGCACATCCAAGGTGAGGGCTATGAAAGTCCATGGCATATTACAGTCTTTCTCAAAGTCAATGGCATAGCTATCTATCCATGAACAATTTTTTTTGGATCCCGCAGCTGCTACTATGTGTAAAAGTTTCCTTAGACCAAGATTGCATCAATAAGTCTCAGAATCCAGATATCCGAAAATGGCCCATATAGGACTAAAGGGGTGAAATTGGTCAGGTGATTAGATACATAAGCATGGATCTTTGTACAAAAAACACTTTATTTGTGAGCTAGACCACATGCAGTGGTACAGGTCAGCCTCGGGGTCATTCCATTTGAAATAATTTGATGTAGGGGAAATACCCATTCTACATCTTCTAATAGTGGTAACATAGCCCCAATGACTCATAAGGTTTTATCTTTATACAGATGTGGTAACAACAATGGGGCATGTTACAAAATATTCCCCATTAAAAACATCACAGAAGCACCATCCAACAGTACCAATGAATCCACAGTATATGGATCCATTGGACCTCATGTGCTACTATACAGAGTCTATGAGGGTGTAGTGCAGTGGTGATGAACCTATGGCATGCATGCCAGAGGGGGCACACACAGACCTCCCGGTGGGCATGTGCTCCTCAGCACTAGCGCTGCCACCACTCTACTGAGATTGCTCGCCATCTTCCTCATCACTAGCGCCACAGCCACTCTCCTCTGCATGTGCGTCGTCCCATCAGATCACATGCTGTCCCATCAGGCCGCACGCCGTCCTATCAGTCTTTTGTAAGCCAAACTAGAAGTGAGTGAAACATACAGAAGTGGTGACGTGTTTCTATTATACTTTTCCTCTGATTGTTCCACTCCTGGTTTTGGCTACAAATACCGATGTAAAGTACTGACCAAATACTGACCATGTGAACGTGGCCTTAATTAAATATCGATTTGGGTGGAACTGTGCATTTTAAAATGATAAAAGACAGTAAAATCTATCCTATCTGATCCGAGTTTAAATACCAGGATACATTTTTTTTTTCATTTTATTTTATAAATTTGACCATTAACATGTCACCCAGGTCAGAACAACTGCTTTCTCCATAGCAGATGAGGGCACACACAAAGCCTGACGGTCAATGGTTAACTTTCAACTACATTGTCAATTCAGCCAGATAATGATTCTCTCAGGGATCATTATTCCTCCAGTTACCATTTTGACCCTGTACACACTGTAATACTGGGACTGTTTTTATTTTTAGATCCTTTTGAAAAATCTGTAAAAAAATGTAAACAAAAAAAATCGAAAAAGAATCATAAATTGAGGATCTTAAGTGTTCCCATGAAAATTGTTTTTACTTTATAACGGGTCCCGTTCTTCTGTATTAACTCCCTCTTGAATTTGCTTAAAATTTACAAAAACTAACGCCTCCTTTCACTTTTCTCAAGTTTTAAACCAAGTCTTTAAAAAGAGTTTGAATAGAACCAAAAGTTCAAAAGTATCTAAAAACCAAAAAAAAAATGAATGGAGTAATTAATAATGGTAACAAAAAATAATTCCTAATCTTTTTTTTCCCAAGTCAAAGATTAATTTTTTTTTTCTTTTACTTCTATATCTGGTAAGCCACAGACAAAGTTACTCTGTAACTAATGGGAAGACACAGTTGGATTCCTTCACCTGACCTCCCAATGCTCTGATGCTCTAAGACATTGATTGTTCTGTCTTTTGTTTTGTCTTTTTAACGGGTAGTAAAACTGAACCGCACTTTTTTTGTCTCTTGTGTTAAGCGCAAGTGTCTTAAATTCCTGAATTGTGCATTTCAAAGCGCCCTCCCGAATAACGCCTTTCACTTTAGCAGGATAGCTTTGAAAAGCACCAACAAAACTGCAAATCCCTAGGTATAAAAAGGGAGAAGAAATAACAAAGATTAACCTTTAGAGCATCTATGTACTGTATCCATCCATAGCAACGATTCACAAGTTTAAACTTGTGTTCCCAAAATCCACTTTGCCTTTCATGATAAAAAACCCACAAAAATAAAATGATGAATCAATACTGTAAAAACTACTTTATTACAAAACGGCAAAAAAAAAAATCTGTAAATTGAAACCTGTAGATCAATAGCTTCTGTACCCACTTCTACAGTTCTCAAAATTTACCCTAAAGATTAGAAAAGGAATTAAATGTTTTCCTTAAATTATTATAACCTTTTTTTTTGCAAAATTTCAAACTGCACTGATACTTAAGGGATTGTCCAGTGTTGGGGCTCAAGTGTGCAGTTACTGTATGTGACTGCAGACTTGTAATTCCTTGCAGCGCGCACTGTGCATGATGCCAGGATTCAGCAGTGCCTGCACCGGTAGCGAGCGTTCTGGTAACGACAAGTAGACGACTTCTGGCCATATTCCAACTAGACATGTCCAGTAATGATCAATAAACTTGTACTGAGCATGACCGTGCACGTCTAGTAGGCACGTGACCGCATGTATGCAAAAAAACGGCACCAGAGAATCCTGACAGTGCACACTGTGCGTGCTGCGAGGAATCACAAGTCTGTAGTCACATAGAGTAACTGAAGACTTCAGTCCGAAACCCTGGAAAACCCCTAGGAAGCACTTTTTGGTATTGAATGTGATGATTTGAGATACTCCACAGTAGAGGATTTGAGCGCCTATAAGATAAAAAGCTGAAAGAGTTTGATTCTAAAAAGTATACAAGGTGGAAAAAACATGTGATAACTGGAAGATTGGACTTAAAAAGGGGAACGCTCCATTGGCTTATGATACACTTTGGCTCTTATATTGACACTTCAGAATCTGTTTCCTCTGGTTTATCAGATGTGATTTTATTGTGTCACTTTCTATAAATATGTATTTGTTACATGGTGTAAATGTCGCTGTTCTCCTGTTTTTCCTTTGCTTTTGCGCCTCTCCCTTCCGAAGCTATGATCTTTAACTCTTTCCTTAGAGCATCTTCATGTGGACCATTTTCCTTGGGCTAACAAGACTAGATTTTAGTAATGGGTGAATCTGTTGAAAATGGATGGATTTCAGCAGTTCACTTGAATTTTATCCGGAAACTCAAATTGCGTTGAAGTTACGATCCTTATAATATTATGAGGTCTTTCAAAAACCCAAAGCATAATAAACGTGGAGTGAAAAAAAATAATACTCACCTCGCTGTTCACCTGTCCTACCCACGCAGTCCTCTGTTTAGTAGGCAACAAACAGATCCTCACTCAGGCGCAAAGTAAGTCAGGATGGATGGGCGCATGTCATGCCGTGCATCATCTCCAGCCTAGTCAGCACCGTCATGATGTCAGAGGCCCACATGGCGCCAGAAGTCCCGGCCAAGAGTGAAGATTGCCGGAAAATGTGTGTCAAAGGAAAGAATACAAACAAAGCGTTGCACAGGAGCGGGCAGTTGCGGGACGGGTATTGGGTGGGTTGAAAAAGGGTGAGTTTGACCATGCTCAAATTTTGGGAAATTCTAAATTAAGTTGCTTATGTGCCCTTTTGTGGTTGTCATGCCTGTCCCTTCATCCTTTGGGCAGGTGCAGACATCTGTAGATTCTCTCACTCGAGACAATTGGGCCGATTATACTAATCACACTCTGATCAGAGTTTGATCAGATTCTCCATCTTGTCAGTGCCCGGAAATTGAACTGCACTCAGATGTCAGAGTGCAGTCCAATTTTTTGAATGGACTCATTGATTGCATCCGAATATCGGATCAAACTGGTGCATGCAGCTATTTTTTCCACTGCGCCGGACATGTGCACGGCCTCAGAGAATGACATTGGTCCGCGTCTTCTGAATGTGATCCAATGTTTTGTCCGGTCGCACTTGGATAGATAGTACGGTAGTGTAAGCGAGCTTTTTGTGGTCATATTGTCTTATTTTATGACGCCCATAGGAATGCCCCTGTGAGTCGCTACCTGGGCTGGAGACTTTTCTTCCAGTGTTTTAGTTTCCTTGATAATTGCAACTTGATTGATCCAATGGCAAGTTCTGTGATTAATGTTTTGTTTTTATCCTCTTTTTCTTAAAAGATTTTTTTCTTCTGTTTGGTATAATTTCATTTATTATAGAGCAATATAGTAAAGCATAATGTGGCATAAAATGGTATGGTAGGCTGGTAAGAGGACAGTAGTGTTACAATATAGTCATAAATCTATTTTAGGTGCCAGATTTAGTGCCATTCCCACCCCAGATAAAATTGTGGATTGACAGAAGGTCATCCCATACAAGTAATATATATGGTATAATAATTAAAACAGCTAAACGCACTTGTGTCTTAAAATCTTACACTTTAGCCATAGCAAATAAAGTTTTGTACTATTGGTCATAAGTTGTTTTTTTTTGTTGTATCACTTTTGTTTTTGGATACGTAGCAATCTACTGAAGTAAATAAGAAATAAATGGCGGAGAAAATTAGACGTGAACAGAGTGCAGCTTTATCCAGAGTGAAAACTCTTACAAATAATCTCCTTATGTTTCCCCGGGGAGAGCAGAAGTCAGTACATATTAACCCTGATGTTGTAGTGGTTCCCTATGGAGGAAATGTATATGTGTGCAGCTTAGGGTTGGTAAGTAAAACTTTAAATTATTCTTTTGACCTAAAAATTACCCTTGACAATTGTATTATGTGGAGGAAAGCGAGCTCCGCTGGCAAATAACCATTAATAAAGCTCGGCCACTGCTGCTGCTTTTACAGCGTAGAATCGAAAGATCATTTACATTTGCAAATTTTATTGTTCGTTTCGTTCCCCGGTTATTTCACCTCTTACAGCATTTGCAGCTTATAGTGAAGGATGATCCCCAAATCAAGACGCCCCCCCAGTCCCTAGTAGCTTAAGCTAGCTCCTCCACGGGTCTAAGCTATGGAAAACTCCAAAGGGGGTTCTTCCTGTAATTCTGGCCCTAGCGGGGGGGTCACCAGGTTTTCCCGCTAGGCTGCAAGTCTTTCTAACAAAGTCTATTAAAGCCCGTGGAGCTTCCCATGTACCAACCGGCCCCCTCCCCACCTGTCGTCCTAACCCAGGCAAGCCCCAGTACCATATGTTATAGCTGGAAGTGATGGCCCTGCTCACTCAAGTTGCTCCGCTATAGCAACAGGTATGCTCCTCTGATCATCGTCGCCACGCGGATCTTCAATGCTTGACTGTCAACGGATGTCTCCTGGGCCTAGGGCAGAAAGGACTGGGTTCCGACTATGGAAGGGTGTAATTTGACCAGCGTAGTGCGCAAGTTCCGGGTCTTGAACAACTCAGTATGAGCTCTGGATCTTGACTGGCAAAGTTTAGCCTCACTGGACATCGTCCGGACCTTTCCTGGCCATGGCTGGCACCCTGGTGGTGTATGCTTTCTCTGCAGCCCATCATGCTGGCCTCTCGGGTCCCATCTGCTCTGCTCTCTTCGATGGCACCAAATCCCTCTGAGGTTTGGCGCTCAGGGCTTTTATATCCATGAACTTTGTCATGTTAGTCACCTGACCAGGTCCAAGCACAAGAACTCACTCTCCCCCTGCAATTCTTCTGCTACCTATTGGTTCCACCTGGTTTTGCCGGCAGTCTTTCCTCACTAATGTCACATCATGCAAGGGCTCTTCAGGGGTATCATGGCTTCCCCTTACATAGGTATGCAACAATAATCTGTTCTTAGCCTAAACCATCTGCAGGCTACACATGTGCACATTGCAGGTCACAGTCACTCTCTATCCTACTAGGGCTATTTTAACACATTGGTGAGCCCCAGGGCAGAACTACTTACAGCAGTGAATTAGACTGCATATAAATATGCCTCATTTTGTTAATTTCCAAAATACTTTTGACACAGATAGAATAGGGTCCCTGTGAAAGAACAATAATTGGGCCATTTGCACTCCAATAACTCATGATGATGCACAAGTCCTGCTGCTATGGAGGCAGAAATGGGCTTCATTGCTTCTTGGTCCCCTGTACTGCTTCACAGGTTGCACTAATTACGTGTCTGCCCCCGCTTTGACAGTGGGTGCCCGGGCACAAATATCTCAGATGCCCCTCTACAATGTACTGTATAATCCTCAAAATCTGTAATCACAAATATCACAAAGTTACACTCTGAGAGTGTCTGCTGCAGTGATCCCCCACAGACTGCCTATGTCATTTGTCCCACAGAGTTAAACTTAAACTCGTCCCCCCGATACGCTGGCTTGTCCTTTACAATTGTCTTTCACTGTGTTTGATGCTTATTCTTCACCTTGCCTAGTGGTGCCATGTGATTAGGGCCAGGTGCAGATATTCACTTTGTCAGTCTCTGGTATAGAGATCAAGGTCCTCCATTCCCCAGAAGAAGCAATTTAGCGAAACGTTGGTTGAAAAATCAATTGCGTGCATCTCATGTGCTGGATTATTATTTTTTTTAGATGCTTTTAACTGAATTCATTCATGATCATAATTGAACCAAAGTCTATTAATAACTCTTTTAATATTATGCTGCACTATATTGCTTAGCTGTTTAAATTATTGTCACTTTTATTGCCATTCGATCTATGAGAGGTATTGTAGAAATAGTCATATATTGGCACACGACAGATACCAACTCCATGATGCATATCTAATATTCTTAGTATTTCAGTAAGGGTAGGTTCACACGATAGTATAAAAATCATTCTGAGTTGCATCCAGATAAGTGGGATGATTTTTTTTTTCTTACTTGTTATCCATGTGTATCTGTGTGACATCCGTGTGCAAATTTTTTACTCAGAAACTATTAATCATTTACAGGACCATTTACAGTTTTCTTTGTTACAGAATTTCAACGTATCCCTAAAAATAGGATGCTATACTGTGGCTCCGTGCGGCATCCGATTTTTCTCTTGCACCCATAAACTTGAATGGGTGAGACTCATCCGAAAATTGTGCACACAGCGATTTTTTTTCACATGCAGATTCAGTTAGTGAAAAAAAAAAAAGTTCATCTGCTGCCCCATTGAATAACATTGGTCCAAGTGCTGTCTGTTTTTTTAAATGGCTAGCGCTCAGACTGAAAATACAGTTGTGTGAACAAGCGCTAAATAATACTAGGGGCGTAACGACCGTGCCCGTGTGGGTGAGGGACCCACCAAGGCCAGCACAAACATTATCTGGATGTTTGTCCTCATATATCCATATTTGTTGCAAAGTTACAACCAATGGAGCAAACATAAATAAAAGGTTTTAAAAAAAAGGTTTGCAATCAGTTGTTGCTTTATAAAACTGTATATTTTGCTATAAAATGTCAAATTTTTCCTTAAACTTATGACTACAAGCTGATTTGTCTGGGAAAACCTGATATTTTTCAAAAAATCTTGACATTTTTCTGGGTGTGATCCAAGGGCTATGGTGATACTACTGATACCTGCAATTACACTTTCAATGTAACCTGTCGACCTCAATAAACGCTTTTTAACTACAGATATGAAGTCAATCTGCAGGTAAGTAGCATTACAATGATACCCTGCCATCTTACTGAGTGCAGCTTCTGGGAGAAAATTAACGTATTTCCTCCTGGCTTTCAGTTATGGAGACATGCACAAGCGGCTACAGTCATGACTCACTACACCGTGAGGAGCGGCAGCTATAAGCATGCCATGGGACTTTGATTGACAACTTGCTCTGAAGCGTATCTGTGGGCAGAAAGCTGTCAATCACAGTGCTTACAATTGCCGCTCACATCATAGTGAGAGGAGCAGTGAGCAATAACTGTAGCTGCTCCATGCTTGGCCCCATAACTGAAAGCCGGCAGCTCCTGGGAGGAAGTTAATTTTCTCCTGGTAGCTGCACTTTCAGTAAGACGATCGGGCATCATTACAATGCTATTTACCTGCAGATTAACCCCATATCTGCAGGTAAATACCATTTTCTTAGGTCGGCGAGTTCCCTTCAACAGAAACTGTCAATAGTTCTATAGGACCAGACTTAGATCAGCATAGACCCCAACAGTAGAAGCGGTGATCGTGTTATGTGCGGTAGATTGTCTCACTCAGCTGTACACGGAGGTAGACAGGGGTACACTATCTCTTTAAGATCTTCATTGGTTTATTATATATGCAACATTTACCATGATGAACTCAAAATATGTATGGCCCTTTAGGTCAAAAACAGGAAAACAAAACAAAGAGGTATCAAAGCACAGTTATTGCAAAGAAACATGGTTCAGGTTAGCAGAAACACGAACACTTCTCTGGAGTTACCCTCTCCAGACACAGTGAACACTGAATGCCTCAGGAGGCCGACTATTTAAATCCTAGACCACACCCTGGGGTGGAGATAAGGTAGATAACCTCCTGCCCACTCTATGGTTGTCCACAAAAAAACCCAGCCCTTAAAATGGACGATTAACCCCTCTCAACACATAGTGTGCGGGAGCAAACTTCTGGGTTTTAAATCACTGAAGCTAATAGCCTCAGTGATACGTATCTCGCCTCCAGCACTTTGCCAGTGACTTTGTCACAATGTTTTAATTACATGAAAATGCAAAATTACGGGCAATAAGAAAAAAAAAAGACATTATGCGCACAGTTTTACTTTTAATATACAAATTAAGTAGAAGATGCACAGGGGTAAAGCTACAGTAAGTGTATTAAAAATTTTGCTTATAAGATGGGAGATGTTATTAATTTTGCAATGGGTCCCAGGAGCATTAAAAATAAATGTCTGTCTTATCAAAGTGACTGATTTTTCTTTTTGTGTAAAAGTAGAAGTATTGGCAAGCGACCCCAATTGTAACAGTCCTTGTGTTGCTAAATCTCCTGGAGGGGCACAAGGGTGTAAGTGTTGCGGCCTGCTGTGTATAATTAACAGGATAGTGTGTGCATGAATCAGGCTCTCAATGGAGCTGAGAGAATATGATCATCCATTTCTTCAACGACCGCGGTGGTTTGTGAGCAAGTGGAAATTAAATCTTTAGCAGCAATCCCCAATCCACTAAAAGGGATTTAAGATCAGTAGCCTCCCTTCATCCCTAATTCTTTCATCCGTCGTGCCAAATCCTTAACTGTCTACCCACCCACAGCTGGCTCTCTCTTAAGTGTATTCATATTCCCCCCATAAAACCCTCTATGGATTGGTTTGAGTTTAAAATCCTATTAGTCTTAAATTAATTGTCATTTCTAGCGAAGCAGCGAGTCGGAACTGCAGGCTCAGACCTGTAATAATTAACTGGGAAAAGGTTACTGGGACTGGGAGATGAAGATCTCATACTGGGCTTTAGTGGAGGGAATTGTTTCCTATCCTCCTTACTTTCTATTATCTTATCCCAAGTCCCAGCCTCCTTAGTTTATACCTTGGCCTTTATCTGCCAGGCAATGGTCCACGGGGCTTTGAACCCTGAAATGTCATTCTTCACAGCCCCTTCATGAGGCTTAGTTCATTTTAGCAGGAAATTGAGACCTAAATTACCTAAAAATGTGAATGTTTAACAGGAGAGACAAAAAGGAAAAAATAAATATAGTAAAAAGAAAAACAAACAAATAAATAAATAAAATGTATATAAATATTTAGGGGGGATTTCATGGAACAATATTTGCACATTATATATGTATTTATGTATATATATATATATATGTATATATATATATATATATATATATAGTATGCAAAAACATTTATTATATATTGTATTTATGAAATAATTTTGAGTTGTAACTATTATATATTTAATTTTCATTGACGTGAAATATGTACATATCAATAAAAAATGAATATATAAAGATACATAGAAATAAAAAAAATATATATAAATAAACACCCCCAAATTTTATATAAATGCAATAAAAATAATACTGAAGACAAATAATAAGATAATGACTAAATTTCAGCAATTTGCTGAAACATTTCTATTGAGTACTGACCCAATAATAAACTTCTGGATGCTACACTGAAGTTGATGTGTAGGGTTCGCTTGTTAGGGCAAATTCATACGTAGCATATTTTCTTTTTTCTTTTTTTTCTTTGCACGTTTTGAGCCCTGCTGCTTGTTTTTTTTTTTGCTAAGAGGCCGAATTGTCAATTCTTTCAGAGTTTTTGCAGCACTTTTCAATCATGACTGGGTGAAAAATGCAAGTAAAAATAATGCAGAGAGGTGCTTAAAAATGCATCAAAAACAGGCGTATTGTATGTTTTTCATTCTTCGATGAAAAAAAGAAAAAGCTGCAAAAATGCAACGTGTAAACATAGGCTTGTGCATTTCAAGATTTGTTTTCCATTGTTTTAAAATGGATTTTTTTTGGACCGCTGATCACAAAATCCTAGTATTTCATGTTAATTTTTGCATTGGCATTACAGTAGGGGGTATACTCCTGGTCCTTGTGTGGCCAGGGCCTAAACATGAACCCTGTAAGCCTTTAACCGCATCAGAGGTCCCTGTAGTTTGACACTGCTCCCAGTGGTAATCATGACTGAAGCCGCTCCCGCGGCACCTGAAGCCTGACATCGCTCTGTACGGTACTCTTGCCTGATGCCGCACCCACGACAACTGAAGTCCGACACCAGTCTTGGTGGTACTGGTAAATGAAGCCTGACACCGCTCCCGGCAGTATTTGTGTCTGAATTCGCACCCATGACACCTGAAGCCTGACGCCTGTTCCAGCGGTACTCGTGCCTAAAGCCGCACTCACAGCACCTGAAGCCGCATCTGCGGTACCTGAATCCTGAAGCCGCACTGGCAGAACCTGAAACCGGTCCGGCGATACTTAAACCAGCACCAGTGTCTATCCCGGTTAGCGTTCCTGAGTCTGTACTGTAGGAGCCTGTTCCAGTATCCAAATCCAGCGCTATCTGTGACTCCGTGTCAGTATCGGTTCTGCCCGAGGATCCAGAACCTGTGTAATCTGAACAAAAATTTGGACTTACATAACGGCAGCCGATGAAGAGACCCAGAAAGTGCAAAATAAAATCAGTTTCTATTTAACACAGTAAAATAATCCATAGATAAATCAATAAAAAAGCAGAGTGCCCCGAAGGGGAAAGTGTATATCATCAAGGGTATATAAGAGATGGGAGTTTGACTATGCTAATATTACAAATACCCCGTACACAATCACATAGCGCTGCCTGTCACTGCACTGGTCTCAATAGAAATAAGTAATAGTAATCTATTATAGAGGGTCCATAGTAATGGAGGGAAAATCCTATGTAGTTTTCTTGTGTAATACTTTAAAACAATAAAAGGATATATCCACTACATGACACAATATGATCAATATGAGATGAGAGCAGCAAAAGAGACCAGGACGAATACAAAAATCATATAGTAAATGAACATAAAATATATGAAAATAGCATAGGATACCTTGATTAGATAAACGAGCACAGGTAAGTAGATGACTGGCACTTCCTCACACCCCAACGCATGTTTCGCCGACGCTCCTTCCGGCCGCTTACCTATGCGACTCCGAGGTAAGCCTTGACCCGTGGTACAGTGGGTCCACATACCACGTGTGCCACCCATGTGCATGATAGTGTACAGGGGCCTTAAAGGGTGGCTCAGTGGATCCCACCAAGGACAACATCTTCAAGGAGTTTATATGTTTTCTCCTTGTTTGTGTGGGTTTCCTCTGGGTTCTCCGGTTTCCTCCCACACTCCAAAGACATACTGATAGGGATTCTAGATTGACAGCGATGATAATGTGTGCAAACTGTAAAGTGCTGCGGTATATGTTAGCGCTATATAAAAATAAAGATTATTCATTTATTTATGACTGTGCTTGTGGTCAACTGAAGGCCAGGAGACATGACTAGGAGGTCTTTGAAGTGTTGCGGAGAGCGGCCACCTGGCAAAGAGCTACCAGACCTTGAAATGGAGGGCAGTACACCCATAGACGATGAGCTAGAAAAATGACAACTACCGTAATGGTCTGAGGCTGGTAGAGTTGGTCTGTATAAGAGGTAGGCCTAAGACAGATTGGTGTGAGCCAGCACCTAAATTGTAGCATTAGCCCAAGTGTTTATCTCTGTAAAGTATACTTGGTCTGTAGGGAAAATAATCAACCTTATGAGGGAACCATTGGAACATTTGGATGGTAGACTCCAATCGAAGAGCTCTACCTTGGGCCTTGTGGTTTAGGATGATTTATGTAGACTTGTAGTAACAACGCCTATTGCCCTGTGGCCTGGCGGCACAGCCCTGAACTATAGAAAGTCTTCATTGTTACAGTTACAGATACTGTATTTCTTTTACTATAGCAGTTGTGTTGAGTAAAGTTAAGTTGTCTTTATTTGTTCTGTGGTTATCTTCTTTAGTTAAGTGGAGCCCCTGGTGCATACTGCCCGGAAGCCTTGTACCAGGCGACTGATACCATGTGCCATGTTGTCTTTGATACATTCCTTACAATCCAAGTCCTTACTCTGTCTTTTAAATGTCCCCATTCCTTTTGTCCCTATTGATCTCATGCCATTGTTTCTTTGTAGCTGAAATGACCATCTCCCCAGGTCCTCGCAATCCTAACACATGAATGAGGCCAATTCCTGCCTGCATGGAAGGTCATCTATTTTATGGCAGCTTACAATAGTCACTACTGCCAGGGTAGGTAATATTAGGTGTAATTAGAGGGAGAGAAGCAATTAAAGTGCTTTAGTCATGAAGAAGAAAAGTGAGTTTGTTAATATCCTGCCATAAACCTATGACAGAGGCCGTTAATTGTTCTAAAGAGAGGTTATAATGGACAATTACTTTATTATAAAGTGTGTATCAGCTGCTTACCCTGAGGCTGGGGGGAAAGGGAGCATTTTATAAGCATTTCCTTCTTGTAAGTCCTCCACATTACTAGTTGGAGTCAATCATTTGAGAGTTGGGAGAAGACATATTCCTCCCATGTCCATCAGGAATGTGAGATCCGATTTTGCACACGACCAATTTTCTCATTCATGTATAGCAGCACTCATACCTATAACAATCTATGGGGCTGTGCACGTCTGAATTTTAATTCAGACTGAGAGGTTCACGGAAAAAAATCAGAGATATGTCCGATTTTGATCCAAGTGTCAGAATTGTAAATTGTAACTGGGATTTAATTTGCAGTCTTCCAATATGGATCCATATTAGCTTGTAATGTTTGAAACATGTTCTTGATCATATAAACATAGAGATATCCATGGAAGGTGAGATCACCAGACAGATTCTGACCTCTTTTGGACATTTGATGGGGGAAAATTCATTAGAAAAGAAGATGCTACTCGGAATGGGCAGTGGTTAGAGGAAACAGGAGAGGCCAGGGGGCTGTTGGCTGGACACCATCAAGATTGACAGGGAATGGACATCAAGCCTTTGAAAGAAGTTTGGGAAAACAGGGAAGCATGGTGAAAACTGGCCTACAGAATGTCCAAGGGTCAGACACAACCGAGTGTATAGAACCAAAATGTGCCACAACTCAATACCCCTCGGCGTACTTGGAATGTTCCTTTATTTTCTGGATGCTCCCGGGCTTGAGTTGTTACTGCTTCGTTACACCTACTCAGTCCCAGGAACTCATCTCATCTCTGGCTTGGTACTCAGGCATCTGTGCTAATCTGGTTCAGGTCCCTGCCCACACTGGTAACTCTCATGCTCCTCGTGAACAGTCATCCCTGGGCCCTCACCCACACTGAAAGTCATAGACGGTGCCCTCTTGGTTCTCTGAGTCCCCATCTGTTTTGGCCCTTCTCTGGCTCAACTGAATTGCTTTTCCTCCACTACCCTTTCTACTTGCATAGACTCTAAGAAACAGTCAGTAAATCCTTAGTGGTCGTCAGATAGCTAAGCAACTTCCATTTTGTTCCTATCACTATGGCTGGTTGACTATGCCCACTGTGTCCTCCTTCTCAAGACATACTAACCTACAAGACTAGTAACACCTGAGATGTCACCAATACCTGAAAAGACTTTAAATATCCATACATAAAAACATTTGTACATCCAAACTTGGTCAAAAGGTCCAATATAGGCCAGTCTCTTACAAATGCCCCCACAGCTACAGAGCTGGATAATATTAATTACACGGTAAATGCTAAGCAATGATGATGGCATATTACAGTATAAGCCCATGGTATTTCTGTATGGTAGCTTTTGGTATGTAAAAAAAACTGGCAGCACAGTATAGCTATACTTTTAGCACAGCCTTCACCCTTATTTACTTCCCATAAGGTCTCATCCAGTCATCCATTATTTTTCTTGTATGTGAAAATAAGAATCGATTTTATTTAGTGTTTTGGATCATATTCTTATTGTTGTTTGGTCTGTGTCAGTTTTTACCATTTGAGTTTCATTAGTGGATTTCTTATATACTAAAAAAATAAAAATGGGAAAACTTCTCGTACCCATTAGCACGCGGATTGTACACCTATGCCATCCGTGTGCTGTCCATGATTTTCATGGACCCATAGACTTGTGTCTCAGATCATAAACAGCAATGTCTGTGTGATTTTTCTGTGGTCTGTAAAAAATCCAACGGTCATGCTCCATAATGGATGCATGTTCTATCTATGAAAAACATCGACAGAACATGTAATAAGTGGACGTCTAAAATTATCTTAATATTATTTATTATGCTTTGCTTGTATAGCAGTATCATATTCTGCAGCGCTTTAAGTATATTGTCATCGCTGTCCCCATTGGGGCTCACAATCTGAGAGGAAACTGGAGAACACGGAGGAAATCCACGCAAACACGGGGAGAACATACAAACTCTTTGCAGATGTTGTCTTTGGTGGGATTTGAACCCAGGACCCCAGTGCTGCAAGACTTCAGTCAAATCACTGTGCTGCCAACCGGGACTATGCAATTTGTTCTTACTATGGGTCTACAAACTAGCAGGCAGATAGTTGCTCGCTAACTACCTGTTGTGTCCGGTGCCAATCTTCGCCGGCACAGAGTGTTCATAGACTGCTCATGCCAATGATTCAGTGACTTCCGCTGATGTCACGTGGACAGGCTTCTCATCTGCTCTGTTGGAGAGGCGTGGTTGATGACATCATGCTGACTGACAGCCGGCTCCCCGCTGCCTAACTGCGGGGAGCCAGCTGTCAATCAGCTTGTTGATGGCAGTCGCGCCCCGTCAACACAGCAGCCCAGTAGAGGAAGAGCTGCTCTGTTGAAGTGAAGCAGATGAATCCCCTGCACTGGGTAAAGCAGGCAGGTAGTTAGTAAAAAAAAGATAGTCCTGGATAACAACTTTAAGAATTTTTGCCATTTTGCAAGTTCATTGCAGACATTTTAAGGGATGATTTTGTGCCTGTTAATGCAGGGATGGACATGCTAATGGCGCAACCTGTGCAAAAGATTAGGGTGGGAAGGCACTTCTCCAAAACAGCAAGCAGCTTCTGCCACAGACCCATATAATGGGTTCATTATCATGAGCCATGCCCATATAATGTGCTTGCACAGGGGCCCTCTTCACTCTGTGTCTGCCCCTGAATTAATGCATGGCTGCTCCATAGATCTGTCGCTACCCTCTGCTCTTTGCATTGTTTGTCCAGTCGTAATTTTAAAGCTATATTTAGCAAATCAAATCTAAAGAGTCACAATCCAACTGTCTCCAACCCGAAGATGAAACCCAAGGTTCTCAGACAAAGTTATTCTGGGATCGCCATATAACCCCTTCCTATATGGAAAAAGTGACACGTTCCCTTGTATTGGCTCACCGAAATGAACTCAATTAGGGTATGTAATGACAGCACCAGCATCCATTAATAAAGAATAATTACGAGGATGGATCAGTGAGATTAGGAAGAACAGGTGTTGTCAATCTCAGCGTCTGCTGTCAGCCTAGTTGAGGGTGGAATATTCTAATCTGCCGGGAGCCTGAGATTTAATGCGCAAAGTCCCTAAAGTTTCAGAGAAAACATGGGAACAAGAACTAATTCAGAGTTGCTTCTTGGTGTCTTCAACCAGACTTTATCCTACAGACAGTGATTACCACAGATTGTACAGTCCAATATCTTAAAATAGGTTTAAGAATTAAACAGGACCATTCACCGGACTTTTTAACATTTAAACAGAGTATTTTGTCCAATTGCCGCCGCTCCCCTGATTCTGAAACAGTTTTTCTTTTTCTTCTGCGCCCCTCGGTTCCAAAGTTATTCCCCCGATAATAATGGTGCAAATTTTCCCTTCAACTAACTAGGCGTGTACACTAAACTTCTCTTTGGGTGTGGCTGTGTTTTGATTGGCCAGAATCAGAAGAGGAAAAAGCAAACGCCTACAGAGTAGTTCTAGGTTGGCTGAAGTGAAAATTTGCATCTTTATTACAGGGGGCATAACTTTGAAATGGAGGGGCACAGAAGAAAAAGAAAAACTGTTCTAGAATCAATGGAGCCACAGAAATTGTTGGAGGTACATAGTTTTAATTAAAAATGCCAGTGAAAGTTCCCCTTTAAGGACCTTCTTCTTGGCCTAATTCCATCACTTGTTTTTATAGACTTCAAAGAACAGCAGAATATCATAGCTGCTATATATTGGGATGAAAAATACCACTGGAGACAATAATCATTATGAATCCAGCTGAGGAGATCTGGTGACACTAGCATGGAGCTATAGACACGCAGGCTTGTGGTGCACTTATGTAATTACATGTATGGAATTTCACGCTTCTGTAGGAAAACTAGGTAAGATCTAAAGCATAGAGCCATTTCAGGAAAAATTATTCTATCACTGCCACATTTTTCATTTTTTCGTGTTCTTCTCTTGGCAGTGACACCAGAATATTATGACTGAAATGTCTATATTCTTAAGACCACAACTATGTTGCTTTCAAAATAATAAAAAAAAAAGTTTCTATTAAATACAGTATCCGGTAACTTTTTTCATTAAGAGAATGAGATGTCACTCTCGATTAGTCCATTTGCGTTATTATAGCTCTGCCTTCACAGACCAAATGTAATGAAAATGTGACATCATAGTGTTATATACACATGGGTTGTAAATAGAGATGAGTCAATGTCTTGAACTTTATTTCAGGCAGATCCAGCCCCAAAAAGACATTTATTTTATATTGAGGTCTCTCCAGGCCTTAAAAAATAATAAACACATGATTGGAATAGGGTTGAAAAATAATGAAATACTACACTCGCCCATCCTAGACCCAAATCTCACCTGTACTGCCGAAGTAGGTCCCCACCATTCACTTTGGTCTTCTTTACTCTTTGGTCTTAGGTATGGATCTTCCAGTGCTGAATAGCTCTCACATAGTCAAGTGCGGCAATGATCGTCATTGACTAAAGAGCGAAAAAGATGGATCTGAAATGAGCAGAGGTCCAGGTGGGGGCTGGATGCTCTAAGGAGTTCATAAAAATGGAAGCTGAATGATACAGGGCATTTTTAATCAATTAGATTGGCAACAAATCGATTTGCCCGCCTTACGATAATACTTCCCCCCAGGATAACATCCTCCAGTGTTCTACACATGACCTGTCACAATATGACAACTAGAGATGAGCGAATATATAAGGCCGGCGTCACACTAGCGAGTTTTACGGACGCATGAGCGCAGAAAATACATCCGTAAAATACGCATAACACACGGCCCAATGATTCTCTATGGCCCAGCTCCTACCAGCCGCATTTTACGGATCGGTATTATACGGTCTTCTACGGCCGTAGAAAATCGCAGCATGCTGCGTTTGTCACCGTATTGCGCAAAAAAATCGCCAATGAAAGTCTATGGGGGCGAGAAAAATACGGATTACACACGGACCAGCTGTGTGACTTGCAAGAAATACGGAGCAGTGTTCTATAGAAATGCCGGTAATTCAATTGCCGGCTTTTCATTTCTCCTTCACAAACCCGACATGATATGAGACATGGTTTACATACAGTAAACCATCTCATATCCCTTTTTTTTTTGCATATTCCACACTACTAATGTTAGTAGTGTGTATGTGCAAAATTTGGGCGCTGTAGCTTGTAAAATAAAGGGTTAAATGGCGGAAAAAATTGGCGTGGGCTCCCGCTTCAATTTTCTCCGCCAGAGTGGTAAAGCCAGTGACTGAGGGCAGATATTAATAGCCTAGAGAGGGTCCATGGTTATTGGCCCCCCTGGCTAAAAACATATGCCCCCAGCCACCCCAGAAAAGGCACATCTGGAAGATGCCCCTATTCTGGCACTTGGCCTCTCTCTTCCCACTCCCGTGTAACGGTGGGATATGGGGTAATGAAGGGTTAATGTCACCTTGCTATTGTAAGGTGACATTAAGCCAGATTAATAATGGAGAGGCATCAATTATGACACCTATCCATTATTAATCCAATAGTACGAAATGGTTAATAAAACACACACACATTATTTAAAAGTATTTTAATGAAATAAAGACACAGGGTGTCGTAATATTTTATTATACTGGTTATCCACCTGAAGACCCTCATTCTGTAACAAAGGAAAAATAAAAAAACAACAATATCTCATACCCTGTGTCTTTTTTTCATTAAAATACTTTTAAATAATGTGTGTGTGTGTTTTCTTAACCATTTCGTACTATTGGATTAATAATGGATAGGTGTCATAATTGATGCCTCTCCATTATTAATCTGGCTTAATGTCACCTTACAATAGCAAGGTGACATTAACCCTTCATTACCCCATATCCCACCGCTACACGGGAGTGGGAAGAGAGTGGCCAAGTGCCAGAATAGGCGCATCTTCCAGATGTGCCTTTTCTGGGGTGGCTGGGGGCAGATGTTTGGAGCCAGGGGGGGCCAATAACCATGGACCCTCTCTAGGCTATTAATATCTGTCCTCAGTCACTGGCTTTACCACTCTGGTGGAGAAAATTGCGCGGGAGCCCACGCCAATTTTTTCCGCCATTTAACCCTTTATTTTACAAGCTACAGCACCCAAATTTTGCACATACACACTACTAACATTAGTAGTGTGGAATATGCAAAAAAAAAAGAGATATGAGATGGTTTACTGTATGTAAGCCATGTCTCATATCCTGTCGGGTTTGGGAAGGAGAAATGAAAAGCGGGCAATTAAATTACCGGCTTATCACATATCTCGCGCTGAATTAAATATAAATACAGTATATATATATATATATATATATATATATATGTGTGTGTCTCAATGACATATATATATATATATATATATATATATATATATATATATATACACATACTGTATATATGTTTTAACGAACATTCGAGCACATAAATCCATTAGATGTCGGTTTTGCAAGCCTGCGAGAAAATATTGCAGTACGGATGCCATACGGATTACATACGGAGGATGCCATGCGCAAAATACGCTGCCACACCCTGCCTGCGGATGACATACGGATCACTATTTTGGGAACATTTCTGCGTATTACGGCCGTAATAAACGGACCGTATTTACATACGCTGTGGAATTGAATCCTAGTTGAAATTTCCAAAAGTGTGCATTCGCCGAAATACAGATTTTTTGCATTTCACTTCCACGCAAACTTATCAAACTAACGACTCCTTTCTGAACCAAACAGGGCCATCAAATTGTTACAAAAAAAAAATTCTTACACTCACCTAACATCTCACCTCTTCATTTGGTCTTCTGATCACCATCTCTCTCGCTGATATCTCCATGCCTAGAACCGTCCTGCTGACTCTTATCAGAGGCTAGCTTGAGAAGCCCAGGATGGTCCAGCGCATGCGCATGCAAGGTCATGACTTCATGACCGTTCAAGTGAGTGGCGGCAGCAATCAGAAGATGCAGTGAGGACCAGAAGAATGATGGCGAGGAGCGGTGGGGCCCGAGAGGTGAGCATTAAGTGGAGTATAAGGATTTTTTATTTTTTAAATATTATGTTTATCATGCTCTGGGGTCAGGAGAGACCCCAGAGCAAATTAAGAGACATTAAATTAGCAGAAAATAACTTTTCTGTGAATCAAATTGCCTGAGAAAATCCACGTGATCAGGCGAGTTCAAATTTTGTCTGATCCGCTCATCTCTATTAACAACCCCTAAAAGCAAATGTTTACTTTTTGCATCTAGTCATTTTAGGTCCAACTCTTTCTGTGGTGGGTAATTTCCTCATAAAATAGAAATAAAAATCAAATCAATATTTGTTGGAATACTTTCGATTTCTGGCAAATCCATTCACTGAATGGCTGAATTCAGATACGCAAGCGAATTTGAATTTAAAAAGATTAACTCATCATCATTCATCACAAATTATGCATCTCTTGATGTACTGTAGTACCAATTGAATAGAAAGATAATAAGCAAGTGACTGGTCACTTGTGAATTACCTTTTGTTCCACATAGTCTAGTCTATTTTTCATACAAAACTTAAAATCCCCTGCATTGATATAGAGTTATATGATGAAAAAAATAATCTATCGATGATATTGGGAGATTACTGCACACTATTTATTAATAACTTACTTACTCACATGTAAAGCGCCATGGAATAAATGGCGCTATATTAATAAATAATAATAATAATAATAATAATAATTATGCTTGCTTATATAGCTCTATCATATTTCACAACATTTCCACTGCAAATTTCCTATTGGTATGTCTTATTTTGGAGTGGAGTTTTTAAAAAAAACCACAGAAACACATGGAGAATATACAAACTCCCTGCAGATGTTGCCCTTTGTGAGATTGGAGTCCAGGACCCCAGCGCTACAGTGCTAACCACTGAGCCACCATGAAATCCATGCTGCTGAATTGCATCGAAATAGCATCTACAGAGGAAATCGATGCAGAAGCAAATTACTAAAACCTGCATTTTGGCAAATGTGGAATTTTGTTAAATTTCAGTACAATTCAATCTCACTTAAATGTATTTGTTCATCTCTAATCCTTACATTATATTCAAACAAACTGTATCTGTATCTGTATATACGAATTCCCCTGCATATCAAACAGAGGAAGACCCATACACAGATTGTTTGAATGCAGTGTATGAAACTTTGCTGAGCAGCAGTTGAAAACAACTTCTAAAGGAGCATGAACTTGGCACAGAAAAAACAGCTCTGCAGCATGGGGTTTGGGAGAGAGGGTAACAAACTAAGTTAATCAACTATATTATAATAATTTAGAATTTTACAATGCCTGGAGGATAACTGAAAAGTAATAAAAAAAGCTTAGTTATTTTTTAAAGGCACACTCTTGGAGGGTAAAAAAAACACAGTACTATGTTAAAGGGGTTTTCCGATTTTGGAAAACCCATCTCTTCCCCAACTGCAATTGCAAGCTTGTGGCCGTCAACTCTGGCAGAGCTGCTGAGCTCAATTGTTCACTGCAGTGCTATCGACCTGATGCTGGGAGCCGCAGTGGAGACTCGGTAGTGGACCTGGGGAGGGTGAGAATAGCCACTATGTATATGTATATATATATATATATATATATACATATATATATATGAAAATCATGATCCTTGTTGTTATGTCGATTCACTGAATATCCATTTGTATCACATAATGACATGGCAGGTGTATTTCTCAAGGGCAAGATCGGCATCTTCCTGTTTCTTATTAGCTGTGTCATATTCCTGTGCAGAGATGATGAAATTCCAGGAAAATAATATTTCTTAGGCTAGGTTCACATTGCGTTAATGGGTTAACGTTAACGGACTGCGTTGCACGGCGAAATTGTCGCAATTAACGCCGTGCAACGGGTCCGTTAGCGCACCCATTGACAGCAATGTGATTTTTCCCTGTAGCGCATCGCTAGCGCATGCCATTTTCGGCACGCGCTAGCGATGTGCCGTTCTTTTGTGACGGACCTCGGACGCTGCTTGCACGGGACGGCGAACGCGGACCCTAGAGAAACATTGCGTTAGCGCAATCCTTTAGCGCTATGCGCTTAACGGATTGCCCTAACGCAATGTGAACCTAGCCTTATCATTGCCTAGAATAGACTGAACTCATACAACAGAACTGGATAAAAGGAAAGGGCTGGATAAAGGCTTTAGCCCTGCTGTAGTGACACAATGCCACCCTGCAACTGCCTTGTCTGGGTAACAATGGGGTTAAAGAGACATTCATTTCCTGTTGTTTGGCCACTTGCTTAAAGAGGACCTTTCACCAAATTTTTCATGTTGAGCTGGACACCAATCAAATATTTGGCACCTGATGAGCTAACTGTTGTTAAATCATGTAATACATTGGAAAGTAGGAAAAAAATCAACATGGGGAGACCCCCCCCCCACAGACACACACACAGTTTTGCCCATTATTTGTTTTTTATTTACAGTAACTATATAGTAAATATGACTGGCAATATGATTTTATTACAGTAATACAAAACATGCACAGGCTTTTTGTATTAAAATGGTGAAAAAAATTGGGGGGAAATTTGTAAAGAAATGAAATTTGCTTGAGTCGTCATTTTCCAAGATTCGTAATGTTTCCAAATTTCCAAATGGAGCTGTCTGAGGGCTTGTTTTTTGAGCCCTGAGTTGATGTTTTAATTGATACCATTTTGAATGACCTCTTATTCCATTTTTTTTTTCTGTGTTGCAGCGGCCACAAAAAGGCAGTTCTGGTGTTTTGATTTCTTATTTTACAGTGTTTACCAATCAGGTTAATTAATTTTATATTTTGACAGATTGGACTTTTATGAATTTTATATATAGTATATATACTGCTCAAATAAAGGGAACACTAAAATCCCACATCCTAGATATCACTGAATGAAATATTCCAGATGTAAATCTTTATTCATTACATAGTGGAATGTGTTGAGAACAATAAAACCTAAAAATGATCAACGTTTGCTGTGTCTGTCAGCGTAGTGTCCAGAGGCTGGCGGCACTATCAGGATACAGGACAGTACACCATGAGACGTGGAGGGGGCCACAGGAGGGCAACAACCCAGCAGCAGGACTGCTACCTCAGCCTTTGTGCAAGGAAGAACAGGAGGAGCACTGCCAGAGCCCTGCAAAATGACCTCCAGCAGGCCACAAATGTGCATGTGTCTGCACAAACGGTGAGAAACTGACTCCATGAGGATGGTCTGAGTGCCCGACAACCACAGATGGGGGTTGTGCTCACAGCCCAACACCGTGCAGGATGCTTGACATTTGCCACAGAACACCAGGATTGGCAAATTTGCCACTGGCGCCCTGTGCTCTTCACAGATGAAAGCAGGTTCACACTGAGCACATGTGACAGACGTGACAGAGTCTGGAGATGCCATGGAGAGCGATCTGCTTCCTACAACATCGTTCAGCATGACCGGTTTGGCAGTGGGTCAGTAATGGTGTGGGGTGCTATTTCTTTGGAGGGCCGCACAGCCCTCCATGTGCTTGCTAGAGGTAGCCTGACTGTCATTAGGTACCGAGATGAGATCCTCAGACCTCTTGTGAGACCATATGCTGGTGCAGTTGGCCCTGGGTTCCTCCTAATGCAGGACAATGTCAGACCTCATGTGGCTGGAGTGTGTCAGCAGTTCCTGCAAGATGAAGACAATGAAGCTATGGACTGGCCCGCCCGTTCCCTAGACCTGAATCCGATTGAACACATCTGGGACATCATGTCTCGCACCATCCACCAACGTCACGTTGCACCACAGACTGTCCAGGAGTTGGCGGATGCTT
Organism: Ranitomeya variabilis; assembly: GCF_051348905.1. Taxonomy (NCBI): domain Eukaryota; kingdom Metazoa; phylum Chordata; class Amphibia; order Anura; family Dendrobatidae; genus Ranitomeya; species Ranitomeya variabilis. The sequence continues at coordinate 292,035,572 of NC_135235.1, forward strand.
TAGTCCAGGTCTGGGAGGAGATCCCTCAGGAGATCATCCGCTGCCTCATCAGGAGCATGCCCAGGCATTGTAAGGAGGTCATACAGGCACGTGGAGGCCACACACACTACTGAGCATAATTTCCTTGTCTTGAGGCATTTCCACTGAAGTTGGATCAGCCTGTAACTTCATTTTCCACTTCCGTGAGATACTAGTTGTGATTTATGTTGATCATTTTTAGGTTTTATTGTTCTCAACACATTCCACTATGTAATGAATAAAGATTTACAACTGTAATATTTCATTCAGTGATATCTAGGATGTGGGATTTTAGTGTTCCCGCATTTATTGATGTAGTACCAGGTAAATAAAATAACAAGCAAGTTACTTGTCACTTGTTAATTACCTTTTTCTCAACATGGACAAAATAATGTTACAATGATGCCAGTCAGTTAACAATGTTGTTCCTGATCACAGTCAGTATCCACCACTATATGTCATTGATACCAGTGACTTTGATACCTGGATTGAGATCATATTTTCCATAGAAGAGTTGCGTATCAGCTGTTCACACATAAAGGTGAGGAGGTATGTCATGATTCTTGGAAGAAAGTGCCCCAGCTGTTTTTCCAGATAAAATAGTAAGCTTTATTCCAACTTATTAAAAGAATATGAGTATATCCAAGTAAATCTTTACCTACGTGTTTCAGACCATACTTGCTCATGGATAGGGATTAAGCATGGCCTGAAATGGAAAAGATTTACTTGAAGATCTCTTTTTTTAATAAGTAGGAATAAAGCTTACTATTTTATCTGGAAAAACGGCTGAAGCAGGTTTTCCTTTGGATCGTCATTGTGCCATATGGGGCAGGAATGGCTTTCTCTGTGCAGTAGCCTTTATATCACTATGTCATCATAATTCTTGGCTGCTCTTACTAAAAAAAATAAAATAAAAAAAAACAAAACAAAAAAAAAACAAATGCAAATCATTAATAGGAACTGAAACAATCATTTGTTCTGGTCGGTATAAGGTATGCAGCGATGGCAAACATGTGGAATCTCTGCGGCTTAGTCCGCCTGCTTTAAAGCTGTCAAAGTGTACTCCGAATAGCTATGTCGCGGGTTTTCATTCTCGCTTTTGTTCGATAGTGATGATATTATCCCTGCCTTTGTTGTTGTTCAAAAGCATGACATGTTTGCTACACAGAGCCGGGAGCCCTCGTATGCCTCCTACATGTCGGAGCAGGTTCCCATGTGCAGAATGCAGTCCAAGACTTATCTTAATATTTGCAAACAGTATACAGGGCCAAAATGAAAATTATCCCTGAAAGTTAAAGAAACCACTTCTCCTGGGGAAAAAAAAACCCTAATGTTTACTGTGTATCACATTCCTATCAATTTGGAGCACGCTCCCCTGTATGAGACAGTAACACTACACCCCAGGAAACAATTCACAAAGGAAGCATTACATCTGCACTCATGGAACAATCCTGTAATAAAATAAGATTATTTCCTTTTTTTATCATTTGCATTTATTTTTGCAAATATGTGTATTTCAGTTTAAAGTAGAACCCAATTTAGGGGGGCAAAATTTTTCTTTCTCTCCCATCCCCAAATCTAGATCCCCTGTCCTCTGCTAATTGAGTAAATAGCTCCCCCTACAGGAAATCTCCAACTTAAGTTAATAATCCTGACGCAGATTTGGCAACAGATTTCGCAGTATAAATTGCATTCTTGAACCTGGTGAGACTGATGTACTTACTTTAAAAAAAAGTCATTTCAAGAATAGCTGAATAACCCTGCTATTAAAATGAACATTTTATGATTTCACTTATAGAATGAAATAACTCATGAGTTCAAGTGTAGTCAGTCTCTGACGACCCGGCCTAAGAGATAGATGCAGATTGTACTGAGCTGTGTGAGATCTCAGCAGCAGGGAAGAGGGACACTGAGGAGCTGTCAATCAGGATAGATGGGTAGAGATTAAGTTTAAACTTCCAAAGAAAATTATAGGGCCATTTTGACATGGATTGTCACAGTAAGTATACCAGTCTCATCAGGCATGAGAGATCTATTTAGAAATGTATGCACTTTGCAATGTGGTATCTAGTGATGGATCCCCTTTAAGGACACACACCTTGTGTAGTTGTTGAGATGGGACAGATGGCAAATGCCCTCCCAATCTTCTGGGGTCAATTACAAATAATAACGGTATCATTTAGGATGTAATTAACAATTAATTAATTGACAATATGATGTAAGACTCTTTTCGTCTGGTGGCCCAAGCCATGTCATTCTGCCTACTATTAGATTTTTAAAATCTCAGCTGCTACAGAACTTCTTTTTGAATAGTAAAGGAAGATTCTTGGCAGAGGCGTAGCTAGGGTTTTGGTTAAGGGGGGGGGGCGAAGCTTCTGAGTGGGTCCCTAACCAGGTAACCTTCATTACAACTGGGTGACGTACCCTAATAGTGGAGGAGAACCTCAGCAGATGACCGCGCTATTACTGAGGATAATCTCTATATAATGACCAACATGGATATTACCGCCATATGGTCAGTGGTAAATACCAGCCCTACAGAACATATAACAGATCACTGTACAGTTACAGATAATGACTTACCGCTGACGTTCTCTGATGGAATCGTTCATTTTTCCTGTCTTTTTCATCTGGCCCAGACCGACATGACAACTTATTCCAGCCAGGACTCATCTGCAGAGAATACAACAAAGACACATTTCATATATGTGTCCCTATTACTACCCCTGATACCCCAATACTGAGCCGCTGCTGCCGTATGTGTCCCTATCACTGCACCTGTTACCCCAATACTGAGCCGCTGCTGCTGTATGTGTCCCTATTACTCCACCTGATACCCCAATACTGAGCCGCTGCTGCCCTATGTGTCCCTATTACTCCACCTGATACCCCAATACTGAGCCGCTTCTGCCGTATGTGTCCCTATTACTGCCCCTGATACCCCAATACTGAGCCGCTGCTGCCGTATGTGTCCCTATTACTCCACCTAATACCCCAATACTGAGCCACTGCTGCCGTATGTGTCCCTATTACTCCACCTGATACCCCAATACTGAGCCGCTGCTGCCGTATGTGTCCCTATTACTCTACCTGATACCCCAATACTGAGCCGCTGCTGCTGTATGTGTCCCTATTACTCCACCTGATACCCCAATGCTGAGCCGCTGCTGACGTATGTGTCCCTATTACTGCCCCTGATACCCCAATACTGAGCCTCTGCCGTATGTGTCCCTATTACTGCACCTGATACCCCAATACTGAGCCGCTGCTGCCGTATGTGTCCCTATTACTACACCTGCTGTGTGGTTCGCTGTGCTTTCTAAATTCTAAAGCACCCCTCTATAATATAGTAACGCTGTGTGCAAGTGCCCTACAAAACAGTGCCCAAATTTTGCCCCCTAGAAAATAAAATTGCCCCGTGTGCCCCTTTGAGAGTCACAGTAACCTGAGATCCCCTATAACAATAAGTGCCCACTTTACATTTAGTAATGTCCCGAGTCTCCTCCCTGTACAGCTCCCCTATACAGTATAATGCCTCCTCACTGCATAGTACCATCCACACAGTATACTGACCCCTTAGTAGCCCCCAAAATGTTTGATGGCTCAAACACTGTATGATGGCCCCTTCACTGTAATCCCCACACTGTATGATGGCCCCCTCACTGTAATCTCCACACTGTGTGATGGCCCCCTAGATAGCCTCCATGTAGTATAATGCACCAGATAGTCCTAAATGTGGTATAATGCACCCCCATAAGCCTCCATATAGTATAATGCACTCCCCATAGGCCTACTATATATTGTATAATGCACCCCCCATAGGCAGACTCTATAGCACAAGGCAGCCCCCATAGGCAAACTCTATACTGCATAATGCATCCCCCATAGGCAGACCCTGTAGTATAAGGCAGCACCCCCATAGGCAGACTCTGTAGTATAAGACAGCACCCTCATAGGCAGACCCTGTAATATAAGGCAGCACCCCATATGCAAACCCTGTAGTATAAGACAGCACCCCCATAGGCAGACTAAGTAGTATAAGGCAGCACCCCTATAAGCAGACCATGTAGTATAAGGCAGAACCCCCATAGGCAGATCCTGTAGTATAAGGCAGCACCACTATAGGCAGACCCTGTAGTACAGAGGTGTCAAACTGCATTCCTCGAGGGCCGCCAACAGGTCATGTTTTCAGGATTTCCTTAGCATTCCACAAAGTGCTGGAATCATTTTGTGCAGGTGATTAAATTATCACCTGTGCAATACAAGGAAATCCTGAAAACATGACCTGTTGGTGGCCCTCGAGGAATGCAGTTTGACACCTCTGCTGTAGTATAAGGCAGCTCCCCCATAGGCAGACCCTGTAGTACAAGGCATAACCCCTATAGGCAGATCCTGTAGTATAAGACAGGCCTACCATAGGCAGACCCTGTAGTATAAGGCAGCACCCCTAGAGGCAGACCCTGTAATATAAGGCAGCACCCCCATAAGCAGATCCTGTAGTAAAAGGCAGCACCCCTATAGGCAGACCCTGTAATATAAGGCAGCACCCCTATAGGCAGGCCCTGTAATATAAGGCAGCACCCCCATAGGTAGATCCTGTAGTATAAGGCAGCACCCCCGTAGGCAGATCCTGTAGTATAAGGCAGCACCTGTAGTATAAGGCAGGCAGCACCTGTAAAAAATAAATAAATACTCACCTCTCTTCCTCCGCAGCTCTGAGCGCCCGCTCATCTCTTGACAGCGGGCGCCGGCTAGTGTCTGCGTCGGTGACGTCAGACGTTGAGAGGGGGATGATGGGAGAAGGAGTATAGCGCAGCTATCCTTCTCCCATCAATGTGATCACCTGTATCAGCTAAATGCCGGTACAGCTGACCTTCCGATGACGGGTGGGGGGCCCACTGCTGGCACTGGGGCCCCCCGCCTGCTCAGTGGTCCCATAGCAGCCGGGCGGCAGAGTAGGGAGATCGATTCTCCCTGCTCTGCCGCAGAATGTAACTGTATCAGTGCTCGCAGCGCGCCGATACAATTAAAGTAGTGTAGCTCCGGGTAGGCCCCTCAGAGCGTGGGGCCAGGGCAACCCCCCCCTCTGCCCCCCGGTAGCTACACTACTGCTTCTTTGTCAAGATTGATCAAAATAAGCAGTTGTGGTGTATACTGTGAAGTTCTGAAGCAGCTGAGGTGTGTCATATAATGTCCTTCAACAGCTAGGGTATATATTAAGAGGTTCTGCAGCAGCTGAGGTGTGTCTTACAATGTTAGTTAATAGCTGAGTTATGTACTATGAGGTTCCGCAGCAGCTGAGGTGTTTATTAAAGTGTTCTCGAAAAGCTGAGGTGTGTCTTATAATTTTCTTCAACAGCTGAGGTATATGTTATGAGGTTCTGCAGCAGCTGAGGTGTTTATCAAGATGTTATGGAGCAGAGGTGTTTATTAAGATGTTCTACAGCAGCTGACGTGTTTATTAACTTGTTCTGCAGCAGCTGAGATGTTTATTAAGATGTTCTGCAGCAGCTAACATGTTTATTAAGATGTTCTGCAGCAGCTGATGTGTTTATGAAGATATTTTGCTATAGCTCAAATATATATAATGATCTTCTGCAGCAGCTGTGGTGTTTATGAAGATGTTCTGCAGCAGTTGAGATGTTTATTGAGATGTTCTTCAGCAGATGAGGTGTTTAAGAAGATGTTCTGCAGCAGCTGAGGTGTTTATTGAGATGTTCTGCAGCAGCTGAGGTGTTTATTGAGATGTTCTGCAGCAGCTGACGTGTTTATTGAGATGTCCTGCTGCAGCAGAGGTGTTTATTAAGATGTTCTACAGCAGCTGACATGTTTATTAACTTGTTCTGCAGCAGCTGAGATGTTTATTAAGATGTTCTGCAGCAGCTGAGGTGTTTATGAAGATGTTCTGCAGCAGTTGAGATGTTTATTGAGATGTTCTTCAGCAGATGAGGTGTTTAAGAAGATGTTCTGCAGCAGCTGAGGTGTTTATTGAGATGTTCTGAAGCAGCTGAGGTGTTTATTGAGATGTTCTGCAGCAGCTAATGTGTTTATTGAGATGTCCAGGTGCAGCTGAGGTGTTTATGAAGATGTTCTGCAGCAGCTGAGGTGTTTATCAAGATGTTAGGCAGCAGAGGTGTTTATTAAGATGTTTTGCAGCAGCTGAGGTGTTTCTGAAGATGTTTTGCTATAGCTCAGATATATATAATGATCTTCTTCAGCAACTGAGGTGTTTATGAAGATGTTCTGCAGCAGCTGATGTGTTTATTGTGATGTTGTGCAGCAGCTGAGGTGTTCATTGAGATGTTCTGCAGCAGCTGATGTGTGTTTTATAATGTTCCGCAATGGCAGGAACACATAATTGTATAATACACACTGCAGCTGCTGAAGAACCTCTTTTGTAATGAGAAAGCGATCTCTATTTGTCAGTGACGTGGTGGGAACAAGAGTAGGAAAGTCTGGCATTAGTGATCGGTGGCACTTGTTCCTGCAGGAGGAGATAAGCAGCAGAGCAGGCGGCGCCGCTCGTCTCTGTGGCATCTGTGACGTGACAGATATTACAGTGAGTAGAATATGGCATCTTTATACCGGTGAAAATCCGGATATTGGGAGACTACCAGTGCCAGTGTGCACAGAGCGGCATGCTGGGAGTTGTGGTTTCCAGAGCCGCAGGTTGCTTTCTAATAAGCAGTAAGCCAAGCTTTTGGCACATTTAATTCCACCTCTTTATAAATGTAACTCTCTATAAATCTCCATACCCTGAGGTTGCATAAACCGTTGGCTCACAAAGCAAATGTTGTAGAAAGGTCCCAAAAAGACTAATTTAAATAAGATTAATTGCTCGTTCACCGCGACTTTACGTCCGTCCCGGGAGTTATTGAGGGGAAATCATATCATCTGCGCGGATTTTCTGAGCGGCCGTTCTACTCGCGTCTCTTAAATACACAATTAACTCGCCAGCCGCGTTTAATTGTTTTATTTTGCTCACTTGGCACGACGCGGCAACATGTCTGCATTTCATCAGCGCAAATTATTATGACCGATATTTATTTATACAGCAGGGATCCTACTTGGAAATGCCACCTAGTAATACGACTACGGTCAGCGACTAGACGGAGGGACTGCAAGAGCAGACTGGGGTTTACTGCAAGACAAAGTCCTGCTTGGACAACACCGAGAATAGAAATGATATTAATGCCTTTAGTCATGTATTCTAAACAGCGCCACCCTGGTCCATAGACCGTGTCTGGTATTGCAGCTCTGCATCATTGACTTAAAGGGAAAAGTGTCATCAGAATATGTCCTATCGTTTAAATCAGGTTTATATTTATGATCTTGCTTTTTTCTTTTTTAATCTCCAGTATTGCATTTATATTTAACGAAATGAAATCCAGCAATTTTCAACCTGGTCACTAGGCCCAATAGGAGACTCTTATCCTGTTCTGCACTGAAGCCGCAGGGACAGAGGCAGCGACAGACCGGCTCTCACTAGGCATGCTGGTATTATTCACCCATTGTCATTGCATGACTTTAATGTTGTATTAGGCTACGTTCACATTTGCGTTGTGCGCCGCAGCGTCGGCGACGCAACGCACAACGCAAACAAAACCGCAACAAAACGCACGCTAAAACGCTGCGTTTTGCGACGCATGCGTCCTTTTTGGCCGAAAGTTGGACGCAAAAAAAATGCAACTTGTTGCGTTCTCTGCGCCCAACGCTTGCGGCCATGCGTCGCAAAACGCAGCACAACGCATGTCCATGCGCCCCCATGTTAAATATAGGGGCGCATGACGCATGCGGCGACGCTGCGGCGCCCGACGCTGCGGCGCCGAACGCTAATGTGAACGTAGACTTACTGACTTTTTTCCTTTGATTATACTGTATATAATCTTTGGACAATTGAGTAGTTGTCCTGGTGCCTGCACCCATATCTATCTGTTATCTATCTATCTCATTTCTAACTAGCAATCTATCTATCTATCTATCTATCTATCTAGCTATCTATCTATCTATCTGTTATCTATCTGCTGTATCTATCATCTATTTTCTGTTCTCTATCTCTCATTTCTCTCAATCTATCTTTTATCTATCTACTGTATCTATCATCTATCTATCTATCTGTCTATTATCTATCTGTTCTCTATCTATTATCTATCTATTATCTATCTATTATCTGTTATCTATCTATCTATTATCTATCTGTTATCTATCTATCTATCTATCTATCTATCTATTATCTGTTATCTATCTCTCATTTCTCTCAATCTTTTATCTATCTGCTGTATCTATATGTTATCTATCTATCACATTTCCAAATATCAATCTATCTATCTGCTGTATCTATCTGTTATCTATCTATCTCATTTCTATCTAGCAATCTATCTATTATCTATCTATCTATCTATCTATCTATCTATCTATCTATCTATCTATCTATTATCTGTTATCTATCTATCTATATATCTATTATTTGTTATCTATCTATCTATCTATCTATCTATCTATCTATCTGTTGTCTATCTCATGTCTATCATCTATCTATATGTTATTATCTATCTCATTTCTAGTATCAATCTATCTGTTATTTATCATTTGTCATCTATCTACTGTATCTATCTATTATCTATCTATCTACTGTATCTATCTATCTGTTATCTATCTATCTATCTATCTATCTATCTATCTATCTATCTATCTATCTATCTATCTAACGAAAAAAGGAAGGCAGCACTCCAATTCTTGGAAAAGTGAAAAACTGTGAAGTTTATTTCAGACCCACATCTCTATACGACGTTTCGGCTCACACTGAGCCTTTCTCAAGCCTTGAAAAAGGCTCAGTGTGAGCCGAAACGTCGTATAGAGATGTGGGTCTGAAATAAACTTCACAGTTTTTCACTTTTCCAAGAATTGGAGTGCTGCCTTCGTTTTTTCGTTTAGCATATTATTTGGGTGGATGAGTGGACCGTCTTACCCAGGAGGCTTGGCACCCATTGGTGAGCATTGAGCTGTTCCCATTTTTTAATCTATCTATCTGTCTATATATCTATCGATCTCTCTACCTACCCATCTATCGACAGAGCCTTGAAAAGGTATTCATACCCTGGGAATGTTTTCACATTTCTTACATCTGACCCACAAACTTACCGTAAATGTATTTTACTTGGATTTTATGTGATATAGCAACACAACGTAGCAAGTTTTTTTTGTGACGTGTAAAGAAAATGATACAAGGTTTTTAACCCCTTAATGACCGCCGATACGTCTTTTCTTTCTTTCAATGTTCTTTATATTAAGAAAATCAGCGTATTACAAACATTTTCATGATATAACTGTAACAGGTTATAGTCAACTAAATCTACAGGCATAGTAATCAACATGTATCTGATATTATTCAACCAAATCCCGTATTATTATAATTTATGGTTATCTTCTTGTTTATAAACATATTTTAAACATCAGAGTAAGAAAAGAGTAGAAATGAAATAGCAAAGGGTCTCTGGTTAGAGGATATAGGGAGATAGAGGGGGAGGAGGAAGAGGGAAAGAAAGATGAGGGAGAGAGTGGGCGGGGGTGGGGGGGTGGGGGTTTGTTGAGATGACACCTTGGGATGGGATGTGATTACGTTGAGATTGTCGCAAGATAGGTTGACTGAGACCTAAATTGGGTCCATGGTGTCCAGACTTTAAGGAATGTAGTGACGGTGTGGTTAACTCTTGCCGCTAGCCAGAGGCGTAGCTAAGGGTTCAGCTCAGGGGGGGCGAAACATGTGAGTGGGCCCCTAACAGGCGGACATATCATTAGTGCAAACTATGCGGCAGCACATGGGCCCATTTCTACCTCTAAATAAGGTGCAATTTTATATTTTTAGAAGTTCTTGGGCTGCAAAGGGCCCATATATTGTTCTTGCACATGGTCCCTTTTCTGTCTGTGTCCACCTGTGGCCCTTAACCAGGTAACCATGATTGCAACTACGGTGGGCATAGGGGAACCTCAGGAGATGACCGCACTGTTATTGAAAATAAATCTCTATACAATAACCAGCACTGATATTACCGCCATACGGTAATACCATATAGTGGTAGATACCAGTCCTGCATGACATAGGGAGATCACAGTACAGTTATAGATGGTGACTTACAGAGGACATTCTTTCCGGTGGAGCCATTCACTTTTCCCATCTTTTCCACCTGGCCCAGACTGACAAACTGTGTATACTATTACTTCAACATTTTTCAGTCACCGCTCTGTGTATAGAGAGTGGCGGCTGTAACTGATGCCCAGGGACAGACTGACAGCCGCTACAGCACTATCTGCCACCCAGTAGTTAGGCTTCAATGCTTCGTAAGTGCCTACTTAATATTTAGGAGTCCCCCTATGTACAGTAATAATGGCCCCAGCATCGCTGATGAGAGCAGGAGGTCATGTGACGATTTTCTTCTATTGAGAGAAGTCAGACTTGTCTAGTCAACACGTGCAAATAGCAGACGTGGTCGCATGACCGCCTGATCACACCAGTGGTCTTGAGGTCTCATGACGGCAGGTGCACCCCATCATGATTTGGCAGTCTGTAGAGTGACTGCAGACAATTATCCCAAGCCTTTAATAACTTAAAGGGAACCTGTCACCCCCCCCCAGGGCCGATTAAGGTAAAAGAGCCAGCTGCCTTCAGCACTAAGGCTGCATTCTGTGAAGGCGGCTCTTAGGGTTTTGCTCCCTAATAACGCTGAAATACTCACTTTTATAAATTGCACGCCATACCTGTATTGAGTCCGGGGGTACGTTTTCTCCCCCTGACTCGGCCGCCTCGCAGCCGTTCATCATCCCTCCAAGCACCACTACCTTTCTGTCTTGTGCCGTCACTGGCGCTCTGCAATTATTTCTCGGGCATGTGCAGTGCGCGCTGCCCTGGAACTTATATCAAGTGATTTAAGTAGATCGCACCTGCGCACAGCGCCAGATTCCCAGCCCCGCAGTGTGAATAAATAATAACACACTGAGGGGCGGGATCTCAGTCCTCCGCTACATGAGGGCGTGATATCAGTACATCAGCTGATGTGAGTTCCAGGGCAGCGCACACAGCGCATCCCCGAAAAATGAGAGCCTAGCCCAGGCATCAGCGCCTGGTGGGATGATGGACGGCTGGGAGGCGGTTGTGTCCGGGAACAAAAGACGTACCCCCCAGACTCAATACAGGTATGGCATGCAATTTATAAAAGTGAACATTTCAGCGTTATTAGGGATCAAAAACATAAGAGCCACCTTCACAGAATGCAGCCTTAGTGCTGCTGAAGGTGGCTGGCTCTATTACCTTAATAGGCCCTGGGGGGGGGGGGGGTGACAGGTTCCCTTTAATAATTTAATTATAAGCAATGTATTCTTCTAACATAGAATGCAGCCCGTGGTTACTGTATTGTTATACTTGTTAGGGGGCAGACAGACGGACATATTTCTCATGTGAGGATCGCATCGCAATCCTCGGACTGACTGTCGGCTCTCCTGACCTGTGGCTGGCAGTTGCATAGTAATTTATCACGCTGTCAAGCTTATGTCAGGAGAGGTGTCAGGGCCAGTCCGAGGATTGCAATGCGATCATCACGTGAGTTATACAGTGTCTGTCTGCGCCCTTATGTTAATACTTATCCTTGTTATAGTAACATTAACCTTCTTTGCTATGCCTGTTTTACTAATACTTATAAAAGACCCAGCTCGCAATAATAAAAAGCCCCCGACCTCCCCATCTCCAGCCCCCAAGACAGCAACTATTAGGCCGTGCGTCCACGTTCAGGAAACGCTGCGTGCTTGACGCTGCGTGGGTCCGCAGCGTCAAACACGCAGCGTCCAGATGTTCCAGCATAGTGGAGGGGATTTTTTGAAATCCCATCTCCACTATGCGTGGAAACACACACGCGGCGGCCCTGCGACTCCGGACATGCTGCGTGTCTTTTCAGATCGCAGCATGTCCGTGCTCCTTGCGTCGCCGCTGTGTCGCCGCAAGGAATAACACAGGGCCCAATGCGAGGGGTGCGATGATCCCGGATGTGTACAATGAACACACCCGGCATCATCGTGTCCCAGAAGGGGGCGCGGCTTAGCGCCGAGCGGCTTTGCCGCTCAGACGATACCGCCGGCCATCCTGAACGTGGACACATACCCTTAGGGTATGTTTCCAAGGGGCGTATTGCTTGAGTTTTTGCTGGCCGGGGATTGGACACTGTGTACATCCGCAGCGTCGAAACTGCAGCTTCCAGATGTTAGAGCATAGTGGAGGGGATTTTATGAAATCCCATCAAACACTATGCGTACATAGATGCAGGTAGCAGACCTGCGCAACTGGACATGTGGCGCGTCTTTCTAGACAGCAGCATGTCTATTTATCTTGTGGAGATGCTCCGTCTCCACAAGATAAATAAAACAGTCTATGATTAGGATGCGGTGATTCCACCTGTGGTCAATGAATATATGCGGAATCACCGCGCGTACAAACAGGGAGCAGCGCATTGGGCTGATGATGACGGAGTGAATATCTCATAACATTAAATAGTATAATAATAATAATAATAATCAGCCGCCCAGTGCCCCCTCACCCACGTCAGCCCTCACAATACCCTCAAACTCTCCCATTCACCCCCAGTACCCTGTCCCCGTCCCACAATACCACCATCCTCTCTTTCACCCCCACAGTGCCCTGTCCCCCTGCACACCCACAACAACCCCCATCGTTTCACATTTACCCCAGAGTGCCCTGTCCTCCTCTCCCACCTCAGCCCCACACAATACCACAATCCTCTCACATTCACCCCCACAGTGACCATGATATGCCTAAATCGAATTACCATCCCCACTTACTGATGAAGTTTTCAGGCAGACAGTGAGGAGAACCAGGAAGTGTCCAGATAGCTGCACGGAGGGCACTAGGACCCAGCGTGCCTCAGCCAAACCAAGCGTGCACACACTGCACAGCCAGAAAGTATCTGCAGCTGCTGCTGCCAGCCAGGAAGAGATTCCTCAGGTGAGACCACATTGCACTCTGCATGGAGGGAGGCTCTGCAGCCGGCATTGTGCTGCTCTCTCCCTGACACCTCAGACTCTGCAGTGGATCTCCCGGTGGGCCCCTTCAGGTGACTGGGCCCGGGGCAATGGCCCCCTCTGCCCCCCCCCCCCCCGTAGCTACGCTACTGCCGCTAGCTCTTCCACTTGAAACAATTGATCAATTTTAGAGTACAGTTGCTGGCTCGTGGGTATTGTAGATGAGTTCCAGTTGATCGGGATCAATGATTTCCCAGCTGCAAGTATAAATTGAGCTTGTTTAGTGGCACGATCATCATTAGGCCAGATTGGCAGATTTAGGAAAACATTTTCTGGTTTCAGAGTGACACCTTTCCCCAGTATAGACATAAACGCGGGCAAGACCACCAGATGTGTATATAGTCGCCTACACTAGCTCCACATCTCCAACAATCAGTGTTTGAGGTATGGTGCTAACTTTGGATCTGTTTTGGTGTGAAGTACCATCTAGTAATGGTTTTGTAAGAATTTTCCTGGATACGAACACAGTTCGAAGGACCATGAGAATTTTCATAGATTTGTTTAATCTGCTGCTCAGAGAAAGGGGTGCCCATGTCTTTTTCCCAACGGGCTAAGTATGCCCGCTTCAAAGGTATATCTATTTTGAGTAGGGATTGGTAAATCGTTGAGAGGATTTTAGTAGGGGGCTTCGATCTGGCACATAAAACCTTGTAGGGAGTTAGAGTACTGTTTAAGGCTTCTTATACACTTGCGTCAATACGGGTCCATCGCTAAGTGTTGGTGCGACGTACGTTGTGAAAATTTGGCACAACGTGGGCAGCGGATGCAGTTTTTTAACGCATCCGCTGCCCGTTGTAAAGTCCCGGGGAGGAGGGGGCAGAGTTCCGGCCGTGCATGAGCGGTAGGAAATGGCGGACCCGACGTACAAAAAAACGTTCCCTTGAACGTTTTTTCGTGCCGATGGTCCGCCAAAACACGACGCATCCAGTGCACTACAGATGCGACGTATGGCCATACGTCGCGATCTGGCGGCAATACAAGTCTATGGGCAAAAAACGCATCCTGTGGTCACATTTGCAGGATCCGTTTTTTTTCCCAAAACAACGCATTGTGACGGATGCCAAACGACGCAAGTGCGAAAGTAGCCTAAGTCGACTGAATGGGTTCGTTGGCAGAGAATGTGGGAAAGTTTTCCATGCTGGAGGAATGTGAGACCCGATAACCGATACGTCTTTTAACTGACCTGCGACATTAGAGAATAGCCTCCCCATACAGATGACAAATCAGCAGCTGTCGGCTGTACACTATAGCTGACAACTTGCTGCCTCAGCCACGGTCAGTGTTGTCACCGTCTATATCTGCTTAACCCCTTAGATGCTACTGTCAATAATGACTATATCATATAAATGTTTAAAAGAGTGTAGCTCCTCTCTCTTTATCCCCATCAGCACCCTGAGATCATGATTGTGAGGCCCTGGTGTTTGTCATGGCAATTCACGACAAAATAGTGGCCTTAAAGTCTGCCAGTACCAGTGGCCTGTTCAAAAGTCAGCGACATTTAGGTAGTGAAAATCAACTTTTTAATTCCTGTCGTGTCAATTTGCATTAATTCCTGAAAATCACCTGAAGGGTTAATAAACTACTTGATGGAAAATGTTAATATGTTGAGGGGTGCTGTTTTTAAAATGGTATCTTTTTTGGGGGGTTTCCAATATATAGGACCCCTAAAGTCACTTCAAACCTGGATAGGTCCCTAAAAAAAACAATTTTGTAAATTTCCATGAAAAAATTAAACAATTACTGCTACATTTGTAAACCTCCTAAAATGCTAACAAAATAAAATAACATTTTACAAAGTGGTGCTGATGTAAAGCAGGAATGTGGGAAATGTTATTTATTAATGTTTTGCTATGGTATGACTATCTGGATTAAAGGGATAACACTGGTCAACAGCATTTTTGGTGCCAAAGATATTTCATCGAATTTAGGGTATTTTTGGGGTGCTGATTCTGAATATGTCATCAGTTTTGCCAGATTGGCTCAAGTTTTTGAGATTTTTGGTATCTTATTTATAGCACTTGTTGGTAAATGCGACGCATCATCTCATTAATTTCTTTGGATTAGTACTTGAACTGAGCAGTTCTCAATATAGTTTTGTGTTAATTAGTGTTCTAAAAGTTTGTTCATAGCTTGATTTTTGCACTAACTTTATGTTGTTGTCTGTTTTCCAGTGAAAAGCATGAACTCATCAAGAAGAAGTTGTCTTAACGATCCAGACTCATTCTGTTACATTTGTGGTGAATACACACTGCCAAAACATAGAAGAAACATAACAGACTTCGTAAAAAAAGTGTATTTTGCCTATTTTGGGGTTATGCTTGGGGACCAAGACAAGTTTTGGGCGCCACACATAGTGTGCAAAGCATGTATCGAATTATTACGAAAATGGAGCAAAGGACAAAGAAAAAGCTTCAAATTTGGTGTTCCAATGGTGTGGAGAGAGCCAAAAAATCATCATGATGACTGTTATTTATGGTAAACACAGGTACAGGCACATCTTCACAATGAGGGACAGGCCTTCTTGCAGATTCCATGTTACTCCCATTTTCGTTTCTTATGCTTATTGAATCCTTGCACTTGCACTGCACAGAAATAACAGTCATCATGATGATTTTTTGGCACTCTCCACACCATTGGAACACCAAATTTGAAGCTTTTTCTTTGTCCTTTGCTCCATTTTCGTAATAATTCGATACATGCTTTGCACACTATGTGTGGTGCCCAAAACTTGTCTTGGTCCCCAAGCATAACCCCAAAATAGGCAAAATACACTTTTTTTACGAAGTCTGTTATGTTTCTTCTATGTTTTGGCAGTGTGTATTCACCACAAATGTAACAGAATGAGTCTGGATCGTTAAGACAACTTCTTCTTGATGAGTTCATGCTTTTCACTGGAAAACAGACAACAACATAAAGTTAGTGCAAAAATCAAGCTATGAACAAACTTTTAGAACACTAATTAACACAAAACTATATTGAGAACTGCTCAGTTCAAGTACTAATCCAAAGGAATTAATGAGATGATGCGTCGCATTTACCAACAAGTGCATTTGTATTCAGGCCTCTCTAGTCTCACACCCCTAAATAAAATCTGGAGTGATCAATTACCTCCAGAAGTCACGTAATTAGTAAATTGAGTCCACCTTGTGTGTAATTTATTCTCAGAATAACTACAGATGGTCTGTGAAGACCCCAGAGGTTCGTTTGGGAACATTAGGGATCAAACAGTAACATGAAAACCAAGGAACACACCAGACAGGCCAGAGATAAAGATGTGGATAAAAGTTAAGCTGGGTTAGGCTATAAAAAATAGCCCAAACTCTGAACATGCCACAGAGCACTGTTCAATCCCTCATTTAAAAATGGAAGGAGTACAGACAACTGCAATCCTACCAAGGTATGGCCATCCACCTAAATGGACATCTCAAGCAAGAAGAGCACTAATTAAAGAAGCATCCAAGAATCCCATGGTTACTTTGGAGGAGCGCACAGACCAACAGCTCAGGTGGGAGAATCTGTCCACAGGACAACTATTAGTCGTATACTCCATAAATCTGACCTTTTTGGAAAGCAAGCAGTAAGAAGTCCCATTTGCAGTTTGCAAAAAGCCATGTAGGGGGACATAGGTAGCATGTGGAAGAAGGTGCTCTGATCAGATAAGACCAAAGAAGAATTTCGGGGGCTAAATGCAAAATCCTATGTGTGGCAGAAGACTAACACTGCACATCAACATGAAAACACCATCCCCAGCGTTAAACATGGTGGCGGCATTATCATGCTGTGGGGAGGCTTTTCTTTAGCAGAGACAGGGAAGCTGGTCAGAGCTGCTAGGAAGATGGATGAAGCTAAATGCAGGGCAATCCTGGAGGAAAACTTGTTAGAGGCTGCAAAAGACTTGAGTCTGGGGTGAAGGTTCACCTTCCAGCAGGAAAATCACCCTAAACATTCTGCCAGAACTACAGTGGATGGTTTAGATCTAAGCATAATCAAGTGTGTGAACAGCCCAGTCAAAGTCCAGACCTAAATCCCATTGAGATTCTTTGGCAAGACTTGAAAATTGCTGTTAACAGACACCTCCATCCAATCTCACTCAGCTACAAAGAAGAAGGGGCAAAATGTCACCTCTAGATGTGCAAAGCTGGTAGAGACAGACCCCAAAAGACTGCAGCCGTGATTGCAGCATAACGTGGTCCTACAAAATATTGATTCAGGGAGACTGAATACAAATGGACTTCACAATGTTCAGATTTATATTACTAAAATATTTAGAAAACCAATGTATCATTTCCTTTACATGTCACCAATACCTGTTACTTTGTGTTGGTGTCACAGAAAATCCAAATTAAAACTTTAAAGTTTGTATGTGTAACATGAAAAAATGTGGAAAAGTTCACTGGATATGAATACTTTTTTAAAGCACTCTGTCTATCTATTATATACAGGTCCTTCTCAAAAAATTAGCATATAGTGTTAAATTTCATTATTTACCATAATGTAATGATTACAATTAAACTTTCATATATTATAGATTCATTATCCACCAACTGAAATTTGTCAGGTCAGGTTTTATTGTTTTAATACTGATGATTTTGGCCTACAACTCCTGATAACCCAAAAAACCTGTCTCAATAAATTAGCATATTTCACCCGTCCAATCAAATAAAAGTGTTTTTTAATAACAAACAAAAAAAACATCAAATAATAATGTTCAGTTATGCACTCAATACTTTGTCGGGAATCCTTTGGCAGAAATGACTGCTTCAATGCGGCGTGGCATGGAGGCAATCAGCCTGTGACACTGCTGAGATGTTATGGAGGCCCAGGATGCTTCAATAGCGGCCTTAAGCTCATCCAGAGTGTTGGGTCTTGCGTCTCTCAACTTTCTCTTTACAATATCCCACAGATTCTCTATGGGGTTCAGGTCAGGAGAGTTGGCTGGCCAATTGAGCACAGTAATACCATGGTCAGTAAACCATTTACCAGTGGTTTTGGCACTGTGAGCAGGTGCCAGGTCGTGCTGAAAAATGAAATCTTCATCTCCATAAAGCATTTCAGCCGATGGAAGCATGAAGTGCTCCAAAATCTCCTGATAGCTAGCTGCATTGACCCTGCCCTTGATGAAACACAGTGGACCAACACCAGCAGCTGACATGGCACCCCACACCATCACTGACTGTGGGTACTTGACACTGGACTTCAGGCATTTTGGCATTTCCTTCTCCCCAGTCTTCCTCCAGACTCTGGCACCTTGATTTCCGAATGACATGCAAAATTTGCTTTCATCAGAAAAAAGTACTTGGGACCACTTAGCAACAGTCCAGTGCTGCTTCTCTGTAGCCCAGGTCAGGCGCTTCTGCCGCTGTTTATGGTTCAAAAGTGGCTTTACCTGGGGAATGCGGCACCTGTAGCCCATTTCCTGCACACGCCTTTCCACACCAGACTCAGTCCACTGCTTCCTCAGGTTCCCCAAGGTCTGGAATCGGTCCTTCTCCACAATCTTCCTCAGGGTCCGGTCACCTCTTCTCGTTGTACAGCGTTTTCTGCCACATTGTTTCCTTCCAACAGACTTACCATTGAGGTGCCTTGATACAGCACTCTGGGAACAGCCTATTTGTTGAGAAATTTCTTTCTGGGTCTTACCCTCTTGCTTGAGGGTGTCAATGATGGCCTTCTTGACATCTGTCAGGTCGCTAGTCTTACCCATGATGGGGGTTTTGAGTAATGAACCAGGCAGGGAGTTTTTAAAAGCCTCAGGTATCTTTTGCATGTGTTTAGAGTTAATTAGGTGATTCAGAAGATTAGGGTAATAGGTCATTTAGAGAACCTTTTCTTGATATGCTAATTTATTGAGACAGGTTTTTTGGGTTATCAGGAGTTGTAGGCCAAAATCATCAGTATTAAAACAATAAAAGACCTGACAAATTTCAGTTGGTGGATAATGAATCTATAATATATGAAAGTTTAATTGTAATCATTACATTATGGTAAATAATGAAATTTAACACTATATGCTAATTTTTTGAGAAGGACCTGTATCTATCATCTATCTACAGCTCTGGCAAAAATTAAGAGACTACTGCAAAATGTTCAGTTTGTCTGATTTTTCTCTTTATAGGTATATTTTTGAGTAAAATGTAGATTTTTTATTTATTCTATAAACTACTGACAACATGGCTCTGAATTTCCAAGCAATACATTTTGTATTTTTTTTCTGAAAAGGAGAAGTGGTCAAAATAACAAAACAAACAGTGCTTTCAGACCTCAAATAATGGAAAGAAAACAAGTTCATAATCATTTGGAAACAATAATACTAAAGTTTTATTTCAGGAAGAGTTCAGAAGTCAATATTTTGTGGAATAACCATGATTTTTAATCACAGCTTTCATGCGTCTTGACATGCTTTCCACCAGTCTTTCACACTGCTTCTGGCGCAAAAATGTAAGCAGTTCTTCTTTGTTTGATGGCTTGTGACTATCTATCATCCTCTTGATTACATTCCAGAGGTTTTCAATGGGGTTCAGGTCTGGAGATTGGGCTGCCCATGACAGGGTTTTGATGTGGTGGTCTCTTAATTTTTGCCAGAGCTGTATTATCTATCTTATCTACAGTGGGTACGGAAAGTATTCAAACCCCTTTAAATGTTTCACTGTTTGTTTCATTGCAGCCATTTGGTAAATTCAAAAAAGTTCATTTTTTTCTCATTAATGTACACTCTGCACCCCATCTTGACTGAAACCCCCCCCCCCCAGAAATGTAGAAAATTTTGCATGTTTATTAAAAAAGAAAAACTGAAATATCACATGGTCATAAGTATGCAGACCCTTTGCTCAGACACTCATATTTAAGTCACATGCTGTCCATTTCCTTGTGATCCTCCTTGAGATGGTTCTACTCCTTCATTGGAGTCCAGCTGTGTTTAAATAAACTGATAGGACTTGATTTGGAAAGGCGCACACCTGTCTATATAAGACGTCACAGCTCACAGTGCATGTCAGACCAAATGAGAATCATGAAGTCAAAGGAACTGGCCAAGGAGCTCAGAGACAGAATTCTGGCCAAGGTTACAAAAGAATTTCTGGAGCACTCAAGGTTCCTAAGAGCACAGTGGCCTCCATAATCCATAAATGGAAGAAGTTTGGGAGCACCAGAAGTCTTCCTACCCATCAAGCCAAAATGAGCAATCATGGGAGAAGAGCCTTGGTGAGAGAGGTAAAGAAGAACCCCAAGAACACTGTGGCTGATCTCCAGAGATGCAGTAGAGAGATGGGAGAAAGTTCCACAAAGTCAACTATCACTGCAGCCCTCCACTTGTCAGGCCTTTATGGCAGAGTGGCCTGACGGAAGCCTCTCCTCAGTGCAAGACTTATGAAAGCCCACATAGAGTTTGCTAAAAAACACATTAAGGACTCCCAGACTATGAGAAATAAGATTCTCTGATCTGATGAGACGAAGATAGACCTTTTTGGTGATAATTCTAAGTGGTATGTGTGGAGAAAACCAGGCACTGCTCATCACCTGCCCAATACAATCCCAACAGTGAAACATGGTGGTGGCAGCATCATGCTATGGGGGTGTTTTTCAGCTGCAGGGACAGGACGACTGGTTGCCATTGAAGGAAAAGCGAATGTGGCCAAGTACAGAGATATTCTGGATGAAAACCTCTTCCAGAGTGCTCTGGACCTCAGACTTGGCCGAAGGTTCATCTTCCAACAAGACAATGACCCTAAGCACACAGCTAAAATAAAAAAGGAGTGGCTTCAGAACAACTCTGTGACCATTCTTGACCGGCCGAGCCAGAGCCCTGACCTAAACCTAATGGAGCATCTCTGGAGAGACCTGAAAATGGCTGTCCACCAACGTTCACCATCCAACCTGATGGAACTGGAGAGGATCTGCAAGGAAGAATGGCAGAGGGTCCCCAAATCCAGGGGCGAAAAACTTGCTGCATAATTCCCTAGAAGACTCATGGCTGTACTAGCTCAAAAGGTGCTTCTACTCAATACTGAGCATAGGGTCTGAATACTTATCACCATGTGATATTTCAGTGTTTATTTTTTAATACATTTTCAAAAATTTCTACATTTGTTTTTTTTTCATGCAAGATGGGGTGCAGAGTGTACATTAATGAGAAAAAAATGAACTTTATTGAATTTACCAAATGGCTTCAATGAAACAAAGAGTGAAAAATTTAAAGGGGTCTTGAATACTTTCCTACTGTATCTATCTATTGTCTTTCTATCAATTTATCTATCTATCTATCATCTATCTATTATCTATCTATCCATTTATCCATCCACATATTTGTTTTCCTGATCTACGTCCATACTTTGCAGCTGTGTCTTGGACTCTGCATTACTACTATGGGATAGTTTATAGAGAACATGACGTCTTCATATCAGTAAAGATAAACTATTTTTTTCCTTCCACAATCTCGAGACTTCTCCACGTAAAATCATCGCTTATCGTGCTTGTAGTAAGATATTGTCCTACATTCCCGAACAGAGGAAAATATGCTAGAATGGGCTAGGCCTTGTAAAAATGATTTACTACAAGTGTGAAAATATAACTTTACATACTCCCGGCATTCGGGGGATAATTTATAGAAGCCACATCTCTGGGGCCTTTGCAGACACGTCCTTCCATTAAATCAGGGGCTACATGTATTTATATTTCTGATGTTCAATTACTAGGAAATTTCACTATTCGGTAACACGAGCTCCTTGGTAACCTCTTGATAATTTGTAATATTTTATAAATAGGCCATAAAATAGTATAAATACATAAATTAGCAACACCTACATGTAATGAAATCTTCGACTCCTTTATAAATGATGTACATGTAGTAGTGTCACATTTCAGGAGCACACGTCATACGATCTTGGCTCTCCCTCTGTTCAGGAAAATTCTTGTGAGTTACATTTTATTAGAAGTATAAGGCCCTACAATAATTAAAGGGTGAACGCTTCTGATCAGGGAGGGGTCCAATGGTTGGATCCCTACCAATTCTGAGATTGGGGCTCGGAAATGCCCCTCCGGGATGTAGTGCAACCGCTATGAGACTGATGGAGAAAGCCAAGTACATGGCACCCTGTCCCCAGAGAATAAACGGACAGGTTATTTTAGAGCCCCCCTTTATTTTTATCCCTGGGGTTCCGACTGCTGGGGATAGGTGATAATTGTAAGGAATAATCCTTTGAAAGGATATTCCGAGCATATAATATTGATGATGACCTATCCTTAAGATAGAACATAAATATCAAATTTATGGGGTCAAGCACTGATCCATAGAGTATAATAGAAACTGGAAAAAAATGGATTTTAGCTGTTTTTCATAGTGGATAGTAAGCCATTGGCGCTCCAACGGCGGTTGTATGCAGCAGAACAAACCAATATATCCTAAACTTACTATCCACTATGAAAAGCAGCTAAAATCCAGTTTCTATTATACTCTACAGAAAGGGATACAGAGACGAGGAGTGAGGAGCAGAATAATACACAGGCGAACATTTTAAAATTAAAATTCACCATCTTCATCAAATTTGTCTAAAAATTATATTTGCAGCACATCAATTTGCCCTGAATCACAAATGCTGCAAAGGACTTCTAGGACTGTATTTATCACCCTTTTTTGAGGTCTGAGTAATGAACAAGCGACCTGAAATTGATTTTATCTGGTGGTAACCACCGCACTAAAGAACTTTTTCTTCATTTTAAAAATGTACAAAGGGTCCAAAAATGATTCCTGTTTTGGGATCAGCAACAGGTTTGCGATTTGGAAAATGAAAATGAAGAAGCAATGACTTTTTAACAAGTCATCCAAAAACTATCCCTTTATATAGGAGCAGTTTTAGGTTTATTTATCCCATACAGGGTAAGGTTCCTAGCAGAAGTACAGTATAGGCACAGAAAACTATTGGCAGGCAGGAGATGAGAGTTTCTGCCTATGGATAGTGGTAGTGTAAACAGCATCAATTGCACAATGGAGCAGCAGTACTGTATAGTTAAAAAACACAATGCACAAGTAGGAGATGTGTGGCTGTATATTGGAAGTAACTTTCCATCCCTATCTCTATTGCTCAACTGTCAGCCGCATTCATTGCCTTGGCTTTTATACAGGCTATGATAGCCCTTTCTGCGAGAATGTTTAATCTGAAGAGATGCCTTTAAAGAGACAGTGTCATTTTTTCACAAGTGCTGTTGGCGTGAAGACAACAAACACTTTACTGTAAGTGGTAAGGGTGATTCTGAAAAATGGTAGTGGCTTAGAGGCCAGGGTAACATTACATAAGAGGCCAACCCCTGTGATCAATGTATAAGTGAGGTTTGCTACCTTGTCTGAGAGCAGCATAATGTAGGAGAAAAAACAATAATTCCAGTAATGTGTCACTTACTGAGCTGCTTGCTGAAAGTTTGATAAAACCACAGTTTTATCTGATGCAAATCTAGCAGTTCTCTGAATGCTGAGCTCTCTATAACCCCACCCATACCACTGCTTGGCAGCCATCTTCCTATGCACAGTGTATACAAAAATTTGCTAATTAATGGTGGGGGCGGGGTTGGACTACCTGGCAGCAAGTTTACTAGTGCTCTAGCGATAATCTCCTGCTAATAAAACTGATTTTATAAATAATTACAGCAAGCAGTGTAGTAAGTGACACATCACGGGAATCAGGGTCTCTTTCTCTCAGGTTAGCTGGCAAACACCTGATGAATGGTGATAGACTGGCTTTAAGAAGTGCATGCTTATTAATGAATTTGTCGCATCTTACTGAGTTTATCAAGACTGTTGTGAAAAACGTCAGCCTTGATGAATCATGGCAAAAGTATTTAGCTATACCTTTCCTCATATCTTATTTCCCGGAAAGTGTAGACCTTACAAGAAATGTGAATTTTAGTAGTGGCCTTGGATCGACACCTACTCTGCTCCATGTTCAGCTGCACCTATTGCAGATGGTGCGGTGGAAGAACCTTTCTGTTACAGCAAGCTGCCGCTCAGCAAAAGATAGAAACAATGGATAGAAGAAACAATGGATACAAGTGATTTCTGCTTGACACATAAAGAAACAGAATGTCAATGTTAGCAGTATTGTATGTATTGATTGAAGGACTGGGTATATTTCAGGACAATCTATCTCTATAAAAAAAATAATGTAGAAAAGCCATCTCTGCTGCCTGTAACTTGACTATTGCATTGTGCGGATGACACTGGATTAATTGTATACCTGCTCATTCTTTTATGATATCCGGCATTACTGTACATGTGATTCATCTGTCACTCGCTTAAATATTTTCTATCCTTGTCGCCTTAGGGGTGAAATCCTAACTTGCTTCCAGACGTCTTCAGTATCCTCTTCTGCTTTAGGCGTCTTTCACTCTTCATTTATCTTCTAATCAACGTGTCTCACCAGTCGCCCATGGGACTTTTCCACAAAATTTGATAGTCTTATATGTCAATGGTGGTATGAAGACTGATGGCTTTGTTAGGATTATAGCAGGGCAAAAAGAGACAGTTGCCTCAAGGTCTCCGTCATTTTTGGGGTTTCAACTCTTTTGTTCTCACTAGATGTAGCCCATATCAAACGTATTCTATGATGACAACTGTGGTATTGCGTAAAGCCCTTATGGGCAGGAAGGATTAGTTCTCTTTAAAGACACTAGTTAGTAAGGAGTCTTACACCCAATGCTCCATAAGAGAAAAAGTATGCCAATGACCTCTTTTACAGAACGCAAGAAACAATCTGGTGGCAAAAGGTGGCTACAATATACATCAATGTCTAACTCTTTATTGAGCCTTGCAACAGGACTTTGCAAAGTTTCAAGCAAGAAACTAATCAACAGTCTGTCTCAGGGTGTTTGACCCTCATCAGTGTCTTTGAGGCATTGTGGGGGAAGTACTGATTCTTCTTAAAGAGACTAGCTGATTATGAAGTCTTACAGGCAATAATCCATTGTAGAACCTGATCGTAACAAATCCCCCAACTGTCCACTTTATAGTACCGGTGTCTTAGTATGGGTCTTTGAGTTCCCCTATGATCTAAGGACCGAGTGTGACTGCTATATCTGCACCTTGTTACGTACCTGTGTCATTCGACAGGGCTCTGTCTTCTTCCATTATGGATGCTGCTCTCTGCTGTGCTCCACGTCAGGTTTTACAAGTGGCTAAGCGTGCCTCCATGACATCATATCACCAGGCCTTTTAAGGTCCATTTAGACACACCCGTGTCTGAACCTAAACCACTACTGTCCTACAGCTTTTTGTTTTGATCTTTGACTTTATCCAAGTTCTCGGTTCCTGTCAGGTCCTTTTTCTTTTATGGCTTCCAGCCAGGCCTACATTGCCAATTTGTGTGCTGTTCTCATTGGCAATGTAGTGGGGTCGACGAGGCAGAGGGTACCTGCATGCTTGGTCTGGAAATAGAGAGGCTGCATCCACTGTTCCTGGTGGGAAGCCTGAGTGAGGCGGACCTGCCTCTGTTGCCAAGGGGAAGCCCTAGAGAGGAGGGGCTTCCTGCTGTCAGAGGGGTCGGAAGAAAAGAGGGAAAAAGAGCGCGAAGCAGAGCAGTGTGGGGCCAGCACAGAGCAGTGAGGAGCGTGCTCTATTTCCCCCTCCAGAGAGTGCTGCAGCAGAGCTGAAGGACACGGACTGCTGCATTGAGGGGAGTAGTGTGCTCAGCCGCAACCTGGATAGTGAGAGCCGTGCAGAGCAGAGCCGTGCAGAGTAGAGCTGTGCAGAGCAGAGCCGTGCAAAGCAGAGCCATGCAGAGCAGAGCCGGGTAGAGCCATGTACACAGAGCAGAGCCGAGCCAGGTTTGCAGCAGCCACAGAAAGTAGTGCTCCGGCCGGGAGCACCGGCGCCAAGCAGATCAGCGTCATCCACCGCCAACAGTAGGGACCAGGGAGAGTGGGACGTGTGGTGTGTGTCCAGTGCCCACCTGAGAGAACCAAGTGCCGTACACTACATGACCGTGAGTACAGCCCATGCACTGCCCCAAGAGAGTCCAGGTGGAAAAGCTAAGCTGACAAAAGCAAGAACCTTCGGCACTCAATAAGAATAATTTATTGTTCAATGTTCAAACGAAAGAAAAAGAGGCGAGTCGTCCACCATATACAAAAGAAAAAACGGAACACAGGTGTACACAGATATACTTCTGCTGCAACGTTTTGGCAATGTAATGCCTTTGTCAAGCCAAATCTGTGATAGAAAGGTCTTTAGTTATGGAGTCAACTCGGCAGGTCTGCCTGCTGGGTGTGGGCGCATCCCTATGGTGGCGAGCTGCAGGTGTCTGTACATGAACGCCGAAGGTTCTTGCTTTTGTCTTCTTGGATTTTTCCTTCAGAGCACCAAATTCCACTTCAGTGAGCACCCCTTATATCCCAAGTACTGGGAAAGCTAAGCTGACAGAATGGTGCAGTGTCGGCTGTGAGAGCAGAGCATCCCTTGAGCACAGGCCGACTTGACAGATCCCTTGCGTACAGGTCCACTGTAGATGGACAACAGACTGCCATTGCTTGCTATCTTCCATGCCAGGAGGTGACTCACAATTGAAACTGGAGACTGTAGCATTCGCTCAGCGCAGTAAGAAGCAGGTGACTAGGCCAGAGCCTCTTAGCCAAGTACCTGTATACACCGCGGAGCAAAGCCTTGTTCCAGTGGTACCTCGTACTGGATTGAGCTCAGTGTTTGGTGTTCGTGAGTGCGGGAACTCCCTGCACCCTTCAAAGACTCTTCACCCGCTCCGTGGATTGGAGCCCCATCCTCTACAGACACCTCCCAGACGTCACATTCCGCTGTTGTCGGTGCTACCGTTGGAGAACCGAGATGCTGCAATCAAGAAGACTACAGACTGATAAGTTTTATTGCCTTTGTTTCTTCCCATCGAGCTATCGTTCATTCCTGCCCTACCCCGTCCTGGCTCCCAGTTCTGCCCTTCTCCCTAACACGCCTCCCGTGTCCTGCCACTCCCTGGACGGAGTATACGTGTTGTTAATAAACCTGTTAACTCTTGATCTGCCTCCTGTCCGTGACGACATCTCACATTCCTGCGATTTCTACACCAGTGTTTGGAGTCATTCATACCACATGCCTGACAACCTGCTGTGCCGACACGAGAATCTGTGTGTCCACCCTAACCTAAGGCTTAGTGGATCCACCACCTAGTTGTAACTACATACAAAAGTTGGATATACACCAAACCTATGATTTCAGCTGAAATGACCGACCATCAAATGTGTATAGTGATGTTCTGACTCTCTCCTGACACCATATGTTGGCAGGAGGAAGGGTCAACCATGTTCAACCATAGCAGTCTTATTTCCCTCTCCCCATGAGTACACATGCATGATAGGCTGAATTGAGCATACATATATAATAGGGGTGGTGAGAAATAAATGTCGGATAAACAGTATGTATTGTGTATGGCCAACTTTAGGAATAAAGGAACAAATACTTAGGGTGCTTCACATATCAGAGCAAGTCAGGAACAGAAATTTTGGAATTTTCTAAGGAAATAATTGACTCCAATGTAGCATCATGGCGGGATTACATCAAAATTGCTCGGCAGTAGCATTCATATCTGGAAGCTTCCATGGTTTACTGTTCTGGGAGGTCGTTTTTATGGAACATTGCTAGGCCCGGCGTTTGTTGAGGCAGGTTGCTATGTGATGGAGTAAGAATTGCTTAAGGACAGCTTTATCAGGAGGCTCTCACAGTCACCCCACGGCCCCAAAACAAACTGTCTCTAAGGAAAGAATTTTCTTTTATGTTCCAGTGGCTTCTGTAGGCCTGATGCTTTTTTACCCTTTGACTGTGAGAGAGAGAGCAAAAAGAATTTGAACTTTTGCGACAAGCTCCATCATTTACTTTTTTATATCAAGACAAGTGCAGAAATGTACTGAGCAATTCCCCCGGAGATTCACAGCAGATGACTTAATGGCTCATATTATGACAGAAAGTGGACGGTGTGCTCAACCTGTCACCATAATGATTGTATTCACACAGCCATATCCAAAGTACTCTGACTCAACCTGCTGAGGGACATATCCCAGGAAAACAGAAAGTCACCAGGAAAGTTATACATCATTATTCTGCTTAGTTAAAGAGTAACTAAACTTTTTTTTTGAAAAATTTTTCAACTTTGCAAATCCCTTTGTAAGAGGGTTTGTCTTCATTCCAGTAAAAAAACAAACAAACATCTAAGTGGCTTCCAAACCTCTTATTTTCTCTAGTCTACTTCCGTTCATCTGCATTGGTATCAGAATATACTAAATTGGAGTACAGATGATGGCAGTGAAGGGTCTTCCTTTTAATCTTTTGTCCATTTCAATGTGTGCTTCCAAGGTCCTATTGTAAAAATAAGCTGGGGGCACATAGACTTTTTGATATATGTGGTGGGCAGTGTTATGTTTGCTTACCAACAATTCAGATTTGGCTTGGACAACCACTCAAACCAAATCGTAAATGGTAAAAGGGTGTATGCAAACCCCATGAATATCGGTATTTCTGTGCCTTTTAAAGCCACCCGGGAGGACCCAGTACCTAAAGGTGGGGCTAAATTTCTTGGTATTGGTATCATGCAGCACTTGGAAGGGAGAACATTTTCATCTTATAGGCAGCCTCAGACACGCCATGGGAAAAACTCCCAAAGTTTTTTTTACCAGTATTAGAAATAGCACATTATAGATGTGGACCCTGTTACAGATTTTGCATTGGGCACCAGGAACCATAAGTTACGCCCCTGGAGAGCCTCCTGTATTACATAAAGGCAATCGATTCATATTTTGATAACACAATAGTATTCTTTAGTTTCTGGATTTGTCATCTGCAGGTACAAGTAATATTACCGTATAGTAAATATCCATTTTTATGTTACTTTTCCTGCACCTTGAATATTAAGTTATTTTCTACATGTTCCTTCACGCACCGGCATTAAATAGTGAACGGAATGCCAAGACGAGGAATAAAATGTTACACAAGTTCTTCTGCTCCTTGAATTATTGATTTTGTTCGCTTTTTTTTAATTAAAAAAGTGTTTCTGAAGTTGACAGGCAGACAGACGTGGTAATTTATGAACTGGAACTATGCGGAAATAGTATCTTTTTCTGGAAATCGGCATTTGCACATGGTGAGATTTGCAGGACTTACTTGCGATGCTTTGTAAATGGCAATGTTAGGATGATGTCCGCAATGAATTCATAAGAAATCAGATTGCATCAAGTCATGTGTGTGTTGACACAGTAGGATTAAGGATAAGAGATGTATTGACAAGCTTCTGAGCCCTGACAATTTGTGCTGGAGCATTCAGTGCCCCCAACCATTACTTGCCACCACAGTGTCTCCAATCATCACTTGCCATCACAGTGCCCCCAATCATCTGAGTGCCCCAACAATTACTTGCCACCACAGTGCCTCCAACCATCAGTTGCCATCACAGTGCCCCAACCATCACTTGCCACCACAGTACCTCCAACCATCACTATCACCATGCCCCCAACCATCACGTACCCCCAAACGTCACTTGGAATCACAGTGTCGAAACCATCACTTGCCATCACGTACCCCCAAACGTCACTTGGAATCATAGTGCCCCCAACCATCACTTGCCATCACGTACCCCCAAATGTCACTTGGAATCATAGTGCTCCCAACCATCACGTACCCCCAAACGTCACTTGGAATCACAGTGCCCCAACCATCACTTGCCACCACAGTGCCTCCAACCATCGTTTGCCATTACAGTGCCCCAACCATCACTTGCCACCACAGTACCTCCAACCATCACTATCACCATGCCCCCAACCATCACATACCCCCAAACATCACTTGCCATCACAGTGCCCCAACTGTCACTTGTCATCAGAGTGCCCCCAACCATCACTTGCCATTGTGTGTAATGATGTCACACTGTGAGGGGTCTATACACATTATATGCAAAAACTATTATTTTTTATCTTAATTTTATATTAATTTTATCATTGGTGCAACCTGTGCAACAGATGGAGTTATGCATTATGATGAACTCTTGGACTGCAAAGTGCCCATGTATTTTTTTTTGCGCATAGGCCCTCTTCTGTGTTCACCAGTGACTAGGATTACCAAAGTCTAGTGGGCTCGAAAGAACTAAGATAGTAAGCACGATTAGGGACTGGCAAAAATAAAAACAATATACCTATTCTAAAGGCCCCCATAAAGATTGAACTAACTTTGGCCGAATCCGTCTGCAAAACAGACCCATATTTTCTTTTTTTCCTTCCATTTTCCCCCAATATCAGCAAATAATATACACTCACCGGCCACTTTATTAGGTACACCATGCTAGTAACGGGTTGGACCCCTTTTGCCTTCAGAACTGCCTCAATTCTTCGTGGCATAGATTCAACAAGGTGCTGGAAGCATTCCTCAGAGATTTTGGTCCATATTGACATGATGGCATCACACAGTTGCCGCAGATTTGTCGGCTGCACATCCCAAAGATGCTCCATACAAGGCAGGATGGATCCATGCTTTCATGTTGTTTACGCCAAATTCTGACCCTACCATCTGAATGTCGCAGCAGAAATCGAGACTCATCAGACCAAGCAACGTTTTTCCAATCTTCTACTGTCCAATTTCGATGAGCTTGTACAAATTGTAGCCTCAGTTTCCTGTTCTTAGCTGAAAGGAGTGGTACCCGGTGTGGTCTTCTGCTGCTGTAGCCCATCTGCCTCAAAGTTCGACGCACTGTGCGTTCAGAGATGCTCTTAGGCCTACCTTGGTTGTAACGGGTGGCGATTTGAGTCACTGTTGCCTTTCTATCAGCTCGAACCAGTCTGCCCATTCTCCTCTGACCTCTGGCATCAACAAGGCATTTCCGCCCACAGAACTGCCGCTCACTGGATTTTTTTTCTTTTTCGGACCATTCTCAGTAAACCCTAGAGATGGTTGTGCGTGAAAATCCCAGTAGATCAGCAGTTTCTGAAATACTCAGACCAGCCCTTCTGGCACCAACAACCATGCCACGTTCAAAGGCACTCAAATCACCTTTCTTCCCCATACTGATGCTCGGTTTGAACTGCAGGAGATTGTCTTGACCATGTCTACATGCCTAAATGCACTGAGTTGCCGCCATGTGATTGGCTGATTAGAAATTAAGTGTTAACAAGAAGTTGGACAGGTGTACCTAATAAAGTGGCCAGTGAGTGTATATCTAAATATAAAAATTTCAGATAAATAAAGCTTTCTGCATTACAAAAAAGGCAAAAGTAATTGACGGAGAGAAACGTTTAGAGCTCTTAGAACCATACGCACAGAAAATATAAAAATGTAAGAAAAATGGCCCCCAGTCTAGAGCTGGTTAAAATTATCACCATCCTCTGTGCAAAAATACAGGGGTGTATGAATCCAACAGTGGTACAGTGGATAGCACTACAGTCTTGCAGCGCTGGGGTCCTGGGTCCAAATCCCACCAAGGACAACATCTGCAAGGAGTTTGTATGTTCTCCCCCTGTGTGTGTGGGTTTCCTCCGGATTCTCCGTTTTCCTCCCACAGTTCAAAGACATAGTGATAGGGAATCTAGATTGTGAGCCCCAATGGGGACAGCGATGATGATATATGTAAAGTGCTGGGGAAATAAATGGCACTAAATACATAATCTCAATCCCTTCTGACGGGCATCTCCTTCTGCAGGATGTCACCTAGAAATAGCCATCAATGAACGCAGTAATTGTCGGGTCATTTTCTCTGGATTTCCCCTTTAGCAGAATAGTGGTCATCGTGCATGCCGTCAGGACGTTGTATAATGTTATATACATTTCCGTCCGCACAATCCAATATGTGTAACACATTACTCACCTTCTAAATTTATAAAATGAGCAAATTCTTGTAAAAGGGAACTGTAGAGGGGAAGCTGCAATCTCTTTCCCATGTGTTGCTGTCATTATCTAACTGTATACAGTCACCTCCTATTGTCGTGCAGGTTAGATGATGAAAGTTTTCCATCACACATGGTTGATGGTCTTCGGCTTACCTTACATTCTATTAGTGTATGGTTACCAGTATAAGGCCTATTCTCTCCTGCAAATCACCAGAGGTGCAGAACCATCACAGGAAAGTGGAAGAAAAGCATAAGAAAATGATGTAATATATTTAGAAGTCGTTTAATAGGCAACATTTATTTAAAGGGAATATGTCAGCAGGTTTTTGCTATGGGAAAGTTTGAGACCTTGATTCCAGTGATGTATCACTTTACTTGGCTGTGTGATGTAGTTTCAATACCATCAGTGTTTTACCAGCATTAGATTATCATCCTTATTCTCATTTGCACATGGAAACATAAGAAGCAATGGAATGAAACTGAAAGTGAGAAGACACAGATTAGATATTGGAAAAAACTTTTTGACAGTGAGGGTGATCAATGAGTGGAACAGGCTGCGACGAGAGATGGTGAGTTCTCCTTCAATAGAAGTCTTCACACAGAGGCTGGACAGACATCTGCCTGAGTTGAGTAAGTGAATCCTGCATTGGGCAGGGGGTTGGACCAGATGACCCTGCAGGTCCCTTCCAACTCTAACATTCTATGATTCTATCACTGCCGGACTAGCTGTCCTCGTGCCTCCTGGTCCAACCCAGCCACCACCACTGATTAGCAGCTTACTGTCAATATACAATGTACAGTACATAGAAATATGCTAATCAGTGGCGTTTTTAGCTCTGCTAGATCTACAGCAGAGAAAACTCTGAATATATCACAACTGCTACACCCAGTAAAGTAAGTGACAAGTCGCTGGAATCAGGGTCTCTGCCCTATACCATGCTGATTTTAGATAAGGTAGCATAAATCTTTCCTTTAAACTTTTTTAATTTAGCCTTTTTTCCCATTTTTTGTATGTGGCCATTAAAAATCCTCAAAAATGTCAAAAACTCTTGTTTTGACATTAGCCTGGAGCACACACAATAGGCTGACACTTCCCATTTTCTGCAAGTTTCATATCTACTTTTCTATGTAGACTGGAGATGTTCATCATTAGAAGTTGAAATTTAAAGGGGTTGTGTCAAACCACCAACACACAGGGTAAGGGATAACTTGGTGATCGCTATGGGTCCCAACTTAAAACTGGGCTCTGACGTGTCCCATCTGAATGAAGTGACGACTGTACAAAAACATCTCACCCTCGTATGGGGTACCTGAGATTGCAGAGCACTGTACCTGGTAGAGTTGGTGCAAATCAATTCCCTGTTCTCAGTCCATCAGCCGCGTCATTAACCTGTGACCACTGGACATAAGCCATGAGAACCAGAGACAGTGCTCTTACCTAACGGCATCCACGTCCTTGATTAGCTGGCCTGGTGTGGTTTTGTAGAGGGTCAACCCCTGTCAAGAAATGAATTACACTGTGACTTTGAGAGATGATGTGCCACTAGGATTTGTGTGCACTTGGACTAGCCATTTTCCTCCATGTAGCTTGCTGTATGTTGGTTTGAGCAAGAAGCAGGAAGTGTCTGTTCAGGAGATGGAGAGGGAAACTGGTGCCTGGATGAGAGAGACAGAATAATAACAGAATAATAAGTGTGTCCTAACACGGAGAGACTGGTAAATGAACTAATGGCTTTAAGGGAGGAGAAATTGTCCGGTTACCACAGGATCGATCACCAGGTCATCGCTACACCTTCACATGTGCATCACGGCGCAATGATCACCAGCTAATTAAAAGAGTACCAAGGGATGCCTGTAGGTAGAAGGCAGTTTTAAGTGCTCCCTTCCCGGGAAAAAGTGTGTGCAGCAATATGGCCTTTTCCAGGAAAATCTTTAAAACTGAAAAAAATATATATTATATTTTTCCTTGAAATACTGTGAAATAATTCAATTAGCTTTATTGGAAATAGTAAAGGAGCAGATATTAACTCATCTACTATGTCTTTATAATGTTCTTCTATGTATTATTCATGTGTTTGCTGCTTTCTAACGCATTAGCTGCTGATCTTGTCTCTGGAAGTCCCTTACATTATAATACAAAGGCTCAAGTCAAAGGCTAAGAACATTTATTTTAGAGCCGAGATGACTTGTAAATGGTGAAGGACAATGCACTGGGCGAGGAACAAGACTTTCTTTCTCTGCCTGCTGCACTTTTTCCTATTATTGAGTCTCTGAGATCAAGAAAGCAGTCCTGCCTGACATTTTTGTCGTTGTGCCCTTGCGTTGCTTAGCAAAAGACACCGGGCATCCGAAATCCTCTCTTCTTCATTTCTGAAAACACTCTATATGGTGGATCCATTTAATAAGAAAACCTTTGCTCTCGAAGGATTATACGGCTTAAAGGAACAAATTTATCTGAACCCCATGTGGTATCTTAAGAGGCGTCCAAAAAGCTAAACAAGTAAATATCACAACCGAACGGGGCTTTCTCAGAGTCTCCATGCAACATGAGCTAAGGACCCAAACAGTTCATTCAATGGGAAGCAATTTACATAAATGCTGTTAATACTGTTCTTCAATAGAGCCACTGGCTCCGCCGCCAGCACGGGAAATGTCCCTACAAGTTTCCCATACACTTTTGTGTCCTGAAAAATGCATGCAAGTAAATCTTGGTCCAAATATCAGATCTGTGATTGTCTTCCTCGCCATTTTTAGCCGCCATGGAATCATCAGTTGGTCACAGGGTCACCCATGCTTCCCAAAAGTGCTTGCAATGGGTTGGACATAGAAATGTGCAGAATTATAAGGCAAAATTATAATTCTCCAGTAACATTGGATGAAGATGCAGAGTCGCAAATGGAAGATGCAGAGTGGAAGCTAATCCCATATTTTATCACTCTACTGCTTATTCTTTTTTTTTTTTAATTGAAAATATATCTTTGAAAGATTGTGGTTACTATTGATCAATAGACTTTCCACCATTAGCTCTATGCCTATATATAGGCATAATAATATAATATAAGATATAGTATTATAGAAAGAAAGTGAGTTTGTAGTGCTGATGATCATGTGTTCAGTGTCTGAAGGCTTACACCGTTTCTTTTATATAGTGTATAGTTCATTGGATATGAATACTTTTTCAAGACACTATCTAGAAAGAGTAAAACAAAGAAAGAAAAACAGCACCAGTTATATATAAAAAAGGAGCAAATATACTGTAGGTGCAAGACTTCCCCAACTTGAAAAGTAGAAACAAAGAATGGAAGCAGCACTCCAAAAATAGAGCAAATTATAGAACTTTAGTGGCCAATGTGGCCAAGCTGGAGAAAGGATCACACTATGAACTGAAACGTTCCCACATAGACTGGTAAAGTTCTATAATTTGCACTATTTTTGGAGTGCTGCTTCCATTCTTTGTTTCATCTATCTATCTATCTATCTATCTATCTATCTATCTATCTATCTATCTATCTATCTATCTATCTATCTATCATCTATCTTGCACCTGCCTGTTCACATTTGCTTTGTTCTATTCTGATCAGTTTTTTTTATTCTTTTTAGTATACATTTGAAGATGGTGACTTCCTCCATAATTCTCTGATCACTTCTCCCATTTGCCTTAGAGCTCAGACGACCTTGCCTGAATTCAGACAGCACATTGTCGGCATATCTACTAATGTTACTCAATAGGACTGTTCCGATCATTGTCTTTTTACACAGACCGAATGTCCATGTGAAAAATATGTACTATTTTCTTCCATATTTTGAACTAGCTGAAGAGCCCGGCATTGCCCTGGCACAGTAACTAACTGTGGTTAGTTATAACAAATAATGATTATATTGCACATAAAAACATTTCATATCATATATTCAACACTACAGATTTGCAACACAAATTAACTAAATGATTACCCAAGTATTGATAGTGAGCACCTCACTCCACCCATTTTCCACCTCACTCCACCCATGTTCCACCTCATCTCCTCTCATTTCCACCTCATCTCCTCTCTTCCCCTCAGGGTATGTGCACACGTCCGGATTTCTTGCAGAAATTTCCTGAAGAATACCGGAAATTTTCTGCAAGAAATCCGCATTTTTTGTGTGTTTTTTTTCACATTTTTTTAGCATTTTGCAAGCGTAATTAGCTTGCAGAATGCTAAAGTTTTCCAAGCGATCTGTAGCATCGCTTGGAAAACTGACTGACAAGTTGGTCACACTTGTCAAACATAGTGTTTGACAAGTGTGACCAACTTTTTACTATAGATGCTGCTTATGCAGCATCTATAGTAAAAGATAGAATGTTTAAAAAAAATAAAAAAAATAAAAAAAATGGTTATACTCACCCTCTGCAGACAGCCAATCTCCTCAGCGGCGTCCGTTCCTATAGATGCCGGTGTGGTTCAGGACCTTCGATGACGTCGCGGCTTGTGATTGGTCGCGTGAGTCACATGAGCGGTCACGCGACCAATCACAAGACAGCGACGTCATCACAGGTCCTGAACCACACCATCTATAGAAACGGAAGAGAAAGCATGCACCGGAGAGGTGGGAACACTTCGGGGGCCATCAGAGGGTGAGTATAGGACTATTTTTTATTTTAATTCTTTTTTTCTTACCAATTTTATGGTGCCCAGTCCGTGGAGGAGAGTCTCCTCTCCTCCACCCTGGGTACCAACCGCACATAATCTGCTTACTTCCTGCATGGTGGGCACAGCCCTGTGCGGGAAGTAAGCAGATCAATGCACTCCTAGGTGTGCAGAATCCCCGCAATGCCGCATTTTTAATGAACATGTTGCTTTTTTTTCCACGATGCGATTTTTTTGCGGAAAAAAATGCAACATTTGCACAAAAAATGCGGAATACCCTGTAAATAATAGGAGGCATATGTAAGCGGTTTTTTCGCGTTTTTATCACGTTTTTATAGCGAAAAAACGCGGAAAAAAACGCGAAAAATCCTGAACGTGTGCACATGGCCTCACAGGTGCACAGCAACTTCCTGTTATGAGCACAGCGGTGTAATCTATGAGGCTCCTCCCTTGGACCTATCCATTACTAATCCTAAAATTGTATTGTAAATAAACACACCGCAAGTATAAATTATTTTATTTGAAAAAAATGTCCTTTTTTATTTAAAAATAACAAACACAGTTATACTCACCTAACGCCCATTCCATTGAAGCCCTTGTCTCCTGTAATAAAACAAAAAAAAAACCATATCCCTGATCCCTCCGTCGTTTTGTCCCCCGCCATAATCCATGTTTGGGGATAAAGTTTTCAACTTGCCAAGATGCGACTGTCAAGGCTGAGAACCACTGATGAATGAGCTGCGAGCGAGGCATCACTGAGCAGCAGTTGACCTCAATTAAGTTACCGCGGGTCACTGAGGCTGAGCTCCCAGCCGGGCTGAATTGCGGTGACCTCAGCAAAGTGAGAAAAAGTCAGCGAGTTCA
This sequence comes from Ranitomeya variabilis, assembly GCF_051348905.1. Lineage (NCBI taxonomy): Eukaryota > Metazoa > Chordata > Amphibia > Anura > Dendrobatidae > Ranitomeya > Ranitomeya variabilis. The sequence continues at coordinate 292,073,011 of NC_135235.1, forward strand.
CCTCAGTACAACTCAGTGAGTTCGATGCAGATCACCGTGAAAAATTTATCACGCAGTGGGAGCAGGGGAGAACGAGGAAAGCGGTCTTCAGCACCCGGCGCTGGGGAACAGTGCGACCAGTACCACTGATTTCCAGTCGCCGGTATGTGTCACACTGATAACACATGGATATCATCCGTGTGTCAACAGTGTGCATGTGTGCAAGACGTTTTGCAGACTGCGCTGCTGTTAAAAAGCGGACATGTCAGCGTGTTTTGCCCACGGACACCGATCCGTGGAAATTGACATGTGCACAGACCCATTCACTTGAATGGGTCTACGTGTGCAAATGTCTCCGGTACATGTGAAAACTGTCACCACACGTACAGGAGACATGGACATCTGAAAGAGTCCTAACATATTACCTAATATATTGGATTATATTTTCTCATATAGGATTATATTGCCTGATATATGGGGACTATATTACCTCATGCAACAGATATTGCCTCATATTGGATATTTCCTCATATATCAAATTATGTTGCCTCATATATCAGATATTGCCTCATAAATGGGATTATACCACCTCATATATCGGATATCACCTCATATATCAGATTATATTATATCACATATTGGATCATATCACATCATATATGGGTATCACCCTATACAATACAGACCAAAAGTTTGGACACACCTTCTCATTTAAAGATTTTTCTGTATTTTCATGACTATGAAAATTGTACATTCACACTGAAGGCATCAAAACTATGAATTAACACATGTGGAATTATATACTTAACAAAAAAGTGTGAAACAACTGAAATTATGTCTTATATTCTAGGTTCTTCAAAGTAGCCACCTTTTGCTTTGATGACTGCTTTGCACACTCTTGGCATTCTCTTGATGAGCTTCAAGAGGTAGTCACCGGAAATGGTTTTCAATTCACAGGTGTGCCCTGTCAGGTTTAATAAGTGGGATTTCTTGCCTTATAAATGAGGTTGGGACCATCAGTTGTGCTGTGCAGAAGTCTGGTGGATACACAGCTGATAGTCCTTCTGAATAGACTGTTAGAATGTGTATTATGGCAAGAAAAAAGCAGCTAAGTAAAGAAAAACGAGTGGCCATCATTACTTTAAGAAATGAAGGTCAGTCAGTCTGAAAAATTGGGCAAACTTTAAAAGTGTCCCCAAGTGCAGGTGCAAAAACCATCAAGTGCTACAAAGAAACTGGCTCATATGAGGAGTGCCCCAGGAAAGGAAGACCAAGAGTCACCTCTGCTTCTGAGGATAGGTTTATCCGAGTAACCAGCCTCAGAAATCGCAGGTTAACAGCAGCTCAGATTAGAGACCAGGTCAATTCCACACAGAGTTCTAGCAGCAGACACATCTCTACTAGTGTTGAGCGATACCGTCCGATACTTGAAAGTATCGGTATCGGAAAGTATCGGCCGATACCGGCAAAGTATCGGATCTGATCCGATACCGATACCAATACAAGTCAATGGGACTCAAGTATCGGAAGGTATCCCTGATGGTTCCCAGGGTCTGAAGGAGAGGAAACTCTCCTTCAGGCCCTGGGATCCATATTAATGTGTAAAATAAAGAATTAAAATAAAAAATATTGATATACTCACCTCTCCGACACAGCCTGGACCTTACCGCTGGTAACCGGCAGCCTTCTTTGCTTAAAATGAGCGCGTTCAGGGCCTTCCATGACGTCATGGCTTCTGATTGGTCGCGGCCGCCCATGTGACCGCCACGCGACCAATCACAAGCCGTGACGTAATTCTCAGGTCCTAAATTCCTAATTCCTAATTCTAGGAATTTAGGACCTGAGAATTACGTCACGGCTTGTGATTGGTTGCGTGGCGGTCACATGGGCGGCCGCGACCAATCACAAGCCGTGACGTCATCTAAGGCCCTGAACGCGCTCATTCTTAGGAAGGAAGGCTGCCGGAAAGAAGCCGAGGGTGAGTATATTCCTATTAGGTATATACTCACCCTCGGACGCGCCCTGCTTCTTTCCGGCAGCCTTCCTTCTTAAGAATGAGCGCGTTCAGGGCCTTAGATGACGTCACGGCTTGTGATTGGTCGCAACCGCCCATGTGACCGCTCACACGACCAATCACAAGCCGTGACGTCATCCCTCAGGTCCTAAATTCCTAGAAGGGAATTTAGGACCTGAGGGATGACGTCGCGGCTTGTGATTGGTCGCGTGGCGGTCACATGAGCGTCACGCGACCAATCAGAAGCCGTGACGTCATGGAAGGTGCTGAACACACTCATTTTAAACAAAGAAGGCTGCCGTTACCAGCGGTGATGTCTAGGGGCCTCCGGACAGGTGAGTATATCAATATTTTTTATTTTAATTCTTTATTTTACACATTCATATGGATCCCAGGGCCTGAAGGAGAGTTTCCTCTTCTTCAGACCCTGGGAATCATACACTGGAAACTTCCGATTCCCGATACCACAAAAGTATCGGATCTCGGTATCGGAATTCCGATACCGCAAGTATCGGCCGATACCCGATACTTGCGGTATTGGAATGCTCAACACTAATCTCTACAACAACTGTTAAGAGGAGACTTTGTGCAGCAGGCGTTCATGGTAAAATAGCTGCTAGGAAACCACTGCTAAGGACAGGCAACAAGCAGAAGAGACTTGTTTGGGCTAAAGAACACAAGGAATGGACATTAGACCAGTGGAAATCTGTGCTTTGGTCTGATGAGTCCAAATTTGAGATCTTTGGTTCCAACCACCGTGTCTTTGTGCGACGCAACAAAGGTGAACGAATAAACTCTACATGCCTGGTTCCCACCGTGAAGCATGGAGGAGGAGGTGTGATGGTGTGAGCATGCTTTGCTGGTGACATTGTTGGGGATTTATTCAAAATTGAAGGCATACTGAACCAGCATGGCTACCACAGCATCTTGCAGCAGCATGCTATTCCATCCGGTTTGCGTTTAGTTGGACCATCATTTATTTTTCAACAGGACAATGACCCCAAACACACCTGTAGGCTGTGTAAGGACTATTTGACCAAGAAGGAGAGTGATGGGGTGCTACGCCAGATGACCTGGCCTCCACAGTCACCAGACCTGAACCCAATCAAGATGGTTTGGGGTGAGCTGGACCGCAGAGTGAAGGCAAAAGGGCCAACAAGTGCTAAGCATCTCTGGGAACTCCTTCAAGATTGTTGGAAGACCATTCCCGGTGACTACCTCTTGAAGCTCATCAAGAGAATGCCAAGAGTGTGCAAAGCAGTCATCAAAGCAAAAGGTGGCTACTTTGAAGAACCTAAAATATAAAACATAATTTCAGTTGTTTCACACTTTTTTGTTAAGTATATAATTCCACATGTGTTAATTCATAGTTTTGATGCCTTCAGTGTGAATGTACCATTTTCATAGTTATGAAAATACAGAAAAATCTTTAAATGAGAAGGTGTGTCCAAACTTTTGGTCTGTACTGAATATTGTATTATATTATTTAACATAGGATTATTTCACCTCATATCAGATATTACTTTATATATGTTTATATTACCTCATATCTCGGATTATATTACCTCATATATTGTATAGTTCCTCACATATCTGATTATATTACCTTGTATATCGGATATCAAATCATATATTGGATATTACCTCATATTGGATAATATTACCTCATATATGGGATTATATTACCTCATATATTGGATAATACCTCGTACATAGGATAATATTGCATCATTTGGGATTATGTTACTTCATATAACAGATATTACCTAATATATTGGATTATATTATCTCATAAAAAATTATATTGCCTCATATATGGAGATTATATTACCTCGTGCAACAGATATTACCTCACATTGGATATTACCTCATATCACCTCATAAATGGGGTTATATTATCTCTGATATCACATCGTATATCAGATTATATTACCTCATATATTGACTATTTCCTAATATATGGGATTATATTACCTCACATATTGACTATTTCCTAATGTATGGGATGATATTACCTCATATATCGGATCTCACATCATATATCAGATTATATTACCTCATACTGTATATTGGCTATTTCCTGATACATTGAATTATATTATCTCATATATGGGACCTCGCCTCATATATCAGATTACATAACCACATATATTGGCAATTTCCTCATCTTTGAGATTATATTACCTCGTATATTGGATTTCGCCTCATATATCAGATTATATTACCTCATATATTGGCAATTTCCTCATCGTCATGCCTCACAGGAGCAACTCCATTCTAGACATGATGGAGCTAGATGTGGCCTGTGCCTGCCGTGCACTGATACTCTGAAGGCGGTCCTGATTGTAGGTCGCAGCCGCTGGGACGTCACAGCCGGTGAGTTTTGCAGGGTGGCTTTCGAGGTGAATGTGTCCCCGCCCGTGTGCGCTAACAATGTGGGCCATGTGGATGGGACTTTGCGTGTGGAATGGGCGTTGTTTGATACATACACATACATACATACATTCAGCTTTATATATATATAGATGATGCTCACTTATTCAAGTCTATGGGTGCACAAAAAAGATCAGATTCCATACAGATCCAATTTATATGGTTGCACTGGATTTGCAATTATTACCATAGGAAACAGCATTTGATCTTGTAAATTTTATTTACTAATGATGTACAAAAACGCGGAAAAAATAATTTTTCATATGCTCATCTGAACCTGTTTTTTTTCAATTAGTGCTGGATCCAATGGGCCGTTAGAGGTAAATCTAATTTAGTCTGATGGAAAAAAAAAAGAGTGTCCCATCGCATAAATGTACGCTTTGTTGTGACTTATGGGCACACACAAACTGGGTAATTTGCCCACTAAATAGCTCAATTTTGAATTTGGATTATATGGCAGTAATGCAGTTTAAAATGCATATAATCAATGTTTATATATAGCATTTATAATACTTTCTTTTCTTTATAAATATATTATATATCTATATATTTTTTTTTTTTCTTACTGGTAGCATAGCTATTGGATATGCACTAATAAAGGGACCTTATTGGAGGAGTGCTTGGATTACATATATATATATATATATATATAGATATAGATACACCGTGTATATATATTGTATAAAATCCGAGCCAGACCTCAACCCCAGGTCTGAGGCTTGGGCACCCACTTATTGTATATATGTGCCATTTTTATAATATATATATATATATATATATATATATATATATATATATATATATATATATATATATATATATATATATACTAGATGGTTGCCCGATTCTAACGCATCGGGTATTCTAGAATATGTATGTCCATGTAGTCTATTGCCCAGCCACGTAGCATATTGTCCAGCCACGTAGTATATTGCCCAGCCACGTAGTATATTGCCCAGCCACATAGTATATTGCCCAGTGACGTGGTATATTGCCAAGTGACGTAGTATATTGCCCAGTGACGTAGTACACAGCACAGAGCCACGTAGTATATTGCACAGCCCATGTAGTATATTGCGCAGCCACGTATGACACAGGTTAGAAAAATAAAAAATAAACATATACTCACCTTCCGCAGGCCCGTTGTAGCACTGTCGCCTGTGTGGGGTGCAGGCGGCAGCTTCCGGTCCCAGGGTGTGATGACGTCGCGGTCACGTGACCGTGTCGCGGTCACATGACCGTAACGTCACGGTAGGTCCTTGTCATGCAGGACCTGTCATGACATCGCGGTCACATGACCGTGTAGCAGTCACATAACTGTGACGTCATGGCAGGTCCTTTCCGCGCAGGCGCGCAGGATTTGTGATGACGTCGCGGTCACATGACCGTGACGTCATGGTAGGTCCTTCTGCCAGACCACCCGTGCGACCCGAACATGCCAGTTGCATCGCATGGAGCGGGAAAGGCGGCGTAGGTGAGTATATAATCATTTTTTATTTTTTTTATTATTTTTAACAGATGTTTTTACTATTGGCGCTGCATAGGCTGCGTCAATAGTAAAAAACTTGGTCACACAGGGTTAATAGCAGCGGTAACAGAGTGTGTTACCCGCGGCATAACGCGGTCCGTTACCGCCGGCATTAACCCTGTGTGAGCGGTGAGCGGAGGGGTGTATGCGGGCGCCGGGCAGTGAGTGCGGGGAGTAAGGAGCGGCCATTTTCTTCCGGACTGTGCGCGTCGCTGATTGGTCGCTGCAGCCATGACAGGCAGCTGGCGAGACTAATCAGCGAACGAATAACCGTTACAGACAGAAGGACAGACGGAAGTGACCCTTAGACAATTATATAGTAGATATATATATATATATATACAGCACATATCCAATAAGCGGGTGCACAAGCCTCCACAGCAAAGCATCCAATACCAGCCCCAACCCAGATAAAGCGGAAAAAAAAAGAAGGCAGGCAGCACTCCATAGACTTTAAGTGAAAAAATGTGGATTTTATTCAGACCCACATGGCATGGCGAGGTTTCGGCTCACACAGCCTTTTTCAAGCAGTGCCTCTCACTCACCGGTGAGTATATATACATATAATTTAACAATCTTCAATCATAAATTGCATTAATATACATGACATTGGTATTGTCGAGACCCTGGGTATACCGGGTGAGCACCTCTTACCCCAAGACCCACCCCTTAATCACCGCTCTTTTCCTCCGTTACCCCTCCCCACTCCCAATCACACAAAGACACATGACAAGAATTATCTTTGGAATAATTTGGCCACAGCAGCCTTTTATTTAACACATAAAATAAATAACAACAATGTAAATATTACTCTTGTACTAGGAGGAGTCCTTGAAGCTACAAAGGATCTGGGGAATATCCAAAACATAACTGTGAACATAACAATAAACGCATAATTACTCCCAGCCGTTACCACCCTGGCTCGGGAGCACCAATAAACCCAAAGGTTTAACTGTTCACAAAAACTTCACGGGGATTCGGCCACCCCGGCCGAAAGTCCCCACCACAATTCACCAGATCCAACACCTGTTAAACTCCGAAAAACAGGGGACCCATACACCGATGGATCCCCAGAACCAATTTTCACCAACTCCAAGGACTCCCCCCAGCCGCCTCAGCCGCAATGACCCGTCAAAGCAAAAACATCAAAACCCTGTCAAACTGTACCCACATATTGTAAATAGAAACAAAGGGCGGGAGGGCGGGATGCTCCGGGGGCTTGAAGAGCGGGAACTGACAGGCCCCACCCCTAACTACCCCATATAACCCCCCATCCTTCGTCCCTCCTCCCAATTACCCTAAATACCCCCCTCCAACCCCCTGTCATGCTGGCCTCCGCTCAGGCCTTGGTTGAGGGGGTTGGGCGGCCCTGCTCCAGCCATTACTTATACAGTCAAACTTCATTAGATTCAATACATTGTGCTGTTATCTCATGTAAAAGTGCTCTGTGTCATAAAGTGCCTTATTAAGTCATATTTAGACATCAGTGTCCTTTAATTAATCATAGTGCCTTACTAGATACAGCTACGCTTATAATATCACTAGATGGTGGCCCAATTCTAACGCATCGGGTATTCTAGAATATGTATGTAGTTTATTTATGAAGATTTAAGAATAATGAAATGAATACACAGGATTTTCCAAGTAAAATATATACATCATCAATTTATCATTAAATTTTATTGCTCATAGAACTTAATACAACTGAATGAAATTATTAAACAGATAATCAAAATATATAAACCATTACATGAATATCTAACTGTATTTAATTAAATCATCGGACGAAAGAAGTACATCGACACTATAATATATTTATTAACAACATCAACCCAAAATATTTTTGTACACCACATTGACTGAACGTGTTCAGTAAACGTGACTGAACTGCGTGGCACTGTGACTGACAGAACTTGTTCAGTAAACTTGACTGAACTACGTGGCACTGTGACTGACAGAACTTGTTCAGTTAATGTGACTGAACTGCGTGGCACTGTGACTGACAGAACTTGTTCAGGAAACGTGAGTGAACTATGTCGCACTGTGACTGACAGATCTTGTTCAGTAAACGTGACTGAACTGCGTGACACTGTGGCTGACAGAATGTGTTCAGTAAATGTGACTGAACTGCGTGGCACTGTGACTGATAGAACTTATTCAGTAAACGTGAGTGAACTATGTGGCGACCAATCAGCGACGTGGGATTTCCGTTACAGACAAACAGACAGAATTAGACGATTATATAGTAGATTGGCATCTCACCCAGTCTGGAATATTGGCTTTCACATGGAGGACACTGCAAAACCATAGTCTGCATTATTAGGTGCTCACTGGGCATACTCCAGCATCTCATTACAGCATCACAGGCAACTGGCCAATCCCTAGAGATGTGTGGCATTTTAGTTCGCACATGTGCACTTCCCTATTCCAGAAGCTCCTGCGCCATCTTGGATGTGGCATCCAGCATTTAGAGCTTTCCACATATACTGTACCTGACTGTATTTCCTGACATTAATTGCGCATTCTGATACTTTCTCTCGGTCAGCAGGCCAGTTTGCACCACATTTTCAGTGTGCAGTGTGCTTTTTCATCTTTCCAAATGCTTAGATGTCATCCTGCATTAGGTTTGAAAGGGATTCATGTAAATCATGTTTCTCAAATCCCTTAAAGGGCCATATATATGTTTATCTTACCAAGATCCTTCATTAAAAGTTTCATGGTTATCCACATACAGGGAAAATGTGTTTAAAGGGATGTCTGTACCCCTACAGTTCCCTCTTCAGGATACCTCCTATTGCCTGTGATACCGATGGGAGGTATGCGTTCCTTCTAGAATTGGCCCCTCAGCCAAACAGTATACTTGGGACGAGGGTACCTGTCCCAACATATTGCAATCCCTATTTTTAAGATCGTACTTTCAATTCATTCCCTTATATTGGCCAGCCGTCTATGCAATGAAACTAAATATGACAAAAAAAAATATACATATACCTATATATAATATACTAGATGGTGGCCCGATTCTAACGCATCGGGTATTCTAGAATATGCATGTCCACGTAGTATATTGCCCACTAACGTAGTATATTGCCCAGCCACGTAGTATATTGCCCAGCCATGTAGTATATTGCCCAGCCACGTAGTATATTGCCCAGCCACGTAGTATATTGCCCAGCGACGTAGTATATTGCCCAGCCATGTAGTATATTGCCCAGCCACGTAGTATATTGCCCAGCCACGTAGTATATTGCCCAGCGCCGTAGTATATTGCCCAGTTACGTAGTATATTGCCGAGCGACGTAGTATATTGCCCAGTCACGTAGTATATTACCCAGTTACGTAGTATATTGCCCAGTGACGTAGTATACAGCACAGAGCCACGTAGTATATTGCACAGCGAAGTAGTATACAGCACAGAGCCACGTAGTATATTGGCCAGTCACGTAGTATGTTGCCCAGCCACGTTTGTCACAGGTTAAAAAATAAAAAATAAACATATACTCAACTTTCCGAGGGCCCCTTGTAGTCCACGGCAGCTTCCGGTCCCAGGGTTGGTCTGAGCGCAGGACCTGTGATGACGTCGCGGTCAAATGACCGTGACGTCTAGTCAGGTCTTTTCCGCGCAGGCGCGCAGGACTTGTGATGACGTCGCAGTCACATGACCGTGACGTCATGGCAGGTCCTTCTGCCATACCATCTTTGCAACCGCAACCTGCAATGGAAGATGGCGGGCGGCGCAGCGGACTACAGAGGGTGAGTATAGCAGGTTTTTTTTTTTTATTTATTATTTTTAACATTACATTTTGTACTATTGATGCTGCATAGGTAGCGTCAATAGTACAAAGTTGGGGACACACAGGGTTAATAGCGGCGGTAACGGAGTGCGTTACCCGCGGCATAACGTGGTCCGTTACCGCCGGCATTAACCCTGTGTGAGCGGTTGTTAGGGCTAGCGGAACGCACCGAGTAAATATAAATGTTTTATTGAAACAGATGCGTTCGCAGCCCGGGGTCCACCGTGCAGGAGAACCTGCTGCTAGGAAACGGCGGCACTATATGGCGGTATGAACCAGCTCTGTTAGCTTCACAGAGCAGCCGAGAAAGCAAAGCTCTGTGCCCTGTTAATTTTCACAGAGGCACAGGCTAACTACCCAAATTAGAGCAGTCAGTGGTCATGCATGCATACAAAACTCCTCGCCGGAGGTGCCAGCATTCTAGGGGCTTATTTCAGCTGGGTCCCTGAACACATACAACCACATGACCACACTGGCGCAAAGCACATAACTTGAAAAGACACTAGCGCATGGCCATGCGGCCATGCAGGGGCTGGCTGGCACTTTTCAGCCTGGGGGGCAATCACAAGGCAGTGGCCCTCGAGTTGCGGTGGCCCTCCTTTTCCCTGCTTACCTCTGACCATTGCATTAAAGCAGCAGACATAACAGGCTTTAAAAACAGGCTGGTACAGAGATATGGGAACAGAACTGAGCTTGCTGCATAGATATGGGAGCAGAACCGAGCTTACTACAGAGATATGGGAGCAGAACCGAGCTTACTACAGAGATATGGGAGCAGAACCGAGCTTACTACAGAGATATTGGAGCAGAACAGAGCTTCCTATAGAGATATAGGAGCAGAACAGAGCTTACTGCAGAGATATGGGAGCAGAACGGAGCTTACTACAGACATATGGGAGCAGAACGGAGCTTACTACAGACATATGGGCGCAGAACGGAGCTTACTACAGAGCAGTATAATATAGTAAAATATATAGATGAATTAGAAATGGCGACACACGCAAACGTCATCTGCATTAGTAATACATGCACCATTACATAATTAGTTGTAGGCTGGGTTCACAAGAGTGAAGTTTACATTCTGTATACGCACCACAACCTCCAGCCTCGCGGAGGGTATCCCTCCTGTAAACCCAGCCTGATGGGGACAACCCCTTATAAATGGAAGTGTGCTCCTCTAAACCATGCAATCACTGCCAATCCTCCAACCGTAAGTGGTGAATTTCCAGAGCTGGGAAATGGAATTTCAATATTAGAACACGTCAACTTTGGTTCCCGTCCCTCCTCAAGGAAGTAAGGCAGACAGGTGTGATAAGACTATTAGAAAAACTACTGCCACACACACGGCAGTACATACTGGCAGAAGTGTGAGGGCATTAGTGCCTGTGTATGGACATGTCAGAGGCTAGAGAGAAGAAAGTTTGGTCCCTCTTAGCTTCTGGCAATGTTTTACCTCAGCTCACATTTGGGCCATACCATTGTAAAACAGGTAGACACATTTACCCACTGACCCTACTATTCATAAGGAACTGCTGTCTACCCCTTAGTTGCCCACTGTATATAGTCAGTGTGGGGATGTGGGCTACAGAACAACACAGGGCGATGACACTGCTACCTGAACCCTTCAGCTGCCCCACAATATGCAGGGAGTAAAACCAGTACAAAGTATGGCAGCCTCCCTGCAGAGCTGTCCAGGGCCGGACTGGGACAAAAAAGGAGCAATGCCACACAAACCCCACCAGCCCACAGACTATAAAGGTACCTTCACACTCAGCAACTTTACAACGATAACGATAGCGATCTGTGACGTTGCAGCGTCCTGGATAGCGATCTCGTCGTGTTTGACACGCAGCAGCGATCTGGATCCTGCTGTGATATCGCTGGTCGGAGCTAGAAGTCCAGAACTTTATTTGGTCGTCAGGTCGGCGTGTATCGTCATGTTTGACATCAAAAGCAACGATGTCAGCAATGTTTTACATGGAGCTAACGACCTGTGAGAACGATAAATGAGTCGCCGTTACGTCACAGGATCGCTCCTGCATCGTTCTGGAGCTGCTGTGTTTGACGTCTCTACAGCGACCTAAACAGCGACGCTGCAGCGATCGGCTCGTTGTCTATATCGCTGCAGCGTCGCTGAGTGTGACGGTACCTTAACACTCCCCCCACACCCGATCAGTGGATTTTCCTATACTGTGTTGTGCCCTTCAACGCTCCTCTTAAAGGCGTTATTTGAAGAGCTATGTGTGAATGTCGCCACAGTGCCCACGATTGATCGCTTCTTTAGAGCGCCGGTTCTCGAGATCATGGGGGTCCCAGCGGTCGGACCCCAGCAACTACAAAGTTCTCGGGAAAGGGGATTACTTGGTATAATCCATTTAAATGTGTTTTCCAATATATATATATTTTATTTTCCCATAGTATTCCTGAAAATAATAAACCAATATTAACCCTCCCAAAGACCAATGTCGCCTATCCGAGAACAGGACAGGAACAGGATTGGCAGGAGGAATGGTACTGTGCAGTGTATATATACAGGACAGGTGGAGGGTACTGTGCAGTGTATATACAGGAGGAGTGGTACTGTGCAGTGTATATATACAGGAGGAGTGGTACTGTGCAGTGTATATATACAGGAGGAGTGGTACTGTGCAGTGTATATATACAGGACAGGAGGAATGGTACTGTGCAGTGTATATATACAGGACAGGAGGAGTGGTACTGTGCAGTGTATATATACAGGACAGGTGGAGGGTACTGTGCAGTGTATATACAGGAGGAGTGGTACTGTGCAGTGTATATACACAGATACTTAGATTTACACCACGCAAGCAATATATATATATATATATATATATATATATAACTGAGCAGCACCAAATATTTAAGGGCTTGTCCACTACTAGGACAACCCCTAAATGTTCGGCCCCGATAAATTAATAAAGCCTATACTCACCTCCTGTGCCGCGCCGTTCCCACAGTGGCTGTGATGTGGTGTTATGACATGTGATGCCCGGAACCAATCAGTGCTGGTGTCACTGTCTCAATCTTTGCACAAACTGAACATGAAGAGGACGTCCGGGATCAAGCAGCTCATCCTGCACTTCCTCTTCATGTTCAGTTTGTCTGAAGGCGGGGACAGTGACACCAGCACTGATTGGTTCCGGGCAACATGTGGCATAACACCACATAACAGCCACTGTGGGAACGGCGCGGCACGGCAGGTGAGTATAGGCTTTATTAATGTATCGGGGCCGAACATTCAGTTTAAGACGAGGTTGTCCTAGTGGGAGACAATCCCTTTAAGCAATGGACTCATTAGCCCATATTCTTGGCCATATTCTCGGAGTCCACTGCACACACACAGGGAACCGTGGAATTTCCGGGGCTCTGGCCTGTCGCAAAATGGCAGCGCCGGACACCCACGCAGCACTGCTGGGCCCCGGAGACACCCGCAGCACCGGCCAGCAACCGCCAGGCACCCAGAGACACCCGGCAGCAGCATCGGACATGCACCAGCACAAGACCCCCCCACACCATCACGTCGCACATCAGAGCCCCCCTCATCCTGGCCTGCAGCATCACCCCACTCCTGCCTCCTCCAGCAACGACCCTGAGACCCCCCTTCACTGCACCCACTACTCCCAGTAAGCAATAAGACGCATGGATTATAAGAAGCACCACCATTTTATTAAAAAATATTTTTTTCTTATTATTTGGGGTGCGTCTTATAATCCGGAGCCTCTTAAATAAGTGGTGTGTATAATATATATATATATATATATATATATATATATATATATATATACACACACACACACACACACACACACACACACACATATATATACAACATAGACACGCATAATTACACGCACACACACACACACACATACACACATAGACAGACACACACATATATATATGTATATACACACAAACACATACATACATAGACACACACACACATATATATATATATATATATATATATATATATACACATACACACACATATATATACACATACATACACACATACATGCACACACACATACATAGACACACACACACATATATATATACACATACATACATAGACACACACACTCACTCACACATTATATAGGTGAAACTGCGACTGCGGTACGTACATTATATAGGTGATACCACTGTGTGTAATATACTGCGACCGCTATGTATAGCCCATATAGGCCAGGCGCTCTGTGTGTGTGTGTGTATGTATGTATATATATATATATATATATATATATATATATATATACACACACACACACATATACACTGCGGCTGACCTATATGGGCTATACACAGCGGTCGCAGTATATTACACACAGTGGTATCACCTATATAATGTATGTACCGCAGTTTCGCCTATATAATGTATATAGACTGCTGTACATACATTATATAGGTGATACTGCTACTGCGGTATATAATCGCAGTATCACTTATATATTGCATATACAACAGTCAATATACATTAGACAGGTCAAACTGCAAATGCTGCATATACATAAAAAAGTTTTCATCTTGGGTCTCATCTGAGATAGGGGAGGATGAGGAGGGTCCAGTGTCCAGCCAGCATCGGAGGTGCGGAGGATGTGGAGCAGATGCAGGCCGGGGATTGGTGAGGAGAGCTCTGTTCTCTGACACTGGTTCTGGCCAGGGTCAGACACAGTAAGGCTCAGGCATCTCTGCGCGCGGTGGCGGCCTTTTCAAACCTTTGCACAGGCCCTGGTGCGTGCGCTCTCCTGTTTTCCCTCACTGACAAAGGCGGCAGCCATGTACGCAAGCAAGAACGAGGGCTGTGCTCATGTGGGCCGCCACGGCCTTGGACAGCGCGTTCACCAAGAGAGCACGCACCAGGGCCTGTGCAGAGGATTTAGAGGGCCGGCGGCCCATTTTGTAGCTCAGCGTGCTTAGGGGCCCCTTAGCACTCTGGGCCCCGCTGCAACCTCTGTAGTTACGCCCGATAGGGGTATACCATAGGCACAGATACACAATGTTATATACACTGGATGGATCAATCCTGCACCTGGCCCAGGACATACATGCACTGTATATATACAGGGCCATGTATATAGCATGTGATGTCCAGTCACCAGGTTCAGGCGTGATCACTCCAGTGCTGGGTTCTGTAGACAGTCTCTGCTCACTCTCAGTATAGGGAGATTTATTGCAGGAGACTGAACTTTCCTGCAGTCTGGTAACTCTGGAGCCGATGACCTGGCACTGACAGGGTGAAAGTTCAGTCTCCTGCAATAAATCTGTGAGCATCAGCAGAGCGGCCACTGATACTATAGGGACCGGCCCCGGACTAATCGGGAGGTGAGCGCAGCGTCCATCTCCTCACCGTACACAGAGCTGAAGGTACTCACTGATGTGTGAGCCGTCCACATGCAGATCTCCAGCAGTTACATGCAGCAGTGTTCCCTCTTCCTCAGCAGCCGGCCGGCCGCACACAGGGGGCAGGGGGCGTGTCTGCTCCACTGTGAGGCCGCTGCCAGGACACAGAGAACACAGCGCCGGCCACCAGCAGCCCGAATCAGCTGCTTGGTGACCGGCCCGGGGGGCACATGCCCCTTTGCAACCCGGCCCAGTCCGCGCCTGCGGCCATGCGAGCCTTAAATAGTTGCAGCACGTACAGGACCTTCCTAGAAGGACCAATGAGAGGCTGCTACAGAGCCTGCGCACCTACAGGACCTTCCAAGAAGGACCAATAGAATTGACAGCAGTATCTGAACATGTGACCATCGATCTCCACTGAGAGATCTTACTCTGGGCATGCTCAGAACGAGGAAAGCAGGACTTAGTCCCAGCATCGTCTGCTCACCGCTGCCCAACACTGACCTCAATGGCAGAAGCAGGAAAGGCAGCAGCAACTCTTTGCACAGCGTCAGCATGAGCGAGACGCTGGGACCGACGTCTCCGCTGAGCAGGCTCCACTGCGGCAGGAGAAGAATGGGAGACCGCAGCGGAGATGGCCCGAGACTCCCCCTGTGCAGAGGCGGGAACTCGACCCCTAACATTACCCCCCCTCCTAGGGCCCCCCCTCCTTGGACCCCTGTTGTGAATTTGGATTCTGGGCTCCCCCGGTGGCTACTGGTGGAATTGAACTTGTGACATCATCTTCCCTGTTCACCTGTTCTGATTAGATCTGGGTGTCGCTATATAACCTGGCTTCTCTGTTAGATGCTTGCCGGTCAACAATGTTATCAGAAGCCTCTCTGTGCTTGTTCCTGCTCCCAGACATCTACTAGATAAGTTGGACATTCGTCCATGTTTTGTTTTTGTATTTTGGTTCCAGTTCACAGCTGCAGTTTCGTTACTGTGTCTGGAAAGCTCTTGTTGATCGGGAATTGCCACTCTGGTATTATGAGTTAATGCCAGAGTCCTAAAGTAATTTCTGGATGTGTTTTGTTAGGGTTTTCTACTGACCATGAAAGTATGCTTTCTGTCTTCTGCTATCTAGAAAGCGGACCTCAAATTTGCTAAAACTATTTTCCTGCTGCGTTTGTTGTTTCATCTCATATCACCGCCAATATATGTGGGGGGCTTCTGTCTCCTTTTGGGCATTTCTCTAGAGGTGAGTCAGGTCTTATATTTCCCTCTGCTAGCATTATTTAGTTCTCCGGCCGGCGCTGGGCATATAGGGATAAAAAGTAGGACATGCTACCTGGCTACTTCTAGATGATGCGGTAGGTTTAGTTCATGGTCAGTACAGTTACATCTTCCAAGAGCTTGTTCCTATAGAGGCTTATGCTAGTTCTCTGGCCATGGAGATCATGATAGTTTGACCGGCCCACTAAAGGGTTAAAATCCTTGGCTGAGAAAGGAGAGAAATAAGAAGTCTGCTGAGAGTTTTTTTTTTTTTTTTTTTTCCTCTGTGCTCTTAATTGGATCACTTGCCAGTCTGTCTATGCTGCAGTCTTTCTTTTTTTTCTCTCTCCTTATAATCTTTGAATGGCTTTGTGTTCACCTGTTAATAATGGATCTTCAGAGTGTAACTGCAGGTTTGAATAATCTCACCACGAAAGTACAGAATTTGCAAGATTTTATTATTCATGCTCCGGTATCTGAGCCGAGAATTCCTTTGCCGGAATTCTTCTCAGGGAATAGATCTAGCTTTCAGAATTTTAGAAATAATTGTAAGCTATTTTTGTCCCTGAAATCTCGTTCTGCTAGAGACTCTGCACAGCAGGTTGGGATTGTGATTTCCTTGCTCCGCGGCGACCCTCAAGACTGGGCTTTTGCATTGGCACCAGGGGATCCTGCGTTGCGCAATGTGGATGCGTTTTTTTTGGCCTTGGGCTTGCTGTATGAGGAACCTCATTTGGAACTTCAGGCAGAAAAAACTTTGATGTCCCTATCGCAGGGGCAAGATGAAGCTGAAATTTACTGCCAAAGATTCCGTAAATGGTCTGTGCTTACTCAGTGGAATGAGTGTGCCTTGGCGGCTACTTTCAGAGAGGGTCTCTCTGATGCCATTAAGGATGTTATGGTGGGGTTCCCTGTGCCTGCAGGTCTGAATGAGTCCATGACAATGGCCATTCAGATCGATAGGCGTCTGCGGGAGCGCAAACCTGTGCACCATCTGGCGGTATCCACTGAGAAGACGCCAGAAAGCATGCAGTGTGATAGAATTCTGTCCAGAAGCGAGCGGCAGAATTTTAGACGGAAAAATGGGTTGTGTTTCTATTGTGGGGATTCTACTCATGTTATATCAGCGTGCTCTAAGCGTACTAAAAAGCTTGATAAATCCGTTTCCATTGGCACTTTACAGTCTAAATTTATTTTGTCTGTGACCCTGATTTGCTCTTTGTCATCTATTACTACTGACGCCTATATCGACTCTGGCGCCGCTTTGAGTCTTATGGATTGGTCCTTTGCCAATCGTTGTGGGTATGATTTAGAGCCTTTGGAGGCTCTTGTTCCTCTGAAGGGGATTGACTCCACCCCATTGGCTAATAATAAACCACAATACTGGACACAAGTGACTATGTGTATTAATCCGGATCACCAGGAGACTATTCGTTTTCTAGTGCTGTATAATCTACATGAGGATTTGGTGCTGGGATTGCCATGGCTGCAGTCTCACAACCCAGTCCTTGACTGGAGAGCTATGTCTGTGTTGAGCTGGGGATGTAAGGGGACTCATGGGGACGTACCTTTGGTGTCCATTTCATCATCTATTCCCTCTGAAATCCCTGAGTTCCTGTCTGATTATCGTGACGTCTTTGAAGAACCCAAGCTGGGTTCACTACCTCCGCACCGTGAGTGCGATTGTGCTATAGATTTAATTCCGGGTAGTAAATACCCAAAGGGTCGTTTATTTAATCTGTCTGTGCCTGAACATACTGCTATGCGAGAATATATAAAGGAGTCCTTGGAAAAGGGACATATTCGTCCATCGTCATCTCCCTTAGGAGCCGGTTTTTTCTTTGTGTCAAAAAAAGACGGCTCTTTGAGACCATGTATTGATTATCGGCTTTTGAATAAAATCACGGTTAAATATCAATACCCATTGCCGTTGCTGACTGATTTGTTTGCTCGCATAAAGGGGGCCAAGTGGTTCTCTAAGATTGATCTCCGTGGGGCGTATAATTTGGTGCGGATCAGGCAGGGGGATGAGTGGAAAACCGCATTTAATACGCCCGAGGGCCACTTTGAGTATTTGGTGATGCCTTTTGGTCTTTCTAATGCCCCTTCAGTCTTCCAGTCCTTTATGCATGATATTTTCCGCGATTTTTTGGATAAATTTATGATAGTGTATCTGGATGATATTCTGATTTTTTCGGATGACTGGGACTCTCATGTCCGGCAAGTTAAGAGGGTTTTTCAGGTTTTGCGGTCTAATTCTCTGTGTGTCAAGGGTTCTAAGTGCGTTTTTGGGGTTCAGAGAATTTCCTTTTTGGGATATATTTTTTCTCCCTCTTCCATTGAGATGGATCCTGTCAAGGTTCAAGCTATTTGTGATTGGACGCAGCCCTCTTCTCTTAAAAGTCTTCAGAAATTTTTGGGCTTTGCCAACTTTTATCGTCGATTTATTTCTGGTTTTTCGGATGTCGTTAAGCCATTGACCGATTTGACTAGACAGGGTGCTGATGTTGCTAATTGGTCCCCTGATGCTGTGGAGGCCTTTCAGGAGCTTAAGCGCCGTTTTTCTTCTGCCCCTGTGTTGCGTCAGCCTGATGTGACTCTTCCTTTTCAGGTTGAGGTCGACGCTTCTGAGATCGGAGCTGGGGCAGTGTTGTCGCAGAAAAGTTCTGACTGCGCCGTGATGAGGCCTTGTGCCTTCTTTTTCCGTAAATTTTCGCCCGCTGAGCAGAATTATGATGTTGGGAATCGGGAGCTTTTGGCCATGAAGTGGGCGTTTGAGGAGTGGCGCCATTGGCTCGAGGGGGCCAGACATCAGGTGGTGGTATTGACTGACCACAAAAATTTGATTTATCTTGAGACCGCCAGGCGCCTGAATCCTAGACAGGCGCGCTGGTCATTATTTTTTTCTCGGTTTAATTTTGTGGTATCGTACCTACCAGGTTCTAAGAATGTTAAGGCGGATGCCCTTTCTAGGAGTTTTGAGCCTGATTCACCTGGCAACTCTGACCCCACAGGTATTCTTAAGGAGGGAGTTATCTTGTCAGCTGTTTCTCCAGACCTGCGGCGGGCCTTGCAGGAGTTTCAGGCGGATAGACCGGATCGTTGTCCGCCTGATAGGCTGTTTGTTCCTGATGATTGGACCAGTAAAGTCATCTCTGAGGTGCATTCTTCTGCGTTGACAGGTCATCCTGGAATTTTTGGTACCAGGGATTTGGTGGCAAGATCCTTCTGGTGGCCTTCCCTGTCACGAGATGTGCGAGGCTTTGTGCAGTCTTGTGACGTTTGTGCTCGGGCCAAGCCTTGTTGTTCTCGGGCTAGTGGATTATTGTTGCCCTTGCCTATTCCTAAGAGGCCTTGGACACACATCTCGATGGATTTTATTTCAGATCTGCCTGTTTCTCAGAAGATGTCTGTCATCTGGGTGGTGTGTGACCGTTTTTCTAAGATGGTTCATTTGGTTCCCCTGCCCAAATTGCCTTCTTCTTCCGAGTTGGTGCCCCTGTTTTTTCAAAATGTTGTTCGTTTGCATGGTATTCCTGAGAATATCGTTTCTGACAGAGGAACCCAATTTGTGTCTAGATTTTGGCGGGCATTTTGTGCTAGGATGGGCATAGATTTGTCTTTTTCGTCTGCTTTTCACCCTCAGACTAATGGCCAGACCGAGCGGACTAATCAGACCCTGGAGACATATCTGAGGTGTTTTGTGTCTGCTGACCAGGATGATTGGGTTGCTTTTTTGCCATTGGCGGAGTTCGCCCTCAATAATCGGGCCAGCTCTGCCACCTTGGTTTCCCCGTTTTTCTGTAATTCGGGGTTCCATCCTCGATTTTCCTCCGGTCAGATGGAATCCTCGGATTGTCCTGGAGTGGATGCGGTGGTGGAGAGATTGCATCATATCTGGGGGCAGGTGATGGACAATTTAAAGTTGTCCCAGGAGAAGACTCAGCTTTTTGCCAACCGTCACCGTCGTGTTGGTCCTCGGCTTTGTGTTGGAGATTTGGTGTGGTTGTCTTCTCGTTTTGTCCCTATGAGGGTCTCATCTCCTAAGTTTAAGCCTCGGTTCATCGGTCCGTATAAAATATTGGAGATTCTTAACCCTGTTTCCTTCCGTTTGGAACTCCCTGCATCCTTTTCTATTCATAACGTTTTTCATCGGTCGTTATTGCGCAGGTATGAGGCACCGGTTGTGCCTTCCGTTGAGCCTCCTGCTCCGGTGTTGGTTGAGGGTGAGTTGGAGTACGTTGTGGAAAAAATCCTAGACTCCCGTGTTTCCAGACGGAGACTCCAGTATCTGGTCAAGTGGAAGGGATACGGCCAGGAGGATAATTCTTGGGTCACTGCATCTGATGTTCATGCCTCTGATCTGATCCGTGCCTTTCATAGGGCCCATCCTGATCGCCCTGGTGGTTCTGGTGAGGGTTCGGTGCCCCCTCCTTGAGGGGGGGGTACTGTTGTGAATTTGGATTCTGGGCTCCCCCGGTGGCTACTGGTGGAATTGAACTTGTGACATCATCTTCCCTGTTCACCTGTTCTGATTAGATCTGGGTGTCGCTATATAACCTGGCTTCTCTGTTAGATGCTTGCCGGTCAACAATGTTATCAGAAGCCTCTCTGTGCTTGTTCCTGCTCCCAGACATCTACTAGATAAGTTGGACATTCGTCCATGTTTTGTTTTTGTATTTTGGTTCCAGTTCACAGCTGCAGTTTCGTTACTGTGTCTGGAAAGCTCTTGTTGATCGGGAATTGCCACTCTGGTATTATGAGTTAATGCCAGAGTCCTAAAGTAATTTCTGGATGTGTTTTGTTAGGGTTTTCTACTGACCATGAAAGTATGCTTTCTGTCTTCTGCTATCTAGAAAGCGGACCTCAAATTTGCTAAAACTATTTTCCTGCTGCGTTTGTTGTTTCATCTCATATCACCGCCAATATATGTGGGGGGCTTCTGTCTCCTTTTGGGCATTTCTCTAGAGGTGAGTCAGGTCTTATATTTCCCTCTGCTAGCATTATTTAGTTCTCCGGCCGGCGCTGGGCATATAGGGATAAAAAGTAGGACATGCTACCTGGCTACTTCTAGATGATGCGGTAGGTTTAGTTCATGGTCAGTACAGTTACATCTTCCAAGAGCTTGTTCCTATAGAGGCTTATGCTAGTTCTCTGGCCATGGAGATCATGACAGACCCCGCTACGCTCGAATGCAGCAATGAGCTGCGGAGCCCGAATGTGCTCAGCAGGCTCCCAGGACCTGTTCTCAGGACCATAGCCCTTCCAGTCCACCAAATAAAATTTTTTGCCACGTACCACCTTGTACCCCAAAATTGTGTTCACCTCGTAATCGTCCGTAGACGAACCCGATGTCCCGGCTGATGACTCGGAAAACCGGGACATGTGTACGGGCTTCAAGAGGGACACATGAAAGGTGTCGGTGATACCCAGGCGTGGCGGAAGGGCTAAACGATAGACCACAGGGTTAACCTGCTCGAGGACCTTGAAAGGACCCAAGTAGTGAGGTGCAAACTTAGTGGACTCAACTCGCAGCCTGATGTTACGGGCGGAGAGCCACACCAAGTCGCCAGGAGCAAAGGTCAGAGCGGGGCGGCGATGTGCATCGGCGGAGGACCTCATTCTCTCCTTGGAAGCCCGAATGGCATCCTGAGTGCGGTCCCAAATATCCCGTGCCTCCACAGCCCAGTCTGCCACCCTGGAGTCAGCGGAAAACATGGGCATAGGCACAGGTACCGGCGGATGCTGACCATAATTGAGGAGGAATGGGGTTTGTCCAGTGGAGTCGGCTATGGCATTGTTCAGCGCAAACTCTGCCCACGATAGCAAGGATGTCCAGTCATCCTGCCTGACTGAGACAAAATGTCGCAAATATGTGACCAAGGCCTGGTTGGCTCTCTCTACCAACCCATTCGTCTCGGGATGATATGCGGAGGAGAGATTTAACTCAATGCTGAGAAGACGACAAAGCTCCCTCCAGAACCGAGACGCAAACTGGGGACCCCGATCACTGACAATTTTGTCCGGCATACCGTGTAGGCGGAAGACGTGTTTTATGAACAATGCTGCCAAGGCCCGTGCAGAAGGTAACCGTGGTAGCGGCACCAAATGCACCATTTTCGAGAAATGATCAGTGATGACCCAAATGATGGCACTGCCGCGAGACTTGGGCAAACCCACTACAAAGTCCATCCCGACCATCTCCCAAGGCCTGTCTGCCACCGGCAAGGGATAGAGTAACCCAGCTGCCGTTGTCGAGGAGACTTATTTTTAGCGCAGGAGACACACGCCTGAATATAATCTCTGACATCTCGAACCATATGTGGCCACCAGTACATCCTCGCCAGCAGTTCAGATGTCCTCTTTGTCCCAAAGTGTCCACCCACCTTGGACGAATGAGCCCAAGAGAGAAACTCCGGTCGCAAATTAATGGGCACAAAAGTCTTGCCCGGAGGCACAGGCTCTAGCGAAACCGGACCTACGGTTCTCAGGCTCTCCGAAGGGACAATAAGCCAAGGCTCTCCTTCCTCCTCCTCAGATGACACAACAGAGTGAGAGGGGGCATCAGCACAAATGTTGTTCTCCCCAGCGAGATAATGGAGGGTAAAGTGGAACCGGGAGAAGAACAAGGACCATCTGGCCTGGCAAGAATTTAGCCGCTGGGCTGTTTGTAAATATAACAAGTTTTTGTGGTCCGTGAAGACTTGAAAGGGAAAATGAGCCCCCTCCAAGAGATGTCTCCACTCAGAGAAAGCCAACTTCATCGCCAGCAACTCCCTGTCCCCGATGGAATAATTCCTCTCCGCAGTTGTGAAGGTCTTGGAAAAGAAGAAGCACGGATGCTTCTGACCTTGAGCATCCTTTTGAAAGAGGACTGCTCCTGCACCAACAGAAGAGGCATCCACCTCCATTATGAACGGCTTATCTACATCGGGACGATGTAGGATGGGAGCGCAAGCAAATTGAGACATAATAGCAGAAAAGGCCCTGGAGACCTCTTCAGACAACAATTTGGGATTTGCTCCCTTCTTGGTGAGGGCTACCAAAGGGAGCTACCAAAGTTGAGAAGTGGGGAATGAACTGGCGATAGTAATTTATGAACCCCATAAAGCGCTGCACCGCTTTAAGAGAATGGGGTTCTTGCCAGTCCATCACAGCCTGTAGTTTGACAGGATCCATAGCCAATCCCTGGGCAGAGATGATATAGCCCAGGAAAGGTAAAGACTCCTGTTCAAACATACACTTCTCCAACTTTGCATAAACAGAATTTGCCCGTAAGAGGTCGAAGACTCTGCCAACATCTCTCCGGTGGGAGACAATATCTGGAGAGAAGATGAGAATATCATCCAGATAGACTACGACCCAGGTGGAAAACATATCCCGGAAGATGTCGTTGACAAAGTCTTGGAAGACGGCTGGGGCATTACAGAGCCCGAAGGGCATCACCAGATACTCATAGTGCCCATTTCTGGTGTTAAACGCCGTCTTCCATTCATCCCCCTCACGGATGCGAATCAGGTTATAAGCACCCCGCAGATCTAATTTGGTAAATACCCTTGCTCCCCGAAGCCTATCAAAAAGGTCAGAAATCAGGGGCAGCGGGTACTTATTTTTAATGGTGATGGCATTAAGACCCCTGTAATCTATGCAGGACGTAACTCTCCATTCTTCTTCTGCACGAAGAAGAACCCCGCCCCTGCTGGTGACACTGACTTCCTAATGAACCCTCTTGCCAAATTCTCCTGGATGTATTGGGACATAGCCTCCGTCTCCGGGAGAGAGAGGGGATAGACACGCCCCCGAGGAGGTTCTGCTCCAGGCAAGAGATCTATAGGGCAGTCATAGGGACGGTGAGGCGGAAGGGTCTCCGCAGCCTTTTTGGAGAAGACGTCAGCATAGGACCAATAGCATTTGGGAAGAGAAGAGAGATCTGCGGGTATCTCAGTGGTGGAAACCTGAACGCACGCTTTCACACATCTGCCCTTACAAGCATCACTCCAACCCAATATCCTCCCAGAGATCCACTCAATATGTGGGGAGTGGAAACGGAGCCAGGGTATCCCCAAGAGAATCTCATCCATTCCCTCGGGAAGGACAAGAAGGGAAATAATCTCCTGGTGGGATGGGGACATGGCTAAGGTGAAAGGGACAGTCTGATGTGTGATCTGTAATGGAAGTGTTGACCCATTCACCACTCTAACAGTTACTGGTTTGGGTAGCATTACCAGAGGTATTGTGTGGCGCAAAGCAAAAACAGAGGACATGAAATTCCCCTCTGCTCCTGAATCCACACAAAGCTCAACTGTATGAGTGGATGAGCCTAAGAGGATTGTCCCTTTAAAGGACAACTTGGAGGAAAATGCCGCTGAGTCTAGTGAACCCTCTCCTATGGTCACTAGACGCGATCGTTTCCCTGACCGCCGTGGACATTGATTTGCATAATGTCCCAGTTGTTGGCAATTTTTACACACCACGGGTATTCGAGCGGACTGAGACCTAGGTCCTGCTCGAGAAACCTCTATGGCCTCATGGGAGTTGGATGCCTGAACAGGAGACTCTAGAGGTTTGGCAAAGGTGGGAGCCAGCCGAAACCTCTGCCTACACTGGGTCCGCTCCAACCTCCACTCGTTAAAACGGAGATCGATGCGGGTAGAGATGGAAATGAGTTCCTCCAGTGTGGCAGGAATCTCCCTGGTGGCTAAGGTGTCCTTTACATGATCTGCCAGTCCTTTCCAGAACACCGGAATAAAAACTTTATCTGGCCATTCTAGCTCAGAGGCAAGAGTGTCATGAATCCCCAATGGCTAGGGATAGCACAGGACAAGCAAAGTATAACAAATATCGGACGAGCTCTAGGGTGATGGAACCTGGGCTGACCGCTGCCCTACGCCTGACAAACGCAACTAGAGATAGCCAGGGAGCGTTCCTACGTTGGTTCTAGATGCCACGCACCAGCCTAAGAGCTAACTAGTACTGCAGAGAAAACAAGACCTCACTTGCCTCCAGAGGAATTAACCCCAAAGGTATAGTTGCCCCCCACATGTATTGACGGTGAAATGAGAGGAAGGCACACACATAGAGATGATGTATATAGCTTTAGCAAATAGAGGCCCGCTGAAAACTAGAAAGCAGAATGATACAAAAGGGGACTGAGCGGTCAGCAAAAAACCCTAATCAAAAAAACCATCCTGAGATTACAAGAACCCATGTGCCAACTCATGGGCACATGGGGAGAACCTCAGTCCACTAGAGCAACCAGCTAGCATAGAGACATTCTAAGCAAGCTGGACCAAAAACCAAACAACTGAAAATCAGCACTTAGCTTATCCTGAAAGATCTGGGAGCAGGTAGGCAGGAACCAAACAGAGCACATCTGAACACATTGATAGCCGGCAAGGGAAATGACAGAAAGGCCAGGTAAAATAGGAAACACCCAGCCTCTGATGGACAGGTGGAAACCAAAGGCCGCAACCCACCAAAGTCACCCAGTACCAGCAGTAACCACCAGAGGGAGCCCACCAACAGAATCCACAACAGTACCCCCCCCTTGAGGAGGGGTCACCGAACCCTCACGAGAACCCTCAGGGCGATCAGGGTGAGCTCTATGGAAGGCGCGGACCAAATCAGTCGCGTGAACATCGGAGGCGACCACCCAGGAATTATCCTCCTGACCATAACCCTTCCACTTAACCAAATACTGGAGTTTGCGTCTGGAAACACGAGAATCCAAGATCTTTTCAACAACATACTCCAATTCTCCCTCCACCAGCACCGGAGCAGGAGGCTCGACCGAAGGAACAACGGGCACCTCATACTTCCGTAACAACGACCGATGGAACACATTATGAATAGCAAACGATGCTGGGAGATCCAAACGAAAAGATACAGGGTTAAGAATCTCCGAGATCCTATAAGGACCGATGAACCGAGGCTTGAACTTAGGAGAAGAGACCTTCATAGGGACAAAACGAGAAGACAACCACACCAAGTCCCCAACAAGAAGTCGGGGACCCACGCGGCGACGGCGATTAGCAAACTGCTGAGTCTTCTCCTGAGATAACTTCAAATTGTCCACCACCTGATTCCAAATCTGATGTAGCCTGTCCACCACCACGTCCACTCCAGGACAATCCGAAGATTCCCCCTGACCAGAGGAAAAACGAGGATGAAACCCCGAATTACAAAAAAAAGGAGAGACCAACGTGGCAGAACTAGCCCGATTATTAAGAGCAAATTCGGCCAGTGGCAAAAAAGCAACCCAGTCATCCTGATCAGCAGAAACAAAACACCTCAAATAAGTTTCCAAGGTCTGATTAGTTCGCTCCGTCTGGCCATTCGTCTGAGGATGGAATGCAGACGAGAAAGACAAATCAATGCCCATCTTGGCACAAAACGTCCGCCAAAATCTAGACACAAACTGGGATCCCCTGTCAGAAACGATATTCTCCGGAATCCCATGCAAACGAACCACGTTCTGAAAAAACAAAGGAACCAACTCAGAGGAGGAGGGTAACTTAGGCAAGGGCATCAAATGAACCATCTTAGAAAAGCGGTCACACACAACCCAGATAACGGACATTTTCTGTGAAACCGGGAGATCAGAAATAAAATCCATGGAAATGTGCGTCCAAGGCCTCTTCGGGATGGGCCCACTAGCCCGTGAACAGCAAGGCTTAGCTCGAGCACACACTTCACAAGACTGCACAAAGGTACGCACATCCCTAGACAAGGAAGGCCACCAAAAAGACCTGGCCACCAACTCTCTTGTACCAAATATTCCAGGATGACCAGCCAACACAGAAGAATGGACCTCGGAGATGACTCTACTGGTCCAATCATCCGGAACAAACAGTCTTTCTGGTGGACATCGATCCGGTTTATCCACCTGAAACTCCTGCAATGCGCGTCGCAAGTCTGGGGATACGGCGGACAATATTACCCCATCCCTAAGGATACCAGCAGGCCCAGTGTCAACAGGAGAATCAGGCACAAAACTCCTGGAAAGAGCATCTGCCTTCACATTCTTTGAACCTGGCAGGTATGAAACCACGAAATTGAAACGAGAAAAAAATAATGACCAACGAGCCTGTCTAGGATTCAAACGCCTGGCAGACTCAAGGTAAATGAGATTCTTGTGATCAGTCAAGACCACCACGCGATGTTTAGCACCCTCAAGCCAATGACGCCACTCCTCAAATGCCCACTTCATGGCCAAAAGCTCCCGATTATCCACATCATAATTGCGCTCGGCGGGCGAGAATTTTCTAGAGAAGAAAGCACATGGCTTCGTCACCGAGCCATTAGAACTTCTCTGTGACAAAACCGCCCCCGCTCCAATCTCGGAAGCATCAACCTCCACCTGAAAAGGAAGTGAAACATCTGGTTGACACAACACAGGAGCAGAAGAAAACCGGCGCTTAAGTTCCCGAAAGGCCTCCACGGCCGCAGGAGACCAATCAGCAACATCAGCACCCTTTTTAGTCAAATCAGTCAAAGGTTTAACAATACTGGAAAAATTAGCAATGAACCGACGATAAAAATTAGCAAACCCCAAGAACTTCTGAAGGCTCTTAACAGATGTAGGTTGTGTCCAGTCACAAATAGCCTGAACCTTAACGGGATCCATCTCAATAGTAGAAGGAGAAAAAATGTACCCCAAAAAAGAAATCTTCTGGACTCCGAAGAGACACTTTGAGCCCTTCACAAACAGAGAATTGGCCCGCAAAACCTGAAACACCTTCCTGACCTGTAGAACATGAGACTCCCAGTCATCAGAAAACACCAAAATATCATCCAAATACACAATCATAAACTTATCCAGATATTCACGGAAAATATTGTGCATAAAGGACTGAAAGACTGACGGAGCATTGGAGAGTCCAAAAGGCATTACCAAATACTCAAAATGGCCCTCAGGCGTATTAAATGCGGTTTTCCACTCATCACCCTGTTTTATCCGCACCAGATTATACGCACCACGAAGATCTATTTTAGTGAACCACCTAGCCCCCTTAATGCGAGCAAACAAATCAGTAAATAATGGCAATGGATACTGGTATTTGACTGTAATCTTATTCAGAAGGCGATAATCTATACAAGGCCTCAGGGAACCATCTTTTTTTGCCACGAAAAAAAACCTGCTCCCAGAGGGGACGAAGATGGACAAATATGTCCCTTTTCCAAGGACTCCTTAATATAATTCCGCATAGCAGTATGCTCTGGCAGTGACAGATTAAATAAACGACCCTTAGGGAACTTACTGCCAGGAATCAATTCTATAGCACAGTCACACTCTCTATGAGGAGGGAGCGAATAGAGCTTAGGCTCCTCAAAAACATCCTTATAATCTGACAAAAACGCAGGGATCTCCGAAGGAGTCGATGAAGCGATAGAAATCGGAGGTGCATCATCATGAACCCCCTGACATCCCCAGCTTAGCACAGACATTGTTTTCCAGTCCAGGACAGGATTATGAGTTTGTAACCATGGCAGACCAAGCACTAGTACATCATGTAAATTATACAGTACAAGGAAGCGAATCACCTCCTGATGAACGGGAGTCATGCGCATGGTCACTTGTGTCCAATACTGCGGTTTATTCATAGCCAATGGTGTAGAATCAATTCCCTTCAGAGGAATAGGAACTTCCAGAGGCTCTAGACTAAAACCGCAGCGTTTAGCAAATGACCAATCCATAAGACGACTCAGGGCAGCGCCTTAATCCACATAGGCATCGACGGAAATGGAAGACAGTGAAAAAATCAGAGTCACAGACAAAATGAACTTAGACTGCAGAGTATCAATGGCAAAAGATTTATCAACCCTTTTTGTGCGTTTAGAGCATGCTGATATAACATGAGCTGAATCACCACAATAAAAACACAAACCATTTTTCCGCCTATAATTTTGCCGTTCACTTCTGGACTGAATTCTATCACATTGCATAGTCTCAGGTGCCTGTTCAGAAGACACCGCCAACTGGTGCACGGGTTTGCGCTCCCGTAAACGCCGATCAATCTGAATGGCCATAGCCATAGACTCATTCAGACCTGTAGGCGCAGGGAACCCCACCATAACATCCTTAATGGCCTCAGAAAGACCATTTCTGAAGTTTGCAGCCAGGGCGCACTCATTCCACTGAGTAAGCACCGACCATTTCCGAAATTTCTGACAATATATTTCCGCTTCATCATGCCCCTGAGAGAGGGCTAATAAAGCCTTTTCAGCCTGAATCTCTAGGTTAGGTTCCTCATAGAGCAATCCCAATGCCAGAAAAAACGCATCCACACTGAGCAACGCAGGATCCCCTGGTGCCAATGCAAATGCCCAATTCTGAGGGTCGCCCCGTAGGAACGATATAACAATCTTGACCTGTTGAGCAGGGTCTCCAGAGGAGCGAGATTTCAAAGAGAGAAACAATTTACAATTGTTCCTGAAATTCAGGAAGGTAGATCTATCTCCAGAAAAAAACTCTGGAATAGGAATTCTAGGTTCAGACATGGGGGTGTGAACAACGAAATCCTGTATGTTTTGAACCTTTGCCGCGAGATTACTCAGGCTGGAAGCCAAACTCTGGACATCCATGATAAACAGCTAAGATCAGAGCCATTCAAGGGTTAAGAGGAGGTAAGAAGCAGCTAGACAGCAATTAAGGGCTAGGCAGCAAAACTCTGAAGAAAAAAAAAAAAAAAAAAAAAAATTTTCCTTGAACACTTCTTTTCCTCCTGCTTCAGCCCAAACAATTAACACTTTGTAGGCCGACTATACTGTCATGAATCCCCAATGGCTAGGGATAGCACAGGACAAGCAAAGTATAACAAATATCGGACGAGCTCTAGGGTGATGGAACCTGGGCTGACCGCTGCCCTACGCCTGACAAACGTAACTAGAGATAGCCAGGGAGCGTTCCTACGTTGGTTCTAGATGCCACGCACCAGCCTAAGAGCTAACTAGTACTGCAGAGAAAACAAGACCTCACTTGCCTCCAGAGGAATTAACCCCAAAGGTATAGTTGCCCCCCACATGTATTGACGGTGAAATGAGAGGAAGGCACACACATAGAGATGATGTATATAGCTTTAGCAAATAGAGGCCCGCTGAAAACTAGAAAGCAGAATGATACAAAAGGGGACTGAGCGGTCAGCAAAAAACCCTAATCAAAAAAACCATCCTGAGATTACAAGAACCCATGTGCCAACTCATGGCACATGGGGAGAACCTCAGTCCACTAGAGCAACCAGCTAGCATAGAGACATTCTAAGCAAGCTGGACCAAAAACCAAACAACTGAAAATCAGCACTTAGCTTATCCTGAAAGATCTGGGAGCAGGTAGGCAGGAACCAAACAGAGCACATCTGAACACATTGATAGCCGGCAAGGGAAATGACAGAAAGGCCAGGTAAAATAGGAAACACCCAGCCTCTGATGGACAGGTGGAAACCAAAGGCCGCAACCCACCAAAGTCACCCAGTACCAGCAGTAACCACCAGAGGGAGCCCACCAACAGAATCCACAACACAAGAGTCCGGTATTGGATGGCAAACTGGCTGACCATGGACGAACCCCTGAGTAATTGCCAACAATTGGAGCGCGGTATCGTGCGTAACATGTGGTCCCAAAAAGACCTGCCTCAGAGCGTCCAAGAAGAGAGGAGCACTCTGTACCACACGATCATCACGCTCCCAAAGCGGCGTTGCCCACTCCTACGCCCTGCCTGACAAAAGAGAAATAATGAATGCCACTTTCGCCCGTTCCATAGGAAAACGTGTAGCCAGGAGCTCAAGGTGTATAGAGCACTGGCTCACGAATCCCGAACACAGTTTACTATCACCAGCAAACTTGTCTGGAAGCGGGAGACGGGGTATAGTCGGAGCAGGGGTGGCAGCGGACAGACTGGCTGCAGCTACACTTGCAGCCTGAACAGCGACAGCGGTGACGTCCACAGCTGAGGTTGTACGCTCTAGAGCCGCCAACCTACCCTCCAGCTGCTGGATGTACCGCTGTAGACGCTGATCGTCCGCCATTTTCTAGCCAGACCCTGGCGCTAGTGTACTGTTAGGGCTAGCGGAACGCACCGAGTAAATATAAATGTTTTATTGAAACAGACGCGTTCGCAGCCTGGGGTCCACCGTGCAGGAGAACCTGCTGCTAGGAAACGGCGGCACTATATGGCGGTATGAACCAGCTCTGTTAGCTTCACAGAGCAGCCCAGAAAGCAAAGTTCTGTGCCCTGTTAACTTTCACAGAGGCACAGGCTAACTACCCAAATTAGAGCAGTCAGTGGTCATGCATGCATACAAAACTCCTCTCCGGAGGTGCCAGCATTCTAGGGGCTTATTTCAGCCGGGTCCCTGAATACATTCAAACACAATCTCCTCGCCGGAGGTGCCAGCATTCTAGGGGCTTATTTCAGCCGGGTCCCTGAACACATACAACCACATGACTACACTGGCGCAAAGCACATAACTTGAAAAGACACTAGCGCATGGCCGTGCAGCCATGCGAGCCTTAAATAGTTGCAGCACGTACAGGACCTTCCTGGAAGGACCAATGAGAGGCTGCTACAGAGCCTGCGCACCTACAGGACCTTCCAAGAAGGACCAATAGAATTGACAGCAGTATCTGAACATGTGACCCTCGATCTCCACTGAGAGATCTTACTCTGGGCATGCTCAGAACGAGGAAAGCAGGACTTAGTCCCAGCAGCGTCTGCTTGCCACTGCCCAACACTGACCTCAATGGCAGGAGCAGGAAAGGCAGCAGCAACTCTTTGCACAGAGTCAGCATGAGCGAGACGCTGGGACCGAGGCTCCACTGCGGCAGGAGAAGAATGGGAGACCGCAGCGGAGATGGCCCGAGATTCCCCCTGTGCACAGGTGGGAACTCGACCCCTAACAGCGGTGACCGGAGGGGTGTATGCGAGTGCGGGGAGTAAGGAGCGGCCATTTTTTTCCGGACTGTGCGCGTCGCTGATTGGTCGCGGCAGCCATGACAGGCAGCTGGCGAGACCAATCAGCGAACGAATAACCGCGACAGACAGAAAGACGGAAGTACCCTTAGACAATTACTGTATATAGTAGATTGAACTAATTGTATAAATAATTATTCAAAATCAATATTGATTATAAGAAAGAAATACATTTTATACATTTATCATTTTTATAATTTTTATTACTATTATTATATAAATTTTTATATAAATGTAAAAAAAACCCCTTTCCTTGTTATTCCAGCATGTTAAAATTAATTCATGGGTATATAATATTTTAGAAAGCGCTGCCCATAAGCGCCTGCAAAAGTGTAAGTTACAATTTAATCCTGCGGCCTGGAATATTACATGATTTAAAAACTGTAAACCCCATACATGCTACATAGGTGACAATATGTTTTATTAGCCAATATTTCCTATGTGTTGGGCCATCCCCAGAGCTGTTGACTCAGAACTCCATGTAGAAAAGCTGTAAAGATTTACGATGGTGGAAGTGAAACACGTTGGGGTTTTTGCAGCCCCGCGTTCCTGAGATAGAAGTGCGGAGAGGAGAGCGATTCCATCTCTACCTCTGTAATGAAGGACCGCTTCTCAGAAATGACACACACTTTCTGCGAGAAATCTGCCAAGAACTGATTCACTATAGGCTCTTCCCTGCGCAGGGGTTAAGGCTCCAAGCAAAGAATTGGCTGACAAGTTTAGTACACATCAGCAGTCAGTTAGTCATGCTGGGAGCCGAGAATTACACACATCACGCTGGTAATTAAAAAATAACGATGAAAAATGGTAGAATCACAAAACATTCGTATACGCTCTCTTTATAGTCCTTAGAAGGTATGTAATATACCACCACATCACCATTTATATCATAATAATATAACTAAAGAGTTACATGACATGAAAGCTTGAGGGTGTGAAAAATTTTGCAACCATCTTTTTATTGCTCCTTACAACTTCTACCCGTCGCCAAATGTGATAAAGGGAACCTGCCATTATTAGATTCATGCTGTACGGCCCAAATACTGGCTGTGTTATTGCCCCAGAGTATCTAAGGAAACATACCGGTACTATGAAAAGCCGGCCAGGGGCTATGTGCGTTGGATGGGTTTTTCCTTGCTCTTATCACCTCGACTGACAGGTCTCACTATATACTCACATAGGGAGACCTGTCAGTCATGGAAGAAGCCGCTAGAGATGTCATTTTATTTTAATTTTATTTTATTTTTTCGTAAGTAAAGATAAGAAACATTGTAATATATCTTATCAGAGAAATCAGCTTCTTTCTCTTCTTGGACTGATCATTCATCCACAGTTCATGCGTAAAATCTGCATTCAGTGAAAACATATCTTCAAATTACCGAGATAGGAGATGACAATTAGTGCTCATAAAGTTCTATGGAGAAAGGAGGGGAGAGGAACAGGAGGAGCTAAACACACAGACATTCTCCTGAAATTACATTTACCCTTTAAAAACGATCAATTGCAAAGTTTTTCAGAAATTGGATCAATCAAAATGATTTCCTTAAGTGGACGTACCTTTTAACCCCTTCAATAAGGGGTCAATTTTTTGTTTACGCCTTTCCTTCTTCTAAAAACAATAACTTTTTCTTTTCCGTCGACAAAGCCATATAAAGAATTGGGTTTTTTTTGCAGGACAACCATATAATGTACTGAAAAATTATAAAAAATTCCAACTGGATGAAGTCTGTAAAGCGCTGTGAAATTAATGGCACAATATAAATGAGTAAAATAAATAAATAAAATAAATGATTAAACTGGAATGAGATAGTGAAAAAAATGCAATTTCTTCATTGTTTTTTGTTATTTATTTTACAGTGTGTGTGTAAAAATAAACTGGCAACATGATTCCCCAGGTCAGTACAATTATTATGGCTAGAACAAAGCTGTATTTTTTTTATATATTTTAGTATAGAATATCCGGAACTTTATATAACAAAAAATAGTTTGTGTCACCATTTTATAAGACCCATCATGTTCTTATTTTTCTGTTGATACAACTGTGCAAGGGCTTGTTTCTGGAGTGCCGAGCATTCATTTATATTGATATCATTTTGGGGTGCATGCGATGCTCTAATTTCTTTTTAATTCTTTTTATTTTCATTCTTTGGGGGTGTTGTAGTGTCCAAAAATCTGAAATTCAGATTTTGTAGAATTTTTTGTTGTTGTTTTAAATGTAACATACAAGTTATGTATAAGGGTATGTGCACACGTTGCGGATTCTCTGCAGATCCGCAGCGTTTTTTGCAGTGCAGAAACGCTGCAGATCCGCAATTGATTTACAGTACAATGTAAATCAATGAGAAAAAAAAATACTGTGCACACATTGCGGAAAATCCGCTGCGGAAATGCTGCGGTTTAAAAGAAGTAGCATGTCACTTCTTTTTTGTGAATCTGCAGTGTTTTTGTACCCATTCCATTATAAAAAACCGCAGGGGTAAAAAACGCAGCAAATCCGCAAAGAAAACCGCAGCAAAAATGTACAAAAAACGTTGCGGAACCGCACAAAAAACCGCAGGTGCGTTTTCCACCAGGAGAGACAGAATCCGCACCAGAAATTCCTAAGCCTAATCCGCAACGTGTGCACATAGCCTAAAAATGCAGAGCAGCACTCTGTGAATGCCAAGACATATAGTGTCAATGGAAATAACAACTTCCAACTGCATTCTCCCTCAGCAAGATGTACTTACAACAAAAAATTTAAGTTCTTACTGCATAAATTGGCCAGATGCTGGTCAGGTTTTTTTGTATAGCTGATTTTGAGGGTGTGACTCCCTCTGCTCTGACACTGCACTCCTCCCATTGACCTGCAGGTGTTCTCAACCAATTCTACTTGCCCATTCAAATTCTAGCAGGGGCGTAACTACCGCGGTCGCAGCGGACGCCAGTGCGACCGGGCCCGGCAGGTCAGGGGCCCGGGCCCGGCAGGTCAGAGGCACCCAACACCATGTTGCAGTGCAGGAGATTCCTCCTGTACGGCAACAGTCCGAGGCGTATCTAGGGGGAGGGGACAGCCGGGGCATGTGAGAGACAGGAAGCAGCTCCAGTCATCATGGTGAGAGTGTTAGCTTCTGCTCTGCAGCCCCGGGACAGAAGGTGAGAGCAGGGGGGAGGTGCGGGACAGAGCTGCTGTAGTCAGGAGAAGCTGAGGAGCTGCTGAGCTGCAGCCGATTTACATCAGCCACCCCTGTACAAGAGAGGAGATTGTGAGTTGTGTATATGAGCTGGTGTGTGTGTGTGTGTGTGTGTGTGTGTGTGTGTGTGTGTGTGTGATATCTGTAGTATGTGTGTGTGTGATATCTGTAGTGTGTGTGTGTGTGTGTGATATCTGTAGCATGTGTGTGTGTGATATCTGTAGTGTGTGTGTGTGTGTGATATCTGTAGTATGTGTGTGTGTGATATCTGTAGTATGTGTGTGTGTGTGTGTGATATCTGTAGTGTGTGTGTGTGTGTGTGTGTGTGTGTGTGATATCTGTAGTGTGTGTGTGTGTGTGTGATATCTGTAGTGTGTGTGTGTGATATCTGTAGTATGTGTGTGATATCTGTAGTGTGTGTGTGTGTGTGATATCTGTAGTGTGTGTGTGTGTGTGTGTGTGTGTGTGATATCTGTAGTATGTGTGTGTGATACCTGTAGTATGTGTGTGTGTGTGATATCGTAGTGTGTGTGTGTGATATCTGTAGTGTGTGTGTGTGTGATATCGTAGTGTGTGTGTGTGATATCTGTAGTGTGTGTGTGAGGCAGGGGCGTAATTACCACAGTCGCAGCGGTCGCCGCTGCAAGCGGCTCTGGCAGGTCAGGGGCCTGTGTGTCCCCTTGGGCCTGTCTCACTTGTCCCCTTATGCTTGTGTCCCTTGTCCTCATGTGCCAGTCTCCCTTGCCCATTAGTCCCTGTATGTCCCCATGTGCCAGTCTCCCTTGCACATTAGTCTCTGTGTGTCCCCATGTGCCTGTCTCCTTTGTCCCCTTGTGCTTGTGTCAGTCTCCCTTGCCCACTAGTCCCTGTGTGTCAGTCTCCCTTTCCCACTTGTCCCTGTGTCCCCTTGTGCTTGTATCCCTTGTCCACTAGTCCCCGTGTGCCCCTTGTGTCAGTCTCCCTTGCCCACTTGTCCCCGTGTGCCCCCTGTGCCAGGCTCCCTTGCCCACTAGTCCCCTTGTGTCAGTCTCCCTTGCCCATTAGTCCCCTTGTAACCTTCTCCCCTTCCTCCTAGCCCCCATGTGTCCCCTTGTGCCTGTCTTCCTTGCTCCCTAGCCCCCCTATGTTATGCTTGTGCCTGTCTCCCCTAGCCCCCTTGTGCCCTCTCCCCTGCCCCCTCGTCACCATTTGCTCATGTCTTTCTCACTGCCCCTGTATGGAGGGGCTGCATTATACTGTGAGGGGGGCTGCTTTGTATTCTATGGGAGTTACATTGAGTTGTATGGCAGAGCTGCAGGGGGGGCCCCATTTGGAAGTTCGCACCGGGGCCCATAACTTTGTAGTTACGCCACTGAATTCTAGGCTTGCATCCCAGGGGAGACATGTTTGTCCGTTATTGTAGGCTTTTTAGCCCGAAAGTGGCATGTACAGTAGGATAGGCAAGGGTTATGATATGACCAGTCAGGGAAGTGTCACCTTGCCGTGGTTGATGGGCACACATGAATTGACCTTATGCGCTAAGAACCTTTGCTTTTTTTGTAAGTACATATTGCTGAGGGACAATGAAGTTGGAAGTTGTTATTTCCATTGACACTATATGTCTTGGTATTCACAGAGTGCTGCTATGCTTCTCTATACTGGGGCCATTTATTTGGATACCATTAGAAAAGAAGTAGGTAATTTTTGCCGTTTTGAGCACCAGGTTACACTTTCAAGCTAATACAAGATAATATATTTATTTACATATGAGACAACATTATTTACAGTATTACTCATTTTTTCTTGGATCCGCGCAATTTTTATAACCAGCGAATACAAAAACAGCACCAGTAAACTGATCCTCTCGGGTTGAGAAGGTCCTTAGATGACGGTTACTTCCTAATCTAAAAATAATGGCTTTCAACCATCCCCGGCACAAACTATGACATAAGGTGATCTGCTTCTGGGGGTATCCAACTCCTTCCTAATTCACATGGTGCAATAGGCAGTGAATTCATAATGCTGGGGTATCATTTTGAAGGCGACAAAACATTTTCTCAATTTGGAGGCCCCAGCGAGAATAATTTAAAAGTGTCTGTCAGATACCACTATTACTAGTGCTATAATAAGCAAACAAAATACAAACTAATTTTTTAAAAACACGAAACAACACTACCCTTTTGACCATTTTATTAACCAACTGGATCCCATGCTGGTCCAATGTAGTCTGTAAAATCAAATGAAGTTCAAATATTGGTAGGAAAAATTAAAGAGATCTTTGATATTTAGTTTCACACTCGACATCTTAATGTGCAGAGCACTGTCCTCCTTTTTGTAGTAGATTTTGTCCTGTCTTATTCGTAAATTAGTTGATGGTCAGCCCCAAGAATGTTGTTCTCTGGTGGTGTCACGGGAGACCTAGGTAGGAAAGAGCTAATAACCCGGGCCCCGGCGATTTCCCTCAGACTAGGGAAACCCTGACTGACCCTCTCCCAGAGTTTACACTGATGGTGTGCATGTCTGGGCCTCCACCCTCGCCCTATCTCCTGTTTCAACCCTAGGCTGAAACCACGACGCCCCACCAGTGAAGAGACCACACTCCAATACCCACAGTTAGCACAGACAAGGATAACGGAAAAATAAGCACCACGCCGCAGTCACTCAGGAATACACTATAAATGCAAAGGGCAAAACAAATACAAATATGGGAAGGAGAAAATAAGACAAAGGGAAATACAACACCAGCAACGATACTCCAACTACTTAGCTCACCACTCCAGACCGAGATAACCACGCACAAGACAGAAGCTATAATCGGCGATGCCCAATGTTCAGGAGAACTATTTAAAGGCAGTGGGCATGGCCCAGCTTCCAATCCGAGCACCAGGTAAATTAACCCCGGACCAGCTAGATAAAATCTAGCCAACGCCAATGAGCACATAGTGTACAAAAGCGGAATTACCGCTGTCTGTCGGTCGGTCTGAACAGCGTCCGACATAACAGTACCCCGCCTTCTACGAGGGACCCCAGGGCCCTCATGGCTTATAGGACCCGGCTTGTCCGGATGGCGGCGGTGAAACAACCTGACCAGCCGATCCGCATGAACGTCCGAGGCTAGTACCCAGGACCTCTCCTCAGGCCCATAACCACGCCAGTGTACCAAGTACTGTAAAGTGCGGCACACTACACGAGAGTCAACCACCTTGGAGACTTCAAATTCCAAATTACCATCCACCAAGACTGGAGAAGGCATTGGTGTCGTGTCCACAAGATCCACAACCTTCTTTAACAACGATCTGTGGAACACTTGTGTATTTTATACACCGTAGGAAGCTCCAACCGGAACGCTACTGGGTTAATGACAGCGGCGACCCTAAATGGACCAATAAACCGTGGACCCAATTTAAGGGATGGTATTTTGAGTCTTATGTTTTTTGTGGATAACCACACCCAGTCATCCACACTCAGGTCCGGACCTGGCACACGCCTACTGTCAGCCACACGTTTGTACCTAGAACCCACACTCAACAGGCGCTGTTTAACTCTCCTCCAGACTGATGATAATTGTGCTCCTAACTGGTCTTCCTCCGGGACGCCGGAAGAGCCCCCCTGACTCAAAGTACAAAATTGAGGATGAAGCCCGTAAACACAAAAAAAGGAGACTCCTCAGACGACTCCTGGTGGTGATTATTGATGGCAAACTCAGCCAAAGGAAGGAACTTCGACCACTCCTCCTGGTTATCCGAAGCAAAGCAGCGTAAGTACTGTTCCAAATTTTGGTTCATACGCTCGGTCTGACCATTTGACTGAGGATGAAACGCCGAAGAATGAGACAACTTGATCCCCAGCCGTGAACAAAATGCTTTCCAAAATGTTGCCACAAACTGAGACCCCCTATCAGAAACGATGTCAGACGGAACCCCATGAAGTCTGACCACCTCCTGCACAAATACCTGAGCCAGAGTCTTAGCGTTAGGCAACGAAGGCAAAGACACAAAGTGCGACATTTTTGAGAACCGATCAACAATCACCAAGATGACGGTGTTCCCAGCTGAGGAGGGCAAGTCAGTGATAAAATCCATGGAGATTTCCGTCCATGGCTTACTAGGTACCTCGAGAAGAAGTAGAGTGCCAACAGGACGGGAGCGGGGCGTCTTAGTCCTAGCGCACGTGGTGCAAGATGACCACGTCCAGTCGGATCTTGGGCCACCAAAACCGACGTGACACCAACTCCAAGGTACCCCTAACCCCTGGATGGCCAGCCAGGACAGCATCATGATGCTCCGCCAAAACCTTTAAGCGGAGATGAAGCAAACGTTTTGTTGATGGGAAGCTCAGATGGTACCTCCTCCTGGGCCTCAGCAATCTCAGCCTCAACCTCGGTAGTGAGAGCCAAAACCACAACACCCTTTTGGAGGATGGGTACTGGATCTTCCCGAGGCTCTCCCCCTGGAAAACACCTGGACAAAGCATCCGCCTTAGTGTTTTTAGAACCAGGTCTGTAAGTGACAACAAAGTTGAACCGCGTGAAAAACAATGCCCAGCGAGCCTGCCTGGGAGACAGACGCTTGGCAGACTCCAAATAAAGCAAATTCTTATGGTCGGTAACAACAGTAACCTGATGAACCGACCCCTCCAAGAAGTGTCGCCATTCCTCAAAGGCCAATTTGATTGCCAACAGCTCTCTGTTGCCGATATCGTAGTTACGTTCGGCGGGCGACAGTTTCTTGGAAAAATAGGCGCATGGACGCAAACCGCTCAAGGATGTGCCTTGTGACAGCACCGCCCCCACACCAACCTCAGACGCATCGACTTCTACAACAAAAGGTTTCAATACATCTGGCTGCACAAGAATGGGAGCCGAAACAAACCTGTTCTTAAGAGATTCAAATGCGCACACAGCAGCCTCAGGCCAAACGGAGAAATTGGTACCCTTTTTAGTCATGTCAGTTAGCGGTTTAGCAATGATAGAAAAAAATCCTTGATAAACTTCCTATAGTAGTTAGAAAACCCAAGGAACCGCTGAAGTGCTTTTAGGTTATCAGGCCGTTCCCAATGCAACACCGCTTGCACCTTAGCGGCGTCCATTTTAAAACCAGAAGTAGACACAATATAGCCCAAGAAAGGCAACTCCTGTACCGAAAATACACATTTCTCCAGTTTTGCATATAGCTTATTCTCTCTGAGAAGCTGTAACACCTGCCTGACATGATCTAAATGAGTATCACGGTCGCAAGAATATATGAGGATGTCATCTAGGTACATAATAACGAATTTCCCCAAAACATGCGAGAACACATCATTTATGAAATGTTGAAACACTGCAGGTGCGTTTGTCAACCCAAATGGCATCACCAAATTTTCAAAATGACCCTCAGGGGTATTGAAAGCCGTCTTCCACTTTTATGAGGTTGTACGCCCCCCTGAGGTCAAGCTTGGTAAACCACTTAGCACCTGCCACCTGGTTGAACAAATCCGGTATCAATGGCATAGGGTATGGATCACGAACCGTAATCTGGTTTAACTCCCTGAAATCCAGACACGGCCGTAGTCCACCATCTTTCTTCTTAACGAAGAAGAACCCTGCTGCCACTGGTGAGGATGAAGGCCTGATGTGCCCTTTATTCAAACTTTCGGCAATGTAATCCTTTAGCGCTTGTCTCTCCGGACCGGAGATGTTAAACATCCTTGCTTTAGGCAATATGGCCCCTGGTTTAAACCTGATAGTACAGTCATAGGAGCGATATGGTGGCAACTCTGAACAACCCTTCTCAGAGAACACATCCACAAAATCCAGAAGTGACTCAGGAACGCTTGAAGTCACAGCAGAAACACATGTGGCCAGGCAATTCTCCTGACAGAAATCACTCCTCTGAATTATGTCCTGAGTTTTCCAGTCAATAACCGGGTTGTGTGTAGACAACCATGGAAAACCCAGAACCAATTGTGCCGGAAGACTCTTGAGCACCTTACATGTAACCTGCTCGAAATGAAGAACCCCAATGTGGAGTTTAACCTCAGCCACAAACTCAGTAATCTCCCCCTGTGGGAGAGGAGCAGAATTGATGGTGACCACGCGGATAGGATGAGGCAGTTTTTCGATCCTAAAACCAGCAGTGGCCGCAAACTCCTCATCAATGAGATTTGTGGCAGAACCACTATCCACAAAAACAGTGATTGGCAGCTCTCTGTCAGCGACAACAACTTTGGCAGGGAGCATGCACTGAGAAACCATCATGAAGGATATACATAAGCTCAGGTTGGACTCCTCCACACCCTCTGAGCTTAGAAGTTTTCCGCCGTTGCATTTTTCTTTGACAGCAGAGGACAGATATTAATAAAATGACCAGTTTTACTGCAGTAAAAACAGGCTCCCTGCTTCCTGAGTACAGGGGCTCGATGCTTAACATGTGATACCCCTGCGATTTGCATAGGTTCCGTGGGCTCACCTGCAGCAACCTCACGTGAACCTAAACCTTCTCCCACAGGCGGCGTCTCACGATCCCACTGACGCAAACAGTGATCAATGAGGACAACAAGACTCATAGCGGAATCTAGTGAAGCAGGAGTCTCGTACATCAGGAGGGCTTTTTTAACCCTATCAGAAACTCCATGAATAAAGTGACTCTGCAGCGCGGGATCATTCCACTGTGTGTCAACCGCCCAGCGGCGAAATTCAGAACAGTAATCCTCTGCAACACGCTCCCCCTGGCGAATAGTGCATATCTTAGACTCTGCTAGAGCCATTCTGTCCGGATCGTCGTAAATGTGTCCTAGAGCAGAAAAAAACTCTCCACTGAGTTAAATGTGGCAGAATCAGACGGCAAAGAAAACGCCAATGCTTGGGGATCCCCACTTAATAATGACAACACCAGGCCCACACGCTGAGCCTCATTACCGGAGGAGATCGGGCGCATACGGAAATACAGTTTGCAAGCTTCAGGAAAAGAAACAAATTTACTGTGTTCCCCAGCAAACTTTTCAGGCAAAGGAAACTTAAGCTCAGCAACTTTACCTGTAACTCCGGCTTGCACATTAGACACTGCTAGTCCCTGTTGCTGCACTGCCCCCCTCAACTCAGTGACCTGTAGGGACAGCGCCTCCAACTGGCGGGTTATGGAAATCATGGGATCCATGGAAATAATGTTGGCCGATTATAATGTCACGGGAGACCTAGGTAGGAAAGAGCTAATAACCCGGGCCCCTGCGATTTCCCTCAGACTAGGGAAACCCTGACTGACCCTCTCCCAGAGTTTACACTGATGGTGTGCATGTCTGGGCCTCCACCCTCGCCCTATCTCTTGTTTCAACCCTAGGCTGAAACCACCACCCCCCACCAGTGAAGAGACCACACTCCAATACCCACAGTTAGCACAGACAAGGATAACGGAAAAATAAGCACCACGCCGCAGTCACTCAGGAATACACTATAAATGCAAAGGGCAAAACAAATACAAATATGGGAAGGAGAAAATAAGACAAAGGGAAATACACCACCAGCAACGATACTCCAACTACTTAGCTCACCACTCCAGACCGAGATAACCACGCACAAGACAGAAGCTATAATCGGCGATGCCCAATGTTCGGGAGAACTATTTAAAGGCAGTGGGCATGGCCCAGCTTCCAATCCGAGCACCAGGTAAATTAACCCCGGACCAGCTAGATAAAATCTAGCCGACGCCAATGAGCGCATAGTGGACAAAAGCGGAATTACCGCTGTCTGTCGGACGACCTGGTCTGAACAGCGTCCGACATGACAGGTGGGCCCTGGTAGTCCTGATCTTATGCATTGCAAAGTTAAAAAACATACAGAATATCTGCAACAAAACTTAATATAGCCGCAATATTCTCTTAATTCTGCACAGATTTTTTTTCAACCCTGTTGATGCCTCCACACTGAAAATTGACATCCATTACACAGTGTTTGAAGTCATTGTTTGGAAGAAAGTGGTAAAAAAAAGTT
Source organism: Ranitomeya variabilis (assembly GCF_051348905.1). Classification (NCBI taxonomy): domain Eukaryota; kingdom Metazoa; phylum Chordata; class Amphibia; order Anura; family Dendrobatidae; genus Ranitomeya; species Ranitomeya variabilis. Next base: position 292,116,465 of record NC_135235.1, read on the forward strand.
GTTTTTTAATTATTTATTTAGTTAATAATTAATTATTTTTAGCTATTGGTAGAGCAGATATAATCATCTCAGTGTGGGATCTCTCTTTGTAAAGCCTATTCACACAGACAGCCTTTATAACCTCATCTTCACAATACTCTTACTGAAAATTTGTTTTTCTACTTGGTCTCAGTTGGTGACATGTGATTGAATCAGGTGCTCATTTGTTCGGCACAATTCCTGGGAATTTCCAGTACGCTTGTTTTTCCTTTCCTTTACATATAACTACAGCCATTTCCTAAAAGTTAGATGAGTGATATAAATAATGAATTTCTTAATATATTGCAGACAAAGATTTAGTGAAATATTTTAAGCACCATAAACATGGAGCTGACTAATCTAAAACCAGCTGCAAAATCTGCTTGTGTAATATGAGGATTTAGCTGTGGATTTTGCTGTCAATTTCACTGTTCTGCATTGAAATAAATAAATCCGGTAATTGAATACCATAGAAAGATTTGACATACTGGAGATATAAAAATCTGCGTATTTTCCCAACATGTAGGTGAGATTTTTAAAATCTCATTTACTTAGACAGAACTATATCACAGATACAGATCCAGTTTAACAGAAAAACAGATCGAGAGATAAATATTAATTATATGAAAGATAGATAGATAATAGCTAGATACAGTGCCTTACGAAAGTATTCAGCTCCCTGGAACTTTGCAACCTTTTCCCATATATCATGCTTCAAACATTAAGATACCAAATGTACATTTTTGGTGAAGAATCAACAACAATTGGAACACAAATTGTGAAGTTGAACAAAATTTATTGGTTAATTTAAATTTTTGTGGAAATTCAAAAACTGAAAAGTGGGACGTGCAAAATTATTCGGCCCCTTTAACGTAATACTTTGTTGTGCCACCTATTGCTGCGATTACAGCTGCAAGTCGCTTGGGGTATGTCTCTATCAGTTTTGTACATCGAGAGACTGAAATTCTTGCTCATTCTTCCTTGGCAAACAGCTCGAGCTCAGTGAGGTTTGATGGAAATCGTTTGTGAACAGCAGTTTTCAGCTCTTTCCACAAAAACTCTATTGGATTGAGGTCTGGACTTTAACTTGGCCATTCTAACACCTGGATACGTTTATTTGTGAACCATTCCATTGTACATTTTGCTTTACGTCTGGGATCATTGTCTTGTTGGAAGACAAATCTCTGCCCCAGTCTCAGGTCTTTTACAGACTCCAACAGATTTTCTTCAAGAATGGTCCTGTATTTGGCTCCATCCATCTTCCCATCAATTGTAACCATCTTCCCTGTCCCTGCTGAAGAAATTCAGGCCCAAACCATGATGCTACCACCACCATGTTTGACAGTGGGGATGCTGTGTTCAGGGTGATGAGCTGTTTTGCCTTTACGCCAAACATTTCGTTTGGCATTGTTGCCAAAGAGTTCAATTTTGGTTTCATCTGACCAGAGCACCTTCTTCCACATGTTTGGTGTGTCTCCCAGGTGGCTTGTTGCAAACTTTAAACAACACTTTTTATGGATATCTTTGAGAAATGGCTTTCTTCTAGCCACTCTTCCATAAAGGCCAGATTTGTGCAGTGTACGGCTGATTGTTGTCCTATGGACAGACTGTCCCACCTCAGCTGTAGATCTCTGCAGTTCATCCAGAGTGATCATGGGCCTCTTGGCTGCATTTCTGATCAGTCTTCTCCTTGTTTGAGATGAAAGTTTAGAGGGACGGCCGGGTCTTGGTAGATTTGCAGTGGTATGATACTCCTTCCACTTCAATATGATCACTTGCACAGTGCTCCTTGGGATGTTTAAGGCTATGTGCACACGTTGCAGATTTTCCTGCGGATTTTTCTGCACTAAAAACCGCAGATCTTGGCAGAAAACGCAGGTGCGGTTTTTGGTGCGTTTTGGTGCATTTTTTGATGCGGTTTTTAGTGCGGTTTTTTATGCGCTTTTCCCTGCAGATTGTCTGTGTTTTTGACACAAATAAAGCTTGAACTGCAGTGGGAAAAAAAACAAACACATGATGTCATTTCCTTGTCCAACCCTGTGAAAACATCAAAATGAGATACGCCAATTCCGGCACTTAACACCTCTATTGCCACTCCCGTGTAGTGGTGGGATATGGGGTAATGAGGGGTTAATGCCACCTTGCTATTAATAATGGAGAGGCGTCAATAAGACACCTATCCATTATTAATTCTATTAAAAGGTTAAATAAATATATAGGGGGACCCAAAAAAAAAGAAATGACATAGGGTCCCCCTATAATAATAATCTTTATTTTTATATAGCGCTAACATATTCCGCAGCGCTTTACAGTTTGCACACATTATTGTCGCTGTCCCTGACGGGGCTCACAATCTAAATTCCCTATCTGTATGTCTTTGGCATGTGGGAGAAAACCAGAGTACCCGGAGGAAACCCACGCAAACACGGAGAGAACATACAAACTCTTTGCAGATGTTGTTCTTAGTGGGACTTGAACCCAGGACTCCAGCACTGCAAGGCTGCTGTGCTATCCACTGTGCCACCGTGCCCTGTTTTTTTAGGCCAGAAAGGTTAAGCAGACAGCTGTGGGCCAATATTTGTGGCCTGGAAGGGGTTAAAACACCCATGGCTGTTCCCAGGCTAGGAATATTAGCCCACAGATGTCTGCGTAGCCTTTATGGCTCTAAACTACAGGGGGGCCCAAAAAAAAAAATTGCGTAGGGTCCCCCTATATTTTTAGGCCAGAAAGGCTAGGCAGACAGCTGTGGGCCAATAATTTTGGCCTGGGAAGGGGTTAAAATACCCATGGTTGTTCCCAGGCCATGAATATTAATCCCACAGGTGTCTGTGTAGCCTTTCTGGCTCTCAAATATAGGGAGAGCCCCCCAAAAAAAGTGTTGGGGTCCCCCTATATTTTTAGGCCAGAAAGGCTACGCAGACAGCTGTGGGCTTATATTCACAGCCTAGGAAAGGGGCCATGGATATTTGCCCCCCCCTGGCTACAAATAGAAGCCCGCAGCCACCCCATAAAAGGCGCATCTAAAAGATGCGCCAATTCCGGCACTTAGCCCCTCTCTTCCCACTCCCGTGTAGCGGTGGGATATGGGGTAATAAGGGGTTAATGTCACCTTGCTATTGTAAGGTGACATTAAGCCAGATTAATAATGGAGAGGCGTCAATAAGACGCCTAGCCATTATTAATCCTATTAAAGGGTTAAAAAAAACACAGACACTAGAAAAAAATATTTTAATGAAATAAAGACACCCACTTTTTGACAATTCCTTTATTATACGCTCAATCCATCTGAAGACCCTCGACCTGCAAAAGAAATAAAAAAACAAACCAAATTCATACTCCCTGGCCCTGTCCGCAGAAATCCATCGAGGGTCCCACGACGATCTGCCATGGAGAACAGACACATCTGGAGATGTGTCTGCTCTCCACGGCTGCAGCAACACACTGACAGGAGGTCCGGCTCCTGTCGGTGTGTAACTGCACATGCGCGAGAGTTTACCGGCGTTCATTGACCCCGGTACTCTCGCTTTACGGCAGTGCTGCGTGGGAAAGTTCACACGCAGCTGTACTGCTGTAAATAGAGACGCCGGAGCCGCTGAACTCCGGTAAAGGATGCGATACACTGCTAGGAGCTTCGCTCCTGGTAGTGTATCGCCGGAGAGCAAGCGATCGGCGTGGGACACTCGGTATTGGATACTGCGGACAGGGAGTATGGATTTGGTTTATTTTTTTGGACTTTTTCCCTAGGGGACCGAGGGCTTCACGTACCAGTGTGCTGTATGGTGAGTATATACTCTATGTTATATGTTGTATGTAATGTCTGTCATGTTTGTTATTGTATGTGTATTGTATGTGTATGTGTTTGTGTTTTACTGACAATTGTGCTAAGTCACCGGAAACACAGGGACAACTCTCCCATCCTAATATCGGATGGGAGTAGTAGTCCCATACGGCGACTTAGCACAATTGGGTGGCACTATCGTCGCATGGGTACACACACACACACTCACACACACAGACAGACGCACACACAGACTTCACATACATACATACACACACACACACATACAGTGGGGCAAAAAAGTATTTAGTCAGTCAGCAATAGTGCAAGTTCTACCACTTAAAAAGATGAGAGGCGTCTGTAATTTACATCATAGGTAGACCTCAACTATGGGAGACAAACTGAGAAAAAAAAATCCAGAAAATCACATTGTCTGTTTTTTTTATCATTTTATTTGCATATTATGGTGGAAAATAAGTATTTGGTCAGAAACAAACAATCAAGATTTCTGGCTCTCACAGACCTGTAACTTCTTCTTTAAGAGTCTCCTCTTTCCTCCACTCATTACCTGTAGTAATGGCACCTGTTTAAACTTGTTATCAGTATAAAAAGACACCTGTGCACACCCTCAACAGTCTGACTCCAAACTCCACTATGGTGAAGACCAAAGAGCTGTCAAAGGACACCAGAAACAAAATTGTAGCCCTGCACCAGGCTGGGAAGACTGAATCTGCAATAGCCAACCAGCTTGGAGTGAAGAAATCAACAGTGGGAGCAATAATTAGAAAATGGAAGACATTCAAGACCACTGATAATCTCCCTCGATCCGGGGATCCATGCAAAATCCCACCCCGTGGGGTCAGAATGATCACAAGAACGGGGAGCAAAAATCCCAGAACCACGCGGGGGGACCTAGTGAATGAACTGCAGAGAGCTGGGACCAATGTAACAAGGCCTACCATAAGTAACACACTACGCCACCATGGACTCAGATCCTGCAGTGCCAGACGTGTCCCACTGCTTAAGCCAGTACATGTCCGGGCCCGTCTGAAGTTTGCTAGAGAGCATTTGGATGATCCAGAGGAGTTTTGGGAGAATGTCCTATGGTCTGATGAAACCAAACTGGAACTGTTTGGTAGAAACACAACTTGTCGTGTTTGGAGGAAAAAGAATACTGAGTTGCATCCATCCAACACCATACCTACTGTAAAGCATGGTGGTGGAAACATCATGCTTTGGGGCTGTTTCTCTGCAAAGGGGCCAGGACGACTGATCCGGGTACATGAAAGAATGAATGGGGCCATGTATCGTGAGATTTTGAGTGCAAACCTCCTTCCATCAGCAAGGGCATTGAAGATGAAACGTCGCTGGGTCTTTCAACATGACAATGATCCAAAGCACACCGCCAGGGCAACGAAGGAGTGGCTTCGTAAGAAGCATTTCAAGGTCCTGGAGTGGCCTAGCCAGTCTCCAGATCTCAACCCTATAGAAAACCTTTGGAGGGAGTTGAAAGTCCATGTTGCCAAGCGAAAAGCCAAAAACATCACTGCTCTAGAGGAGATCTGCATGGAGGAATGGGCCAACATACCAACAACAGCGTGTGGCAACCTTGTGAAGACTTACAGAAAACGTTTGACCTCTGTCATTGCCAACAAAGGATATATTACAAAGTATTGAGATGAAATTTTGTTTCTGACCAAATACTTATTTTCCACCATAATATGCAAATAAAATGATAAAAAAAACAGACAATGTGATTTTCTGGATTTTTTTTTCACAGTTTGTCTCCCATAGTTGAGGTCTACCTATGATGTAAATTACAGACGCCTCTCATCTTTTTAAGTGGTGGAACTTGCACTATTGCTGACTGACTAAATACTTTTTTGCCCCACTGTACATGCCTCCATGCTGACGGTCACACTCCGCCCACGCACTTCCGCCCACGCACTTCCGCCCGCTTCCCCGCACTTCCTGCTGCACCCAAAACCGCAGAAAACCCGCAGATATTTTTTCATCTGCGGGTTTTACTGCTGGTTTGACCCTCACAATGGAGGTCTATGGGTGCAGAACCGCTGCAGCTCTGCAGAAAGAAGTGACATGCTGCGGAATATAAACCGCTGCGTTTCTGCGCCGTTTTTTCTGCAGCATGTGCACAGCAGTTTGCGGTTTCCATAGGTTTACATGTAAATATAAACGCAATGGAAACTGCAGCGGACCCGCAGCGGCAAAATCGCTGCAGTTCTGCGGTAAAAACCGCAACGTGTGAACATGGCCTAAAGTTTCGGAAATCATTTTGTATCCAAATATGGCTTTAAACTACTCCACAACAGTATCACGGACCTGCCTGTTGTGTTCCTTGGTCTTCATGATGCTCTCTGTGCTTCAAACAGAACCCTGAGACTATCACAGAGCAGGTGCATTTATACGGAGACTTGATTACACACAGGTGGATTATATTAATCATCATTAGGCATTTAGGACAACATTGGATCATTCAGAGATCCACAATGAACTTCTGGAGTGAGTTTGCTGCACTGAAAGTAAAGTGGCCGAATAATATTGCACGTCCCACTTTTCAGTTTTTGAATTTTCACAAAAGTTTAAAATAACCAATAAATTTCTTTCAACTTCACAATTGTGTTCCACTTGTTGTGGATTCTTCACCAAAAATTTACATTTGGTATCTTTATGTTTGAAGCATGATATGTGGGAAAACAGTAAATTAGAATAATTAACAAAAAACTCATGTAAAGACTTTCCAGGAGTTCTTTGTTAATTATTCTATTTTACTGAGATAATTACTTTTGGGTTTTCAATGGCTGCAAGCCATAATCATCAACATTAACAGAAATAAACACGTGAAATAGATCACTCTGTTTGTAATGACTCTATATAATATATGAGTTTCACTTTTTGTATTGAAGAACTTAAATTAATGAACTTTTTAATGATATTCTAATTTTGTGAGAAGCACCCGTAGATAGATAGATAATAGATATATATGAGTTTGGATTTCTACAGATCTTGATCTTATATTCTGAACTGAATGTACTTTACAATACCATGGTGTAAATACTCCATTATTTAAACTCATGAATTTCTCGTCAAGATCCATCCTTCATTTACCCTGAGCGTAATTAACATTGTAGATCACGGCCAAGCTAAACAGACTCACAGAATGTAAAAATAATTTGTCATGAAATATTTCTATATCAATATTCTAAGCCAGACGTATGTCAACAGCATTCATATTAATTCTGCCAAATATTCCCCTTTAATGAGTTGTGCTGAATTAATTTGAGGAATGCCTCCTGTCACTTATTGGATTATTTGGGTGCATAACTTTGAAGCCGTTGGCAAAATTTTGCGGCTGGTTACATCGTTCAAGATAGACGGATGATTGAAGTTCTATGGGTCAAGATTGTCAGCATACACTTCGAGGCTCGTAGGTGCGCGTGGGCATCATTTCCCTAACGGCACTGAAATTCCCAAAATATTTTGCCTTCAGATTAACCATCAGGAGTCTGAGAGGTAATTTTAATTCTAAGATAATGAACGCATTGATGCTCACCTGCAGCCAGGGCTGGTATCAGAGGGGTGCAATCTGTGCAGTTGTGAAGGGTGCACTTCCTATCATTATTCAAGGGAGCACAACTTTCCCTGGTGACTTAAGGCCCCCTACACATTAGACTGTCAGCAGATCAGATCCCACCCATATTTAGAGGGGTCTGACAGGTGCCTGGAATTTGCATGCAGAATTATCTCTTGTGACTCGATGGCTATGGTTCCATGGGCCAACAAAGCTGTTTTTTTCATTTAACTAACTTACCTGTGCTTATCTATTGAACTTCATGTAGTGATCACTGGTGATCCAACTGCTCAGATGCCATCGATCCCGAGAATCAGGACTGGAGCTGATCAATCATGCGTGCCGCAGCCCCATTTATTATTATGAAAGGGAGTACCAAGACCAGCTGAGCGCAGCGCTCACCTATCTCCAGAGGCTCCATTAAGAAGGAATGCATGATCGGCCATCTCTCCATTCTGTTGGAGCTTTGACCCGGTTCAGTGGGGGTCCCAGTGGTCATACCCCCAGCAGTTAGGAAGTTATCCCCATTTCTTATTGATAGGGGACAACTTCCAAAATTGTGAATACTCCTTTAAAGGGTAATGTATCTCCTGTATTTACTTGTAATAATTAAAACCGGATAGTGATACATTGTCTTTCTTATTATGATTATATTTTGATTTTAAGTTACATTTTTGCTTGTGACTATCCAATTTTTTACAGTGGCAGCCATCTTTCCTGAGCTGCTCTTAGTAGCTATTCCAGATATGTTTTACAGCAGCCACATGGACCATAGGAAGGAAAAATCAGAATATGTTTTTTGACTTCCACAAGAGACTTTCATAAGCCTGCTCTGTAGTCTGGGGAAAGGTCACTGTGTCGGGAGGCAGAGGAGGTAAGCTGTGACCATTACCTATTTGGAATCATGGATCCTGTTTGTGATCATAAAAAGATGAGTACTAAATAATTATCTCTACAGAACATAAATTATCGTCTTATCTTTAAGCTTATTGGCTGGATTTTTTTTATCTAGATAGTAATATAGAAAGTTAAAAAACACATCCCCCAACATTATGTTTAATATGTTATACTGCACTAAGTATCAGTCTGCAATCTTCATTCCTTCATTCTCTTTCAGTTTGCAACCTGATTTTTTTGTCTTGTGTGAGTGTCTCTCCCAGTAATGAAGTCTGGATGTGAACTCTGTGTGTATCCAGGATGCTCATATATCAGCACAGCTTCTATCCTGCACATATTTCTTCTTTATGTGCTTTCCTCCTTATCTATAGCCTTTTTTCTCTGCCCTCCATGAGACGGTAGAGGCTCTGCAATTTCTCCATTCTTGAGATTTGCATACAGCCTCCTCATTGCTGTTATCTCTTATACTTGACAAAAGGGAGGGAAAGAGCAGTGAAATCCAGGATCTATGATTGACTTGTATTTTTTTTCTGAAAAAGATGGTAGTTAAAGGATTACAGAGAAGTCCAATTCACCCCATTCTCAACATATTGTCTTCTTCTGACTGGTACATCCAGGGGATCCACACATGATCTGATTCTGTGAGGTGGCACTGCATCCTGGACCTTGCTAATCATCATTTTACCTTGTTTTGTTTGAAAGATCTCCATGTGTCTTTGCTGTGACATGTTCGGTTCCTTACTGTTAGAGAAACGCTGCAGGTAACATTCTTTCCTAAGAATATGTGCAGAGTGCAACCATGAGGATAAGGATCTGACTAATTCAATACAAATTGGCTGGTATACAGAAGAATGTCATTTCACTAAAGAGTAAATATTTAAATGTCTTAAACCTGGCTCAGAAGAAAAAGCTGCTATCAGAAGATTAAAGCGTGTTCCTTAACCCCTGTGCTGTCAGTGGGATGAGAAATGTATTGATTATTGGATCTATGCCTCCTGGCATCGCAAGTGTTAAGGTGAAGGCAGGACACCAGCACATTGGGCATCGGGCAAAATATTTATATTGGATACAACGAAGACAAAATTATCCTAAAGTTTAGAAAAAAAAACAATATTTAAATTAATTGAAATTAGTTTAAAAATTCTTCTCCTTCTCACGATGAGCTTTTGGTGAGTTTTCGATGTTGCAGATCGTCTGCACCATTTCTGCACCCGTTAAGTAAATAGCTTACTTGCATTTTTTCGAAAATACCAAGCATAAAAAGCTCACCAAAAACTAATCGTGGGAAGGTTATAATAATAATAATAATAATAATAATAATAGTAATAAATGTAGCCTTAAATAAAAAATATATATTACAATTTACAATTCAATATTAGACAAAAATTAACCAGCATTTAAATGATGGGGTTCTACATTTCTTTAACCTGTAGCTCTCCAGCTGCTGCAGAAATCCCAGTTTATGCAACTACTACAGGTAGTAGATCATCAACACAGCACTGAATTAAAAAAAGCTGTCATGTGTTTGTACATGAGGAATAACCCTGTGTCTGATCATTATATGACTTATATCCCGCATTTTACGAGCTTCTGCATACTTTATCTCTAATATTCAGTTGTCTCTGAGCTAGTGGATGGGGACTATGATGCTTCTCATAAACGCACTCACAAACGATAATGATTCTTTTTTCCCTGTCTCTATGTAGCACACCATCATTCAGGTCATTATACTATAATACTGAGCAGTCTAGCTGTGAATCCAGCTATACTAGTAATCTGCAACATCATCTTTTACTAGAAATCTGCAGCACCATCTTTTTCTGTAAGTGTTTCCCTCTGCTCAGCACTGAAGTTGAAAAAAACCTGTCATTTGTTTGTACATGAGGAATAACCCTGTGTCTGATCATTATATGAATTATGTCCTGCATTTTACGAGCTTCTGCAGACTTTATCTCTAATATTCAGCTATCTCTGAGCTAGTGGATGGAGACTATGATGCTTCTCATAAATGCACTCACAAACGAGGGATTCTTCGTTTCTTGTCTCTATGTAGCACAGCATCATGCAGGTCATTATAATATAATACTGAGTAGTCTAGCTGTGAATCCAGCTATACTATTAATCTGCAGCACCATCTTTTTCTGTAAGTGTTTCACTCTGCTCCTTCCTACTCTTTTCTATAGACTTTGTAAACTGATCCCTCAGTAAACTAGCAGCTCGTCTTATGTGGAAGAAAGCAGATTTCTCATGATTTTTCAGTTTGAATAATGAATTAGTTCAATAGGTAGAAGAAGGAGAAGAAGTGGCTCATGAGGAGAGAAAGAAGGATGTTTCTCTGAAAAGAGAGAGAACATTTCTTATATTTTCTTATATTGACTTATGCAAAGTTTGACGGAAGTATGGTGACCAATTAATGTTTGAGGAGTTACACTCACCATAACTGATAATGGAGGATGGTAATTTTACAGATCTTAGATCCAGGTTAAATTAAGAATAGAGGTACGTTATGTCATAGTTGGAGTTTGGTGAGACATCTTCTGCCCCTGCTCTTAACCCCTTAGAACATAATTGGTATAGTATAGTGTTCTTCCAATAATTATAATAATAGTGACTATTGGAAGAAGAACATACAGGAGATTATGGAAGTCATAAATGACCATCCACGATTAGATTTCATAGCAAACTCCACTATATCACACGCTTCTCTTCATTGTTCTTGTTTAACTCTTGCACTGTTGATACCTGGTAACTTCAGAGATTTCAGTTCACGTCGACATGTTGTTCTGCAGTCATTTTATGTGTTGATTTCCTCTGGTTTCTCATAATCTTCTCCTGGTTATCTCCTGGTTATCTGCAACAGCTATGGAAGTTATCTTTTTCTGCCATTGGCTAGAGATTCTGTGTTACTAGATTTGGTGTAAATCAATTTGCAGGAACCGGTCCATTGGCCACGTCAGTAATATGTGGCCATTTTATGGGAGTTCTGAGAACCTCCTCCTACCTCCTAACCTATTATTAAGCCGCCGTTGCGAAATGTCATCAATACATCGTGACGCACATGGGATATCGTACCAGGCCAGATATCAAAAGAAGAGCCAGGTAATAGGCAAATCCCAGGGCCTCCGTTCAGTGGGCACAGTTTATCGATGGATCGAATAATTATAATTGATTCGCATCAACTCTATGTTACATCACATTTCCACGAAACGATCTCTACCAATTTTAGCTGAAACATAAAGGTCTGGAGATTCAGTAAGCCTGTGTGTAGGTCGGCCTCCACTATCACAATACTCTATGTTGAATGACCTCATACAACACTACTGCCCACTACTGAATATCACTTGACTATCTGGGAAGGAGATAATGTCCTCATTCTCTTCCAACAATGCTCTGGTAAAATGAAAGTTGAGCTTTGATATGAGCAAATAACCATAGTTTGGATAAATGACGCTCAATAAGCGTTATATCCTACAAACCACAAATGGAACGTGGGGTCTGCTTTTATAGCTGCTCTGTACTGCTCAGAATTCTCGCTTACTATGGCCCAAAACATGTGTAAGATATTTTGTCAAGACTGATCTAGTGAACCACTGAGCCACCATTAGATGACCAGTTGGGGAAAAAAAAAACAAGTCCACCTACCCTTTCCACCACTTAGGAATTAGTATTTTCCCGTTAATAGGGGCTTCTTCACACTTTCCCACTTCTTTTTGCAATGGAATACAATTACAATGACAAGGCATCCATTTCATGGGGGAATAAACTGAATTTAAAAAATTTGGTTATGCATAATAGTTCTCCTCAAGAAGAAAAAAGACGTCTCTACCTACGTCTAACTCTTGAATTTACCTCACAATGACTAAAGGTATTGGCCAGTGCCCCTCAGAGAAAGAGACACCCATCTGATCTGGCTTATAGCCTTAGTCATGTTGCATGGCTTGGTAAAGGCTGAGCATTGATCTATAGGCTAACAAGCTTTTTGGTAAGAGTTAATTTGCATACTTTTTTTCCCAGCTATGGTGATCTCCACTAGAGAAAACATTACCCAATTAGATAAAGAAATGTTAAAACTAATTCATAAGAATCAATGGAGAGGAGTGATCGTGAGATCCATAGAAGCTGCGACTGGATAAGAAGAGAGTGAGAGGTCTTCCACCCCTATGACTGGTGAGAGACCATTTGAGAAATGCACAAGTGAGGTCAGAATTATTAGGGCATGAGTAATGCGCATAGATCTGTCCACATGGTGCTGGAAAGGATGCTGTTGTGAACTCTATTTTTGGGCTCCCTCTAGTGGTCACAAGCGGTACTGTGTAGTGTTGTCTTTCTGCAGGTTGGCAGCATCAGCTGGTTCGTTATCCTTGGCTGGTTTCCTATTTAGCTCACCTGGATACTCAGTTCCTTGCCTGCTATCAATGTATTCAGTGCTCTTCAGATTCCTTGTGACTACCTTGCTCCCAGTCTCTCCAAGACAAGCTAAGTTTTTATTTGTTCATTTTTTGACTATCAGCATTCATCATGTTTCTTGTCCAGCTTGCTAAAATGTGATTTCTTCGCTTGCTGGTTGCTCTAGGGGACTGAGTTTCTCCCCCCACACCGTTAGTTGGTGCGGGGGTTCTGGAAATCTCAGTGTGGATATTTTGTAAGGGTTTTTTACTGACCGCACAGACCCCTTTTCTATTTTCTGCTATCTAGTATTAGTGGGCCTCATTTGCTGAATCTGCTTTCACCCCTGTGTATGTGCCTTCCTGTTACCTCACCGTTATTATTTGTTGGGGGCTTCTATATCTTTGGGGATTATTTCTCTGGAGGCAAGTGAGGTCTTTCTCTCTCTCTAGGGGTAGTTAGTTCCTTAGGCTGGCTCGAGATGTCTAGGATTTTAGGCACGTTCACCGGCTACTTCTAGTGTGTTTGTATAGGTTCAGATTTGCGGTCAGTCCAGTTTGCCACCTCCCTAGAGCTTGTCCTATGTTTGTTACTTAGCTGGAGTAATTTGTGATCCTCAACCACTAAGGATCATAACAGGATGCTGATGAATCCTCCATGGTACACATCTGGCTCGGTGACAGCAGTAGGGTGAAATAATAGAGAAGACGGCAGGTGCACATCGACAGTATGACCTTCCCTTTCTACATCCTGTCCGTGGGTCATTGAGGTTGACAGTGACACAACTCCCTTCATACTGTGGCGAGTGTGGGTAGATGAGTCATATACTGTACTTACCATTCATTTTTTTTACACACCTGGAAATGTTTTCTTCAAGATGTCCAGTAAATGACTAAAAATAAGGAGACCTATGTGACAAATTCCTGTTGCATGTGAACAAACTAACTTCACAAGACTTTATGGTGAACTTCGTTTCATACAAAATGTTCAGGATTACTAGAGATGAGCAAATCTATTGATCTATTAGATTCACCAGCTTTTCTGAATTTTCCCCCAAAATTCAATTTAGGTTAATTTGCAAGTGCACCAAATTCCCTGAAAAGATCTGTGTAACACCCTGAGATTCTTTAGGAGTGTGTCCAATCCATTTTAAGCCCTTTAAAGAAAACACAACCTTAGAAATGTCAAAGTGGCTATTGGTAAATGGATGGTTACCGTTCTTCATTGTCGTGCTGTTAGACACTATCCGTACAGTTTTTTCGGTAATCTCGGTCTATTCCCCCTATATGAAATGTTAACCTTTTAGCTGTGACTTTCTTGCATTGTCTATATTTTCCCAAAAATGCTGCATTCCATACCTCAGCTTTTATACAGGCTTTAAGTGTATCCTGATTAAGTGTACTGTGACAGCTACAAGATATTATGGGTAAGCCTCCATGGCCTCACCCAAGGATATGAGTTGTTTTTTTGGCTGATGCAATCTTCTGCATTGTGTAACATAGAGGTTGGCATTTTTGGCAATTTATGCAACGTGAATTGCAAATTGTTTGAATTGTTCACTGGTGTCAGTGAATTATCAAAATAATTTACACAAATTTGGTTCATATCAAATCAATTCACTCATCTCTACTAATGATAAAATGTTGTTCTCTGGGATTATCCTTGAGAAAGTGGAGGTGACAGACAAAGTCCAGGAAAATCATTGCTCTCGTGATCACTACATATACACAGTTCTGAGTCCTTTACAAACATCAACCTCATGTGTTCCCATTTTATAAGCTGCACATTTAGAAAGTGCAGAAAATGTAGGTCTTGTCATCAACATGTCCAAAAGTCTGGCTAAATTAATTTTTTTATGTATTTTTATAGCGACCTGACTCCGCTGCTCAGGACTGGCGCTCGTAACGGCCAGTGACGACTTTACTGGAATCCACTCAGCCTTGTGTGAAGTGAGTGTATGGAGTGGGCTCAGGAGCCCAACCTGCCCCATACAGCTTATGTGCCGGCTGTTCTACACAGTCAGCGCTCCCGTCTATCTTCTTTAATTAAAGGTAGATTTGTTCAAAGTAATTTAACCCCTTAGATCCACCGGCCAGCACCCAAGTCTATTATTTAAAAAAATAAATAAAAAATGTGAAAAAATGCAAATCACTCTACTTTTTCTAGAATTTTGTTAAAATCTTAAAAAAGACATATTTGGCACCGCTGCATATATAATTATCTTAGCTAATAAAATGTATCATATATATCTTACACAGAGAATACCAAAATAAATATTTAAAAAATGGCAGAATTGCTATTTTTTTGGTCTTTTCCCCTACCCCAAAAATGGAAAGGAAAAATAAATTAAAAAGTCATGTAGATCTCAAAATTGTGTCAATAAAAATACAGCTTGCATAAAAATACAGCTTGTACAATAAAAAAAGCCTTTATTCAGCTTTATAGACGACAAAATAAAAAAATAGAGAACTTTGACGGTAAAAAGGAAAACTAAATAGTAAGAAGGACCCACTGGAGTACTGTCAACCAAACCTGGAGCCTGCACTGCTGCCACCTGCACGTGCCACTCCAGGTCACTTGTGAGGTTTACGAACTGTTTTATTACTATTTGAAGGATGCAGAAAGCTCCCTGTAGTGGTGCTGCAGGGAGCAGAATTTATTTCACATCTATGTGCACAATATTTGGAGCTTTGTATCATAAAAACAGAGCATTGACATCTATAAATCAATCAGAGCAGAATTTCTAAACCATTTAAGGGGTAATGTTTCTTCTTGTGGAGTGTTACACACCTGCTCTGGCATGCCAATGTAAGGGGTTATTGCCCCTCGTCAGTGCAAAGTATGAAAACTGATTTGACTAGGTGAGAGGCTCTAGACTGAGGTCTAAGGCGAAACATTTTTATCCTAAGTCACATTTCTAGACCTGTTAAAGGGTCGATAGGGACTTGTAGGATCGCTACTTCCAAAAGGTGGCTCTATAGAGTTTAAGTACTCTTCCTCTTTGAAGAGGTTAATTGGTATATTAAACCATTAAGACATTCACGATTAATACTTCAAGGGTTAGGGTTAGTGCATCCAGGGTTAGGGGTAGGGTTAAGCTTAGTGCTTCCAGGGTTAGGGTTAGCGCTAGGAGGGTTAGGGTTAAGGTTAGAGCTTCCAGGGTTAGGGGTAGTGCTTCTGGGGTTAGGGTTAAGCTTAGTGCTTCCAGGGTTAGGATTAGTGCTTCCAGGGTTAGGGTTAGTGCTTTCAGGGTTAGGGTTTGCTTTAGTGCTTCCAGGGTTAGGGTTAGGGTTAAGCTTAGTGCTTCCAGGGTTATTCCAGGGTTAGGGTTGGGGTTAAGTTTAGTGCTTCCAGGGTTAGGGTTAGTGTTAGTGCTACTGGGGTTAGGGTTAAGCTTAGTGCTTCCAGAGTTAGGGTTAGGATTAGTGCTCCCCTGGGGTTAGGGTTAAGGTTAGTGTTTCCAGGGTTAGGGCTTGGGGTAGTGCTTCCGCGTTAGGGTTAAGGTTAGTGTTTCCAGGGTTAGGGGTAGTGCTTCCAGACTTTCATCTATTGCACTTGGCAATATAAAAAAGAATAGCTGGGTGCCCACTATCTACGCCCACCTCTATCATATGGGTATATGTGTATATCTTCATTAAAAGTTTAATGCATTCTATTCTCTAGGCTTAGTACTGATGTAGAGCTGCGCTCAGATATTCAGCCTCTTGGAGATATAAAGTATCAACACAAAAACAAATTAGATCAAATAAATCAGGAGATTCTTCATTTACTTGATGACAAAAAATGTAGCTTCAGCTGCTTAAAAAGAGTATAAGCTGCCAGAGCAGATAACTGGTACTGCAAAAATTCCAGGAAGCCCTGACCACGGTAGAACATAGATACTATTCACAATGTCTGTAACTCGAGAACCACACTCAAGAGCTGGGATTAGAGGAAGTATTTTGGCTCTACCTGCCCGTTAAAAAAAAAATCATGCAGGGATAACTCTTCCATGTATCATTATGTGTCATTCATGAAACTAAATGCCATGAAACTAGGCACAATTTAGAAAATTATTTATTATATTGCACAAGCTCTTCATTCCTGGACAAGCCTTAAAGAGAACATTGCACTTGGCATAAATATGTATATTTTTCTACCTGATGTAAATGCCGCTGTTCTCCTGAATCTGGTGATGTTTTTCTTTTGTTCCTGCGCCTCTCCGTTCCTGAGATATGGTCCTCCTCATTTCTGTATATGAATCTAGTCTTTTTATCCAAGTGGGCGTGGTCCCCAAGAAAACTCCCATAATGAAGAATTGAGATAACACCCAATTGCCAAAAAAGAGTAGATTTATATATATAGAAGCGACGGCCATATCTCAGGAACAGAGACGAGCAGGAACAAAAGAAGAACATCGCCAGATTCAGGGGAACAGTGGCATTTACACCAGGTAAAAAAAATAATGCATATTTAGGACAAATGACAGGCACTTTTTAAAGAATGTGCTTGCTGTCAGTGAATGGAATATATATTTATATATTCTGTATATATATATATATATATATATATATATATATATATATATATATATATATATCAAGTGGATATCAAGTGGCTGAGAGTTTATGATGTGTTCAGTCTTAGCAATTGAAAGGAGAAACTCATTATCAAAATTGCAGCACCAAGAAGGAAAAGTTGTGGATAAACATGTTACTGATTTGCAAATGCTGAAAAAATGGAAACCAAATTTTCAAAACATCTCAATTTATTCAGTCTGGAGTACGAGTGCCACACACAGAAATCCCGGCACTTATAGCCTTGGCTGATATCAGTGAGGTTGGTTATTAATGGTCTTCTGTGGAATATCTGTTATCGATATCTATAACCCTGTATGCAACCCCTTTCCTCATGTACAGCACTGTTGTGAACTCCGTTTTCAGGCTCCCTCTTGTGGTCACAGATGGTATTGTGTGACTTTGGTTTTTTTGGCTCCCCCTGGTGGTTTGGTTTATTATCCTGCGGGTCTGGCTGGATCAGCTGCCTCGTTATTCACCAGGGGGGTTCCTATTTAGCTCTGCTTCACTTCCACTTGTTGCCGGCTGTCAATGTATTCAGTGTTATTCTGATTACTCCTGATTATCTCGTTTTCTGCCTCTTCAGGATAAGCTAAGTTCTGTTTGAATATTTTTTGCTCATCTGCCTGCAATATGATTTCTGTGTATGATGAGTCTAGTCCAGCTTGCTAATATGTGATTTCTTGTTGCTGGTAAGCTCTGGGGTACGGAGTTGCTTCCCCCGCACCGTTAGTTGGTGCGGGGGCTCGAGCAATCTCTGCGTGGATATTTTGAATAGGGTTTTTTTATTGACCGCACAGTTTCCTTCCTATTTTCTGCTATCTAGTATTAGCGGGCCTCATTTGCTAAATCTGATTTCATCTCTGTGTTTGTACTTTCCCCTTAACTCACCGTTAATATTTGTGGGGGGCTATTCTATATCTTTGGGGTCATTCCACTGAGGCAAGAGAGGACTTTCTTTCCCTCCAGGAATAGTCAGTTTCTCAGGCCGTGAAGAGACGTCTAGGATTTTCAGGTAACGTTCCACGGCTACTTATAGTTGTTTGCGGATAGGATTAGGTTGCGGTCAATCTAGTTACCACCTCCCCAGAGCTAGTCGTCTGTTCAGTTACTTAGCTAGTCAGTCCTGCGATCCTTGCCACTAGGATCATAACACAGCACCATGGAATTAATGGTACTATATAAATAAATAATAATAATAATATTTAGCCATGTTGAATGTACTTGGGCAAATCATCAAGATCCGCTGCTGGCAGCTCCTGTGCCATTTCCAATGAGATGGGAGACAAGTCCGGAGACGTTGGAGGCCATGATAACATGTTTAGGCCCCGCAGGCTGCTCAAAGTAGCATGAGCAGAGTGAATCTTGGCATTGCCGTGCCAATGGCTATACCACTGGCTCCCTGACCAACACAGAACTGCTAGTCTACCTGGAATGAAGACTAGAGGGGGTCCGGCTACTATACATTATCCCAACCCACACCATAAACCCAGGAGAAGGACCAGGATCACGTTCTCTTGTGAAGGCTTCTTCAAGGCGTTGCTCATGTGGTCTAGTCAGATTGGAAGAACGAAGTGTAGTGATCCATGTTGGGTTCAGACACCGGACAAGAAAACTTTTTGCTCAACTCTACTCTGTACAGAAGCTGCATACAAAAAGTGATAGGGAGTTTCTACTAAAGTTGTTTTATTCTAGATGCATTGGAGCAAAATGAAAAGGAAAGTTTTTTTTTACTTTTTAAGTTGATTAGAAAACAACATAAACAGCAATTCTTTAGTATAAACGTCTGCAATGTTTGTCTGGAATTATGTTTCCTGTGCTCGCAAAGGGAATGATTCCGATATTATATAGACTTTATAGGAAAGTTGTGTTTGATTCCCTATTATATAGGTGTCTGTCCGGGGACCCTCCGCCAGAAACACAACTCTTTCCATAGAGTTATTAACAGTCATTGCCCAGAATGTAGGAATCCCAAAAAACTAGAACTGACCCGATCTTCTGCCCCAGTCAGAGACATAACTCTCCTTATGTGATATGTGGTCATATAAATCTTTTCAAGTGAATGGAGTTTGTTTTCCTTTGCAGCATCAGATCAGACATGATCCCACAGCGGATTTTGCTACTCGGTGTAATTTAATTTAATAACAGGTTTACTTCTGTCACCAATATAATCCCGGATTGAAACAGCTGGCTGAATCCCTGCAAAAGGAAACACCGCGGAGAGAAAACTTTCCCCAGAATAAGTTTTACAGTACTAGTCATTTACATAGGACTGTTTGATCATCCCTGCAAAAGAAATTTGACCCTATGGGTATGTTTACATGGATTTTTTTTTAATGTGGCTAAAAAAATCCACTTCTAAAAACCTCTTTAAAAAAAAACACAAAAACACACGGATTTGATTTTTAGTGTGGTTTGTAAGGTCAAGTGTTTTTAGACACTGTTTTTGGTGTGTTTTTTGCCTCTTTTTAAGCGTTGTTTTTAACGGGTTATTAATTATAAGGGTGTTTTGACATCCTAAGTCTTTTTGTTGAGTTCTTGGAAGGGAGGCTGAGCAGAACCTCCAAGTTTTTGAGAAGTTTTGAGTTTTTGAGGAAGATTTAGAGACTTCCTGCTCAGTTTTGCTCAAAAAAACTCCTAGAAAAACCCTCAATGTGAACATACCTTAATTTAGGGTGTAACAATGGGATTGGCACCTAGTAAAGATCTAACCAGAAAATGCTTCAAAAACAATAAAAACCATATAAAAAGGAAGCACATTTACCATTATTTACAAGTGAAAAAGTACCAAAGAATTAATATTAGAGAGAATAGAGAAGAGCGAACCTAAGCTTAAAAGTTTGGGGTTCCTACCAGATAGTTAGTGTCCGGTGCTAAACACTGAACATGGACTTTTTACATAAGGGAGAGAGAATTTTCCAGCTCAAAGGTTCAAGTCCCCATTGTTTTCAATGTGGTTTGAGTTCTGGTTCAAGTTTGGGTACAGTTCTGGTACCTGAACCGAACTTTGGAATAAAGTTTGGGTAGGTTACCAGAACCCGAAGTTCCAAGGATCCGCTCATGCCTAGATATGGTGCTTTTCTTGGTGCCATAGTTGCAGAGTGGAACAGCCCAGCTCTGTCAACTGCATATTGGCCACAACGAAGTACTACAGATCCATCCATATTCATTAAAAGATATGTCGTACCTGACCGCACTATGTAGTTGACGGGGACTATGTTGTCCGCCGCGAAACTAAGCACATCCAGCCTTAGCCAGCATCGGAAACAGCTGATCGGCGCCTCCTTCCAAACTTCTATTGATGACCTATCCTAAGGGAAGAGTCAGACGGCCATGTAACTCGGACGAGGATCGCAACGCAATGCTCGGACTGTCTGTTGGTTTTCCCGACCTCTGTGTGACAGCATGTATTTCTATGCAGCTATCACACTCGGGTCGGGAGAGCCGACAGTCAATCCGAACATTGATTTGCAATCTTCGTCTGAGTTATAAGGCCATCTGACTCTTGTCTAAGGATAGGTAATCGATATTAAAGTATCATACAACCCCTTTAAGTCCTGACTAGTGTTGAGCGATACTTTCCGATATCGGAAAGTATCGGTATCGGAAAGTATCGGCCGATACCGTCAAAATATCGGATCCAATCCGATACCGATACCCGATCCCAATGCAAGTCAATGGGACGAAAATATCGGAATTAAAATAAACCCTTTATAAACTTGTAGGTTCATTCTACATGAAGGAAAACAACTAAGAATAATGTAGGATGTATTGGGGGACGTGGCGGAGATATTAAAGGGACAGAGGTTTAGCCCAATGTAATAGAATAGCAGGATTTTTAATTTTTTTTTATGAAGTTCGGCGTTAGAAAGAATTTGACTATGTTATTTTTTTTTTTTTTTATGTCAGATATTGATGTTTCACTACTTCCACGCCCTTCACCTTCTTTTTTACTTCTCCCACGCTTTCTTCTTAATTATCCTCATCATCAGCTTCTTTGACATCAAC
This sequence comes from Ranitomeya variabilis, assembly GCF_051348905.1. Classification (NCBI taxonomy): domain Eukaryota; kingdom Metazoa; phylum Chordata; class Amphibia; order Anura; family Dendrobatidae; genus Ranitomeya; species Ranitomeya variabilis. The sequence goes on from NC_135235.1 coordinate 292,137,697, forward strand.
TTCTTCACCTTATTCATCTTCTTCTTCATCTTCTACCTATTATTTTTTGGGTTACATTGTTCATATTCTTTTTATTTTACTATTATCTTCATCATATTCAACTTCTTCATCATATTCTTATTTGTGACAGGCATTCCCGTAGTTGTTATCTATAAAAGTTTGAAGATTACACCTTCCGTTCTGCCTGTCACAAACCAGTTACATTTGTCCGCGTTCAGTTTGGCCTGCAGCATCAGGCTTTATCCAGGGGCACCACGAGGAGGAACGGACTCACCCCCATACACTGCTTAGTCTTCTTCTGCTTATAATTTACATAATATTTTTTTGCTCTGATATTTTGTGTTATGCTTAATGTCCTTCTGCTCTTTGTTCTGCAGCCTCTTGTTCTTCTGCTTCTCGGTCTTCCAGGTCGTCGTCGTCTCCAGGGTCGTCGTCTCCGGGGTCGTCGTCATCGGGGTGGTCTCCGGGGTCGTCGTCATCGGGGTGGTCTTCAGGGTCATCGTCTCCAGGGTCGTCGTCATCACGGTGGTTGTCGTCTCTGGTGTCGTCGTCATCTTAGGGGTGTTCTTCCGGGTCATCGTGTTTAGTCTCTTGAACTTGGAAATGTAGCAGAAGGTACAAGAAGGCTGAGAAAATGCCGAGAACCAGCTGATGGAACTGGAACTCGGATGGCTACCCGAAGGTCCAAGAGCCAATGGAACTACCGAGGACCAGCTGACGTTACTGGAACCCGGTTACTAAGCAGGAGGTACCCGTGCCTGAAAGCACTACCAAGGACCACCTGACGTTGGTGGAACTCGGATACCCAGAGGGAGGCACCTAAGCCAAAGGCTCTGCCCGGAACCAGCTGACGGTACTGGAACCAGGATGGGGAGCAGAAGGTACAAGAGCAAAAGACACTGCCGAGAACCAGCTGACGGTGCTGGAACCCGGATGGGTAGCCGAAGGTCCAAGAGCCAATGGAACTACCGAGGACCAGCTGACGTTACTGGAACCCGGTTACTAAGCAGGAGGTACCCGTGCCTGAAAGCACTACCAAGGACCACCTGACGTTGGTGGAACTCGGATACCCAGAGGGAGGCACCTAAGCCAAAGGCTCTGCCCGGAACCAGCTGACGGTACTGGAACCAGGATGTGGAGCAGAAGGTACAAGAGCAAGTGTCTGCGTGGCTTTTGCAGGACACGTTGCCGGCTGCACAGCAGGGGAACAGCTGGCGGTGCTGGACCCCACTGACACATTGGCGAGGTGTTTGGCTCTGTGCAGCCAGCACTTCCGGACAGCAACTAGCGTTGTTGGAGCCCGGGCTCTGCAGGTGGAGCAGAGTGTAGGCCGAAGCCTAATTGAACCGATTTCAAAAGTCACCTTTAACCCCCCCTCAGGGGTTACAAAGTAGAAGAGCCACAGCTTATGCAGCAGCAGTGCTGCGCAAGTCAAAGGTTGCTCTTGTAATTTTTCTCCTTGCACACGCTGAATGGAACACGTATAACATTTAGCCCTTTAGACAGTCAAACTGTGTAATGGAGGCGAGAGTTCCCTTTGTAATGAGACGCAGCACAGGTGTCAAGAATCCCACCTTGGTGCTGGGTGCAGCCTCCCGAGCGTTGTTATTTGCTGTACAGGAGTCTGCGCTGTCGTGTTATCCCCTGGCCTAGCGCCGTTAGCGCTGCCCATCTTCTGGCATCATGTAATGTCGGCCGGTGCGGTTCGCGATGCCCATGAATCCCAGCCCCGCAGTGTCTTAACATTGTTAAAACACTGCGGGGCTGGGATTCAGGGCCTGGCGCAGCACATATGTTCGCCTCTCACACTCGGGTCCTTACACCCGCTTCAGACTGTGCGGCGTCATCTGATCCCTTATCGCATGCCACGGCCATGAAGCCGCACAGTCCGAAGAAGGCGGAAGGAGAGGAGGGACAGGCGAACTGATGCACTGATCCTGCCCATCAATCACACCCTCGCAGTCCCAATAAATAAGACACCGAGGGGCGTTGTGTGGGTCAGGGCGGCCGCAGAGGCGCAGGCAGCCAAACAATGATGCCAGAAGACGGGCAGCGCTACCAAGGGGGTTGCAGCGTGTCATTACAAAGGAAAGTCACACCACCGGGACGGTTAAATGGTCACACAGAGGACACATTGCAGACGTGTTTTCAGTTCCACATGTGCGAGGAGAATACGTTTCTGAGCCACCTTGCACACATGCAGCATTACCGCTGTACAAGGTGGCTGGATAACGTAAAAACGCCTGGGGGAGGGGGGACAGGTTCCCTTCAATTTCAGTTCTTGTGTCTGCGTGGCTTTTGCAGGACACGTTGCCGGCTGCACAGCAGGGGAACAGCTGGCGGTGCTGGACCCCACTGACACATTGGCTGGTGTTTTTCTCTGTGCAGCTAGCACATCTGGGCAAAAACTGGCGGTGTGTTAGAGCCCAGGGACAGCAGGAGGAGGAGCAGGAGGAGGAGGAGCAGGGGGAGGGGAGTGTAGGCCGAAGCCTGCACAGGCGGCAGCTTTGGGTGTGTTGTGTCTGCGTGGCTTTTGCAGGACACGTTGCCGGCTACACAGCAGGGGAACAGCTGGCGGTGCTGGACCCCACTGACACATTGGCGAGGTGTTTGGCTCTGTGCAGCCAGCACTTCCGGACAGCAACTAGCGTTGTTGGAGCCCGGGCTCTGCAGGTGGAGCAGAGTGTAGGCCGAAGCCTAATTGAACCGATTTCAAAAGTCACCTTTAACCCCCCCTCAGGGGTTACAAAGTAGAAGAGCCACAGCTTATGCAGCAGCAGTGCTGCGCAAGTCAAAGGTTGCTCTTGTAATTTTTCTCCTTGCACACGCTGAATGGAACACGTATAACATTTAGCCCTTTAGACAGTCAAACTGTGTAATGGAGGCGAGAGTTCCCTTTGTAATGAGACGCAGCACAGGTGTCAAGAATCCCACCTTGGTGCTGGGTGCAGCCTCCCGAGCGTTGTTATTTGCTGTACAGGAGTCTGCGCTGTCGTGTTATCCCCTGGCCTAGCGCCGTTAGCGCTGCCCATCTTCTGGCATCATGTAATGTCGGCCGGTGCGGTTCGCGATGCCCATGAATCCCAGCCCCGCAGTGTCTTAACATTGTTAAAACACTGCGGGGCTGGGATTCAGGGCCTGGCGCAGCACATATGTTCGCCTCTCACACTCGGGTCCTTACACCCGCTTCAGACTGTGCGGCGTCATCTGATCCCTTATCGCATGCCACGGCCATGAAGCCGCACAGTCCGAAGAAGGCGGAAGGAGAGGAGGGACAGGCGAACTGATGCACTGATCCTGCCCATCAATCACACCCTCGCAGTCCCAATAAATAAGACACCGAGGGGCGTTGTGTGGGTCAGGGCGGCCGCAGAGGCGCAGGCAGCCAAACAATGATGCCAGAAGACGGGCAGCGCTACCAAGGGGGTTGCAGCGTGTCATTACAAAGGAAAGTCACACCACCGGGACGGTTAAATGGTCACACAGAGGACACATTGCAGACGTGTTTTCAGTTCCACATGTGCGAGGAGAATACGTTTCTGAGCCACCTTGCACACATGCAGCATTACCGCTGTACAAGGTGGCTGGATAACGTAAAAACGCCTGGGGGAGGGGGGACAGGTTCCCTTCAATTTCAGTTCTTGTGTCTGCGTGGCTTTTGCAGGACACGTTGCCGGCTGCACAGCAGGGGAACAGCTGGCGGTGCTGGACCCCACTGACACATTGGCTGGTGTTTTTCTCTGTGCAGCTAGCACATCTGGGCAAAAACTGGCGGTGTGTTAGAGCCCAGGGACAGCAGGAGGAGGAGCAGGAGGAGGAGGAGCAGGGGGAGGGGAGTGTAGGCCGAAGCCTGCACAGGCGGCAGCTTTGGGTGTGTTGTGTCTGCGTGGCTTTTGCAGGACACGTTGCCGGCTACACAGCAGGGGAACAGCTGGCGGTGCTGGACCCCACTGACACATTGGCGAGGTGTTTGGCTCTGTGCAGCCAGCACTTCCGGACAGCAACTAGCGTTGTTGGAGCCCGGGCTCTGCAGGTGGAGCAGAGTGTAGGCCGAAGCCTAATTGAACCGATTTCAAAAGTCACCTTTAACCCCCCCTCAGGGGTTACAAAGTAGAAGAGCCACAGCTTATGCAGCAGCAGTGCTGCGCAAGTCAAAGGTTGCTCTTGTAATTTTTCTCCTTGCACACGCTGAATGGAACACGTATAACATTTAGCCCTTTAGACAGTCAAACTGTGTAATGGAGGCGAGAGTTCCCTTTGTAATGAGACGCAGCACAGGTGTCAAGAATCCCACCTTGGTGCTGGGTGCAGCCTCCCGAGCGTTGTTATTTGCTGTACAGGAGTCTGCGCTGTCGTGTTATCCCCTGGCCTAGCGCCGTTAGCGCTGCCCATCTTCTGGCATCATGTAATGTCGGCCGGTGCGGTTCGCGATGCCCATGAATCCCAGCCCCGCAGTGTCTTAACATTGTTAAAACACTGCGGGGCTGGGATTCAGGGCCTGGCGCAGCACATATGTTCGCCTCTCACACTCGGGTCCTTACACCCGCTTCAGACTGTGCGGCGTCATCTGATCCCTTATCGCATGCCACGGCCATGAAGCCGCACAGTCCGAAGAAGGCGGAAGGAGAGGAGGGACAGGCGAACTGATGCACTGATCCTGCCCATCAATCACACCCTCGCAGTCCCAATAAATAAGACACCGAGGGGCGTTGTGTGGGTCAGGGCGGCCGCAGAGGCGCAGGCAGCCAAACAATGATGCCAGAAGACGGGCAGCGCTACCAAGGGGGTTGCAGCGTGTCATTACAAAGGAAAGTCACACCACCGGGACGGTTAAATGGTCACACAGAGGACACATTGCAGACGTGTTTTCAGTTCCACATGTGCGAGGAGAATACGTTTCTGAGCCACCTTGCACACATGCAGCATTACCGCTGTACAAGGTGGCTGGATAACGTAAAAACGCCTGGGGGAGGGGGGACAGGTTCCCTTCAATTTCAGTTCTTGTGTCTGCGTGGCTTTTGCAGGACACGTTGCCGGCTGCACAGCAGGGGAACAGCTGGCGGTGCTGGACCCCACTGACACATTGGCTGGTGTTTTTCTCTGTGCAGCTAGCACATCTGGGCAAAAACTGGCGGTGTGTTAGAGCCCAGGGACAGCAGGAGGAGGAGCAGGAGGAGGAGGAGCAGGGGGAGGGGAGTGTAGGCCGAAGCCTGCACAGGCGGCAGCTTTGGGTGTGTTGTGTCTGCGTGGCTTTTGCAGGACACGTTGCCGGCTACACAGCAGGGGAACAGCTGGCGGTGCTGGACCCCACTGACACATTGGCGAGGTGTTTGGCTCTGTGCAGCCAGCACTTCCGGACAGCAACTAGCGTTGTTGGAGCCCGGGCTCTGCAGGTGGAGCAGAGTGTAGGCCGAAGCCTAATTGAACCGATTTCAAAAGTCACCTTTAACCCCCCCTCAGGGGTTACAAAGTAGAAGAGCCACAGCTTATGCAGCAGCAGTGCTGCGCAAGTCAAAGGTTGCTCTTGTAATTTTTCTCCTTGCACACGCTGAATGGAACACGTATAACATTTAGCCCTTTAGACAGTCAAACTGTGTAATGGAGGCGAGAGTTCCCTTTGTAATGAGACGCAGCACAGGTGTCAAGAATCCCACCTTGGTGCTGGGTGCAGCCTCCCGAGCGTTGTTATTTGCTGTACAGGAGTCTGCGCTGTCGTGTTATCCCCTGGCCTAGCGCCGTTAGCGCTGCCCATCTTCTGGCATCATGTAATGTCGGCCGGTGCGGTTCGCGATGCCCATGAATCCCAGCCCCGCAGTGTCTTAACATTGTTAAAACACTGCGGGGCTGGGATTCAGGGCCTGGCGCAGCACATATGTTCGCCTCTCACACTCGGGTCCTTACACCCGCTTCAGACTGTGCGGCGTCATCTGATCCCTTATCGCATGCCACGGCCATGAAGCCGCACAGTCCGAAGAAGGCGGAAGGAGAGGAGGGACAGGCGAACTGATGCACTGATCCTGCCCATCAATCACACCCTCGCAGTCCCAATAAATAAGACACCGAGGGGCGTTGTGTGGGTCAGGGCGGCCGCAGAGGCGCAGGCAGCCAAACAATGATGCCAGAAGACGGGCAGCGCTACCAAGGGGGTTGCAGCGTGTCATTACAAAGGAAAGTCACACCACCGGGACGGTTAAATGGTCACACAGAGGACACATTGCAGACGTGTTTTCAGTTCCACATGTGCGAGGAGAATACGTTTCTGAGCCACCTTGCACACATGCAGCATTACCGCTGTACAAGGTGGCTGGATAACGTAAAAACGCCTGGGGGAGGGGGGACAGGTTCCCTTCAATTTCAGTTCTTGTGTCTGCGTGGCTTTTGCAGGACACGTTGCCGGCTGCACAGCAGGGGAACAGCTGGCGGTGCTGGACCCCACTGACACATTGGCTGGTGTTTTTCTCTGTGCAGCTAGCACATCTGGGCAAAAACTGGCGGTGTGTTAGAGCCCAGGGACAGCAGGAGGAGGAGCAGGAGGAGGAGGAGCAGGGGGAGGGGAGTGTAGGCCGAAGCCTGCACAGGCGGCAGCTTTGGGTGTGTTGTGTCTGCGTGGCTTTTGCAGGACACGTTGCCGGCTACACAGCAGGGGAACAGCTGGCGGTGCTGGACCCCACTGACACATTGGCGAGGTGTTTGGCTCTGTGCAGCCAGCACTTCCGGACAGCAACTAGCGTTGTTGGAGCCCGGGCTCTGCAGGTGGAGCAGAGTGTAGGCCGAAGCCTAATTGAACCGATTTCAAAAGTCACCTTTAACCCCCCCTCAGGGGTTACAAAGTAGAAGAGCCACAGCTTATGCAGCAGCAGTGCTGCGCAAGTCAAAGGTTGCTCTTGTAATTTTTCTCCTTGCACACGCTGAATGGAACACGTATAACATTTAGCCCTTTAGACAGTCAAACTGTGTAATGGAGGCGAGAGTTCCCTTTGTAATGAGACGCAGCACAGGTGTCAAGAATCCCACCTTGGTGCTGGGTGCAGCCTCCCGAGCGTTGTTATTTGCTGTACAGGAGTCTGCGCTGTCGTGTTATCCCCTGGCCTAGCGCCGTTAGCGCTGCCCATCTTCTGGCATCATGTAATGTCGGCCGGTGCGGTTCGCGATGCCCATGAATCCCAGCCCCGCAGTGTCTTAACATTGTTAAAACACTGCGGGGCTGGGATTCAGGGCCTGGCGCAGCACATATGTTCGCCTCTCACACTCGGGTCCTTACACCCGCTTCAGACTGTGCGGCGTCATCTGATCCCTTATCGCATGCCACGGCCATGAAGCCGCACAGTCCGAAGAAGGCGGAAGGAGAGGAGGGACAGGCGAACTGATGCACTGATCCTGCCCATCAATCACACCCTCGCAGTCCCAATAAATAAGACACCGAGGGGCGTTGTGTGGGTCAGGGCGGCCGCAGAGGCGCAGGCAGCCAAACAATGATGCCAGAAGACGGGCAGCGCTACCAAGGGGGTTGCAGCGTGTCATTACAAAGGAAAGTCACACCACCGGGACGGTTAAATGGTCACACAGAGGACACATTGCAGACGTGTTTTCAGTTCCACATGTGCGAGGAGAATACGTTTCTGAGCCACCTTGCACACATGCAGCATTACCGCTGTACAAGGTGGCTGGATAACGTAAAAACGCCTGGGGGAGGGGGGACAGGTTCCCTTCAATTTCAGTTCTTGTGTCTGCGTGGCTTTTGCAGGACACGTTGCCGGCTGCACAGCAGGGGAACAGCTGGCGGTGCTGGACCCCACTGACACATTGGCTGGTGTTTTTCTCTGTGCAGCTAGCACATCTGGGCAAAAACTGGCGGTGTGTTAGAGCCCAGGGACAGCAGGAGGAGGAGCAGGAGGAGGAGGAGCAGGGGGAGGGGAGTGTAGGCCGAAGCCTGCACAGGCGGCAGCTTTGGGTGTGTTGTGTCTGCGTGGCTTTTGCAGGACACGTTGCCGGCTACACAGCAGGGGAACAGCTGGCGGTGCTGGACCCCACTGACACATTGGCGAGGTGTTTGGCTCTGTGCAGCCAGCACTTCCGGACAGCAACTAGCGTTGTTGGAGCCCGGGCTCTGCAGGTGGAGCAGAGTGTAGGCCGAAGCCTAATTGAACCGATTTCAAAAGTCACCTTTAACCCCCCCTCAGGGGTTACAAAGTAGAAGAGCCACAGCTTATGCAGCAGCAGTGCTGCGCAAGTCAAAGGTTGCTCTTGTAATTTTTCTCCTTGCACACGCTGAATGGAACACGTATAACATTTAGCCCTTTAGACAGTCAAACTGTGTAATGGAGGCGAGAGTTCCCTTTGTAATGAGACGCAGCACAGGTGTCAAGAATCCCACCTTGGTGCTGGGTGCAGCCTCCCGAGCGTTGTTATTTGCTGTACAGGAGTCTGCGCTGTCGTGTTATCCCCTGGCCTAGCGCCGTTAGCGCTGCCCATCTTCTGGCATCATGTAATGTCGGCCGGTGCGGTTCGCGATGCCCATGAATCCCAGCCCCGCAGTGTCTTAACATTGTTAAAACACTGCGGGGCTGGGATTCAGGGCCTGGCGCAGCACATATGTTCGCCTCTCACACTCGGGTCCTTACACCCGCTTCAGACTGTGCGGCGTCATCTGATCCCTTATCGCATGCCACGGCCATGAAGCCGCACAGTCCGAAGAAGGCGGAAGGAGAGGAGGGACAGGCGAACTGATGCACTGATCCTGCCCATCAATCACACCCTCGCAGTCCCAATAAATAAGACACCGAGGGGCGTTGTGTGGGTCAGGGCGGCCGCAGAGGCGCAGGCAGCCAAACAATGATGCCAGAAGACGGGCAGCGCTACCAAGGGGGTTGCAGCGTGTCATTACAAAGGAAAGTCACACCACCGGGACGGTTAAATGGTCACACAGAGGACACATTGCAGACGTGTTTTCAGTTCCACATGTGCGAGGAGAATACGTTTCTGAGCCACCTTGCACACATGCAGCATTACCGCTGTACAAGGTGGCTGGATAACGTAAAAACGCCTGGGGGAGGGGGGACAGGTTCCCTTCAATTTCAGTTCTTGTGTCTGCGTGGCTTTTGCAGGACACGTTGCCGGCTGCACAGCAGGGGAACAGCTGGCGGTGCTGGACCCCACTGACACATTGGCTGGTGTTTTTCTCTGTGCAGCTAGCACATCTGGGCAAAAACTGGCGGTGTGTTAGAGCCCAGGGACAGCAGGAGGAGGAGCAGGAGGAGGAGGAGCAGGGGGAGGGGAGTGTAGGCCGAAGCCTGCACAGGCGGCAGCTTTGGGTGTGTTGTGTCTGCGTGGCTTTTGCAGGACACGTTGCCGGCTACACAGCAGGGGAACAGCTGGCGGTGCTGGACCCCACTGACACATTGGCGAGGTGTTTGGCTCTGTGCAGCCAGCACTTCCGGACAGCAACTAGCGTTGTTGGAGCCCGGGCTCTGCAGGTGGAGCAGAGTGTAGGCCGAAGCCTAATTGAACCGATTTCAAAAGTCACCTTTAACCCCCCCTCAGGGGTTACAAAGTAGAAGAGCCACAGCTTATGCAGCAGCAGTGCTGCGCAAGTCAAAGGTTGCTCTTGTAATTTTTCTCCTTGCACACGCTGAATGGAACACGTATAACATTTAGCCCTTTAGACAGTCAAACTGTGTAATGGAGGCGAGAGTTCCCTTTGTAATGAGACGCAGCACAGGTGTCAAGAATCCCACCTTGGTGCTGGGTGCAGCCTCCCGAGCGTTGTTATTTGCTGTACAGGAGTCTGCGCTGTCGTGTTATCCCCTGGCCTAGCGCCGTTAGCGCTGCCCATCTTCTGGCATCATGTAATGTCGGCCGGTGCGGTTCGCGATGCCCATGAATCCCAGCCCCGCAGTGTCTTAACATTGTTAAAACACTGCGGGGCTGGGATTCAGGGCCTGGCGCAGCACATATGTTCGCCTCTCACACTCGGGTCCTTACACCCGCTTCAGACTGTGCGGCGTCATCTGATCCCTTATCGCATGCCACGGCCATGAAGCCGCACAGTCCGAAGAAGGCGGAAGGAGAGGAGGGACAGGCGAACTGATGCACTGATCCTGCCCATCAATCACACCCTCGCAGTCCCAATAAATAAGACACCGAGGGGCGTTGTGTGGGTCAGGGCGGCCGCAGAGGCGCAGGCAGCCAAACAATGATGCCAGAAGACGGGCAGCGCTACCAAGGGGGTTGCAGCGTGTCATTACAAAGGAAAGTCACACCACCGGGACGGTTAAATGGTCACACAGAGGACACATTGCAGACGTGTTTTCAGTTCCACATGTGCGAGGAGAATACGTTTCTGAGCCACCTTGCACACATGCAGCATTACCGCTGTACAAGGTGGCTGGATAACGTAAAAACGCCTGGGGGAGGGGGGACAGGTTCCCTTCAATTTCAGTTCTTGTGTCTGCGTGGCTTTTGCAGGACACGTTGCCGGCTACACAGCAGGGGAACAGCTGGCGGTGCTGGACCCCACTGACACATTGGCTGGTGTTTTTCTCTGTGCAGCTAGCACATCTGGGCAAAAACTGGCGGTGTTAGAGCCCAGGGTCAGCAGGAGGAGCAGGGGGAGCGGAGTGTAGGCCGAAGCCTGCACTCGAGCAAGTTGAAAGGAAACCTTTAACCCCCCCCCCCCCCAGGCGTTTGTAGCTGAAAGAGCCATTGTGTACAGCACTAATGCTGGAAAAGGTAAACTTAGCTCTTTTAATTATGGTCCTTGTACATGCGGAACCTAACATTTATGAAATGTGTCCCCACACAGCGTTAAACCGTCCGGTAGGTGGAACTTTCCTTTGTCGTGTGACGCAGCACAGCCATCATTTTTACCCCCTTGTCGCCGTTCGCCCCCTCCTCAGCGTTGTTTGAATCTGTCCCGGAGCCTGCGCTGTTAGGTTAGCCCATGGCCATGCACACATGTTGCGCTGCCCGTCTTCTGACCTCATTTGGTGTCAGGCTGGCTGCGCCTGTGCGGGTGCGCTGGCCGAGATCACGCCTCGCAGTGTCGTCTAATGTAATCCCACCGCGGGCCTGTGATCCGTGCCCGTGCGCAGTGCATATCCTCTCCTCTCACTCCCCTCCCTACGGCTTCTTCAGACTGTGCGGTGTCACGGCCGTGGCATGCTATTAGGGACCAGCTGACATCGCACAGTCTGAAGAAGCCGTAGGGAGGGGAGTGAGAGGAGAGGATATGCACTGCGCACGGGCACGGATCACAGGCCCGCGGTGGGATTACATTAGACGACACTGCGAGGCGGGATCTCGGCCAGCGCACCCGCACAGGCGCAGCCAGCCTGACACCAAATGAGGTCAGAAGACGGGCAGCGCAACATGTGTGCATGGCCATGGGCTAACCTAACAGCGCAGGCTCCGGGACAGATTCAAACAACGCTGAGGAGGGGGCAAACGGCGACAAGGGGGTAAAAATGATGGCTGTGCTGCGTCACACGACAAAGGAAAGTTCCACCTACCGGACGGTTTAACGCTGTGTGGGGACACATTTCATAAGTGTTTGGTTCAGCATGTGCAAGGAGCATCACGAAAAGAGGCACTTTTTCCCTTTGCATCATTACTGCTGCACAAGGTGGCTCCTTCAGTAACAAACGCCTGGGGGGGGGGGGGGGTCAGGTTCCCTTACATTTAACTTGTTGTGCCTGCGTGGCGGTCGCAGTACACGTTGCCGTATACACAGCAGGGGAACAGCTGGCGGTGCTGAACCCCACTAACACATTGGCGAGGTGTTTGGCTCTGTGCGTACAGCACTTCTGGACAGCAACTAGCGGTGTTGGAGCCCAGGGACAGGAGGAGGAGGAGGAGGTGGAGGAGATAGGAGGGATTGCCACACACACAGCAGGGGAACAGCTGACGTTACTGAACCCCAATAACAGAGGAGGGACTGTTGACTGTGCGTACAGCACTTCTGGACGGCAACTGGCGGTGTTGGAGCCCAGGGGCAGGTGGAGGAGGAGGAGGTTGGAGGAGGTAGGAGGAGGTAGGAGGGATTGCCACACACACAGCAGGGGAACAGCTGACGTTACTGAACCCCAATAACAGAGGAGGGACTGTTGACTGTGCGTACAGCACTTCTGGACGGCAACTGGCGGTGTTGGAGCCCAGGGACGGGTGGAGGAGGAGGAGGTTGGAGGAGGTAGGAGGGATTGCCACACACACAGCAGGGGAACAGCTGACGTTACTGAACCCCAATAACAGAGGAGGGACTGTTGACTGTGCGTACAGCACTTCTGGACGGCAACTGGCGGTGTTGGAGCCCAGGGGCAGGTGGAGGAGGAGGAGGTTGGAGGAGGTAGGAGGAGGTAGGAGGGATTGCCACACACACAGCAGGGGAACAGCTGACGTTACTGAACCCCAATAACAGAGGAGGGACTGTTGACTGTGCGTACAGCACTTCTGGACGGCAACTGGCGGTGTTGGAGCCCAGGGACGGGTGGAGGAGGAGGAGGTTGGAGGAGGTAGGAGGGATTGCCACACACACAGCAGGGGAACAGCTGACGTTACTGAACCCCAATAACAGAGGAGGGACTGTTGACTGTGCGTACAGCACTTCTGGACGGCAACTGGCGGTGTTGGAGCCCAGGGGCAGGTGGAGGAGGAGGAGGTTGGAGGAGGTAGGAGGAGGTAGGAGGGATTGCCACACACACAGCAGGGGAACAGCTGACGTTACTGAACCCCAATAACAGAGGAGGGACTGTTGACTGTGCGTACAGCACTTCTGGACGGCAACTGGCGGTGTTGGAGCCCAGGGACGGGTGGAGGAGGAGGAGGTTGGAGGAGGTAGGAGGGATTGCCACACACACAGCAGGGGAACAGCTGACGTTACTGAACCCCAATAACAGAGGAGGGACTGTTGACTGTGCGTACAGCACTTCTGGACGGCAACTGGCGGTGTTGGAGCCCAGGGGCAGGTGGAGGAGGAGGAGGTTGGAGGAGGTAGGAGGAGGTAGGAGGGATTGCCACACACACAGCAGGGGAACAGCTGACGTTACTGAACCCCAATAACAGAGGAGGGACTGTTGACTGTGCGTACAGCACTTCTGGACGGCAACTGGCGGTGTTGGAGCCCAGGGACGGGTGGAGGAGGAGGAGGTTGGAGGAGGTAGGAGGGATTGCCACACACACAGCAGGGGAACAGCTGACGTTACTGAACCCCAATAACAGAGGAGGGACTGTTGACTGTGCGTACAGCACTTCTGGACGGCAACTGGCGGTGTTGGAGCCCAGGGGCAGGTGGAGGAGGAGGAGGTTGGAGGAGGTAGGAGGAGGTAGGAGGGATTGCCACACACACAGCAGGGGAACAGCTGACGTTACTGAACCCCAATAACAGAGGAGGGACTGTTGACTGTGCGTACAGCACTTCTGGACGGCAACTGGCGGTGTTGGAGCCCAGGGACGGGTGGAGGAGGAGGAGGTTGGAGGAGGTAGGAGGGATTGCCACACACACAGCAGGGGAACAGCTGACGTTACTGAACCCCAATAACAGAGGAGGGACTGTTGACTGTGCGTACAGCACTTCTGGACGGCAACTGGCGGTGTTGGAGCCCAGGGGCAGGTGGAGGAGGAGGAGGTTGGAGGAGGTAGGAGGAGGTAGGAGGGATTGCCACACACACAGCAGGGGAACAGCTGACGTTACTGAACCCCAATAACAGAGGAGGGACTGTTGACTGTGCGTACAGCACTTCTGGACGGCAACTGGCGGTGTTGGAGCCCAGGGACGGGTGGAGGAGGAGGAGGTTGGAGGAGGTAGGAGGGATTGCCACACACACAGCAGGGGAACAGCTGACGTTACTGAACCCCAATAACAGAGGAGGGACTGTTGACTGTGCGTACAGCACTTCTGGACGGCAACTGGCGGTGTTGGAGCCCAGGGGCAGGTGGAGGAGGAGGAGGTTGGAGGAGGTAGGAGGAGGTAGGAGGGATTGCCACACACACAGCAGGGGAACAGCTGACGTTACTGAACCCCAATAACAGAGGAGGGACTGTTGACTGTGCGTACAGCACTTCTGGACGGCAACTGGCGGTGTTGGAGCCCAGGGACGGGTGGAGGAGGAGGAGGTTGGAGGAGGTAGGAGGGATTGCCACACACACAGCAGGGGAACAGCTGACGTTACTGAACCCCAATAACAGAGGAGGGACTGTTGACTGTGCGTACAGCACTTCTGGACGGCAACTGGCGGTGTTGGAGCCCAGGGGCAGGTGGAGGAGGAGGAGGTTGGAGGAGGTAGGAGGAGGTAGGAGGGATTGCCACACACACAGCAGGGGAACAGCTGACGTTACTGAACCCCAATAACAGAGGAGGGACTGTTGACTGTGCGTACAGCACTTCTGGACGGCAACTGGCGGTGTTGGAGCCCAGGGACGGGTGGAGGAGGAGGAGGTTGGAGGAGGTAGGAGGGATTGCCACACACACAGCAGGGGAACAGCTGACGTTACTGAACCCCAATAACAGAGGAGGGACTGTTGACTGTGCGTACAGCACTTCTGGACGGCAACTGGCGGTGTTGGAGCCCAGGGACGGGTGGAGGAGGAGGAGGTTGGAGGAGGTAGGAGGGATTGCCACACACACAGCAGGGGAACAGCTGACGTTACTGAACCCCAATAACAGAGGAGGGACTGTTGACTGTGCGTACAGCACTTCTGGACGGCAACTGGCGGTGTTGGAGCCCAGGGGCAGGTGGAGGAGGAGGAGGTTGGAGGAGGTAGGAGGAGGTAGGAGGGATTGCCACACACACAGCAGGGGAACAGCTGACGTTACTGAACCCCAATAACAGAGGAGGGACTGTTGACTGTGCGTACAGCACTTCTGGACGGCAACTGGCGGTGTTGGAGCCCAGGGACGGGTGGAGGAGGAGGAGGTTGGAGGAGGTAGGAGGGATTGCCACACACACAGCAGGGGAACAGCTGACGTTACTGAACCCCAATAACAGAGGAGGGACTGTTGACTGTGCGTACAGCACTTCTGGACGGCAACTGGCGGTGTTGGAGCCCAGGGACGGGTGGAGGAGGAGGAGGTAGGAGGAGGTAGGAGGGATTGCCACACACACAGCAGGGGAACAGCTGACGTTACTGAACCCCAATAACAGAGGAGGGACTGTTGACTGTGCGTACAGCACTTCTGGACGGCAACTGGCGGTGTTGGAGCCCAGGGACGGGTGGAGGAGGAGGAGGTTGGAGGAGGTAGGAGGGATTGCCACACACACAGCAGGGGAACAGCTGACGTTACTGAACCCCAATAACAGAGGAGGGACTGTTGACTGTGCGTACAGCACTTCTGGACGGCAACTGGCGGTGTTGGAGCCCAGGGACAGGTGGAAAAGCAGAGGAACACAATGTAGGCCGAAGCCTGAGAAAGTCGAAAGGGAACCTTTAACCCCCCCCCAAGGCGTTTGTAGCTGAAAGAGCCAGCTTGTGCAGCACAAAAGATGCAAAAGGAAAAGGTGGCTCTTTTCATCATGCTCCTTGCAAACACAGAACTAAACACTTATAAAATGTGTCCACTGATACCGTAAAACCGTCCCAGAGGTGGGACTTTCCTTCGTAATGTGACACAGCCCACCCGTCATTCCTACCCCCCCGGCGCCGCGCACCGGCTCCTCAGCGTTGTTTTATTCCGTCAAGGAGCCTGCGCTGTTATGTTATCCCGTGGCCAGGCACACTTAGCGCTGCCCGTCTTCTGGCATCATTTGGTGTCTGGATGGCTGCGCCTGTGCGGCCGCGCTGGCAGAGAGCCCGCCTCACAGTGTCTTCTGATTTAATCCCACTGGGGGCCTGGGATCCATGGACATGCGCAGTGCATATCTGAACCTCCACCTCTCACTCATCTCCCTATGGCTTCTTCAGACTGTGCGGTGTCACGGCCGTGGCATGCTGTTAGGGACCAGCTGACACCGAACAGTCTGAAGAAGCCATAGGGAAATGAGTGAGAGGTGGAGGTTCAGATATGCACTGCGCATGTCCATGGATCCCAGGCCCCCAGTGGGATTAAATCAGAAGACACTGCGAGGCGGGCTCTATGCCAGCGCGGCCGCACAGGCGCAGCCATCCAGACACCAAATGATGCCAGAAGACGGGCAGCGCTAAGTGTGCCTGGCCACGGGATAACATAACAGCGCAGGCTCCAGGACGGAATAAAACAACGCTGAGGAGCCGGTGCGCGGCGCCGGGGGGGTAGGAATGACGGCTGGGCTGCGTCACATTACGAAGGAAAGTCCCACCTCCGGGACGGTTTTACGGTATCAGTGGACACATTTTATAAGTGTTAAGTTCTGCGTGTGCAAGGAGCTAAACAAAAATAGCTACCTTTTCCTTGGGCAGCATTACTGCTGCACAAGGTGGCTCTTTCAGTAACAAACGCCTTGGGGGGGGGGGGACAGATTCCCTTACATTTCAGTTGTTGTGTCAGCGTGGCGGTCGCATGACACATTGCCGGCTACACAGCTGGGGATCAGCTGACGTTACTGAAACCCAATAACACTGGGTCGTATGTTTTGACTGTGCAGACGGCACGTCTGAGCCTCAACTGGCGGTGTTGGAGCCCAGGAATTTAAGTTCAGGTGGTAGAAAGATGAACACAACAGGAGACCTGGATAACGTATACAGTGACCTAATTATTCAATCAGGAGGAGGAGTGGCAAATTCCGGCGAGATCCAGGCCTTGTTCATTTTCAGGAAAGTAAGCCGGTCAACGTTATCGGAGGATAGTCGCATGCGACGGTCAGTTAGTACACCACCTGCAGCACTAAAGACACGTTCCGATAATACACTGGCCGCAGGGCAAGACAGCACCTCCAATGCATACTGGCTTAGCTCTGGCCATGTATCCAGCTTTGAGACCCAAAACTTGAAAGGGGAAGAGCCGTCTGGGAGTACAGCAAGAGGGCAAGACATGTAGTCTGTCACCATCTGACGGAACCGTTGCCTCCTGCTGACTGGAGCCGTCTGTGATGGTGTAGACTTTTGTGGCGGGCACAGAAAACTGTGCCACAGTTCGGCCATACTGGTCTTGCCTTGGGCAGAGGCACTGCTTCTGCTCCCTCTTTGTGCAGAGCCTCCACCACGGCCTGGACGCACTGAGCTGCTTTGGAATGCACTAGCAGCACTTCTCTCAGTTGGAATGGAGAAGATGATGGAATTGACCAGTGTGTCTTGGTACTCCCGCATTTTTCGCTCCCGGTTCAACGGTGTGATGAGGCTTTCTACGTTGTCCCGGTAGCGAGGATCGAGGAGGGTGAACACCCAATAATCAGACATGTTGAGAATGTGGGCGATGCGGCGGTCGTTTCTCAGGCACTGCAGCATGTAATCCACCATGTGCTGCAGACTGCCAACTGCCCAAGAAACGCTGTCCCCTGCTGGAGGCGTGATCTCTGCCCGCTCGTCATCACCCCACCCTCGCTGTACACACTGACTACTGGACAATTGTGTAACTCCCTCCTCTGGACGGATGTCTTCCTCCTCCATTGACTCCTCCTCATCCTCCTCACAAACGGTCCCCTGCCTACGCGTTTGTGAGGAACCACGTGGCGCTGACTGTCCAGAAGATGATGGAAATGGTGAATCCTCATCCTCCACCTCTTCCACAACATCATCCCTTAGCGCTTGCAGTGATTTTTCAAGCAGGCAGATAAGGGGGACAGTCATGCTGACTAGTGCATCATCTGCACTCGCCATCCGCGTGGAATAATCAAAGGGACGCAAAACCTGGCAGACGTCATTCATAGTGGCCCACTCTGTGGTTGTGAAGTCTGTACGGCGCTGACTGCGACTTTTTTGCGCCTGAAGCAGCTGGTACTCCATTACAGCTTGCTGCTGCTCACACAACCGCTCCAACATATGTAACGTGGAATTCCACCTGGTAGGTAGGTCACATATGATGCGATGTTCCGGCAGGCGGTGTCGGCGCTGCAGAGCCGCAATGCGCGCTTTTGCCGTGCTGGAACGCCGCAAGTGAGCACACTCTAGGCGGACCTTGTGCAGCAGTGCATCAAGATCCGGATAGTCCCTCAAAAAGCTCTGCACGACCAAATTGAGCACATGTGCCAGACATGGGATGTGAGTGAGGTTGCCGAGGCCCAGAGCTGCCACCAGATTTCGGCCATTATCACACACTACCATGCCTGGCTGGAGATTCGCTGGCACAAACCACACATCGCTCTCCTGCTTGATGGCATTCCAGAGCTCCTGCGCTGTGTGGCTACGATTCCCCAAGAAAATTAATTTCAAGACGGCCTGTTGACGTTTGGCCACGGCTGTGCTCATGTCGGTCGTAACAGGTACACGTTCATCACGGGTCCATGTGGAGGTGGACTGTGACGGCTCCTGCAGCGATGATTCTGAGGAACTGGTGTAGGAGGAGGAGTCAATGCGTACAGAATGGATTCCTGCAATCCTTGGAGTGGGCAGGACACGTCCTGCGCCACTCGCACGGTCTGTACCCGGCTCAACGACATTAACCCAATGGGCAGTGAGGGAAAGGTATCGCCCCTGTCCATGTTGACTGGTCCACGCATCGGTGGTGAGGTGGACCTTGCTACTGACGGCGTTCAGTAGCGCGTGTTTTATGTGTCCCTCCACATGCTTCTGCAGGGCAGGGACGGCTTGCCTGCTGAAGTAAAAGCGGCTGGGCACATTGTACTGTGGGACTGCCAATGACATGAAGTCACGGAAGCTGTCAGTCTCCACCAGCCTGAATGACAGCATTTCCAGTGACAGAAGTTTGGCAATGCCTGCAGTCAGAGCCTGTGCTCGTGGGTGGTTTGACGAGAAAGGCCGCCTTTTCTCCCATGCCTGTACTACCGATGGCTGTAGACTGGGCTGGGAGTGTGTGGATGACTGGGAAAGTGGCGCTGCGGGTGGAATTACAGCGGGTCTCTGGACAACAGGGGCAGAGGTTCTTCCACGGCGATCCTGGGAGGACGCCGAACCAGCTGCGTGTGAGGTAGAGGAAGAGGCAACACGAGCTGAAGAGGTGGTAGCTGCCGCTGTTGGTTGGCCTACCTCTTCAGTGTGTTTTTCTAACTCCGCCGGGTGCCTGTTGCGCACATGTTTCCACATGTTGGAGGTATTGAGGTTGCTGACATTTTTCCCTCTTTTGACTTTTTGATGACACACGTTGCATCTGACATAGCAAATGTCATCTGCAACTGTGTCAAAAAAGGACCAGGCACTACAAGTCTTGGGAGCGCCCTTTTTGGCTTTTGGAAGAGACATGCTCCTAACGGGTGCCAAAGCGGAGGCTGCAGGATCCGCAGTCTTCCCCCTCCCTCTCCCTCTTTGGGCCGTACGGGGAATCTCTTCCTCAGAGCTGCTCCCACCACCTTCCTGTCCCTCACGCCAAGATGGGTCGAGGACCTCATCATCTACACTACCCTCTGCCCCCAACTGCTCCTCCTGGGTAGTCTCAGCAGCAGAGCACGCACCAGTAAGTGGCACCTGAGTGTCATCATCAGCTGATGCGGCCTGCGATGTGGTGACCGGAGCCACTGGCCCACCCGCCTCTTCAGAGGAAGACAGAAAAAGCTGTTGGGCATCACTGCACCCTGCCTCTTCTTCCATTTCTCCAATGCTGCTTGGCTGGCCCCCTGTTTCCAAGCCAAGAGATTCAGAGAACAGAAGTAGAGACGGCTCCTGTCCTGGGCTCTCTGTCTGCCTGGGCAATTTGGCAGGTGGTGAAGAGACAGATGGCTGCTCTCCAGTGCTCTGTGTCTGAGAGGATGTGGCACTAATGGAAGTTGATGCATTAGCTGCCATCCATCCGACAACAGCTTCAATTTGTTCTTCACGCAGCAGCGGTGTACGGCGCTCTGACACAAAGCTTCGCATGAACGACTGTTGCCTGGTGAATGTGGGTGCTGATGAGTCACCGGTGCCCGCAGCAGGCACAGAATCCCCACGTCCCCTCCCTGCTCCGCGCCCACGCCCACGCCCACGTGCCTTACTCACTGCCTTCTTCATCTTGGTTGACTGATAAAGATAAGCAGAAAAGTACTAACGGATTTGTGTGCTTATTCCTGAGCAACTCCTCCTAACAGGTATAAGAAGCACTAATTATCTAAAGTGTGGACTAGACTTTAATATGAGCTAATGTGGCCTACAGAAATGTAAAGTGGTGTAACTGGTGTGTTTGGTGAACTGTATTATTTATTTATTTTTTGGGGGCTGAACTGACAACAGATAGAGCTGCAGTCACACGGAGACCGTGCAGACAGACGTAAACGGCGCTGCAAGGCCCAAAAACCCTCCTCTACTTTATCCTATGTAGTGTTTTTCCACAAATTAGCTGGAGACGGGTGGAAAGACACTAATAGGATTTTTTTAAATTAATTAGCAGCAGACTACACTACTTTGAAAAAAAAGAAAATTGATTTGGCGGTATGACGCAGTGAAAAACCCTGAGCTGGAGACAACCAGGCTACAGCTGCTCACAGATTACAGGGCGAGCTGCAGTCACACGGAGACCGTGCAGACAGCCGTAAACGGCGCTGCAAGGCCCAAAAACCCTCCTCTACTTTATCCTATGTAGTGTTTTTCCACAAATTAGCTGGAGACGGGTGGAAAGACACTAATAGGATTTTTTAAAATAAATTAGCAGCAGACTACACTACTTTGAAAAAAAAGAAAATTGATTTGGCGGTATGACGCAGTCAAAAACCCTGAGCTGGAGACAACCAGGCTACAGCTGCTCACAGATTACAGGGCGAGCTGCAGTCACACGGAGACCGTGCAGACAGCCGTAAACGGCGCTGCAAGGCCCAAAAACCCTCCTCTACTTTATCCTATGTAGTGTTTTTCCACAAATTAGCTGGAGACGGGTGGAAAGACACTAATAGGATTTTTTAAAATAAATTAGCAGCAGACTACACTACTTTGAAAAAAAAGAAAATTGATTTGGCGGTATGACGCAGTGAAAAACCCTGAGCTGGAGACAACCAGGCTACAGCTGCTCACAGATTACAGGGCGAGCTGCAGTCACACGGAGACCGTGCAGACAGCCGTAAACGGCGCTGCAAGGCCCAAAAACCCTCCTCTACTTTATCCTATGTAGTGTTTTTCCACAAATTAGCTGGAGACGGGTGGAAAGACACTAATAGGATTTTTTTAAATAAATTAGCAGCAGACTACACTACTTTGAAAAAAAAGAAAATTGATTTGGCGGTATGACGCAGTGAAAAACCCTGAGCTGGAGACAACCAGGCTATAGCTGCTCACAGATTACAGGGCGAGCTGCAGTCACACGGAGACCGTGCAGACAGCCGTAAACGGCGCTGCAAGGCCCAAAAACCCTCCTCTACTTTATCCTATGTAGTGTTTTTCCACAAATTAGCTGGAGACGGGTGGAAAGACACTAATAGGATTTTTTTGAATAAATTAGCAGCAGACTACACTACTTGGGAAAAAAAAAAAAAAAAAGGAACAGTATGAGGCAATGAACCACCCTCCCTGAACTGAATACAACCAACTATGGATGGCCTATGTGGCTGCACTCAGACTGGAGACTGGGCTGCACTCACACACACACACACACAGACCCTGCAGATCGCTGTGAAAACAGCGCTACAAGGCAAAAGCAAGGTGAATAGTAGGTGAACACAGCGGTTGCTAAATTAGCCTTTGGAAAGCACAAAGAAGCAAATCGCTATCTCTAAACTGTCCCTCAGTCAGCAAACAGCGTCCTGTCACTAACTGAATTCACAGCAGAGTGATCGCAAAATGGCGCCAGCGACTTTTAAACTGCATCATGACATCATTACACCAGCCAATCACAGCCTTGCCAGTAGTTTCATGCCCTCCATGCTAAACAGGATGTGCCCACACTTGGAATCAATCTCATTGGCTGAATTTCTGCTTTTTGAATCTTAGAACTTCCGATTCCGGTATCCGATACGCGGCAAGTATCGGAATCCCGGTATCGGAATTCCGATACCGCAAGTATCGGCCGATACCCGATACTTGCGGTATCGGAATGCTCAACACTAGTCCTGACCACTAAACATGCCCTGGAATGCCCCTGATAAGCCCAGTAACTCCCCTCACCGACACCAACACTTTTTTTTGGAGGGAGTTTACAAAAATCTTACCCCATATTTTCCCAAGATTGTGGTTGAATATTTGGGAGAGTTGGAAGGTATAGAAGCTTAGTAGGTGGGAGCCCTCTTATTTATTCTGTATTGTTGCCCACGAGCTACATGTTACACCTCTGTTTAATATATTCTCTATCTTCTTTTCTATCTAATTTTCTTCATTCATTAAAAAGTTCATATCAGGTGAGAAAACCCTAAAGCGAGAATTAATTTATGGATCATTTACATCTCAGGCTCTTATCTAATACCAGAAAGTAAGCGTTGATAAAGAGATAAAACGCTGCAAAATTCTCAATTATGAGGTGTGATTCAATGTATTGTTTTGTTGGTATAATTTATATTTTCCATCCTGTCATCTAGTCTGCAGTTCGCTTAAAACAGCTGCTATTTATACCGCTGGGATTTGCGCTGGTGCCTGGTGTAATTTCGCTGTTGGATCCGATCCACACACTTGATGTTCCAAACTCACACCTCTTTTGGATAAATAATGTACCCCTTACAGAGTAGGAGCCTGTCAAAGTATAAATGCCAAAACTTGGGCTCTCATTGTTTCCAATAAAGAAATGAATGGACACGGAAAAAAAAAAGAAGTGTGATAAAACAATATAACATGTTCACGATATAATACAGCCCGGTGTGATAGCTGCTATTTATGAGTGAGAAACAGTAATTGCATGGACCGCTCTGCCACATAGGAAGACACCAGCAATATGAATAGCAGGTTTGGTGGGGAATCTTTTACAGATTTTGTATTAAGACCCGGGAGCTTCATCAGCGGTGTAACTAGAGTCTGATGGGCCCTGTTAAAACATTTGGACCTGGTCTCCCACAATGTCCCCATCCTGTAATAATGTCTCTGATCCTGGCTCCCATCCTGGTATAATGTGCCTCTTCCTGGGCTTCTTCCAGTAATAATGTCCCTGTTCTGCTGCTTTTCTCCAACAAATATAAAGCAGAAGCTGGCAGCTGACTTCAGTGTGCAAGAAAAGGGCAGTGCCATGCACCTAGTTGGTCGGCAGTGTGAAATGCAGAGCAGAGACCCATCAGGTCTGTACGCCGCAATACAATTCAGCTGAATATCCATCCTCAGACACACATCCAGCTGAAGTAGCTGCTGGCGCCGGTGAGTCCCTCTCCCACACGGGCCCGATCGTTAAGCCCCTGAGCCTCACACTATCCCTCTGACTATATTCACTGTATTACCTGCAATAGCAAGTGATCACAAGGCTAAAAACCAAAGGTTAGGTGCACACAGAGTTTTTCAGGAGTCTCTTGGAGTAGGTCCACTCCAAAAGGCCCCTTAAAAATCTAAAAAATGCTTTAAAGACTCTTCCAATTAATTTCTATTATAAAGCCATTGTGATGCTGATTGCTGAGTCACTTCTCACAGCCAAGCCATGAGTCAGGGTAGTCATGGAGTCCTAGGTCAGAAGCCAGGAGGGTATGTCATAAACAGAAGGAAGAGACAAAGGCATAGTCAAGTAAAGTTTCGAGGTCAGAATACCATGAAGATAGCAGATCAGAGCAGAAAAGGTTAAACAGACGGATGGTCAGAATGAGGTCCAAGATCAGGCAGCAAAGATCTATAACAGAATGCCAGGCACAGAGAGACAAACCACACAGTAGATGAATGTACATTTAACAGAGGTCTGGGAGAAACAGCTCAGTTAAGTAGCCTGGCAATCACCTGGGATAACGAACACCTGGACACAGCCAGCTCCTCCCAGTTTCAGATAGGATGGCTGAACTGTCAATCAAGACACCGACAGCTCATCTCGCCCCTGCACCAGACTGAATGACTGAGCTGTCAATCAAAGTACTGACAGTTTCAGCATGCCCCTGTACCAGATTAGACAGCTGAGCTGTCAGTAACTGCATTCCAGACACACTGAGGGGTGAAACCATAACAGAGATTTTGCGGGTCATATATTCAGTGTTTTGAACGTTTATCTTGCACTTTAGTTTGGAAAAACGCCTGGTGGTGAAAAAAAGTGCATGTCACCTCTTTGAAAATGAAGGAGAACGCTCCAAATTAGGCATTGCCTAGCTGCAGAAAATGCCTCCCTCAGCACGCCACCAGCGCTCCAGGCAACAGAACGTGCACAGTGTGGGCACATCGCATGCCCAAGCAGCTTATTCTGCTCACAGTCACGGTCTCCATTACTGCCTCTGAAATTTGCCTCTACATATATTGCCAGTATACTCATGCATCTGATTAAATGTCCAGATCCTACGCTCCAGATAAACTTGCTCTGAGGAAGGTCCACAAAGGACCGAAAACGTTTAGCAAGAAGCGAGCTACCGCTGATCTGTTTGTCCAGATGTAAAATAAATGACTTTATTTTCTACAAGCATTATTGAGTGCCAAGCTTTTTGATACATTTGATTTAAGGGGCTGGAAACCCTACTTGAGCACCTCTACTCACAAATCTATAGAGTGCTGTGTATCTTGTTCTTGTTTCACTCATATCTAATTATGTCCTGTTTGGGTAGGAGAAATACATTAACTACTCTAAAGGTGCCCATACACCTTAGACTATCACCCCATGTGTTTTCAATAGGGTTATTGGAGTAAAGGTCTCTTTACAAGGCCCGAAATTCCTAAGAGCACTCGCTCTATATCACTGGTCCGTGTAAACAAACCAAAGTTCCCGATGTTCTTCAGCTTTTTGACCCTAAAGCCATAAAGGCAAGCACATCTCCCCATATAAACAGGATGGTCACTGCATAGAGACCAAATGATGGCATTAATGATCAGTTAGCTGGTCGACAAAGAGTTTGCATTTGGTTGTGTCCTAGCTGAAAGCTGATCAGCTTATTATATTAACAGATGGCGATTGTTATGTGCAGAAATCTGTCTGCGTAACTCCAGTTTAAAGCAACTGTCCACTATTGGACAATCCCTGTTAAATGTCCCCCAATGTGCAGTATAAAGTAAAAAAAGCATACTTACCTCCTAAATTGGCCCTGAAGAACTGTGAAGGCTGCAGCCCAACAGCGGCCCCTGACAGCTCTCTCTATACCTAAATAATATCACGAGATATCCAAACTGTGTATGTTCACATAGCTCTTGCGAAGAGTAGTCGATCCATAACTCAAATGGCCAGTCTGTTTCTCAATTACCAAAATTAAATCAGCATTTGAATCAATATGGAGCACTCTGTAGAGTATGGAAGAGTTGGAGAAGATAGCTATCGGGCAAAAGATTAGCCAAACCATTGTTTTTCCAATAGATATCTACTGTGTACGGGGGATGGAGGCTTTAGAAATAATCAGCCGGGTCCCTGAATACATTCATACAATCTCCTCACCGGAGGTGCCGTATTCTAGGGGCTTATTTCAGCCAGGTCCCTGAACACATACACACGTAACAACACTGGCGCAAAGCACATAACGTAGATTTCATACTAGCGCATGGCCGTGCGGCCATGCGAGCCTTTTATAGCTGCAGCAAGTACAAGACCTTCCTAGAAGGACCAATGAGAGGCTGCCACAGAGCCTGACCACCTTCAGGATCTTCCTGGAGAACCAATGGGTTTTGCTGCAGTATCCAAGCATGTGACCCTCGATCTCCAATGAGAGATCTTATTCTGGGCATGCTCAGAAGGAGAAAAGCAGGACTTAGTCCCAAAAGCGTCTGCTCGCCGCTGGCCAGCACTGGCTTCAATGGCAGAAGCTGGAAAAGCAGCAGTAACCCTTTGTACAGAGTCAGACTGAGCGAGACGCTGGGACCGACGTCTCCGCTGAGCAGACTCCACTGCGGCAGGAGACGAATGGGAGACTGCAGCGGAGATGGCCCGAAATTCCCCCTGTGCAGAGGCGGGAACTCAACCCCTAACAACTTGTCATCCAGTTTTGTTACCAGTTTCTACTGCAAAAACATATGTTAAGATTGAAA
Source organism: Ranitomeya variabilis (assembly GCF_051348905.1). NCBI lineage: Eukaryota > Metazoa > Chordata > Amphibia > Anura > Dendrobatidae > Ranitomeya > Ranitomeya variabilis. The sequence goes on from NC_135235.1 coordinate 292,163,725, forward strand.
AAATGCAACATGCAACAGTTTTAGATCCAGCTGCTTAAAAAGAGTCAGCTCCATAGAAAAATTTTGTGATAACTTCTCACGTAAGTTTGTGCTAAAATGTTTTGTAACTTGCCGGAGGGAAAAAGGCTGGATGGCTGGATAAATGGAAATGAGGTCTAAGTCGAGAAGAATTATTATAGCTTATAGTGATGAGCGAACATGCTCATGTGCAAATTCAGTGTCTTCGGCGTGCTCGAATAATATGTTCAAGTGCCCGCTCCTGCATGTCTCGCGGCTGTTTGACAGCAGCAACACATGCTGCAGGGATTGCTTAACAAGTAGGCAATCCCTGAATGTGTTGCTGTTGTCCTACAGCGGTGAGACATGCAGCTGCAGGGACTTGAACATATTATTCGAGCACGTCGTAGACACTCGATTAGCACATGAGCATGCGTGGATAACACCTTACCTGAGCATGCTCACTCATCACTAATAGCTTATAAAGAAAAACAGAAAAACTCCCAACTGCAGGCCAACTAGTTATATGAAGTTAGAGGAAGACTCACACCTGCATACAGGTGAAGGACATGACAGATGAATAGGGTGAGTGATAGACAGCTCTATAGAAGCCTACAGTAGAGTGGCTTACATTTTCAGCACCTCTTGAAAGCTGATGTGTCCCCAGGGATGTCCACCTCTAATTCCATTTGGAATAATGAGAAATAGGACACTAGCACCAAAACCCACCATAAAGGATGTCTACAACATTAGAGGCCAATGCAGAGTAAAAGTTTTCAGAAATAATGCTTGAGCGTAAACATTATTTGGCCTTGAATGACCTCTCATGAAGATTATACCCTTGGTTTCTCCTACTAACTTCGCAGGAAGTATTTTTACCAGTCTGCCTTGAGGGCTCGCTTGGAAATTGAGATAGTCATCTTCTTTAAGAAAGAGCATAAGAGGATAGATAACGCCAGATTAACTTCATTTACGTGAAGCAACAAGTTTGACCTCCAACCTCGGACGTTAAAAATCTGTTGTCAGTTAACGTAACAAAGACTCGTGATAATATTGAAATTAGTGTTTTTCCTCAAAGCCATTATTTTTGAAGAATGAATGACAACAACAAGATCTTCAGAAGCTTTTACAATCCTATGACATCTAGCCACCCAGAATGAGGCCAGTACGGTTTAGAAATATCATCCCAATAAGGCCTTCCTTGAGTCATATTTATGGTCTGAGGGAGAATCTTGACTTGAGAACATTTGAGAACTTTTTTTAAAACACATAACAAAGAAAGAGAATCTGATACATTGCATTAAAAAAACAGGAGTCATCTTATGTCTTGAAATCCTTTTTATTTCAGGTGATGTGCCTCACGGGATGATAAAATGATCCGGACAAGAAAGAAACAACTCTAAACAATTGTGACAAAAAAAAAGTTCTTATACTTTCATAACATTTCGAAAGCTCCTCTTACATATGTAGTAAAAAGAAGACATTTAATACAGAAAGATCTTTCAAGGAAAAATCCTTTCCTGTTTGTGAAATTCTCAGAATGTTCTCTATTACCGGTAGTTTATTTTCCATAATGTTAGAAATTATATTTTCCTCTATTGATTATTATAAAGTTTTGGAAAAACAATATCCTAGGTTTTAGTTGTAGCTCCTTCACGTCGTGGACAATTTCTGTTTTTCTTTTCTGTTTAGAGCCATAACTTTTTAACTTTTCCACATAACTTCCACATAACCATATTTCTTTCGGGACGAGTTTGTACTTTTGAATAACACCATTCATTTTATCATGTGATGAACAGAAAAGTGTGAAAAAATTCAAAGTGTGTTGAAATTGAAAAAAAAGTGCAATTCCACAATTGTAGGGTTTTAAATGCCGCTGTCAGAGATTGACAGGGGGCATTTAACATGTTAACGGCTGTAGGCGGATACTGCTCTACCCATGGTTGGTAGAGGCAGATGATGGCTAATTAAATCAGCCATCTTCTGCCAGGAAAGATGCTGTCTCAGCGTGTGAGCCCGCATCAAAGTCAGGGACCCAACATATGACATACATATACATTGTGTTGTGAAGGGGTTAGAAGGGTTATTGAGAAAACCTATATATATAAACCCATTTAGAGAATGCCCCACTCAGATTAATAGCTTGTCCGTGAAAAAAAGTAATCTCAGGCTATACCTACCATGTTGATAAATATATATAAACAGGTTCCACTGATACATCTTAATCAAAATAGCAAGCCATATGCCCATAAAGGTTTGGCACATATAAGCACAAAGGACACTCCAGAAATATGAATCCTCCAAATAACTGCCCCCCGAGGAAGCCCACGCGAAACGCGCGTCGGGGCTGCATTCAGGACACACACTGGCAGAGACTTTATGGGTAAGACCTGCATTTATTTATAGGATGTTCCCTTTGATTGCGTACATACTAGTGCTTTAAAAATACCTTTATTGGGAATATATAGTTTACTGTCCCCTGTTTTCTTGACTTGCACTATGCATATATAAAATAGATCTTATGTCCATAGGTTTGCAGGGTGATCCTTTGCGTACATATGTGTGCAGGTTAACCCGTTTCTGTTACTCTTGGTGTTGTACGTCCTTCACATATGAGTTCTGGATGTACCTTGTCTTTTTAGTCTGTCTACTAAATGTATGTGTATACTAAGAAAATAAAATTTTTTGTACTTTTACTCACATGAGTTTTGGACTGTTTGCTCCATTAGTTATTTATACCTACCATGTTGGATTTTTTGGGGCCATTGATTGAAAAAAATCCAACATGTCTGAAGAACGCTTTGAAAGATATTAACAAACGTTCTGTGGTCGGTTGAAAAGAACAATTGTTTGTTTCTGCTGAAACAGTTGATGATCACTTCTTATGGTTGAAATGGTGCATTTAGGTTCACTTTTATCTAATGATTATGACCAGGTCACATAAATTAGTGCCTTATTGAAATGTAAAGAATTTTTATAGAAAAGAAAAACATTGCTGTTTTCTGTCAAAAACTGTGCCACATTTTTTTTTACTAATCACAGTCTATAGACAGATGGAAGAAAATACAGTATATGCAGGTATTTTTCTGATGAATCAATGATGAGCGCAATTTCTGATCTTGCGCATTATAGAAGCAGGTTGGTAAAGTAAAATTGCTTTATAAAAGAGTCATCAAAAATAAAGATGAACAGTGGAATATTTCTCACCATGTTGGTAGATTATGTTTAGGCCTCCTTTGGCTATTTTGGGTCTGAGCTATTTCTTGATAGTTTTAACCTATGACCCTTAATGCAAACTGCTGAAGTGCCAAGATGCTGTACTGGGGGACATAAGATAAACAGGAACTAATTATGATCACTGGCTGGATTCACAGATCTGTTTGTGGAGGAGGACCCTCTTGACCTTAGCGAAGACGCAGCTTTACAGACACTTCCAGATGGGTAGTTCATTCACCTCTGGTTCATTTTCAGAATTAAGATGCAGATCTGAGCAAAGTATACACACAAGTCATTGAAAACTGTAAGCTGTCCAATTCTTTGCTATGCCTCTACCTAGGACGTCTTACCTGTTCAAAAAAAATATTTTTCAGGATGGCTGTTGCTTGGAAGTCATGGTTTGGGGAGCACCACTGACTGTTCTCAGATTAGTTTGGATAGCTAGCATTTATGCAAGAAACAACCCCCAGCTCCATGCATCCTTTCCTTGCCATTTTCCCAGAGGCCGGTAATTTTTGTGGGTGGCCACCACTGTTATAGGCATGTAAGGAAATGAGACAGGGTCAGGAAAAAATGTCAATTGATTGACCGATGAAAACATAATTTGGAGTAGTGCAAAAAGTAGGAAGTATATGGCCAAAAGTATTGGCACGCCCTTAATCTTTGACTTCTGTCTTCATTGAGTCCCATTCTGACTTTCATTGAGTCAACATCCGGCCCCTTGCCCGCCCCAGTGTATAACATCCGGCCCCTCATCTCCAGTGTATAACATCCAGACCCCCCAGTGTAAAACATTCGGCCCCACAGTCTGTCCCTAAGACTACTGACTCCATCAGCACCAGTGATTTCCTGCCCATTTCAGCAGTGCACCCAGGATCCACCATCTTCCATCTATATGGGTCTCTGTCCATCTTCAACTGTATGCCACAGGGCACAATGTGGCCTGCAGCCCCTATGGCAGACATTGGGTTCCGGGAGTGACAGGGGCATCCTCTCAGGATCCCAGTATGGCCTCCCACTGTCTTGAATGACTGGTACATGCTGACCCTAGCAGCCCACTGCACCTGAACTTGATATTGTCACTGCACTTCCCTATCTGAGTTACTACCAGGAAGTGCTCACTTTTTTACTCACAGTAGTCCCCACCCACTGTGCTAGTTCTTTACATTAACTGTATCCTATAGACTAAACTTATTATCCTTATCTTATGTCCTATACTGTTGGTAAGCAACTCATCTATATGAACAGTACTTATACTATCCCAAGTCTAACCCTGTGCTTACCCTGCACTATGCACTACTCACATTGTACATTAACACTTAACATTACTTATATGCTGTACCCAGCGTCGGACTGGAGTACCTTTGGCCCACCAGAGAAAATCATTCTTGGGGCCCACTATGTAGCTACATAGAAATAAATTCAAGACCACCAATTGTGTAGTAGAACACGCTAATATCAGGGTATAATATAAGGTAGCACACGTCTTAATTATGTAGCAGGGGTCGGGGTAGCCCCCTCATAGAATATAAAGTAGCCCCCCTCATAGAATATAATGTAACCTCCCTCGTGGAATATAATGCTGCCCCCCTCACAGGGTATAATACAACACCCCGCAAAATAAAATGCAACCCCTAAGGTATAATGCAGCCCCCCCATAGAATATAATGTAGCACCCTCATATGGCATAATGCAGCCCCTCCACAGAATATAATGTAGCCCCTCAGAGTACAGTATAATGCAACCCCCTCATTAGGCAGCCCCCCATAGAATATGCTGTAGCCCCCTCATAGGGCATAATGCAGCTCCCCTCATATAATATGATGTAGCGAGAATGTACAGAGAATGTAATGTAGCCCCCTCAGAGTATAATGCCAACCCATCAAGGCAGCCCCCATAGAATATACTGTAGCCCCTCAGAGAATAATGCAGCCCCCCACAGAATTATAATGTAGCCCCCTCATAGGGTATAATACAGCCCCCCTGAAATGGTATAATGCTGCCCCCTCCACCATCATCATTGTTCTCCCCCTCCACCATTGTACTCATTACCACCTCCATCATTGCCTTCTCACTCACCACCTCCATCATTGCCTCCTCCCCTCCACCATTTCTTCCCCACCATCTCCATCATTGCCTCCCCCACCACCATCATCATTGCCTCCCCCACCACCATCATCATTGCCTCCCCACCACCATCATCATCATTGCCTCCCCCACCACCATCATCATTGCCTCCACCACCATCATCATTGCCCCCACCACCATCATCATTGCCTCCACCACCATCATCATTATTGCTGCCCCACCACCATTATCATTGCCTCCCCCCCACACATAGCCGCACACGTGCAGGCAGAGACGCACACACACACACACAGACACACACAGCCACACACACGCAGGTAGAGACACACAGCCGCACACACACAGGCAGAGACACACACACAGCCGCACACATGCAGGCAGAGACACACACACAGCACCCACTCACCTCTCTGCATGTTCCCAGCAGCCGCAGCACATCCCAGCAGCTTCCTCTCTGAATGATGACGTCATTCAGCCGCGCTGAGTCAGACAGGAAGTGTCGGGCAGGAAGGAGGACGGCGTGGATCCCTGCAGCTCCACTCCAGTCCCAAGCTGCAGGGATCACAATCAAGGATCGCCGCCCTTTAGGGGCCCACCTCCGGGGCCCCCATTCAGCAGCACCGGCGGGCAGTGTTAGCCTCAGCCTGCGGCTAATGCTGCCTGCTATTAAAGTGAAATGTAATTTACTCCTCTCCACGCCCATGGGGGCTTGGGGAAGCGTGAATATTCATTTCTCTTTAGCAGCAAGGACTAGCTTCTGTCCAGCTGCTGCTCTCTGGCACCAGGAGGGCCCCCCTTGACTCAGGGGACACATAGCAGCTGAGTGTGCCGCTATTAGCGACACTCCACTTGCTGGGGGGCCCCTGGAGAAGTGGGTGCCCTAGGCAGCTGCTGGCCAATATGCCAGCAGGTGTCAGTACCTGGGCCCACCGGAGAATCCTCCGCTTCTCCGGTGGGCCAGTACGACCCTGGCTGTACCTTACCATTACACACTATATAAGACACACATCACTATTCACATTACATGTAAAACCCATGACACTGTACACATAGCAGGATTGTTGTCTTCAGGGGTAGGAACACAGCAGAACAGTCCATCACTCTTACACATGCTTGATTTTTTTTATTTTTCTAAATCAAAATTCCAAAAAGGTAATTAAAGTTATCATAATAAATATTTTGGTCGTTTCTAAATGGCTCCTTATAGATCAGATAACTGTCGGATGAACAATCATTCAGCTGACAACTATATCTCTTGACTCCACCATGCACAGGAATGCTTGACTCCACTGAGTGCTCCTCTACGAGAGACTTACTTCTAGACTTTTCTGGCAGCTGATTACCTGTGCGCAGAACAAAAGGATCAGCTATTTGAATTCAACATGCCGGATCCAACTCTCTCATGGCATCATCTGTGGGGAAGAGTCTGGTGATCCACATAATTCCAACCTAAATGCTGGCCGATTTTGCCTAAATCAGTAGGTTCAACCAACTTTTATCCTATGTATACCCCATACCCATCGGATAAAAGTTGGTCGAACCTACTGATTTCGGCAGGATCGGCTAGCATTTTGGTCAGAATTATATGGATCACCAGACTCTTCCCCAACTTTTATCCAATATATATGAGGACCTTGTGTGAATGTCCACCATATCGCACCATGGTTTTTTGGATCCAAGATGGTGCTTATTATCATTATTTATATATCTCTACAGCAGTCAGGTCCATTTTGCATATATTGAGAATGGCTTTTCTTATGCCGGTCTAAGGAAAAAAAAATAGCTGAAGCAAAATCTTGTTAAAAGGCAAAAGTACATTTGGGACTGTCTGACAGTCAGAAGACTATGCATGCTATCAACCGGCAAAGATTTGCTCCAAAATGATCTTGAGATCACACTCATTCCCGGTATGGTGCACATAACTGTATTTCCGGTCTGAGCGATCCAACAAAACATTGAATCGCACTTGGACCAATGTTAGTCTATGAGGCCATGAACGTCAGATTTTTCCTTGGACAGAGCCGGTCCGTCGAAAAAAATCACGGTATGCCCAAGTTTGATTTCACACTCCGTCATGCAAGTCAATGAGTGAGTGGGAAACATTGGACCTCTGAGTGTAGTCGGATTTTCACATTTTTTTTCTCTAGCTTCTCCACATATGAGAAAATCGGATCACACTGATGAATCTCTGATCAGAGTGTCATTTGCATAATCGATCCAATTTTTTTCAGATGACAAAGAATACACTCTTCTGCACCTAGCCTAAACCACCCCAATTGCTCTCTTCACTTTTCAATTCTTTAATGTTCCAATAAAAGCTGTAAATCTTCATGCAGATAAGGGGAGATCCGTCATTTGTATCATGCAAAGACACAGTTCTGCCTGCAGTCAGTTTTCCCAGCTCTCCGTAATGTTGGTCACGGTCAGAATTTATCTTTTTTTTTTAATAGATAGAACTATATGGGAAGGAAATTGATGGAATTACATTACTTTATCTTTCCTGACTGAGTACATCAGGTCTGATCTACTTAGATGACTTCTTAGTTTCTTTCTTTTAATGCATTAAAGTCAACACTAAATCTTATTTCTACTAAGGACTTTAAGGAACTTCCTATAAACATCTGCTGCCCCTACTGGTGGAAAGGAGGACTGCATATAATCTAAGCTAAACAGTTTATTACTTACCGTATTTATTAATTTTGCACCAACATATTCCACAGCACTTAACAGACATCATGGCTGTCCCCATTGGGGTTCACAATCTAAATTCCCTATCAGGATGTCTTTGGAGTGTGGGATGAAACCGGAGAACTTGGAAGAAACTCATAAACATTGGGAAGAACATGCAAATTCCTTGAAGATGTTATTTATGACTCTAGGTGGGCTTAAAAAATGCTCATGTTTATTGAGTATTGTACAGCCATCCTAACATGGATTTTTCAATGTAAGCACACAGGTTTCATCAGGTCTAAGAAATCTATATATTCATTTTGTATTGTGAAATCTGTTGACAACACTACATTTTGCCCCAATATTGGTACATGCTTGAATATAAAGTTCTGTCTGGATGCTCAAACTACATCTTTGAAGATATACGTTCTGCTTTAAAACGAATCCTCCATGCAAATCTTTTAAAGGCTACTCACACATTTGGTATGGAAAAAAAAAAAAAAAAAAATATATATATATATATATATATATATATTATTTATAAATGATAATTCTTGGTTATTACCTTTGGTTAATCAAATCAGACTACGTTTTATTCTGCAATCTTCATTACTTTATTCATTTTCAGACCACCTGTGATGTGCAGTTTGCAGCCTGATCCAATAGTCAAATTTGTCGCTTGTGCGAGTGCCCCTCCCAGTAATATAGGCTGGATGTGAGTCAACAAAACAAAAATGAACAGATGAAGGAAAATGACATACATTTGCCAAATTTAGAATTTTACAGCTCATTCATACACCTGAAGTGAGTGTGGTCTCAAAGTCGTTTTGGAGTAAATCTAGTATATCCTATTCATAGCATGAATTCATTTAATTTTCTGACTGTCAGACAGTCTCAAATGCAGTTATACCTTTTGACAAATTTTTACTTCCACTATTTTTGGGGGGGTTGGACTGTCTTAAGAAAATCTATTATTTGGAAATGAAAAATGGATGCAACAAATACAGATATTTAAATAATACAGATGTCTTCATCAGCTCACATATCAGGACATCTTAAAAACTGTAGTTATTTCTACATGTGCTTTCCTCCTTTCCTACCGTCTGTTTTCTCTGCCCTCCCCGAGACTGCAGATGCTTTCACCTTTCTCCACTTTTGAGATCTGTGTACAACCACCTTCTTCTCCAAGCTGCTATCTCTAAGGGCTGTCCCACACGTCCAGATAATTCCGGTACCGGAATAAATCGGTACCGGAGTTATCCGTGTCTGTGTGCCTGGGAACTCACGTAGGCCATACGTGCGGCACACGTGTGCCGCCCGTATGGCGAGTGGGTACCACACGGAGCGTGTGGTACCCACGCGTGTGGTACCCTGCATCGTGCTGAAGCCGCGATTCATATGTTCCCTGCAGCAGCGTTTGCTGCAGAGAAAATATGAATAATAGTGTTTCAAATAAAGATCTATGTGTCCGCCGCCCTCCCACCCCCTGTGCGCCCCCCCGCTGTTCAGAAAATACTCACCCGCTCCCTCGTTGGCTGTCGCTCCTTCCTGGTCTGGCCCCATCTTCTGTATGCGGTCACGTGGGGCCGATCATTTACAGTCATGAATATGTGGCTCCACCTCCCATAGGGGTGGAGCCGACTATTCATGATTGTAAATGAGCGGCCCCACGTGACCGCATACAGTAGGAGGCGCGGGGCAGAGAGGAAGGAGTGACAGCCAACGTGGGAGCGGGTGAGTATTTTCTGAACAGCGGGGGGCGCACAGCGGGTGGGAGGGCAGCGGACACATAGATCTTTATTTTAAACACTATTATTCATATTTTCTCTGCAGCAAACGCTGCTGCAGGGAACATATGAATCGCGGCTTCAGCACCATGTGGGGGGGACAGCGCTTACTGTAGCTCTGTCTCCTGCACGCACACAGACCCCAGACGGAGAACGTCCGTGTGAGGTCCGTGTTTTACACGGACCCATTGACTTTAATGGGTCCGTGTAATACGTGCGCTCCCACGAACACTGACATGTCTCCGTGTTTGGCACAAGGAGACACGGTCCGCAAAAAATCAATGACATCTGCACAGATGCATTGATTTTTATGGGTCTACGTGTGTCAGTGTCTCCGGTACGTGAGGAAACTGTCACCTCATGTACCGGAGCCACTGACGTGTGAAACCGGCCTAAGACTGACAGAAGAGAGGAGGAATAGCGAGAGAGAGAGAATTGTCAGTAGCTCTGATGGATTTATATCTCCAGGATGAGCTGCAGCCTCGACTTCCCTCTTCACGTTCAGTTCGTACGAAGGCAGAGACATTGACGCCAGCTCGGATTGGGCGCCGGTGTCACGAGTCGCAACACCATATTACAGCCCCGGGAAGAGCAAGTGCCGACATTGCGGGAACGGTGCCAGCACGGGAGGCGAGTACAGGCTTTATTACTTTATCGGGGCCGAATATTTGGTTTAAGAAGGGATTGTCCTAGTAGTGGCCAACTCCCTTATTTTTGTATTTATGTAAAAAATAAACAATGAGAAAAAATTAAGCAAAGTGAAGGTTTTTACATGGCTCTGTGTACTTTTATGCATCTTTATAATTAATAGCATTGCTACATTTTACATTTTCTGGGCTCCATACATGCATGAGCCCTCAAATGTAAAAAGCAGAAAAAAAAAGGATTCTCTTCTCCACCAATTTATACAACCAACCATTACTTTTTATTTTCAACATTTGTCCCTTATTTTTGAGAAAATGCATCAAAACTGGTACAGATGAAAAGTGTAGTTGCCATTGTAAAAGCAGAATCTAATTGGTTGCTACGGGTGACTACTTCACTTTTCCTTTGCATCAGTTTTGATACATGTCCCCGGATACCTTCATAATTCATGTGGTGGCAAAAAACAAGACTTTTCAAAATCACATGGAACAACAATGTACTGCAGATCGGAGGTTGTACAGTAATGTGCTTAAGCTTTAAAAAATAGAGTTAAAATGCGAAAAAATAGTAGATGTGGTGGGAAATTTGGGGTTCATATTCAGTGGCATGTAAAAGTTTGGACACCCCTGGTCAGCGTTACTGTTATTGTGAACAGTTAAGCAAGCTGAAGATGAAATGTTCTCTACAAAGCCTACAGCTAAAGATGACACATTTCCTTTGCATTTTACGCAAAACATATACTGGTATATATATTTTAATCTTTTTACATTTTAAAAATTACATAAAGGAAAATGGGCTGATGCAAAAGTTTGGGCACCCTGCATGGTTAGTACCTAGTAGCACCCCCTTTTGCAAGTTTCACAGCTTGTAAACGCTTTTTATAACCAGCCAAGAGACTTTCAATTTTTGCTTGAGGTATTTTCATCCATTCTTCTTTGGAAAATTCTTCCAGTTCTGTGATATTCCTGGGTCATCTTGCTTCATCTGCTATTTTGGAGTCTAGCCACAGATTTTCAATGATATTCAGATCAGGGGACTGTGAGGGCCATTGTAAAACTTTCAGCTTGCGCCTTTTGAGGTCGTCTATTGTGGATTTTGCCGTGAGTTTAGCTTCATTATCAATTTGTAGAAGCCATCGTCTTTTCAACTTCAGCTTTTTTTTACAGATGGTGTTATGTTCGCATCAAGAATTTGTTGAAAATTCAATGAATCCATTCTTCCCTCTGCCCATGAAATGTTTCCTGTGCCATTGACAGCAACACATCCCCAAAGCATAATTGGTCACCTGGTTGGCGAGATGTTGTTTTCCTGAAATTCTGTGCCCTTTTTTCTCCAAAGAGTTCTATTTTAATTGGTCCACAGGACTTGTTTCCAAAATGTATCAGGCTTGTTTAGATATTCTTTTGCACACTTCCGACGCTGAATTTTATGATGAGGATGCAGGAGAGGTTTTCTTCTTATGACTCTTCCATTAAGGCCATATTTGTGCAGGGGTCTCTGAGCTGTAGAACAATGTAGCACAACTCCAGAGTCTGCTAAATCTTTCTGAAGGTCTTTTGAAGTCAAGTGGTGGTTCTGATTTGCCTCTCTAGCAATCCTATGAGCAACTTTCACTGAAATGTTGCTTGGTCTTCCAGACCTTTTCTTGACCTCCACTGTATCTGTTAATTACCATTTCTTAATTACATTTCGAACTGAGGAAAAGGCAACTTGAAAATGCTTTGCCATCTTCCTATAGCCTTCACCTGCTTTGTGGGCCTCCACCATTTTCATATATCTCCAAGAGTGCCCACACTTTTGCATTAGCTCATTTTCCTTTTTGTAATTTTTAAAATGAAAAAAATGACAATATTTTATTTTTTTGTCTATAATACAAAGGAAATGTGTCATCTTAACTTTAGCCCTTTTAGAGATCAATTCATCTTCAACTTGCTTAACTGTTCACAATAACAGTAACGTTGACCAGAGGTGCCCAAACTTTAACATGACACTGAAGGGTGAAAATGGCAGTGACTTTATAGCTTTTTTTTTGTACTCTGGCCTTGTGCTGAAGCGCCCTCTAGCACGGAGCGGGTTAAAAATCACCTGCTCCCTGAAGCACTGATCTTGAATAAAACAAACCTGCCGAGACTGACCCACACAATGCAGGGAGGATGACCTTCTGACTCCCTGCAAATCCTGAATTAATTAATCACAGAAATCCTCGGGGCTTTATGAACGGACTGTTTTATTTAATTTTTTTTTTAAGGTTGAGAAAATCAGAGGGATTAGTGCAGAGAAGAACGGTGAAACATAACATGGCTGTCTCAGCTTTCAACCTTCACAAATGTCTCACACTGTACCCACGGCTTTATGACTAACTTATCCCACCGCTGACTATGAAACTAAAAGAAGCCAGTGCCGGCATCAATAAGAACTGCTGTGTTCTCATGAATTTTAGTGAATTAATAAAATATTTCATTTATATGGCGCCAACATATTCCATAGAGCAGTACATAAAGTGGAGCAGTTACCCGTAGCAACCAATCAGCGTAGAACACTAAAAGATGTGTAATGTGGCACAGGGTGGTAGCCGTTGGTGAGGTACTCGTCTTTCACGCCTTGAAGGTCCTGGGTGGGTGTGTAGACTTTGTCTATGGGGCGCTGCACCCTTGCATGTCGCATGATGCAGGTGACTTCGGCTGGCCAGGACATGGGCAGTATGTCCATCTCCCTACAGATATAATAAGCAATAATAATGGTTGCCGTGAGCAACTCATCCACTTTTCCTTCATACCAGGTCTGATAAATCTTCTTCCTAGCACTTACTATCCCGAAAGTGACTAAATTTAAAAAGCAGATGGGTCAGGTTGTGAATATAACACCTGGATTCATTACTCCCAATATTTTAATCCTCATTTAAATAAAATGTTTGACCTACCCCAGGAACTCATACACAACCATGTCCAAGCCAGTGTACAAATCCCATGAACCGTTGATAGATTTTGTGCCTACTCAATAGGGCCTCCCGCTAGGTCCAAGACAATAGAAATCCAAGGAAACTGAGGCACCAAAGGATAATCCTTGGAAAAAACTTGATCTGAATTCCATAGTATTCAAAAAGAGGACCCAAGAATAGTAAGACAAGGCAATGTTTCGGCAAATTGTGGCCTTTCTCAAGACTAAAAAATACAGCTATATTTTTAGGCTTGAGGAAGCCCAGATATGGTCGAAACGCTGCCTTGTCTTCCTATTATTGTGACCTGTTTTTTAATACTATGGAATAAAGATCACATTTTTTACAAGGATTATCCTTTGATGCCTTGGTTTTCTTGGATTTCTACAAATAATGTTTAAAATCATTTTTGGTTCCTCCAAAAAAATTGCCTGACTTGGTTCTTCTAAGCCAATTGACTTTTGAGTCATCAGGGAAGCTACAGTGTCACCCACCGTTCCCTTAGAAAGGAACTTTCACTAGATTTTTTACATTTAAACTGAGTTCCTCCTCCAATTGTCACTGTTCCCCTGATCTGGAACACTTTTTCTTTTTTATTCTGTGCCCCTCCCTTACCGAGTTTTGACCCCCAATAATAATGGTGCAAATTTTCCCTTCATCAACTGGGCATGTACCACAGAACTGTGCTTTTTCTTCTTTGATACTGGCCAATCAAAACACGGCCACACGCATAGAGAAGTTCTCGTGGTACACACCTCCAAACTAAAAAAATCCTGAATATGCCCAAAAAATTTTTACGGAATGTCCAGGAATTTTTAGACTGTTGGCGCTCCTGTTTCCCGGGAGCCTCATGAATGTTCCAGGAGAGTTGAAGAGCATGTTCTGGTGGATCTCTACCACATCGTCCGTTTTTGGTCCACAAAGCTTGTTCTCGTGATAGATTTTGCAAACATGTCTTACACTTGCACAAATAACAACACTCCTTTATAATTGTATTATATAATAAATTATAATATAAAATTTGTATTTTTTTCTGTTTTGCTGGATCCAATTTTCATCCGTTTTTGGTCCATGTGTCCATTTTTACCATCATTGGACCTTTAAATTTTTCCTTTTGCTAACACTCAGTCCGCAAAAAATGAAAACGTCAAAAAGAGATGCCTGTCACAGCCCCGTCTGCCCCCATGTCCTGTGTGGCAGTGGTTTGGGCATGATAATCATTTCTAGATTTGTCCCTCCCGCCACGATGAAGAGATGGACGTGTAAACTGTATTTTAGTCCTAATCCACATCAGCTTTCCTTCCACGATCCAGGATCTTAGCGCAGACACCATCCCAGCAAGCTGCATTCACTTCATATTTTGGAAGTATTTTTTTTTTCTGAAAATCTACTGCTGACAGATGAAGAGTAGGAAAGGAGCCAGTTTCCCATGGAACAATAACCTCATGCATAACGCATTTTCCCGTGCCCGACCCAACCTGACACATTAGACAAAGAGGAAGGGCAATGTCACATACAACACAAGACCACAGACTATAAGGGTAAGTTCACACTAGGCATTTTTTCAGCATTTTTTCTGCAACAAAACCTGATCTCTTGACAGGAAAGAAGCTGCAAAAAAAAGCATGCTTTCCTTGGTTTTTCGCTGCGTTTTTTCTCTTTTTTTGCGGCGGTTTTGGCATTTTAGATTTGTCACTTGTGCATGCCGATAAAGGCTAGTGTTGAAAAAAATAAAGTCAGGTTTTGGTTTCAGCGTTTTTTCATCACCCAAGTCAATGTGTGAAAAATGCTGAAAGAAGTGACATGCTCTATGTCTAAAAACAATGCAAATCACAAAATACTGATGACAAAATAACCAATGTGTGTGCATGAGATGTCTGAAATCTCATAGACTTTGTTGATACTGTAAAAAGCGTCTGAAAATTAGCATAAAAAAATGCATAGTGTGAACTTAGCCTACGTCTATATTCACCTATTGTGTTTTTTAAAGCAAATTTTAAGCTACTTTTTACAGTACCAGCAAAGGCTATGAGATTTCAGAAATCTCATGCATGCACATTGGTTTTTTTTCCTGACTGAATTGGAAAAGTGGTGTGGTTTTGCAAACTGCAGCATCTCACTTCTGTCAGCGTTTTTGCAGCGTTCTTTCACCCATAGAAAGCAATGACTAAGTGCAAAAACGCAGGTATCAGGTTTTGCTGCATTTTTGGTGCAAATACCTTAAGGAAGATGCATCCTGATTTTTTTTTGGGGGGGGACAGTAAACTTTATCAACAAGATACAATAAAACACACTGCAAATGCGCAGCAAAAAAATGCAGCAAAACCTGGTATTTGGAAGCATCTTCTTTACTGCCAAGAGAGCAGATTTTGCCTGCGGAAAAAAAAACACCGCAAAAATGCAACATGCGAACATAGCCTAACTGCCATTAAGAATATTTTTACTATAATAATAGGTATAAAAGGACATAAAAGAGCTGTGATTCCTCGCTACTGTTATGTGGTTATCCATATTTCCCTACAGGAAAAAGTTTGGAATGCTTCTGCTTCTGCATAGGTCATCACCAGTATTAGATCTGTGGGGGTCAAACAACCAGCATCTCCACCAATCAGCTGTTAGCCACTCCCACTGGGGGCCAGACGTGAACCAGACATTACAGCTCAATACACCATGTAGTGGCCGTTCCCAGGTACTGCAGCTCAGTCCCATTCAGTTCAATCAAAGCCAAGCTACAGTACCTGAGAACATTGACT
This sequence comes from Ranitomeya variabilis, assembly GCF_051348905.1. NCBI lineage: Eukaryota > Metazoa > Chordata > Amphibia > Anura > Dendrobatidae > Ranitomeya > Ranitomeya variabilis. Next base: position 292,179,816 of record NC_135235.1, read on the forward strand.
ACGCTTGGGTATGGAGCGGAATTGTTTGCTTCCTTCCACAGCTGACCTGGTGTTCTACTGGGATCCAAGTGTTGAAACTAAACCAATCTGATATAGATCACGTATCCTAGGGATAGTTTGTCAATATTGTAATACTCGAGCCCTTTAAAAAAATACTAACCCAGGCAAATGTCTACTGCAGGCATCTACAGATGAGGCGAGAGACAATTCTAAGACTCCTCAACATGGCTTTATTATGGCTCTTATGCCCATTGACTGTTCCTCTGGGCCCATACTGTACCTCTGTGAACCTTTGGTTTTTTATGCCATTATTGCCTGGATGATGGAACTATATCATGATGACCCATAATACTAGTAGCTCAATTGTTGTTGGCTGTATTTGTGTCAATACAAAAACTGTAAAAGAGATGGCCACCTACCAAGTGCCATTTATGATACTAATTGCTTCTGGTGTAGCAGAGGGAACTTTGGGTCTCCTTAGGCTCCAGAGCCGGATTCAATCTCTACACTCACCTGGTCAATAGTCATCAGATTTTGCTCTTATTTTATTCGTACTGCTCTCAGTATTCTGTTTTTATATATATATATATATATATATATATATATATATATATATATATATACACACCGTATTTTTTGGCATATAAGACGCACTTTTTTCCCCCCCAAAAAAGGGGGGAAAATGGGGGGTGCGTCTTATATTCGCAATGCAGGCTTACCGTGGACCGTGGCGGCAGAGGTGCGGCGGCAGAGGTGTGGAGATGAGGAGGCGCAGTGAGCGGGGTCCCTTTCCCCGGTGAGGTGATGCAGCAGCCCCGGTAATGCAGCAGAGCCGGGTGAATCCTGTTGTTATCGGTGCGCGCGGCCATCTTCCTGAGGCCGCGCGTTCGCAGATGGAGCTCTGCTGCCCGGGGCTTCAGGAAAATGGCCGCGGGATGCCGCGCGTGCGCAGATGGGGATCGCGGCGGCCATTTTCCTGAAGCCCCGGGCAGCAGAGCTCCATCTGCGAACGCGCGGCCTCAGGAAGATGGCCGCGCGCACCGATAACAACAGGATTCACCCGGCCCTGCTGCATTACCGGGGCTGCTGCATCACCTCACCGGGGAAAGGGACCCCGCTCACTGCGCCTCCCCATCTCCACACCTCTGCCACCACGGTAACAGCAGGATTCACCCGGCTCTGCTTCATTACCGGGGCTGCTGCATCACCTCACCAGGGAAAGGGACCCCACTCACTGCGCCTCCTCGTCTCCACACCTCTGCCACCGCGGTAACAACAGGATTCACCCGGCTCTGCTGCATTACCGGGGCTGCTGCATCACCTCACCGGGGAAAGGGACCCCTCTCACTCCATACCTCTCACTGTGCCTCCTCATCCCAACACCTCTGCCGGTAACCACTGCTGCCACCCTCCCATGGACACCAGGCCATGGCGTCGCCCACCTAAGCAGGAAGGGACCCTGCTCAGGTGCACGCCGTACCGCCTCACCCCACCTCTGCCGACACCATGCCTCCTGTGACCCTGCTCTGCCACCACCAGCCCACAGGTAAGATACTGTAAATTCGGACAATAAGACGGACCCCCATCTTATAAAAAATCTTTTTTTCTGCAATTTTCACCCCAAATTTGGGGTGCGTCTTATGGTCCGGTGCGTCTTATATGCCGAAAAATACGGTATATATATATATATATATATATATATATATATATATATATATATATATATATAAATACACCATATGGTTTCAGAGATCATTTTTATGGCTCCTCTGGGGCGTGTCTTTAGGCTTCTATGCATAATTAACCTGTGAGTCACGCCCCCTTAGTAAAGACTCTAAAATTAGCACTCTATAAAAAGGCCCAAATCTCTGGAACCGTATGGCAGATTTAAAAAAAAAACAAAAAGTGGAAAACTTAGGGGATTAGCTACAAAAAAATAAGTTTAGGAAAATATAGACACTAATTTGGTGACAGGTCCTGGTTAAGCCTGTCATCTTGGGCTGTAATGCTAAATATTTAGCAGAAGATTTATTGGGGCCCCTCAGACATGAAGGCTGGGGTGCAGTTACACCCACCATTGTCTGTCCCATGTCTTGGGCCAGGCACAGTAAAAATCACTACCCAGTTCAAGGAACCACCTCTCGTGTCTCCCCTTTTCCTCATAGATTGTAAGCTTGCGAGCAGCAGGGCCCTCACTCCTCCTGGTATCTATTTTGAACTGTGATTTCTGTTATGCTGTAATGTCTATTGTCTGTACAAGTCCCCTCTAAGTTGTAAAGCGCTGCGGAATATGTTGGCGCTATATAAATAAAATTATTATTATTATTATTATTATTATAAGGAAAATTAAAATATATATATATTGGGATTCTTGGCCACAATCGTTATATATAAAATGTAAACAGCGGAATCTTCTAAATCTCCAAATTCTGTGGGATCTCAAATTCTGTACATTGACATATGACATACAGAAGTCCATGAGAAAGGGTGAGGAAAAATTAGGCCCCCTGTCATGTATGTTTAAATGAAAGAAAATGCGCTGCACATTAAACCTTTGAGGTTTGGAGTGGGAATTCTGTAAATTAAACAAACCGCGCTTAAGGATTTCTGACAAACAGCAGCAAAAGGGCTTTGAACTGAAAGGATCAGACAATTCCTGCACACCATCAGTCAACGGAGACTTAGAGAAATTTCACTTTTTTATGCTTTTTTTTTTTTCCAGATTCTTAGATCTCATTTTGCTTCATGCTATTATCTATACGAGAAATGTATCCATGTGATACGGAGAAAATACCAGCCAGCGGAATAAATACTGGAGATTGTTTTACCCCCTTAGCCATGATACACTCTATTTTAATGAATAAAAAGCTTATGGGAATTTATTATATTTTAATGAGTGGCTACTGCCCAAATGGTCACTTTAAAACAACTTTACAAATTCTCCATCTGACCATCGTAATGAGTTCAATGACAGATTCTTAGTGAACTCATTCTGCAGCCGGCAATACACAGTGCAGGACGGAGACGATTCAAGACAAATGGTGCAAAAATTTTTAATGATCCCAATTGCAAAAAATGATTTTTAGACCCAAATACATGCATTTAACTAAGGAAAAAAGGGTCCCCAAAAGTGAATAAGATAAAGTGTATTGGCATCTTTGGGCTCTTAAATTCACAAATGCCATGTGACAAAGCCATGCTACAATGGCAGATACCAGTGGTGACCATAGATGGATTAGTCTGATATTTTCTCTATTAAACAAAATGGAATCTGCACTGGAGGCTCTTAATAAATGGTAAGCATCCTCAGGATATGCCATAAATGCCCGATAGGTGCAGATCCCTTGTCTTACTTAGTGAGTTTGATGACTCCACTTGACCAATTGCTGAGAAAAAACCTATGTGCTATGATGTCCTCACACTATCAATATTTATCCTAAATCGGCTGCTGCATTCCCTGCCTCTGCTTTTATACATGTCATGATCACTCAGAAGAATCCTTAGAAATGAGCAGCTTAGGAGACATGAGTGCTCCTCCTGCCTGTGCGCACACTCAGTGGAGTATGAATGCAGGAGAAAGTCAGAGGCTTTGTACGGCATTGTACACTGATGTGTATGTGCGCTCGGGCAGGAGTGTGCACTCATGTCTCCTAAGTTGTACACTTCTAAGTAGTCTTTTGAGTGATCGGTCTGTTATCTCATGACCCAGACCCTCACTGATCTGCTCAGAATTAAAAAACTAAAACACATTAGAAAAAAGTCTCCCAAAAGTTTAGTTACCCTCTTTGGCTAGACGCATACGAGGGTATTTTTTGTCATTCGTGAAAATCGGATCAATTATGCAAATGACACTGTGATCAGACTCTATAATTGAGAATGCAGATTTGGGGCATAACACAAACCATAAAAAGCCACAAAACTAATGTACCCTACAATATGTGCACAATGGGCAAACTAATTCTTACACAGTGCAATTTTGTACTATGTGGCAGCCACATGAGTAGTTCTTGGCAGTCATGTGAGTAGTTCATGGCAGCCACATGAGTAGTTCTTGGCAGCCATGTGAGTAGTCCATGGCAGCCACATGAGTAGTTCTTGGCAGTCATGTGAGTAGTTCATGGCAGCCACATGAGTAGTTCTTGGCAGCCATGTGAGTAGTCCATGGCAGCCACATGAGTAGTTCTTGGCAGTCATGTGAGTAGTTCATGGCAGCCACATGAGTAGTTCTTGGCAGCCACATGAGTAGTCCTTGGCAGCCACGTGAGTAGTCCTTGGCAGCCACATGAGTAGTCCTTGGCAGCCACATGAGTAGTCCTTGGCAGCCACGTGAGTAGTCCTTGGCAGCCACGTGAGTAGTCCTTGGCAGCTGCATGAGTAGTCCACGGTAGCCAGAGCAAAGCACTGCAAGCTTCCTACTACCTGCCAGCCTCCTTGGTGCCTCTTCTGATTAGTAGACCCTGGTGATTTCCATCATGATGCCCTGATAGGTATCATTAGTGAGGTTTGTCCTGTAGCCTCGTGTCTTGCATGGAGGATGATATTGAGAACTCAGATGTCACAGTACTCCGCTACAGTTGGAGCGCCCCCACACCGCCGCAGGGCCGAGGGGTACCCGGAGCCGGGCCTCTGAGTCTCAGTTCTGGGGTTGTCACGGTGGCTAGACCCGGTCCGTGGCCCTGTCTGTCAGTGGGGGACGTCCGGTGCAATAAGGGGTGTTGTAACGGTGCAGTTGTGGGGTGCAGGTCGCGGTAAATAATGAGGACACCAGGTTGCAGTCTCTTTACCTCTTTACTGAAGATCTCTGGGTCCTCAATCCAGAATACGGCTCACCAGGCTGCGCAAGTCCGGCCGGTCCAATGACACTTCCAGAGTTCTCTTCACAGGAGGAAATCTGTGCCTTCCCCCTAGCGCTATGTGTTGTAGTCCTTCCCTGCTGTGCTTACGGAAAGTACCCCACAACTGTTGTGTCTGTTTCTGATGTTCCCTCACAACTCGACTAGATGATGGACTCTGGGGCGCTGCACTGACATACAGTACCGATATCCTCGATCTTTTGGCCTGGCATTGAGCCATCGCTCAAGTATGATACGGACTGGCTACCACCCAGTCTCCATGGGGCTCTGCCTTTTTCTTTCTCTGTTCCTACCTCCAGCTTGCACTGATGTTGCTCTCTGCTCTTTTGCCTTTAATCCCAGTTCTTGTCCGCTGGACTTTTCTGACCTTGAGTCACCCATCGACTTCTAGATTTCTACACTGGACACATCTCCACAGATTTTCTACCAACCTCCATAATTTTGTGCTAGCAAGCCCCTTATAAAGTGTTAACAGCCATTGTTACAGCAGACATACCATTGGGGCAATCTGCGCATCCGCGCAGGGGACCAAGAGCTAAAGGCACCACTATCACCTCCAAAGTAGGTGGAATTGTGTTGTGTATTATAATGACCTTGGTCGACAGTTCCTCACAAATAACACCACAGTGCAACATTTATGCTCCTAACATGTTAGTCAGGGCTCCTCTTTAGTAATGGGCTCTGTCCAAAGACACCCAACTCAACCTGACACCCACCATAAACGTGACCTCCTCTGAGAAGTGGCACTGCACAAAACATGCATACTTTTTAGGCTTCTAAGTTTTCTTCATGATATTTGCTCCAGCTAAAATTTGGGTTATTGGTTGGAAAAAAAATAGGAAAACCAGCTGTGTGTTTAGAATGAGCTTGTGTGGCAACACTGGTGGCTTACAATTGACCTCCGATGCCTCCTCAGATGCCTCCTGCTGTAGGAACTGCCTCTTAAAATAAAGTCTCTCACCAAAGTAATAGGGGCAGACAGCTTTACACATGGAGATCTGCAGCTTATCACATGTGGTTTCCCTCCCTGTCAGAGCACTCCTCACTTATAACACCTCCTGTCACTCAGCTGAACGCCTGGGAACTTTCTTCTTACCCACTTGTGTCAGCTGAACGGTAGCAACCGGCCGTCCGCCCGCACCCTTCAACTGAACCTTGCCAGTGATACAAATATACTTGTCTATGGTCTCAGGACAGGGAGTTGGGTTGATGCTGAGGATGCCCATATCTTCAGCCATTCGTGGCTACCTTAAGGCTTCTGAAGCGTGAGGACCCTGGATATTAAGGCTAAGTTTCCACGGGGAGTTTTTGGTGAGTTTTTGATGTTGCAGATTTTCTGCACCCAATAAGTAAAAATAGGTTACTTACATTTTTTCTAAAGTATGTAACATAAAAAAATCTCACCAAAAACTCATCATGGGAATGTGGCTTTAAAATACATTAATGTTCAGTTTTATGGCAAGTGCATTAGGGGAAGAGGATCTGTAGCAAAAATTAAAATGGGTTCTCCAGAACGCTGCTTGCTAATATCATCATATAGGGTCCGACTGGGATTACCTAGGTCCTACCAGTACAGACTACACTTCATAACATCTCCACATTGCTGCTCCTGTAATACACTGCTTAGATGTCTCATGTGATGGGAATATATCCTAAAAATGGTGATATGCAATTTGTTGGAGTTTTTTTTCCACACAGCACCTCTCTTGGCTGTGCCTGGTATTGCAGTTCTTTCTTTTTTTTTAATTGAAGTAGACTATATTGACAAGAGTGGTGCAGTTTCTGGGAAACTTATCTCAGACAACTCCCTAAATATAATTTAAAGACAATGGGACATAATTATTAAGCTAACTGTGCATAATTTTCACCTTTAAAAAATGGTCTTTCATCACTTGCTCCATATTTATTATGTGCTTTCAGATACTTTCTGGTTCTTGTGTGACAAGGGGTACGACCTTCTGGAAGGGCATGTAGTTTGCTTTTTAAAAAAAAGGGTGCAATCTGTCGTGAAACTGTGCAAATTTGGTGCAAATTCTGGCACAAAGTACCGTAAGCCAACTAATAGGTGGAGTAAACTTTGAATAAATAATCTTTGAATTTCCCTGATTTATCATAAACCACTGTGATAAATTGGGGGCTAGTGCAATGGTGCATTTACATTGGCTAAAACTCACCTGCAAGAGTCCTTAATAATGGTCGTTTCCTGATAATCGCGCAAAGTAAAGATTTTGCCAATTGCCAGACAAGCAAAATATTCATTTTTCTGGTAAAACTATTTTTAAAGAGGACCAGTGACAGGATGAAAAGTGTCCAGTTTTGACTCTTATTTTATTCATGCTTTTCCCCTGAGTAATCCATTTTTTTAAAATCCACCATAAATTTCCAGAGATACAGGGATTTTTATTTAGTGGTAATTTTTTTAGGTCCTTACCGAGGGGCTATCGATAACTTATTAGAATTTAAAAAAAAACTGATGTCTGTGGGTTCTTTACATCCTGGTGCCGTATACACATTTGGGAAGATTGATTAGATGCTTATGTAAATACCTTAATGAATCGCAATGTTACTGCGCAACTCCTCTACTATTGCTACTTCTGACTTTTACATGCCATTCCCGGCCAGCTATGGCAATCTTGGCATGGCACGGGCAGGACATGGATGGTGTGTTGTCACCTCTGTCCCTCAAATTCATCACTAAAGTAGCGTAATTTACTCCTGAAATTTACTCCAGCCCTGTCGCACGCTGGATATCAGACATGCCTAATACATTAAGCAGCACACTATGGGGCCCATCATACTGTATGTAGGGAGCTGTAGGAGACATCATACTTTATGTAGGGGGGCTATGGGGCCATCATTCTACTGTGTATAGAGGACCTGTGGGACCATTATACTGCATGTAGGGAGCTTTTGGAGACATCATACTTTATGTAGGGGGCTATGGGGCCATAAATGTACTGTGTATAGGGGACCATCATTCTGTATGTAGGGAGCTGTTGGATACATCATGCTGTATATAAAGGGCTTTGGGGCCATAAGACTGTGTATAGAGGATCTGCAGGGCCATCATACTGTTTGTTGGGAGCTGTTGGAGACATCATACTATATGTAGGGAGGCTTTGGGGCCATCTTTCTGCTGTGTATAGAGGACCTGCAGAACCATCATACTGTATGTAGGGAGCTGTTGGAGACGTCATACTGTATATAGGGAGCTTTGGGGCCATCAGACTGTGTATAGAGGAACTGTGGGGCCATTATACTATGTATAGGGGCTATGTGGAAATCATACTGCATATAGGTGGGTGTGGGATTATCATTTCCTATCTAGGGGAGCTGTGGATCCATCATATTGTATGTATGGAAGCTGTGGGGCCATCACAGGCTCGGACTGGCCCACCGGAGAACCGGAGGCCCAGTGTTGTGAAATTGGATTTTGGGCTCCCCCGGTGGCCACTGGTGGAATTGAACTGGTGTGCATCATCCTCTCTGTTCACCTGTTTCCATCAGGATGTGGGAGTCGCTATTTAGCCTTGCTCCTCTGTCACTTCCATGCCGGTCAACATTGTAATCAGAAGCCTTTCTGTGCATGTTCCTGCTGCTAGACAACTCCCAGCTAAGTTGGACTTAGTCCTTGTTTGTTTTTGCATTTTGTTCCAGTTCACAGCTGTAGTTTCGTTTCTGTGTCTGGAAAGCTCTTGTGATCTGAAATTGCCACTCTGATGTTATGAGTTAATACTAGAGTCTTAAAGTAATTTCAGGATGGTATTTTGATAGGGTTTTCAGCTGACCATGAAAGTGCCCTTTCTGTCTTCCTGCTATCTAGTAAGCGGACCTCAATTTTGCTAAACCTATTTTCATACTACGTTTGTAATTTCATCTAAAATCACCGCCAATATTTGTGGGGGCCTCTGTCTGCCTTTCGGGGAAATTTCTCTAGAGGTGAGCCAGGACTATATTTTCCTCTGCCAGGATTAGTTAGTCCTCCGGCCGGCGCTGGGCGTCTAGGGATAAAACGCAGGCTACGCTACCCGGCTACTGTTAGTTGTGCGGCAGGTTTAGTTCATGGTCAGTTTAGTTTCCATCCTTCCAAGAGCTAGTTCGTATGTTTGCTGGGCTATGTTCTCTTGCCATTGAGAACCATAACAGTTTGACCGGCCCAAAGGGTTAAATTAATTGACAGAGAAAGGAGAGAAAAGAGAAGTCTGCTGAAGATTTTTTTTTTTTTTTTTTCTCAGTTCTGAGTGTGCTTGTAATTGAATCTCTTGCAAGTCTGCCTATATTGCAGCCTTTCTCTCTCTCTCTCCTTCTAATCCTGGAATGGCTCTGTGTTCACCTGTTTAAAATGGATATTCAGAGTTTAGCTGCAGGTTTGAATAATCTCACCACGAAAGTTCAAAACTTACAAGATTTTGTTGTTCATGTTCCTATATCTGAACCTAGAATTCCTTTGCCTGAATTTTTCTCGGGGAATAGATCTTGCTTTCAAAATTTCAAAAATAATTGCAAGTTGTTTTTGTCCCTGAAATCTCGCTCTGCTGGAGATCCTGCTCAGCAGGTCAGGATTGTGATTTCTTTGCTCCGGGGCGACCCTCAGGATTGGGCTTTTGCATTGGCTCCAGGGGATCCTGCGTTGCTCAATGTGGATGCGTTTTTTCTGGCCTTGGGGTTGCTTTATGAGGAACCTCAGTTAGAACTTCAGGCGGAAAAGGCCTTGATGTCCCTATCTCAGGGGCAAGACGAAGCTGAAATATACTGCCAGAAATTCCGTAAATGGGCTGTGCTTACTCAGTGGAATGAGTGCGCCCTGGCGGCGAATTTCAGAGAGGGTCTCTCTGATGCCATTAAGGATGTTATGGTGGGGTTCCCTGTGCCTGCGGGTCTGAATGAGTCCATGACAATGGCTATCCAGATCGATAGGCGTCTGCGGGAGCGCAAACCTGTGCACCATTTGGCGGTGTCTACTGAGAAGACGCCAGAGAATATGCAATGTGATAGAATTCTGTCCAGAAGTGAACGGCAGAATTTTAGACGAAAAAATGGGTTGTGCTTCTATTGCGGTGATTCAACTCATGTTATATCAGCATGCTCTAAGCGTACTAAGAAGCTTGATAAGTCTGTTTCAATTGGCACTTTACAGTCTAAGTTTATTCTATCTGTGACCCTGATTTGTTCTTTATCATCTATTACCGCGGATGCCTATGTCGACTCTGGCGCCGCTTTGAGTCTTATGGATTGGTCCTTTGCCAAACGCTGTGGGTATGATTTGGAGCCTCTTGAAACTCCTATACCCCTGAAGGGGATTGACTCCACCCCATTGGCTAGCAATAAACCACAATACTGGACACAAGTAACTATGCGGATTAATCCGGATCATCAGGAGATTATTCGCTTTCTTGTGCTGTATAACCTACATGATGTGTTGGTGCTTGGATTGCCATGGCTGCAATCTCATAACCCAGTCCTTGACTGGAAAGCTATGTCTGTGTTAAGCTGGGGATGTAAGGGGACGCATGGGGACGTACCTGTGGTTTCCATTTCATCATCTATTCCCTCTGAGATTCCTGAATTCTTGACTGAATATCGTGACGTTTTTGAAGAACCTAAGCTTGGTTCATTACCTCCGCACCGGGAGTGCGATTGTGCCATAGATTTGATTCCGGGTAGTAAATACCCTAAGGGTCGTTTATTTAATCTGTCTGTGCCTGAACATGCTGCTATGCGAGAATATATAAAGGAGTCCTTGGAAAAGGGACATATTCGTCCTTCGTCATCTCCCTTAGGAGCCGGTTTTTTCTTTGTGGCTAAGAAAGATGGCTCTTTGAGGCCGTGCATTGATTATCGGCTTTTGAATAAAATCACGGTTAAATATCAATATCCGTTGCCACTGCTGACTGATTTGTTTGCTCGCATAAAGGGGGCCAAGTGGTTCTCTAAGATAGATCTTCGTGGGGCGTATAATTTGGTGCGAATTAAGCAGGGGGATGAGTGGAAAACCGCATTTAATACGCCCGAGGGCCACTTTGAGTATTTGGTGATGCCTTTTGGTCTTTCAAATGCCCCTTCAGTCTTTCAGTCCTTTATGCATGACATTTTCCGTGATTATTTGGATAAATTTATGATTGTGTATCTGGATGATATTTTGATTTTTTCGGATGACTGGGACTCTCATGTCCAGCAGGTCAGGAGGGTTTTTCAGGTTTTGCGGTCTAATTCCTTGTGTGTGAAGGGTTCTAAGTGCGTTTTTGGGGTTCAAAAGATTTCCTTTTTGGGATATATTTTTTCCCCCTCTTCCATCGAGATGGATCCTGTCAAGGTTCAGGCTATTTGTGATTGGACGCAACCCTCTTCTCTTAAGAGTCTTCAGAAATTTTTGGGCTTTGCTAACTTTTATCGTCGATTTATTGCTGGTTTTTCTGATGTTGTTAAACCATTGACTGATTTGACTAAGAAGCGTGCTGATGTTGCTGATTGGTCCCCTGCTGCTGTGGAGGCCTTTCGGGAGCTTAAGCGCCGCTTTTCTTCCGCCCCTGTGTTGCGTCAGCCTGATGTTGCTCTTCCTTTTCAGGTTGAGGTCGACGCTTCTGAAATCGGAGCTGGGGCGGTTTTGTCGCAGAGAAGTTCCGATTGCTCCGTGATGAGACCTTGTGCTTTTTTCTCGCGTAAATTTTCGCCCGCCGAGCGGAATTATGATGTTGGGAATCGGGAGCTTTTGGCCATGAAGTGGGCTTTTGAGGAGTGGCGTCATTGGCTTGAGGGGGCTAGACATCAGGTGGTGGTATTGACTGACCACAAAAATCTAATTTATCTTGAGTCCGCCAGACGCCTGAATCCTAGACAGGCGCGTTGGTCGTTGTTTTTCTCTCGGTTTAATTTTGTGGTGTCCTACCTGCCGGGTTCTAAGAATGTTAAGGCGGATGCCCTTTCTAGGAGTTTTGAGCCTGACTCCCCTGGTAATTCTGAACCTACAGGTATCCTTAAGGATGGAGTGATATTGTCTGCCGTTTCTCCAGACCTGCGGCGGGCCTTGCAGGAGTTTCAGGCGGATAGACCTGATCGTTGCCCACCTGGTAGACTGTTTGTTCCTGATGATTGGACCAGTAAAGTCATTTCTGAGGTTCATTCTTCTGCGTTGGCAGGTCATCCTGGAATCTTTGGTACCAGGGATTTGGTGGCAAGGTCCTTCTGGTGGCCTTCCCTGTCTCGAGATGTGCGAGGCTTCGTGCAGTCTTGTGACGTTTGTGCTCGGGCCAAGCCTTGTTGTTCTCGGGCTAGTGGATTGTTGTTGCCCTTGCCTATCCCGAAGAGGCCCTGGACGCACATCTCGATGGATTTTATTTCGGATCTTCCTGTTTCTCAGAAGATGTCTGTCATCTGGGTGGTGTGTGATCGTTTCTCTAAGATGGTCCATTTGGTTCCCCTGCCTAAGTTGCCTTCTTCTTCCGAGTTGGTTCCTCTGTTTTTTCAAAATGTGGTCCGTTTGCATGGTATTCCGGAGAATATCGTTTCTGACAGAGGTACCCAATTCGTGTCTAGATTTTGGCGAGCATTCTGTGCTAGGATGGGCATAGATTTGTCTTTCTCGTCTGCTTTCCATCCTCAGACTAATGGCCAGACCGAGCGGACGAATCAGACCTTGGAGACATATTTGAGGTGTTTTGTGTCTGCAGATCAGGATGATTGGGTTGCTTTTTTGCCTTTAGCGGAGTTTGCCCTCAATAATCGGGCCAGTTCTGCCACCTTGGTGTCTCCCTTTTTCTGTAATTCGGGGTTTCATCCTCGATTTTCTTCTGGTCAGGTGGAATCTTCGGATTGTCCTGGAGTGGATGCTGTGGTGGAGAGGTTGCATCAGATTTGGGGGCAGGTAGTGGACAATTTGAAGTTGTCCCAGGAGAAGACTCAGCTTTTTGCCAACCGCCGGCGTCGGGTTGGTCCTCGGCTTTGTGTTGGGGACTTGGTGTGGTTGTCTTCTCGTTTTGTCCCTATGAGGGTTTCTTCTCCCAAGTTTAAGCCTCGGTTCATCGGCCCGTACAAGATATTGGAGATTCTTAACCCTGTGTCCTTCCGTTTGGACCTCCCTGCATCTTTTTCTATTCATAATGTTTTTCATCGGTCATTATTGCGCAGGTATGAGGTACCGGTTGTGCCTTCCGTTGAGCCTCCTGCTCCGGTGTTGGTTGAGGGCGAGTTGGAGTACGTTGTGGAAAAAATCTTGGACTCCCGTGTTTCCAGACGGAAACTCCAGTATCTGGTCAAATGGAAGGGATACGGTCAGGAGGATAATTCTTGGGTGACTGCCTCTGATGTTCATGCCTCCGATTTGGTCCGTGCCTTTCATAGGGCTCATCCTGATCGCCCTGGTGGTTCTGGTGAGGGTTCGGTGCCCCCTCCTTGAGGGGGGGGTACTGTTGTGAAATTGGATTTTGGGCTCCCCCGGTGGCCACTGGTGGAATTGAACTGGTGTGCATCATCCTCTCTGTTCACCTGTTTCCATCAGGATGTGGGAGTCGCTATTTAGCCTTGCTCCTCTGTCACTTCCATGCCGGTCAACATTGTAATCAGAAGCCTTTCTGTGCATGTTCCTGCTGCTAGACAACTCCCAGCTAAGTTGGACTTAGTCCTTGTTTGTTTTTGCATTTTGTTCCAGTTCACAGCTGTAGTTTCGTTTCTGTGTCTGGAAAGCTCTTGTGATCTGAAATTGCCACTCTGATGTTATGAGTTAATACTAGAGTCTTAAAGTAATTTCAGGATGGTATTTTGATAGGGTTTTCAGCTGACCATGAAAGTGCCCTTTCTGTCTTCCTGCTATCTAGTAAGCGGACCTCAATTTTGCTAAACCTATTTTCATACTACGTTTGTCATTTCATCTAAAATCACCGCCAATATTTGTGGGGGCCTCTGTCTGCCTTTCGGGGAAATTTCTCTAGAGGTGAGCCAGGACTATATTTTCCTCTGCCAGGATTAGTTAGTCCTCCGGCCGGCGCTGGGCGTCTAGGGATAAAACGCAGGCTACGCTACCCGGCTACTGTTAGTTGTGCGGCAGGTTTAGTTCATGGTCAGTTTAGTTTCCATCCTTCCAAGAGCTAGTTCGTATGTTTGCTGGGCTATGTTCTCTTGCCATTGAGAACCATAACAGCCCAGGCACTGACACCTGCTGGCATACTGGCTAGCAGCTGCCTAGGGCCCCCACTGCTCCAGGGAGCATCATGTGTGGCCAATGGACATTATACAGTATGGAGCATCATGTGTGGCCGTTATACAGTATGGAGCATCATTTGTGGCCATTATACAGTATTGAGCATCATGTGGGATCATTATACAGTATGGAGAACTGTGTGTGGCCGTTATACAGTATGAAGCATCATGTGTGGTGGCTGTTATACAGTATTAAGTATCATGTGTGGCCGTTATACAGTATGGAGCACTGTGTGGCCATTATACAGTATTGAGCACTGTGTGGCCATTATAGACTATGGAGCATCGTGTGACCATTATACACAATGGAGCATCATGTGTGGCCATTATACAGTATTGAGCATCATGTGTGGCCATTATACAGCATGGAGCATCATGTGTGGTCATTATACAGTATGGAGCATCATGTGTGGCCATTATACAGTATGGAGCATCATGTGTGGCTGTTATACAGTATTGAGCATCATGTGTGGCCATTATACAGTATGGAGCATCATGTGTGGCCATTATACAGTATGGAGCACCATGTGTGGCCATTATACAGTATGGAGCATCCTGTGTGGCCATTATACAGTATTGAGCATCATGTGTGGCCATTATACAGTATGGAGAACTGTGTGTGGCCATTATACAGTATGGAGCATCATGTGTGGTGGCCGTTATACAGTATTGAGTATCATGTGTGTGGCCATTATACAGTATGGAGCACTTTGTTTATAATTATTGTATATAAAACAGTGTGATCAGCAGTGCTAAATGGCTGTGGTTGGGACGTGGATATGGGTGTGACTAGTTGTGAAATGGGTGTGGTCAGAGGCATGGCCTAAAATTTGCCGCGGCGCACTACGCGCGCCGCTAATTTTATACCTCCTTCCCTTCTTCAAAAGTTGGGAGGTATGGTACCACATTTGCCAGATCACGGCAAGTGCCGCAAATCCCATAGGGAATGAATGAGGCCGAACGCAGTGTTGCTGTAAGTGATCCGTTACACGGCACATGCAGAAAAACTGCCGGATCTGCTGCAAAAGGCGACTTTCACATCAGCGATTCTGGCCAAAGTCACTGCCGATAGTGTCATACTCACCAAAGGGGGAGGCAGCACTAAAAGTGCCTAGGGCAGCAGAAACTCTAAATACGGCCCTGGGGGGCTACATTATATTCTGTGGGGGGACTGCATTATACTCAGGGTACTACATTATATTATGGGGGGCTACATCATACTATTTGAGGGGTTACAGTATACTCTATGGGGGGCTGCATTATATTCTGTGGTGGGGCTGCATTATTGTCTCAGGGGACTACATTATATTATGGGGGGCTACATCATAATATATGAGGGGGCTACAGTATACTCTATGGGGGGGCTGCATTATATTGTGGTGGAACTGCATTCTCTCAGGTGACTACATTATATTCTGTGGTGGGTTGTGCAGCGCCCCAGAGTCCTGGTCGTTGCAGTACTGTTGCTCCGCCGCTAAGAGGGGCTATGGTACGTCTGATGGCACTGAAGGAGTTCATCTGACCAGGTATCACAGACACCAATACACTTCACAGTCTGGCCTCCAGGGGGAGCTAAGGGTTCTATGTATTAGGCCACTCCTCACAATCTGGTAAAACTGGGGGTTAGGCAGGAAGTTAGATGAGAAAGCTGACTGGGAATCGAACAGGCAACACCCTGTGGCAGGGGGTGTTGCGGGGAGAGACTCAGAGGGGTCCCTGTCAGGGGTGGGATCCTGACAGAGGCCTAGCAACCAGAGAGAATGTTACGGGACCGCGCCTGCACGATATAGCGGTGGTACCCCAAGAAAGGACAAGAAGCGAGGTTTATTGTGCTGAGTGAGAAACGAGATCAACGCAACAAGGAGAATACCAGTAGGAGTCGTGCTGTAAGACGAGGCAACATCCTACTGAGGCGCATAACCGGTGGCTGGAACGCCGAGGAAGTATAGAGCTCCAGGCCAAACTTCAAACCTACGGCAGGACAGTCAGTTATAGGCGGGCTGTCTCACCCAATTGACCTAGGAAGACACAGGGGGGTAACAACAGGAGTGGGGCGACACTAGAGTCCCGGAAGAGCTCCGAGCCTCCCCGTCATATGGGTGCGTCCTAACCATAAGATCTGGGGGACGTGGAAGAACATCAGAATCGAGTTGTGAGGGAACACGAGAAACAGACACAACAGTTGTGGGGACTATCCCGTGAGCACAGCAGGGGAGGACCACAACACACAAGCGCTAGAAGGTAGGCACAGATTTCCACCTGCAAAGGGAACTCTGGAGGTGCCATTGGACCGGCCGGACTTGTGCAGCCTGGTTAACCGTATTCCGGACTGAGGACCCTGAAGCCTTCAGTAAAGAGGTAAAGAGACTGCAACCTGGTGTCCTCGTTATTTACCGCGACCGGCACTTCACCACACCATAACGACATCCCATACCACCACCTTCATTGTACGCCCCTCAGCAGGGTCACGGACCGGGTCTAGCCACCGTGACAATCCCAGAGCAGAGACTCAGAGGCCCGGTACCGGGTACCCCTCGGCCCTGCGGCAGTGGGGGCGCTACAACTTGGCGTCACGAACAGGATCTACTTAAGCCTGAAGAATCGGGTCATGTGTGCCTTGGAACTGTGATTTATTACAGAGGTCAACAAAAAAAAAAATTTTTTCTGGTGTCCAAAATATTTAAATGAATATGGGGTATTTTTGGGGTGCTGATTCTGAATATGCTATCAGTTTTGCCAGATTGGCTCAAGTTTTTGAGATTTTTGGTATCTTATTTATAGCACTTGTTGGTAAATGCGACGCATCATCTCATTAATTTCTTTGGATTAGTACTTGAACTGAGCAGTTCTCAATATAGTTTTGTGTTAATTAGTGTTCTAAAAGTTGGTTCATATCTTGATTTTTGCACTAACTTTATGTTGTTGTCTGTTTTCCAGTGAAAAGCATGAACTCATCAAGAAGAAGTTGTCTTAACGATCCAGACTCATTCTGTTACATTTGTGGTGAATACACACTGCCAAAACATAGAAGAAACATAACAGACTTCGTAAAAAAAGTGTATTTTGCCTATTTTGGGGTTATGCTTGGGGACCAAGACAAGTTTTGGGCACCACACATAGTGTGCAAAGCATGTATCGAATTATTACGAAAATGGAGCAAAGGACAAAGAAAAAGCTTCAAATTTGGTGTTCCAATGGTGTGGAGAGAGCCAAAAAATCATCATGATGACTGTTATTTCTGTGCAGTGCAAGTGCAAGGATTCAATAAGCATAAGAAACGAAAATGGGAGTAACATGGAATCTGCAAGAAGCCCTGTCCCTCATTGTGAAGATGTGCCTGTACCTGTGTTTACCATAAATAACAGTCATCATGATGATTTTTTGGCTCTCTCCACACCATTGGAACACCAAATTTGAAGCTTTTTCTTTGTCCTTTGCTCCATTTTCGTAATAATTCGATACATGCTTTGCACACTATGTGTGGTGCCCAAAACTTGTCTTGGTCCCCAAGCATAACCCCAAAATAGGCAAAATACACTTTTTTTTACGAAGTCTGTTATGTTTCTTCTATGTTTTGGCAGTGTGTATTCACCACAAATGTAACAGAATGAGTCTGGATCGTTAAGACAACTTCTTCTTGATGAGTTCATGCTTTTCACTGGAAAACAGACAACAACATAAAGTTAGTGCAAAAATCAAGCTATGAACAAACTTTTAGAACACTAATTAACACAAAACTATATTGAGAACTGCTCAGTTCAAGTACTAATCCAAAGAAATTAATGAGATGATGCGTCGCATTTACCAACAAGTGCTATAAATAAGATACCAAAAATCTCAAAAACTTGAGCCAATCTGGCAAAACTGATGACATATTCAGAATCAGCACCCCAAAAATACCCTAAATTCGATGAAATATCTTTGGCACCAAAAATGCTGTTGACCAGTGTTATACTTGGACTGTGACTTATTGCAAAGACTGTGGATTGCCATTTGCCGCCAAAAAGCGCCGCCATTGCAGCGCTGAGGAGAGCGCAGGAGAAGAAGAGGGGCGTGGAGTAGGCGTGGACCAGCTGAAGAGCGCGAAAGACAATGGCCGCCCAGTCTAAATATTTCTGCACCGTGAGGACGTGTCCGTCAGCGGCCGAGATCCGCCTCCTGATTCTCAATGGTGGGCGGAGACAGAGAAAACGAAACCGCCCACGAAGGAGAGAGCGGGAAAAGAACCAGGAAGCGACCCATGCGGAGGACGCCATGATGAGTCGCTCAGACCAGGAATGCGGGGTTGAAGCCGAAGACTTCCCCAGCCACCCGGACGAGCCCAGTGGCCAGCTCTCCGCGATTGGGACCGGCCTCCTGCAAATGGAGATGGAGGGCTTGATCGAACAACTCCTCCAGCTGCGGACGGAGACGCCAGCGGAGGATCTTCTAACATCGGACCCTGCGTTGCTGCCGGAACCTCAGCCGATGCTCCCATTGACCATACCGCTGGCGGAGCCGACCGAGGAGGAGGGACACGCGCCGACCAGTGAGTCCGCCGACCCTGCCCCGCTGGCTGAGGGTCTGTTGATAGGCCCCGTCGCGGCACCCCCTCTCCCTGGGACCCATAGACTCCAGCGCTTGTTACCGTGGGAGGAGACAACGGGTATGGAACACTTCCTGAAAGCCCCGATTTCACCAATTACCCCGCTGAGTGAGGTCCATGCGGAGCGTACAGTATGCCGCTTGGTGAACCTAGGACCCGACCTCATGGGGTTCCCCGGGGTGAAGACACAGAAAGGGGAGATGCTACAGGCCCTGAGCTGGGAGGAATACCAGGTCCAGCTGGAACAGCAGTGGGAGGAGGGAGAAAGGGCGTACCAGGTTGGGCTAGAGGCCTACCACCAAAAGGACTTGGCGGTCAAGGACCGGGCCCGCAAGGACCCCATCGCTCACCAGGCCCTGTGCAGGCAGGGCACCGTTGTCGCCTTCAAGCTCCGCGGAGGCTGGGGCTTTATCAAAGAGCCGGGCCTGTACGCCGAAGTCTTTGTTAACCGACGGGATGTGGAGTCTCATCTCAGAGAGGGCCACCCAGACCGGGATCTCTGCCCGGGGACAAAGTTATTTACACCAGGCACTTTGGGGAAAAAGGGTGGTTCGCCCTGAATGTCCACAAGAAGCAGAGCCCCGTGACACCCCCGACTAAGGTGCCAGTGAAGCTGACCCCCGTGGCAAAGGTGCCCCCTCATGGTCAGCCCCTGATCGTCACCAAGACCACCGAGGTCACTCCGACGTACACCGTCATTAAAACCACGACCTGCAACATTGTCACCTCAACCACTGTCGTTGCCAAGGGGGCGTCCTCCCAGGTGGTCGGTGCTCCAGCTGCCCCAGAACGGAAGACAGTGGGTACGCAGACCCCCAGATGGGACAGTACTCCCCCTTACGCAGTACCAGGCGGCGGGCAATATCCAAAGGGGTTGCCTCCGCCGGTGCTGCCCCCTGATTGGTTCAAGTAAATATCCTGATCTGAATATGTATATAGTTAACTGTTTGTCCTTCTGATGTTTTGCTGCTACAACCCGACTAGGGTTAACTCTTAAGGCCCCGTCTCACATAGCGAGATCGCTAGCGAGATCGCTGCTGAGTCACTAGTTTTGTGACGCAACAGCGACCTCAGTAGCGATCTCGCTATGTGTGACACGTACCAGCGATCAGGCCCCTGCTGTGAGATCGCTGGTCGTGTCGGAATGGCCTGGACCTTTTTTTTTGTCGTTGAGGTCCCGCTGACATCGCTGAATCGGTGTGTGTGACACCGATCCAGCGATGTCTTCACTGGTAACCAGGGTAAACATCGGGATACTAAGTGCAGGGCCACGCTTAGTAACCCGATGTTTACACCCTGGTTACCAGCGTAAATGTAAAAAAAAACAAACAGTACATACTCACCATCTGATGTCCGTCAGGTCTCTTGCCGTCTGCTTCCTGCTCTGACTGACTGACGGCCGGAAAGTGAGAGCAGATCACAGCAGTGACGTCACCGCTGCGCTCTGCTCTCACTGTACGGCGGCTCAGTCAGAGCAGGAAGCAGACGGCAAGGGACACCGAAAGGCGAGTATGTACTGTTTGTTTTTTTTGGTAACCAGGGTAAACATCGGGTTACTAAGCGCGGCCCTGCGCTTAGTAACCCGATGTTTACCCTGGTTACCCGGGTGCTGCAAGGGGACTTCGGCATCGTTGAAGACAGTTTCAACGATGCCGAAGTCGTTCCCCTGATCGTTGGTCGCTGGAGAGAGCTGTCTGTGTGACAGCTCCCCAGCGACCACACAGCGACTTACCAACGATCACGGCCAGGTCGTATCGCTGGTCGTGATCGTTGGTAAATCGCTATGTGAGACGGGGCCTTTAAAGGGATCCCTTTGTTTACCCGGGATCCCTTCTTCTGCTTTTTGTTTTTGTTTCCTGTTTATTCATCATTGAAAGAACTGCTGAATCATGAACAATGCATGATTACAAACTTTTTGTACATAGTTTGCACCTTCTTAAAGGTGCTCTCTACTGGTTTTACACAAGGAAAGGACTCTTTGCGAAGACACTGGTTTTGGAACCAGCACCGGAGTCCTTACTGCGAACAGACTTGCAGCTTGAGAAGTTGCACTACCTCATAGAGACTTGGTCCCCTCTTAAAGGGAATGTTCACATATTGCACTTATGAACCGTGTTGCCTTAAGATGGTTAAATGGCAATAATGTTTTGAAAGAAGAAGTTAAATGTAGCTAACTAGTTGATTGTGAGAAATGTTTAATGATGTTGATAGAAGAATGAGGACAGAAAGTGAACCCGTACGGGGTTAGTCAGTGAGTCCTCCTAGGAGCCATACAGAGCTGGCTCAGTAATCCGAACTGAAAGATGGATGATAAGTTCTATACCGTGTATAGTAGTAGAAAGGCAGTAGGCCCGGGCGGAAAGGGGCGGTCCTGTAACAGAAAGGAGAGGCAGTAGGCCTGGAGCAGTTAGGACAGGCGGTCCTGCAGATGTAAAGAAGGAGAATGCAGAAAAGTTGATTAGCCTAAGGCTACGTTCACACGATCCGTTTTTTGCTGCGGATCCGTAGCGGAATTGCAGCTACGGATCCGCAGCCGTTTTCCATGCAGGGTACAGTACAATGTTACCCTATGGAAAACAAAACCCGCTGTGCCGACGATCCTTTTTTTCGCTGGAAAATCCGCGCGGATTTGCCAACGGAAAAAAGAAGTACCATGTCAATTCTTTCAGCGGATTCCGCTGCGGGTTTCCAACAGCACCAATAGGAAACTGCAGTTGGAAACCCGCAGTGGAATCCGCAGAAGAAAAAGGACACAAATCCGCCGAGAGAAGCACCGCCGTTTTCCACTGCGGATTTCCCCGAAAAAGGACCGGAAAAATCCGCAGTGAAAAACGGATCGTGTGAACGTAGCCTTATAATGTTTTATAAGAAGGTCTTTAGTGGATTCAGCGAGTACGTCTTTAAAGGCAATGTTAAATTATTGTTCAAAAATTTTGCACTTAGTCGAATACCCGGATGGGTAAGAAAAGTATTTATAGTATGTTATTTAAAGTATTTAACCATGTTTGTAACGTTCAAGTGTTCTCACCTCCGATAAAGGGAAGCTCTGTTAAAAAGTTTACTTGTACTTGCATTTTCAAAATTGTATGTCTTTTTGCTGACATGTATTGTTGTTTTCTTCCTAGTCCAGGAGTACTGGATTTAACCGGGGGGGAGTGCAGCGCCCCAGAGTCCTGGTCGTTGCGGTACTGTTGCTCCGCCGCTAAGAGGGGCTATGGTACGTCTGATGGCACTGAAGGAGTTCATCTGACCAGGTATCACAGACACCAATACACTTCACAGTCTGGCCTCCAGGGGGAGCTAAGGGTTCTATGTATTAGGCCACTCCTCACAATCTGGTAAAACTGGGGGTTAGGCAGGAAGTTAGATGAGAAAGCTGACTGGGAATCGAACAGGCAACACCCTGTGGCAGGGGGTGTTGCGGGGAGAGACTCAGAGGGGTCCCTGTCAGGGGTGGGATCCTGACAGAGGCCTAGCAACCAGAGAGAATGTTACGGGACCGCGCCTGCACGATATAGCGGTGGTACCCCAAGAAAGGACAAGAAGCGAGGTTTATTGTGCTGAGTGAGAAACGAGATCAACGCAACAAGGAGAATACCAGTAGGAGTCGTGCTGTAAGACGAGGCAACATCCTACTGAGGCGCATAACCGGTGGCTGGAACGCCGAGGAAGTATAGAGCTCCAGGCCAAACTTCAAACCTACGGCAGGACAGTCAGTTATAGGCGGGCTGTCTCACCCAATTGACCTAGGAAGACACAGGGGGGTAACAACAGGAGTGGGGCGACGCTAGAGTCCCGGAAGAGCTCCGAGCCTCCCCGTCATATGGGTGCGTCCTAACCATAAGATCTGGGGGACGTGGAAGAACATCAGAATCAAATTGTGAGGGAACACGAGAAACAGACACAACAGTTGTGGGGACTATCCCGTGAGCACAGCAGGGGAGGACCACAACACACAAGCGCTAGAAGGTAGGCACAGATTTCCACCTGCAAAGGGAACTCTGGAGGTGCCATCGGACCGGCCGGACTTGTGCAGCCTGGTTAACCGTATTCCGGACTGAGGACCCTGAAGCCTTCAGTAAAGAGGTAAAGAGACTGCAACCTGGTGTCCTCGTTATTTACCGCGACCGGCACTTCACCACACCATAACGACATCCCATACCACCACCTTCATTGTACGCCCCTCAGCAGGGTCACGGACCGGGTCTAGCCACCGTGACAATCCCAGAGCAGAGACTCAGAGGCCCGGTACCGGGTACCCCTCGGCCCTGCGGCAGTGGGGGCGCTACAGTTGCATTATACTATATGAGGGGGGCTGCATTATACCCTATGGGGGTGCTACATTATATTCTATGAGAGGGGACCGCATTATATTTTATGAGGGGGCTACATTATATTCTGTGAGGGGGCTACCCCAACCCTTGCTACATAATTAAGAGGTGAACTACCTTATATTATACCCTGATATTAGCACTTTTTACCGCACAATTGGAGGTCTTGTATCTATTTCTATGTAGCTACATAGTGGGCCCCAAGAATGATTTTCTCTGGTGGGCCTCAAGGTGCTCCAGTCCGACGCTGGGCCATCATACTATATATTGGGGGCCAAAGGCCATCATACTATATATAGAGGAGCTATGCAGTCATGTTACTGTATATTGTGGGCTATATGGCCATCATAATGTATATAGGAGTCTGTCGGGGTCACTGTACACTAGGCAATACATTGCAACACTATTTACATTCACAATACTGTGATGTAACAGTAAGGCTGTGTGCACACGTTCCGGATTTTTTGCGGGTTTTTTTGCGCTTTTTCACGATAAAACCGCGAAAAAAAACGCATCCATTAAGCATCCTATTAATAGAATGCAATCCGCAATTTTTGTGCACATCGCAGCATGTTCATTAATTTTCCGGATTTTTCGAGTTTTTTCCGCTATATATATTGCATTGGAGAAGCTCCAGAAAAAAAACACGAAAAATCCGCAAAAAAAAAAAAGCGCAAAAAAACGCATGCGGATTTCCTGCGGAAAAAGTCCGGTTTGGGTCAGGAAATTTCTGCAAAGATTCCTGACGTGTGCGCAAAGCCTAACAGAGAGCAACCTTTTGCTGTGTAACCCCTGCCTAAATTTACCAATGTGGTTTGTGCCTATCAGGATTTTTCTAGGTGGCCCCAGATCACATTTTAGCTTTCTCTTGATGAATGGTTGACCTCTAAGGGTACGTGTCCATGGTCAGGATGGCCGGCGGTATCGCCGCAGCGGCGAAGCCGCTCGGCGCTAAGCCCGCCCCCTTTCTGGGACGCGATGATGCCGGATGTGTTAACTGTACACATCCGGGATCATCGCTCTCTCCCATAGCGCCCTGTGATATGCCTTGCGGGGACGCTGCGTCCCCGCAAGGTGTACGGACATGCTGCGATCTGAAAAGACGCGCAGCATGTCCGGAGTCGCAGGGAAGACGGATGCGGGTTTCCACGCATAGTGGAGACGGGATTTCCTAAAATCCCCTCCACTATGCTGGAACATCTGGACGCTGCGTGTTTGAAGCTGCAGCTCTGCGCAGCGTCAAACACGCAGCGTTTACTGACCGTGGAAACTCACCCTTAGGGTATGTGTCCACGTTCAGGATTGCATCAGGATTTGGTCAGGATTTTCCATCAGTATTTGTAAGCCAAAACCAGGAGTGGAACAATTAGAGGAAAAGTATAACAGAAACATATGCTCCACTTTTGCATTTATCACCCACTCCTGGTTTTGGCTTACAAATACTGATGGAAAATCCTGACCAAATCCTGATGCAATCCTGAACGTGGACACATACCCTTAGGGTACTGTCTCACAGTGGCACTTTTGTCACTACGACGGTACGATCCGTGACGTTCCAGCGATATCCATACGATATCGCTGTGTCTGACACGCAGCAGCGATCAGGGACCCTGCTGAGAATCGTACGTCGTAGCAGATCGTTTGGAACTTTCTTTCGTCGCTGGATCTCCCGCTGTCATCGTTGGATCGGTGTGTGTGACACAGATCCAACGATGCGTTCGCTTGTAACCAGGGTAAACATCGGGTTACTAAGCGCAGGGCCGCGCTTAGTAACCCGATGTTTACCCTGGTTACACGGGGCCTTCGGCATCGTTGGTCGCTGGAGAGCGGTCTGTGTGACAGCTCTCCAGCGACCACACAACGACTTTCCAACGATCACGGCCAGGTCGTATCGCTGGTCGTGATCGTTGGAAAGTTGCAGAGTGTGACAGTACCCTAAGTCATTCTCTCTGGTAGGATTGAGGACATATTCTGTATGGATGAAGAGTGGTCATCTGAGTCATTTTTGGGACTGAGGAACCATACATTTCTTGGTGTAGATTCTCCGTCCCGTTGTCTTTGGTGGTTCTTCATTAGTGTTATGGCCATTTGATGGGAAATCTGAAAAAAAAAAATTCTGGCAGAATGAGAGGGAACAGCTCAATCAAGGTTAAACTGGGATCTATTGACACAGCGGTCCCATTGTTGGAGACTTCCTCGGTGCCTCGGTTTAATGACATTTGTGGAAGTTCACTGACTTTTAAGTTACCATGGACGACCAGAAGAGATTCTATTTAAAAGAGCGATATTGTCTGGTTATCTATCATGGCGGCAGGTTGAAGTGATCTAAAAAGCCAAAAATTTAAAGGGAAAAATGCTCAACAACTAAAAATGTGGGAACAAAATTAATGCCAGGACTATTCCAGGATTTGAAGATCCTGAGTTGAAAAAAAAAATGCTCTTCTAGGATTTTATTTGTGTGAAACTATAAAAATCCCCAGTAAAATGCAGACATTATTACAAGCACATAAAATCTAATTCATTGTTCTCAAGTAGCTTCCTTGGTTGCTACTTCTTCAGCTCGGCTTTAGCTTAGACAATAAAGCTATAGGTCCAGGAACAGCGCCACTTCTGTTCATAGGTTGTGTCTGGTATTGCATTTTGTTTAATATTTTCTTTGCAAGAAAACAGCCATAATTTTCTGACCTTGCAGAAATTCTCAGAGACATGTCGGATGTTGATCTGAGTGTCAACTCAAACTCGGCAATGCATTTGTAAGGGTCCGTGAGAAAAATCAGACCTCACTGTTAAGACATCTGAGTGTGGTCAATTTTCACGGACCACAAGGTAGAAGAAGGAGGAGAAACTTTTTTCTCGTACAAGAAAAACTGATGAAAATTCAATCAAACTCTGATGAAACCCAGATGACCCTCAGATGAAACTTTTATAAAAACCTCCGATTAAACTTAGTTCATTACGGTCTTGTACGTGAAAAAAATGAGCCTTAAGGAAAACTGAAAAACCTGCTCCGTTAGTAGAAAACATGCCATAAAGACATAAAAAAAAATCAGCGATCAATGGATGTCTGCAACAGTTATAGTGGTGTTTCGAAGTCGAAGTATATTTTATTCTAAATCCCTATCCATTTATTGTCATAATATAAGCTATTTTCTAATTTACTTGTATTAAAAATTCCCTATTCTTCACTAACCAAGCTGTCTAACTGCTTTTCTTTTTTTCCTACTTCCTATTTGATGACGCTTTGTTTGAGAATCCCAGTGCATGCTTGGAAACTCAAGCAAAGCATCATCAGTGACACTCATTTCAGGGGCTGGGCTAGTTCTTGTATGATGTGCACAATGACAGTGCACTCTCTCGCCGGCTCAGATCAGCAGTAAGGAGCCTGCTACAGAGCGGTGTCATGATTCCTGGCCTACAGGAGACCAGTGATGTCACTTGCTGGGGTGTCACTGGTCTCCTGCAAGCTGGATATCATGACACCGTTCTGTTGCTGGCTGGTTACTACTGAGTTGAGCCGACAACAGAGAGCGCACTGTCATTGTGCACTTCGCACAGTGAGTAGGGGCAAAGTAGGAATTAGTCCACTGCTGAAGTGAGCATCACTGATGATGCTTTATTTCAGGGAGAGAGCAGGAGCTGCCGCAGTGATCACATACTCTGCCCCCTGATAATGCTGCATTTGACTATCCCAGCATGTACTGGGATTCTCAAATAATGCATCACCAGAAAGGAAGCAGTGAGACTATGGATACTTTATAGTGTGAGCAGTGAGTATATGGATTCTTTACTGTATAAGCAGTGAGATTGTGGATTCTTTACAAGCAGTGAAAATGTGGATTCTTTACTGTACAAGCAGTAAGATTGTGGATTCTTTACTGTACAAGTAGTGAGATTGTGGATTCTTTACTGTACAAGCGGTGAGATTGTGGATTCTTTACTGTACAAGTAGTGAGATTGTGGATTCTTTCGTACAAGCATTGACATTGTGGATTCTTTACTGTACAAGCAGTGAGATTATGGATGCTTTACTGTACAAGCAGTGAGATTATGGATGCTTTACTGTACAAGCAGTGAGATTGTGGATTCTTTACTCTACAAGCATTGAGATTGTGGATTCTTTACTGTACATGCAGTGAGATTATGGATGCTTTACTGTACAAGCAGTGAGATTGTGGATTCTTTACTGTACAAGCAGTGAGATTGTGGATTCCTTATTGTACAAGCAGTGAGATTGTGGATTCTTTACTTTACAAGCAGTGGGATTGTGGATTCTTTACTGTACAAGCAGTGAGATTGTGGATGCTTTACTGTACAAGCATTGAGATTGTGGATTCTTTACTGTACAAGCAGTGAGATTATGGATGCTTTACTGTACAAGCAGTGAGATTGTGGATTCTTTACTGTACAAGCAGTGAGATTGTGGATTCTTTATTGTACAAGCAGTGAGATTGTGGATTCTTTAGGGTACCGTCTCACAGTGGCACTTTTGTCGCTACGACGGTATGATCCGTGACGTTCCAGCGATATCCATACGATATCGCTGTGTCTGACACGCAGCAGCGATCAGGGACCCCACTGAGAATCGTACGTCGTAGCAGATCGTTTGGAACTTTATTTCGTCGCTGGATCTCCCGCTGTCATCGCTGGATCGGTGTGTGTGACACCGATCCAGCGATGCGTTCGCTTGTAACCAGGGTAAACATCGGGTTACTAAGCGCAGGGCCGCGCTTAGTAACCCGATGTTTACCCTGGTTACCATCGTAAATGTAAAAAAAAAAAAACGTACATACTCACATTCCGGTGTCCGTCAGGTCCCTAGCCGTCTGCTTCCCGCACTGACTGACTGCCGGCCGGAAAGTAAAAGCAGAGCACAGCGGTGACGTCACTGCTGTGCTCTGCTTTCATTTAACGGCCGGCACTCAGTCAGTGCGGGAAGCAGACGGCTAGGGACCTGACGGACACCGGAATGTGAGTATGTACTGTTTTTTTTTTTTACATTTACGATTGTAACCAGGGTAAACATCGGGTTACTAAGCACGGCCCTGCGCTTAGTAACCCGATGTTTACCCTGGTTACCCGGGGACTTCGGCATCGTTGGTCGCTGGAGAGCTGTCTGTGTGACAGCTCTCCAGCGACCACACAACGACTTACCAACAATCACGACCAGGTCGTATCGCTGGTCGTGATCGTTGGTAAATCGTTTTGTGTAATGGTACCCTTACTGTACAAGCAGTGAGATTGTGGATGCTTTACTGTACAACCAGTGAGATTGTGGATTCTTTAGGCCATGTTCACACTTTGCGGGTTTTACCGCGGATCCGCGGCGATTTTGATGCTGCATGTCCGCAGCAGTTTCCATAGCATTTACATTTACATGTAAACCCTATGGAAACCGCAAACCGCTGTGCACATACTGCGGGAAAAAACGCGCAGAAACGCAGCGGTTTACAACCCGCAGCATGTCACTTCTTTGTGCAGAATCGCAGCGATTCTGCACCCATAGAAATGCATTGATCCGCTTACTTCCCGCATGGGGCTCTGCCCACGATGCGGGAAGTAAGCGGATAATGTGCGGTTGCTACCCGGGGTGGAGGAGAGGAGACTCTCCTCCAGGCCCTGGGAACCATAAATAGTGTAAAAAAAAAAGAATTAAAATAAAAAATGATGCTATACTCACCTCTCAGCGCTGCCCGCGGCCGTCCGGTCTCAGTTGCTGTGCGAGCAGGGCCTGAGATGACGTCGCGGTCACATGACCGTGACGTCACGAAGGTCCTTCTCGGCACAGCATCTTTGGAACCGGACCGCCGCGTGCAGCGCCGAGGAGATCCGGACATCAGAGGGTGAGTATAAACCATTTTTATTATTTTTAACATTACTATTGATGCTGCATATTGCTGCATATGCAGCATCAATAGTATAAACCCACAGCGGAAATCGCAAAACAAACCGCGATAAATCTGCAGGGATAACCGCAGCGGTTTTGCCCTGCAGATTTATCAATTCCGCTGCGGGAGAACCCGCAGAGCACGCCGCAAAGTGTGAACATGGCCTTACTGTACAAGCAGTGAGATTATGGATTCTTTACTGCAAGAGCAGTGAAACTGTAGAACTATCTGCCACATGATGTTGTAATGGTTGATTCACTAGACTTATTCGAGTAGGGCCTGGATGCCTTTCTTGATAAATATAATATTACAGGTTATGGGCACTAAATTCTGTGAAGGAACGTTGATCCAGGGAATGAGTCTGATTGCCGTATATGGAGTTTAGAGGAATTTTTCCCTCTAATATGGGGCAATTAGTATCTGCCTCATGGGTTTTTTCCTATTTTCTCTGTCAACATGTCCAATGGCAGAATTTGCAGATAAAATAAGGATGGACGCCCGGTCTTTTTTGCCGTTGGTCATCTGCGTCTCTGCTGATTTTATCCTTATATTGGTTCTGGTTACCTATCTTCAGTTTTGCTTTTTTACTTTTGCAATTGCCCCTTTGTATTTTCCTGAATAGCCGGGCAAACAATAGACCTCGGGTGTCTAACTTCTGAATCTCAATCCGTGGAGTGATTTATTGCAGGATACACTAGTGGTAAATTCTATCCAACAAAAGAGATAACCAAAGAGAAGAAAACCTTCACAACCATGTCAGCTGCTGCAAAGACAAAAAATGCCCCTTTTCCCCCTTTTTCAGCGTTTTATTTTATGGGGCCAATTTATCACGCTTTCCATTCAAAGACTGACTGGCGATGACGTAGGTTGGGCTATAATTGGCACATTAACGCGGAAGAAAAGTTTATAAGGATCAGCTTGCATCATGGTCCAGCTCTTCAGTGCTCTTCTCTGTAGTCACAGATAATGGGGTAATGGGTGCCTTTAAGGGACATTGCACCCAATGATGTCATTTGAAGCCAATAATGCATTGTGGTACTTGAGGAGTTAAATAAGTGTTCATGAATGATTTGTGAAGAAACACTGGAATGACTGATGTTCCCATTAAGATTAACGATGAGCGAACGAGCTGGGATAAGGTGTTATCTGAGCATGCTCGGGTGCTAACTGAGTGTCTTAGATGTGCTAGAATAATATGTTTGGGTCCCGCGGCTGCATGTCTACTAATTTAAAATATTTTATTTTTTCTAACTGTGCCTTACTGTACAGAACAGTTAAAATCGAAAAATTTAATATAGGGTCCATTTCTTTGAAATGGCAAACAAATTCCGAAAAATTAAAGATATTCAGAATTGCGCAGCAAAACTTTCAATGTACTGATGTATTTTTTTAACCGAAATTTAATTCTTCAATACTCCCATAAAGGAGTGAAGGAGAAGACCTAACCCATCCTCTATGTCTACTTGCTCCTGATGACGAGTGGTCAAGTCAGCCATATACTCTATATTGTCTCTGCGCCGCAGAAAATAATTTGACCAAAATGAATGCATGAAGTTTTAGGAGAGTTAATAAATGGAGTTTGGCGGAGACCCTCTAATGGTACATATACACTGGTCGATTATCAGGAGAGAGTATCTAGAGAGAGTATAAAGAGCCTGACGATCACCGGATGAGCAAATCGTTTGTTCGAAGGGAGAAAATGTGTTTTAAGCTTGCTTAAAAAACTTGCCTTTCTTAGCATCACCACCACATGTGCTTCCGAGAATAATGATATTCTATGTGAACAGAACAAAGTGTTACTAATCACTTCATGCGCATAGGTTTTTAAAGGGACTCTGTCAGCAGGTTTTTGCTACCTTATCTGAGAGCAATGTAACATAGGTAAAAAGAAGCTGAATTCAACTATGTATCACTTAGTTTACTGGGTGCAGTGGTTCTGACACAATCGGAGCTTTTAAATTTGGAATGAAGCAGAGCTGAGAAAACAAACCCCGCCCCATCACAACTAACCCCACCCACATCACAGCTAACCCCTCCCACTCCAGGCTTTCTGTGTACAAAGTCCATATACGGTGAGGTGCCTATCACAGGAGGGGGCGTTGCTGGACTAGTCCAGTAATATTAATCTCTTACTGATAAATCCTTCACAGTTAGCAAAAAATAGCACACACTTTGACAAGTGACACATCCCTGAATTCTGTGTTTCAGCCTCTGTCTCCTGCTGTCTTCAGATTACATAGCAAAAACCTGTTGACAGATTCCCTTTAGATGACCACTCATTGGCTTCTTTGTAGAAGCTGCCATTAGCCAGTGATTATACACACTAAGGGCAGGTACAAACGGCCTTAGATTCTCTCATCTGAGAGAATCCGGCCGATGATGCTAATCCCACTTTGATCAGTGTGATCCAATTGTCTCGGATGGGTGGAGGATGGAAAAAAATGTCTCCAACTTCTCTATTCCATTAGTCTGTGAAAATTGGACTGCACTCAGATATCATCCGAGTGCAGTCTGATGGATTCAACAGATTCATTGACTTGCATGGCCAAATGCAATCCGAATTGGTTGTTGTGACAAAAAAATTTTGGGGGGAGAAAACTTTTGATACATGGTGTTCAGTAATCCCAAAGTAAAGCAACACTACATCATTCTCCCACCAGTCATAATGCAATGACACAGACTAGTAATGTGTACAAATTTCAAGGGTTGTCCACCTGTGGGGAACAAAAAATGGCATGTACTTTGGGCTAAAAATCATTTTTGAAATTAGGTTCACTTGCATCGTTTGGCTTTTACAGGTTCATTTTCTCCGCTCTGCATATTCAACTTTGTTATGGTCTGTGGAAATAAATCAGCTGAGATGAGAGAAGGACAAATAGAAGAGTTATAAACTTTACCGTCAGAACGAGTGCACTCATGGTTTCTCAGTTAACTCATTCTGCAGCAGACAGTGCAATCCAGAGCAAACGGTGCTAAATTTTTAATGGAACCTGATTGCAAAAATAATAAGCTCATAATATTTGCATTTAAATAAAAAAAATAAAAAATTTGGCCCCTAATATTGGATATAAAAGCTACAAATCTTAGCTATGAGCCATAATAGGCTATTTTCAGATATTTCTGTAGCTTTCTCCCACCAAAGAGACGAAGATCTAAAAAATGCAGTTTATTCGTTGCAAACAATGTGAAGATCCTGTGCAAAATCAGTTTTTTTCATATGGATTTGATCCCTGGGAACATAAAGCAGCAATCATTCATTTCCATTTTGCTCCACCAAGATAACTGGGGAACACCCTACCCATCCATGACTCACTTCCAATGAGATAACGACCATCCTTCTACAAGTGTTACATCAGGATAGAGGCCATTGTATTCTAGAGCTCCGGTATCAGCCCTGACAGCCATCGCCTTATATTCCGCAGGTCCATAGCTGGTTTATTTTAAGTGTATCCTTCAAAGACAATAACAAGAGCACAACGCACCGATGCTATCAGCAATCTCAGAGACGCACTTTACACTCCCCAAAGTTTTCACCTTTCACCTCTGGAGGGAAAAAAACAACAACTATGAAATGAGACTAAACTAAAAGAGTCTACATACGGAGCCGGAGTGGTGGAGGAGATGGTGGTTCCTGATGTCTACAGTCATAGCAATATCGAATGGTGGCCACTGGCCACTTGGGTTTCTGCTCTTTTTCAACCAAATTTGGGTCACCGGAATTGTCTTTGGATATTCCGGTGACATTACGCATTGGCATAATTACAAAGTATCCGAAAAGAACGATGTTCCTTCCACTTCTGTGGGACTGACAAAATCTCTGTGAGGCTAGGGTCTCAAGACCTTATTCTCTCAATCTGAGAAAATCAGTCCGATCATGGTAATCATCACATTTTAATCAGAGTGAGATCTGATTTTCTCGGAGGTGAAGAAAAATTAAAAATTTTCTCCTCCTTCTGCATGCAGTCAGTCCATGATACCCAAGTGCGGTCTGGTTTTTCTCACTGACACATAGACTTGAATGGGCGAGTGCCATTCTCTGAGGCAAATCATGCATAACCCCATAGAATAACATAGGTACCGATGGAATTCATCAAAACCACGGATAGGACTCATCCAATTAAAATGGTCTTCTGCACGGTCTTCTGATCATGTGCACCACAGCTCCATTCCCACGAGAGACTTCGGGTCCCCTTTTTTCAGCAATCGATCATACTGTACATTTTTCATTAGAGATGAGCGAATTGAAAAATTTGAATTCGCCATTTTGCTTGATGCTGTTTAGGGATGGGAAGGAGATAATAAAGTTAAAAAAAAACAATCATACTCACCTGCCCATCATCTGACCTGACCTGACCACAGCACCCCACCACATTCTCTGCTGGGTCGTTTCTTTGGTCTGGCTCCGGTTTTCTTTTTGTCTTCGAGGACCTCCGACACTGATTGGGCCCCATGTGATTCCATGATGTTGTGGAGTGACACATGTCATGGTCTAGTGAGCGCTGGAGGTGCAGAAGAGTGAGGAAGACTGAAGGAAGACCAGAACTGGAGGGAGGAAGCAAGCCAACAGAGGAACCAGGCAGAAAATGGCAACAACAGGTCAGGTGAGGGGCAGATGAGCAATAAGCTTTATTATGCTCTGGGATCTGGCGAGACCTTTTACCAGAAACTGGAATTTCATCAGATTTGCTCATCTCTATTTTCTATCTTGTATTTAGCAGGAGAACCACTTTAAAACATGCGTTGATGTAGTTTTATTCACAGCTCCTAGCCGGGAGCACCACTGCATGGAGAATAGGGGGTGAAACTGTAAACCAATAACTCCCATAATCGGTGCCATCTCTTTAAGGACCGATATATCAATTTAAATATCATGGCAGCTTAAAAGTCCAAGAATCCAAATGCTCTTGACATCCAATTTCATTTGGGCCACCAGCTCTTCGGCTCCCAGCTGCCAGGGAGAGGGTGATCAGACAGAATTAGGGATCAAGGATTTTTCGCTTATCTTTCATGGTGATTCTTTGGACAAGACTGAAGCCACCAAAGGCTTACCATGGCAAATTCATCTCTAGTACATCTACACCATAATAAACTACCAGACCGGCTCTTATAATGCCAGAAAATCTAAGAAAAAAAAGTTAAAGTCAGAACAGATCACCTTACAGAACCATATCTGCAGTGACACAGAGCGAGGATGGAGGATGGATGATGGAGGGCGGATTTTGCATTGTGCGATCAATTTCAAAATGAGCACTAGAAGTATGATCTTCATCTACGTCTAACGATTTATGTAGTTATATGCAAAAATGAGAAAGGTAATGGAAACATTGGGTCAAATTTAGGCCAGGGACACATGAGCATATAAAAAAATCGGACCATTTTTGTTCCCACTTGTCATCCGTGTTCAATCCATTTTTTTGGGCAGCTATTAATCATTTACAATTTCCTATGTTACTGAATTGCAATGTATCCATAAAAATCGGATTTCGTACTGATGATCTGAATGACATCCGATTTTTTTTCTCGCACCGAACCAATTTCGGAGTCAAATTGCACCATGCTGCAAATTTTTCCTCATGCCGAATACAGCTGAGAAAAAATACACAGATCTGCGCTGCCTCATAAAATAGCATTGGTCCTAATACTATCTCTTTTTTTATCCAATGTATACGTCATGTGATCGAGCCTTCATACTGACTAATTCTTACATAGTGCAAGGGATTGGTCATACGTTGCTTTTTTCTCGTGCGTTTTTGCTAAGGAAAAAAACAACATTTTACAGCACCAGCTATGTGAATGAGATCTCTGATATCTCATGCAGATACTGATTCATTTCCCTTGCAGATTTGAAACTTTGAAGCGTTTTTTCCGATCTGCAGTATGTCAATTCTTTCAGCGTTTTTGCAGCGTTTTTCACCCACTTGAGTGAATGAAAAGAAAGTGCAATTAAAAACAAAAATGCATGCAAAAATGTGAATATTGTAGTCAGCCTTTATTTGCCAACACTGGGTGTGACGGTCACTGGTGTCGTATATGAAGGGAGATATGTGTCACAAAGGTTGCTTTCTTGTGAAAGCCATAAGGTCAGCGTCACACTAGCGAGTTTTACGGACGTATGAGAGGCGCAAAAACTACGCATTGCACATGGATCAATGATTCTCTATGGGGCAGCTCCTATCTGCCGTATATTTCTCAGACGTATTTTACGGGTGTAGAAAATCGCAGCATGCTGGGTTTGTCAGCGTATTGCGCAAAAAATCTGCCAATGAAAGTCTATGGGGGCGAGAAAAATACGGATTACACACGGACCAACAGTGTGACTTGCGAGAAATACGCAGTGGTGTTCTATAGAAAAGCCGGTAATTCAGTGCGGTGTACAGTAAAATCACACTGACAGGTTAGAATAGAATAGATCAGATAAATGTCTACACATAGTATAGGTAGATATATATATATATATGTCAGTGAGACACATATATATATATTTATATTTCATACAGCGCTAGATAGCAGAAAAGCCGGTAATTCAATTGCCGGATTTTGCTATTTCCTTCTCAAACACGACAGGATATAAGACATGGTTTACATACAGTAAACCATTTCATATCCCTTTTTTTTGCATATTCCTCACTACTAATGTTAGTAGTGTGTGTGTGCAAAATTTGGGGGCTCTAGCTGTTAAAATAAAGGGTTACATCGCGGAAAAAACTGGCGTGGGCTCCCGTGCAATTTTCTCCGCCAGAGAGGGAAAGCCAGTGACTGAGGGCAGATATTAATAGCCTAGAGAGGGACCATGGTTATTGCCCCCCCTGGCTAAAAACATCTGCCCCCAGCCACCCCAGAAAAGGCACATCTGGAACATGCGCCTATTCTGGCACTTAGCCTCTCTCTTCCCACTGCCCTGTAGCTGTGGGATATGGGGTAATAAAGGGTTAATGCCACCTTGCTATTGTAAGGTGACATTAAGCCAGGTTAATAATGGAGAGGCGTCAATAAGACACCTATCCATTATTAATCCAATAGTAGTAAATGGTTAATAAAACACACACACATTAGGAAAAAAGTATTTTATTGAAATAAAGACACATGGTGTTTTAATAGTTTATTATACTCTTAATCCAAATGATGACCCTCGTTCTGTATAAAAGGAAAAATAAAAAAACAACAATATCCCATACCTTTCCGGTGCTCAGTCACGTCCCACGATGTTAACCCATCTGAAGGGGTTAAATAATTTTACAGCCAGGAGCCTGCTAATGCAGCCGCCCCGGTCTGTAAAAACTGGGGAATGAATGAGAAGAAGGGAACGTAGCTACCTAGACTTGCGGTGCGGCGCCACCTGCTGGCATATCCTCATATGAACTCGAGCGTGGGAGTTTTTCTGAATATTTTCTCACACTCGAGTTCATATGAGGTTATGCCAGCAGGGGGCACAGCACCGCAAATCTAGGTAGCTACATTCCCCTTCTTCCCATTCATTCCCCAGTTTTAGTTTTTACAGGTAGGGGCGGCTGCATTAGCAAGCTCCTGGATGTAATAATTATAGGGGATAACTCAGGAGACTCTTTGTGTGGAACAAGACAACTACAGGACACAGTTTTATAAGTGGTAAAGTCTATATTATCACACGATTATTCAAACAGGTGCAGAGAGAAACTCAAGTCCACAACACTTGGTGCAAATAATAAACGCAGCTTAGCAGTCTATAGGAAACTTCAGAGGAAAATGCAATCAAGCAGAAAGTCTATGAAGCACAGTTATACTTGAGGATACTTTACATGAATAAATCCTTGTCTTAGTCCAGGCACAGATAGATATGCTTATTAGGCAGTTCAAATCATATCTTAGCTCAACCAGGGAGGCCTGGTTAATAGTCTCAGGTTATTGCAAAGCAGAAACAGCTTACATGTCCAGCAAATGCAGATGGAAGTAAACACGAACAGCAGATGAAGGAGGATTACTGGAAACTTGTGTATGCAGCAGGAACTCAGAGCAGAGTAGCAGGATCACCACACGGGTCACAGAAGCAGGTGTATAGCCAGGGAGTAATCAGAGGTCAGGAGCTGGATGCAAGGCAGAATACTCTAGCACAGACTGAAGGCTGGGGTGGAGTTTTATAGCAGGAAGACACAGTGCACATGAGACCAAAGACGCCATCTTGGAAAAGGGAAGTAATGCACAAAAGGTAAAAAAATGTTCGGAGTCCTGACACTGGCTGTAAAATTATTTAACTGGGGGCGTGGCCTGGCTATGGAGGAGTGAGGACACACTTCACCTCAGCTCTCTTCTCCGGGCCGAGAATCAGCCGATTGTGAACTCCCTGGGGCATTTTGCTCAGAACATGAGCCGTAGGAGAAAGGGGAGATCAGCCTGCAGCAGATCCTAGAGCCTCTCATCCAGCAACAGAGGCATACAGAACTTTCTTCTGGGAACCCCGGACAGTAAGGGTTGCAAAAACATGGCCACCGCCCCCTCCAGCTATGCAGCTGCCTTGGGGCTACAGGAGAGCGAGGTGAGAGCCAGAGAAGGAGAGCGAGATCTTGTACAGACTTCAGCTCCCATACCATCACTCAGTGCTGCAGGAGTTCAAACAAGGAGGTCGTCTAAGCAGCCTGTGAGCACAGCACAGGGGGATGGGCTGCTGTCTCCCTTCGTCATGAATGATGACCAGGACTGGCACAGCACAGACATGGACGCACAAGGTACACTGATGGCAGCTGGTCATTCTAGCCAGACTCAGACATGGTATGCAGAATCTGGGTGGGGGGTAACCCTTGATGAGACCCAGAGGCAGAAAGGGTGTTCTGAGGAACTGCCTCCCCCCTCACTTTCACCAGGGTGCACTACAATCCCCAGCGGTGCAGCAGGAGCTAATTCCCCTTTGGAGGAGACTGCTGCTTCTCCTGCTCATCCCAGGGGAGGGGACACACATTCCTCTGCCATACAAGCCTCAGGTGTTGTAGCAGAGCTGACTCAGCTACGAACCAGGCTAACAGCTATTCCTACAAGAGAGGACATGGAGACATACAGAACACGGCTGGAGCAGGCTTGCAGGTCAGAATTGAATACTCTGCGCACTGAAGTTAAACAAGTAGATACTCAGGTCCAGGACCATACTAACAGAATCCAAGATATTGAAAGGAAGATGCTTTCTCATCAGAATTCACTAGACATATACTCCAGCCAGCTTCACTACCTGATAGAAGCCCAGGATGATGCAGAAAACAGGGGAAGGCGCAATAATCTGAGGATACGGGGTCTACCTGAGTCAGTAGAATCTAAAGATCTTTCTCACACATTGCAATGCATTTTCAACAGAATTCTGGGTGAGCCTCCTGAGAAGGAGATTGAATTGGACAGAGCTCATAGAGCACTTGGCCCCAGAGCATCTGACCCAGACCGTCCACGGGACGTGATATGCCGCATTCATCACTATGTACAAAAAGAAGCCATCCTGCAGAGGCTCAGAGATGGATCCTCTGCTCTATTCCAAGGATCAAAAATTCTAATCCTACCGGACCTGTCCCGCCAAAAAAGAAGAGCATTGAGACCTCTCTTGGATTTGCTTCAAGATCATAACTTGCCGTATAGCTGGGGGTTTCCATTCCGTTTGCAGGTCCGTCATGCGGGCCGCATGCATATCCTCAGGTCCCCATTGGACATCGCATCATTTACATCAACCTTGAACCTCCCTCGGATTGAAATTATGGACTGGCCTACTATTCCAGTGGAGGCCTTTGGCGGGTTAAACCAACGTCTGCCGAGGGCCACTCAACGCTGGGGCAGGATGGGGCGGGAATCTTTCCCTCCTCCTTGAGATCTGTGGTCTGGGGATGATTTCCTTTCAAAATTAATGCACTATTCTGATATGCAATAATATGTGTCCATGTTTTGCTTTCAGATACTGATTGTGGAATGTTGCTCCAGTTATCTTTATTTGTAACCATCATCAGGTTATTAATGTTTTCTTCACCCTGGGGCTTGTTGACCTTCTCCCCCTTCCCTAGACATAGATAACAGGTTAATAATAGTCTTGGTGAGGGAGGGTCCTGGGGCTTATATTCTGATTATTTGACTATACTCTGTTCTCCTTGGTTTTTACATGGGGGGCGGTGGCATTTAGGGGGCAGATTTAGCTCTGGTGTCGTCTCGGCCTGGTGAGGGGAGCCCCTCTATGGAAAGCATAGTCCCCACCGGGAATTCACGTCACATTGTTGGACGTTAAACAATTTTCCCAACAATACTTGTGCACTTCGCACATCCTTTGGTACATGTTCTTTTGTATCTTAGTATACTCACTCTAACCTAGTTAGTACGTTTGTCTGTTTTCTTCCCTTACATTTTT
Organism: Ranitomeya variabilis; assembly: GCF_051348905.1. Lineage (NCBI taxonomy): Eukaryota > Metazoa > Chordata > Amphibia > Anura > Dendrobatidae > Ranitomeya > Ranitomeya variabilis. The sequence continues at coordinate 292,219,004 of NC_135235.1, forward strand.
ATTCTCTCCCCTGCTGACTCTTCTTTTATATTTTCCTTTCTCTTCCCTCTACGCACTCCTGTGTCTGCTTCTGTCCCTTCTTCTTTCCTCCCCCTCCCATAAATTTTTTATTTTTTTTTAATTTATTTGTTTATTTTCCTTTTTTTTCCCCTTTTTTCTTTTTCTTCTTGCTTCTCTTTTTCTTCTTTCTCTTCCTTTTCCTCCTCTGTTTATAAAGTACTTTACCATTACCATGGAACGGATTAACATAGGATCCATCAACGCCCGAGGGATGAATGTCCCTCAGAAAAGGTCCCAGATCTTGTATGATATGCATAAAAAGCAGACTCACATCCTCCTGCTCCAAGAGACTCATTTCAAGGCTGGCTGTCTCCCCACCCTTAAAAATCGATATTTTTGCTCTTGGTTTCACAGCCCTAACCCCGCCTCAAAGTCAAAAGGGGTCTCAATAGCCCTACATAAGTCATTGGTCCATTCAGTCCTGGATTCTAGGATTGACCGAGAAGGCAGGTACATTCTCTCAAAACTTTGCATTAACTCAATGGTATTCACCATAGCTAATTGGTACCTACCCAATAAAGATCCGACTTTAGCTTGTTCCGCTATTCTGTCGCTCCTGTCGGATTTCAGGGAGGGGACTCTGATTGCAGGCGGTGACTTCAATTTTACCCTTGATCCGGAGGTAGATACTTCATCTCAGCGTCATTTCCTGCCCCATAGACGTATCAATGCTTTTAAACGTAGGATTCAGAACCTACGCCTGGTAGATGCCTGGAGAGTCCTGCTGTTGTGAACTCTGTTTTTGGGCTCCCTCTTGTGGTCACAACTGGTACTGTGTGAGTGCTGTCTTTGGGCTCCCTCTGGTGGTTCTTTTTGTCATTCTGCAGGTCTGAGGCAGGATCAGCTGTCTCGTTCTCTCTTAGCTGGTTTCCTATTTAGTTCTCCTGGACTCTCAGTTGTTGCCTGCTGTCAATGTCTTCAGTGCTATTTTGGAGCTCTCCTGCAGTCCTTCGTTATCAGTCTCTTCAAGAGAAGCTAACTTTTGCTTGGTTCATTTTTTGACCATCAGTGGTCACATGTTTCTTGGTTTATTTTTGTCCAGCTTGCTAATATGTGATTTCCTTGCTTGCTGGTAGCTCTAGGGGGCTGAGTTTCTCCCCTCACACCGTTAGTTGGTGTGGGGGTTCTTGTATTCTCAGCGTGGATATTTTGCATAGGATTTTTTACTGACCGCACAGTTCCCTATCTGTCTTCTGCTATCTAGTATTAGTGGGCCTCATTTGCTTAATCTGTTTTCATTTCTACGTTTGTGTTTTCCCCTTACCTCACCGTTATTATTTGTTGGGGGCTTCCTATATCTTTGGGGTGATTTCTCTTGAGGCAAGTGAGGTCTTACTTTCCCTCCAGGAGTAGATAGTTTCTCAGGCTGCGTCGAGACGTCCAGGATTTTAGGCACGTTCACCGGCTTCCTTTAGTGTGTTGGTTAGGATCAGGTTTGCGGTCAGTCCAGTTACCACCTCCCTAGAGCTCGTGTCTATGTTCATAAACTTAGCTAGTCCGTTTTGTGATCCTCAGCCACTAGGATCATAACAGTACAGCAGGCCTAAAATAGTGTTTAATGCATCGCAGAAGTGGGATAAGAGAAGCCCTGAGTACAATTTTTTTTTTTTTCTCTCTATCTTTGCTGCAGTCTGTCCAGCTTCTCTCATCCCCTTAATCTCTGGGTGGTTTTGTGTTCAGCTGCAGACATGGATATTCAGAGTCTGACTTCTAGTGTGGATCATCTTGCTGCGAGGGTGCAAAGCATTCAGGATTTTGTTGTTCATAGCCCTATGTCTGTGCCAAAAATACCTATTCCTGAGTTGTTTTCTGGAGATAGATCTAGGTTTCTGAATTTTAAGAATAATTGTAAATTATTTCTATCTTTGAGACCTCGTTCCTCTGGTGATTCTGCTCAGCAAGTTAAAATTGTTATCTCCTTGTTACGTGGCGACCCTCAAGATTGGGCCTTCTCTCTGGTGCCAGGAGATCCTGCATTGCTGAATGTGGATGCGTTTTTTCTGGCGCTTGGACTGCTTTATGAGGAACCTAATCTTGAGAACCAGGCAGAAAAGGCCTTGCTGGCTCTTTCTCAGGGCCAGGATGAAGCTGAGGTGTATTGTCAAAAATTTCGGAAATGGTCGGTGCTTACTCAAAGGAATGAGTGTGCCCTGGCTGCAAATTTCAGAGAAGGTCTTTCTGAAGCCATTAAGAATGTTATGGTGGGGTTCCCCACTCCTGCAAGTCTGAATGACTCAATGGCTTTGGCCATTCAGATTGATCGGCGTTTGCGGGAGCGCAAATCTGCGCACTATCTGGCGGTGTTTTCTGAACAGAGACCTGAGTCTATGCAATGTGACCGAGTTCTGACCAGAATTGAGCGGCAAAATCATAGACGTCAAAATGGGTTGTGCTTTTACTGTGGTGATTCAACTCATGTTATCTCAGCATGCTCTAAGCGCGTTAAAAAAATTGCTAAACCTGTCACCATTGGTACTATTGTCATGATCTCCATGGCCAGAGAACTAGCATAAGCCTCTATAGGAACAAGCTCTTGGAAGATGTAACTATACTGACCATGAACTAAACCTACCGCATCATCTAGAAGTAGCCAGGTAGCATGTCCTACTTTTTATCCCTATATGCCCAGCGCCGGCCGGAGAACTAAATAATGCTAGCAGAGGGAAATATAAGACCTGACTCACCTCTAGAGAAATGCCCAAAAAAAGGAGACAGAGGCCCCCCACATATATTGGCGGTGATTTTAGAAGAAATAACAAACGCAGCAGGAAAATAGTTTTAGCAAATTTGAGGTCCGCTTTCTAGATAGCAGAAGACAGAAAGCATACTTTCATGGTCAGTAGAAAACCCTAACAAAACACATCCAGAAATTACTTTAGGACTCTGGCATTAACTCATAATACCAGAGTGGCAATTCCTGATCAACAAGAGCTTTCCAGACACAGTAACGAAACTGCAGCTGTGAACTGGAACCAAAATACAAAAACAAAACATGGACGAATGTCCAACTTATCTAGTAGATGTCTGGGAGCAGGAACAAGCACAGAGAGGCTTCTGATAACATTGTTGACCGGCAAGCATCTAACAGAGAAGCCAGGTTATATAGCGACACCCAGATCTAATCAGAACAGGTGAACAGGGAAGATGATGTCACAAGTTCAATTCCACCAGTAGCCACCGGGGGAGCCCAGAATCCAAATTCACAACAGTACCCCCCCCTCAAGGAGGGGGCACCGAACCCTCACCAGAACCACCAGGGCGATCAGGATGGGCCCTATGAAAGGCACGAACCAGATCAGAGGCATGAACATCAGATGCAGTGACCCAAGAATTATCCTCCTGGCCATATCCCTTCCACTTGACCAGATACTGGAGTCTCCGTCTGGAAACACGGGAGTCTAGGATTTTTTCCACAACGTACTCCAACTCACCCTCAACCAACACCGGAGCAGGAGGCTCAACGGAAGGCACAACCGGTGCCTCATACCTGCGCAATAACGACCGATGAAAAACGTTATGAATAGAAAAGGATGCAGGGAGGTCCAAACGGAAGGAAACAGGGTTAAGAATCTCCAATATTTTATACGGACCGATGAACCGAGGCTTAAACTTAGGAGATGAGACCCTCATAGGGACAAAACGAGAAGACAACCACACCAAATCTCCAACACAAAGCCGAGGACCAACACGACGGTGACGGTTGGCAAAAAGCTGAGTCTTCTCCTGGGACAACTTTAAATTGTCCATCACCTGCCCCCAGATATGATGCAATCTCTCCACCACCGCATCCACTCCAGGACAATCCGAGGATTCCATCTGACCGGAGGAAAATCGAGGATGGAACCCCGAATTACAGAAAAACGGGGAAACCAAGGTGGCAGAGCTGGCCCGATTATTGAGGGCGAACTCCGCCAATGGCAAAAAAGCAACCCAATCATCCTGGTCAGCAGACACAAAACACCTCAGATATGTCTCCAGGGTCTGATTAGTCCGCTCGGTCTGGCCATTAGTCTGAGGGTGAAAAGCAGACGAAAAAGACAAATCTATGCCCATCCTAGCACAAAATGCCCGCCAAAATCTAGACACAAATTGGGTTCCTCTGTCAGAAACGATATTCTCAGGAATACCATGCAAACGAACAACATTTTGAAAAAACAGGGGCACCAACTCGGAAGAAGAAGGCAATTTGGGCAGGGGAACCAAATGAACCATCTTAGAAAAACGGTCACACACCACCCAGATGACAGACATCTTCTGAGAAACAGGCAGATCTGAAATAAAATCCATCGAGATGTGTGTCCAAGGCCTCTTAGGAATAGGCAAGGGCAACAATAATCCACTAGCCCGAGAACAACAAGGCTTGGCCCGAGCACAAACGTCACAAGACTGCACAAAGCCTCGCACATCTCGTGACAGGGAAGGCCACCAGATGGATCTTGCCACCAAATCCCTGGTACCAAAAATTCCAGGATGACCTGCCAACGCAGAAGAATGCACCTCAGAGATGACTTTACTGGTCCAATCATCAGGAACAAACAGCCTATCAGGCGGACAACGATCCGGTCTATCCGCCTGAAACTCCTGCAAGGCCCGCCGCAGGTCTGGAGAAACGGCTGACAAGATAACTCCCTCCTTAAGAATACCTGTGGGGTCAGAGTTGCCAGGTGAATCAGGCTCAAAACTCCTAGAAAGGGCATCCGCCTTAACATTCTTAGAACCTGGTAGGTACGATACCACAAAATTAAACCGAGAAAAAAATAATGACCAGCGCGCCTGTCTAGGATTCAGGCGCCTGGCGGTCTCAAGATAAATCAAATTTTTGTGGTCAGTCAATACCACCACCTGATGTCTGGCCCCCTCGAGCCAATGGCGCCACTCCTCAAACGCCCACTTCATGGCCAAAAGCTCCCGATTCCCAACATCATAATTCCGCTCAGCGGGCGAAAATTTACGGGAAAAGAAGGCACAAGGCCTCATCACGGCGCAGTCAGAACTTTTCTGCGACAACACTGCCCCAGCTCCGATCTCAGAAGCGTCGACCTCAACCTGAAAAGGAAGAGTCACATCAGGCTGACGCAACACAGGGGCAGAAGAAAAACAGCGCTTAAGCTCCTGAAAGGCCTCCACAGCATCAGGGGACCAATTAGCAACATCAGCACCCTGTCTAGTCAAATCGGTCAATGGCTTAACGACATCCGAAAAACCAGAAATAAATCGACGATAAAAGTTGGCAAAGCCCAAAAATTTCTGAAGACTTTTAAGAGAAGAGGGCTGCGTCCAATCACAAATAGCTTGAACCTTGACAGGATCCATCTCAATGGAAGAGGGAGAAAAAATATATCCCAAAAAGGAAATTCTCTGAACCCCAAAAACGCACTTAGAACCCTTGACACACAGAGAATTAGACCGCAAAACCTGAAAAACCCTCTTAACTTGCCGGACATGAGAGTCCCAGTCATCCGAAAAAATCAGAATATCATCCAGATACACTATCATAAATTTATCCAAAAAATCGCGGAAAATATCATGCATAAAGGACTGGAAGACTGAAGGGGCATTAGAAAGACCAAAAGGCATCACCAAATACTCAAAGTGGCCCTCGGGCGTATTAAATGCGGTTTTCCACTCATCCCCCTGCCTGATCCGCACCAAATTATACGCCCCACGGAGATCAATCTTAGAGAACCACTTGGCCCCCTTTATGCGAGCAAACAAATCAGTCAGCAACGGCAATGGGTATTGATATTTAACCGTGATTTTATTCAAAAGCCGATAATCAATACATGGTCTCAAAGAGCCGTCTTTTTTTGACACAAAGAAAAAACCGGCTCCTAAGGGAGATGACGATGGACGAATATGTCCCTTTTCCAAGGACTCCTTTATATATTCTCGCATAGCAGTATGTTCAGGCACAGACAGATTAAATAAACGACCCTTTGGGTATTTACTACCCGGAATTAAATCTATAGCACAATCGCACTCACGGTGCGGAGGTAGTGAACCCAGCTTGGGTTCTTCAAAGACGTCACGATAATCAGACAGGAACTCAGGGATTTCAGAGGGAATAGATGATGAAATGGACACCAAAGGTACGTCCCCATGAGTCCCCTTACATCCCCAGCTCAACACAGACATAGCTCTCCAGTCAAGGACTGGGTTGTGAGACTGCAGCCATGGCAATCCCAGCACCAAATCATCATGTAGATTATACAGCACCAGAAAACGAATAGTCTCCTGGTGATCCGGATTAATACACATAGTCACTTGTGTCCAGTATTGTGGTTTATTATTAGCCAATGGGGTGGAGTCAATCCCCTTCAGAGGAATAAGAGTTTCCAAAGGCTCTAAATCATACCCACAACGATTGGCAAAGGACCAATCCATAAGACTCAAAGCGGCGCCAGAGTCGATATAGGCGTCAGTAGTAATAGATGACAAAGAGCAAATCAGGGTCACAGACAAAATAAATTTAGACTGTAAAGTGCCAATGGAAACGGATTTATCAAGCTTTTTAGTACGCTTAGAGCATGCTGATATAACATGAGTAGAATCCCCACAATAGAAACACAACCCATTTTTCCGTCTAAAATTCTGCCGCTCGCTTCTGGACAGAATTCTATCACACTGCATGCTTTCTGGCGTCTTCTCAGTGGACACCGCCAGATGGTGCACTGGTTTGCGCTCCCGCAGACGCCTATCGATCTGAATGGCCATTGTCATGGACTCATTCAGACTTGCAGGCACAGGGAACCCCACCATAACATCCTTAATGGCATCAGAAAGACCCTCTCTGAAAGTAGCCGCCAAGGCACACTCATTCCACTGAGTAAGCACAGACCATTTACGGAATCTTTGGCAGTAAATTTCAGCTTCATCTTGCCCCTGCGATAGGGACATCAAAGTTTTTTCTGCCTGAAGTTCCAAATGAGGTTCCTCATACAGCAAGCCCAAGGCCAAAAAAAACGCATCCACATTGCGCAACGCAGGATCCCCTGGTGCCAATGCAAAAGCCCAGTCTTGAGGGTCGCCCCGGAGCAAGGAAATCACAATCCCAACCTGCTGTGCAGGGTCTCCAGCAGAACGAGATTTCAGGGACAAAAATAGCTTACAATTTATTTCTAAAATTCTGAAAGCTAGATCTATTCCCTGAGAAGAATTCCGGCAAAGGAATTCTCAGCTCAGATACCGGAGCATGAATAACAAAATCTTGCAAATTTTGTACTTTCGTGGTGAGATTATTCAAACCTGCAGTTACACTCTGAAGATCCATTATTAACAGGTGAACACAAAGCCATTCAAAGATTATAAGGAGAGAGAAAAAAAAGAAAGACTGCAGCATAGACAGACTGGCAAGTGATCCAATTAAGAGCACAGAGAAAAAAAAAAAAAAAAACTCTCAGCAGACTTCTTATTTCTCTCCTTTCTCAGCCAAGGATTTTAACCCTTTAGTGGGCCGGTCAAACTGTCATGATCTCCATGGCCAGAGAACTAGCATAAGCCTCTATAGGAACTAGCTCTTGGAAGATGTAACTATACTGACCATGAACTAAACCTACCGCATCATCTAGAAGTAGCCAGGTAGCATGTCCTACTTTTTATCCCTATATGTCCAGCGCCGGCCGGAGAACTAAATAATGCTAGCAGAGGGAAATATAAGACCTGACTCACCTCTAGAGAAATGCCCAAAAAAAGGAGACAGAGGCCCCCCACATATATTGGCGGTGATTTTAGAAGAAATAACAAACGCAGCAGGAAAATAGTTTTAGCAAATTTGAGGTCCGCTTTCTAGATAGCAGAAGACAGAAAGCATACTTTCATGGTCAGTAGAAAACCCTAACAAAACACATCCAGAAATTACTTTAGGACTCTGGCATTAACTCATAATACCAGAGTGGCAATTCCTGATCAACAAGAGCTTTCCAGACACAGTAACGAAACTGCAGCTGTGAACTGGAACCAAAATACAAAAACAAAACATGGACGAATGTCCAACTTATCTAGTAGATGTCTGGGAGCAGGAACAAGCACAGAGAGGCTTCTGATAACATTGTTGACCGGCAAGCATCTAACAGAGAAGCCAGGTTATATAGCGACACCCAGATCTAATCAGAACAGGTGAACAGGGAAGATGATGTCACAAGTTCAATTCCACCAGTAGCCACCGGGGGAGCCCAGAATCCAAATTCACAACATACTATACAGCCTAAATTCATTTTGTCTGTTACTTTAATTTGTTCTCTGTCATCCTACTCGGTTATGGCTTTTGTGGATTCAGGTGCTGCCCTGAATCTGATGGATTTGTCGTTTGCCAGGCGCTGTGGTTTTGTCCTGGAGCCTTTGGAATTCCCTATTCCACTGAGGGGAATTGATGCTACACCATTGGCTGAGAATAAGCCTCAATATTGGACTCAAGTGACCATGTGCATGACTCCTGTACATCAGGAGGTGATTCGCTTTCTTGTGCTGCATAATTTGCATGATGTTGTCGTGTTGGGTCTGCCATGGCTGCAGGCCCATAATCCAGTTCTGGATTGGAAAGCTATGTCTGTGTCAAGTTGGGGTTGCCAGGGGATTCATGGCGATGCTCCTTTGGTATCAATTGCTTCTTCCACTCCTTCTGAGGTCCCTGAGTTTTTGTCGGACTACCAGGATGTATTTGATGAGCCCAGATCCGGTGCCCTGCCTCCTCACAGGGATTGTGATTGTGCTATAAATTTGATTCCTGGTAGTAAGTTCCCTAAGGGACGACTTTTTAATTTGTCTGTACCAGAACATGCCGCAATGCGGAGCTATATAAAGGAGTCTTTAGAGAAGGGACATATTCGCCCGTCCTCCTCCCCTCTTGGTGCAGGATTCTTTTTTGTGGCCAAGAAGGATGGTTCTCTGAGACCTTGTATAGATTATCGTCTTCTAAATAAAATCACGGTCAAATTTCAGTATCCTTTGCCATTGTTGTCTGATCTGTTTGCTCTGTTTAAGGGGTCCAGTTGGTTCACCAAGATAGATCTTCGTGGTGCGTATAACCTTGTGCGCATTAAGCAGGGGGATGAATGGAAAACAGCATTTAATTCGCCCGAAGGCCATTTTGAGTACTTGGTGATGCCTTTTGGACTCTCTAATGCTCCTTCTGTGTTCCAGTCCTTCATGCATGACATCTTCCGAGAATATCTGGATAAATTTATGATTGTGTATCTGGATGACATTGTGGTCTTTTCTGAGGACTGGGAGTCCTACGTGAAGCAGGTCAGGATGGTATTTCAGGTCCTGCGTGCTAATGCCTTATTTGTGAAGGGCTCTAAATGTCTCTTCGGAGTACAGAAGGTTTCCTTTTTGGGTTTTATTTTTTCTCCTTCTACTATTGAGATGGACCCAGTCAAGGTCCAGGCTATTCATGACTGGACTCAGCCTACATCTGTTAAGAGTCTTCAGAAGTTCTTGGGTTTTGCTAATTTTTACCATCGCTTCATTGCTAATTTTTCTGGCGTGGTTAAACCCTTGACGGATTTGACCAAGAAGGGTTCTAATGTGACTAATTGGTCTCCTGCGGCCGTGGAAGCCTTTCGGGAGCTGAAGCGCCGGTTTTCTTCGGCTCCAGTTTTGTGTCAGCCTGATGTCTCTCTTCCTTTTCAGGTCGAGGTTGATGCTTCTGAGATTGGAGCAGGGGCTGTTTTGTCGCAGAGAAGCTCTGATTGCTCTGTGATGAAGCCTTGTGCTTTCTTTTCAAGAAAGTTTTCGCCTGCCGAGCGAAATTATGATGTTGGTAATCGGGAGTTGTTGGCTATGAAGTGGGCATTTGAGGAGTGGCGACATTGGCTTGAGGGAGCTAAGCATCGTGTAGTGGTCTTAACTGATCACAAAAATCTGATTTATCTCGAGTCTGCCAAGCGGCTGAATCCTAGACAGGCTCATTGGTCGTTGTTTTTCTCCCGTTTCGATTTCGTGGTCTCGTACCTGCCTGGTTCGAAGAACGTGAAAGCTGATGCTCTTTCTAGGAGTTTTGTGCCTGACTCTCCGGGAGTTTCAGAGTCGGCTGGTATCCTCAGAGAGGGAGTGATTTTGTCTGCCATTTCCCCAGATTTGCGACGAGTGCTGCAGAAATTTCAGGCGGATAGACCGGACCGTTGCCCACCAGAGAGACTGTTTGTCCCAGATAGATGGACCAGCAGAGTTATTTCCGAGGTTCATTCTTCGGTGTTGGCAGAACATCCTGGGATTTTTGTTACCAGAGATTTGGTGGCTAGGTCCTTCTGGTGGCCTTCCTTGTCGCGGGATGTGCGTTCCTTTGTGCAGTCCTGTGGGATTTGTGCTCGGGCTAAGCCTTGCTGTTCTCGTGCCAGCGGTTTGCTTTTGCCTTTGCCTGTCCCGAAGAGGCCTTGGACGCACATTTCCATGGATTTTATTTCGGATCTTCCAGTCTCTCAGAGAATGTCTGTCATCTGGGTGGTGTGTGATCGTTTTTCCAAAATGGTCCATTTGGTGCCCTTGCCTAAGTTGCCTTCCTCCTCCGATTTGGTTCCTCTATTTTTTCAGAATGTGGTTCGCTTGCACGGCATCCCTGAAAATATTGTGTCTGACAGAGGATCCCAGTTTGTGTCCAGATTTTGGCGGATCTTTTGTGCTAAGATTGGCATTGATTTGTCTTTTTCATCGGCCTTCCATCCTCAGACGAATGGTCAAACCGAGCGAACTAATCAGACCTTGGAAACTTATTTAAGATGTTTTGTTTCTGCTGATCAGGATGATTGGGTGACTTTTTTGCCATTGGCCGAGTTTGCCCTTAATAATCGGGCTAGTTCTGCTACTTTGGTTTCGCCTTTTTTCTGCAATTCTGGTTTTCATCCTCGTTTTTCCTCGGGTCAGGTTGAGCCTTCTGACTGTCCTGGGGTGGATTCTGTGGTGGATAGGTTGCAGCAGATTTGGAACCATGTGGTGGACAATTTGAAGTTGTCACAGGAGAAGGCTCAGCGCTTTGCCAACCGCCGTCGCGGTGTGGGTCCCCGACTTCTTGTTGGGGATTTGGTATGGCTGTCTTCTCGGTATGTTCCTATGAAGGTTTCCTCTCCTAAATTCAAGCCTCGCTTCATCGGTCCTTATAAGATTTTGGAAATCCTTAACCCGGTGTCATTTCTTTTGGACCTCCCAGCGTCGTTTGCCATTTATAACGTGTTCCATAGGTCTTTGTTGCGGAGGTATGTGATGCCTGTGGTTCCTTCTGTTGAACCCCCTGCTCCGGTGCTGGTTGAGGGCGAATTGGAGTACGTGGTGGAGAAGATCTTGGATTCTCGTATTTCTAGACGGAGGCTTCAGTATTTGGTTAAGTGGAAGGGCTATGGTCAGGAGGATAATTCCTGGGTTGTCGCCTCTGATGTTCATGCGGCCGATTTGGTTCATGCCTTCCATGTGGCTCATCCTGATCGCCCTGGGGGTTTTGATGAGGGTTCGGTGACCCCTCCTCAAGGGGGGGGTACTGTTGTGAACTCTGTTTTTGGGCTCCCTCTTGTGGTCACAACTGGTACTGTGTGAGTGCTGTCTTTGGGCTCCCTCTGGTGGTTCTTTTTGTCATTCTGCAGGTCTGAGGCAGGATCAGCTGTCTCGTTATCTCTTAGCTGGTTTCCTATTTAGTTCTCCTGGACTCTCAGTTGTTGCCTGCTGTCAATGTCTTCAGTGCTATTTTGGAGCTCTCCTGCAGTCCTTCATTATCAGTCTCTTCAAGAGAAGCTAAGTTTTGCTTGGTTCATTTTTTGACCATCAGTGGTCACATGTTTCTTGGTTTATTTTTGTCCAGCTTGCTAATATGTGATCTCCTTGCTTGCTGGTAGCTCTAGGGGGCTGAGTTTCTCCCCTCACACCGTTAGTTGGTGTGGGGGTTCTTGTATTCTCAGCGTGGATATTTTGCATAGGGTTTTTTACTGACCGCACAGTTCCCTATCTGTCTTCTGCTATCTAGTATTAGCGGGCCTCATTTGCTTAATCTGTTTTCATTTCTACGTTTGTGTTTTCCCCTTACCTCACCGTTATTATTTGTTGGGGGCTTCCTATATCTTTGGGGAGATTTCTCTTGAGGCAAGTGAGGTCTTTCTTTCCCTCCAGGAGTAGATAGTTTCTCAGGCTGCGTCGAGACGTCCAGGATTTTAGACACGTTCACCGGCTTCCTTTAGTGTGTTGGTTAGGATCAGGTTTGCGGTCAGTCCAGTTACCACCTCCCTAGAGCTCGTGTCTATGTTCATAAACTTAGCTAGTCCGTTTTGTGATCCTCAGCCACTAGGATCATAACATCCTGCATCCTACGGATAGGGACTATACGTATTACTCCCCGACTCACTCTTCATACAGCCGCATAGATATGCTGTTAATAAGCCAGCATGCCCTGACCTGGCAAGCCCAGGCTTCTATTGGTCACATTGCCTGGTCGGACCATGCTCCGGTGTTTCTCCATCTTATCCCACCAAATGGCCTTCATCGACCATGGACATGGCGTCTCAACGATAACTTACTTAAAGACCCTCTATGCACTTTGGAGATTAGGAAGTCTATCTCAGAATTTCTAGAAATCCATGAACGTGACCAGATGTCCCTTCCTAACCAGTGGGAAACACTTAAGTGCGTTATAAGGGGTCTTTTGATTAAGCATGGCTCTAGATTGAAAAAAGAAAGGGCCTCTCTAATTTCCAGTCTGCTCCAGCAGATTAATACATTGGAATCCTCACATAAACAATCTTTATCCTCTTCTGTGTACGCGGACCTGTTAAAAGCAAGGGAGGAGCTTAGGGTCCTACTGGATCAAAAATATTCCCGTCAAAAAATCAGATTCCATCGATTTATGTATGAACATGCGGATAAATGTGGCAGGGCATTGGCTAGGGTGCTGCATCCCAGAAAGGACACTAGTTATATCCCACAAATCATGCAGATCGGGGGGGCCCGCACACAGGATCCAACCCAAATTACCGAATCCTTTCGAGCTTATTATAGTGACCTTTATAATATTATGGGACAATTCAGGGACATGTCAGCTTCATCTCTTCACCTTAAAATAAATGACTATATCAGACAAAACGCCCTTCCAGCTGTCCATCCTGAACTCGCAGACTCTCTGGAGGAGGACTTTTCAGAGGAAGAGATTTCTGCCATTATTAAATCAAATCCTGTGGGAAAGAGCCCAGGGCCTGATGGGTTCACACCAAAATTTTATAAGGTATTTAGCGAACAGCTTGTCCCTTTCCTAACAAAAGTCTTTAGTTCTGTGTCAGAGGGATCCCCATTCATGCCCCAGTCCCTGGAGGCCCACATCAGCGTTTTACCAAAACCAGGGAAAGATCCATTGTTAATTTCCAATTATAGGCCCATCTCTTTGATTAATGTGGACATCAAAATATTTTCGAAGGCCCTGGCTAATAGGTTGGCACCTTTGTTACCCGGGGTTATTCATACAGATCAAGTAGGGTTTGTCAAGGGCCGAGAGGCCAGAGATAATACGTATAAAACTCTTCTCCTGATGGCTCAGGCGAGGTCCAGATCACTCCAATTGTGTTTGCTTTCGGTTGACGCAGAGAAGGCCTTCGACCGGGTCAGTTGGAGCTTCATGACGGCTTCCTTGCATCAATTGGGCCTGGGCACCAAATTTATTGAGAAGATTATTTCTCTATATAGGGGCCCTACAGCTACGGTTAGCGTTAATGGGTTCCTGTCCTCCCCTATCCACTTCAAGAACGGTACACGGCAAGGGTGTCCTCTGTCCCCTCTCTTGAATGTATTGATAATGGAACATCTGGCAATAGCCATTAGAAAGAACCCCAGCATTCACGGTATTCCAGTTGGGGTAGGTCAATGTAAATCGGCCTTATATGCAGATGACCTTCTCATGTTTATATCACAGCCTTGCATTTCCTTCCCCTCCATAGTCAAAGAATTTGAGACATTTGGCCATCTTAGTAATTTTAAAGTGAATTATTCTAAATCAGAGGCCCTTAATATAACTTTATCCAGAGATGAAGTTCAACATCTTAAAGATAATTTTCCCTTTAAATGGCAGGAAACAGCATTAAGATACTTGGGAGTAACCATCCCGACAGATCATACTAAACTATATTCTTTAAACTTCCAACCCCTTTTGGATAAGACTTTGAAAGACTAAAGGTACCTTCACACGAAGCGACGCTGCAGCGATAGCGACAACGATGCCGATCGCTGCAGCGTCGCTGTTTGATCGCTGGAGAGCTGTCACACAGACCGCTCTCCAGCGACCAACGATACCGAGGTCCCCGGGTAACCAGGGTAAACATCGGGTTGCTAAGCGCAGGGCCGCGCTTAGTAACCCGATGTTTACCCTGGTTACCAGCGTAAAAGTAAAAAAAACAAACAGTACATGCTCACCTGCTCGTCCTCCAGCGTCTGCTACCTGACACTGACTGAGCTCCGGCCCTAACAGCAGAGCGGTGACGTCACCGCTGTGCTTTCACTTTCACTTTAGGGCCGGTGCTCAGTAAGTGTCAGGAAGCAGACGCTGGAGGACGAGCAAGTGAGAATGTACTGCTTTTTTTTTTTACTTTTACGCTGGTAACCAGGGTAAACATCGGGTTACTAAGCGCGGACCTGCGCTTGGTAACCCGATGTTTACCCTGGTTACCAGTGTAAAACATCGCTGGTATCGTTGCTTTTGCTTTCAAGCACAACGATACACAGCGATCGGACGACCAAATAAAGTTCTGGACTTTATTCAGCGACCAGCGACATCACAGCAGGATCCTGATCGCTGCTGCGTGTCAAACGAAACGATATCGCTAGCAAGGACGCTGCAACGTCACGGATCGCTAGCGATGTCGTTTCGTGTGAAGGTACCTTTAGGTAGCTATGATAAGCGGAAGCTCTCATGGCTCGGCCATATAAATGCAATAAAAATGGATGTACTTCCTCGTTTCCTGTATATTTTCCAGACAGTTCCTCTAATTCCTCCTCCTTCTTTCTTTTCCAGAATCCAATCAGCCATCTCGAGATTTGTGTGGGGGGGTGGTAGTCCCCGGATCGGCATGGGTACTTTATATAGGCACAAAGGCTCAGGGGGCGCGGGTCTTCCGAATTTCAAATTGTATCACAGAGCAATGCTATTGACACGCATGCTAGACTGGCAGTTCCACAGTTCAGACAAACAATGGGTGGGAATAGAACAAATTAGCTCTACAATTCCACTCCATAACCTTCCCTGGATCAGCCCTAAAAGTAGAGGTCAATTCAGTTCTGAAGCTGACCTCCTTAAAGATACACTTAGAGGATGGGATCTGGAGACCCGCAGAGGCTCTCTGTCCTTAGGCAGTGGACCGCTTACGCCTCTCTTCTCTAATCCGGAGTTTCCCCGGGGGTGGAGAGGGATCGTTTTCTTGGGTGGGAGAGAGGGGACAATACCAGATGCTTTCATGTCCTCAAGGGTTCGGCCATGCCCACTTTCGAATCAGTGCAGCCGTTAGAGGGAGGGGGCCCTTCTGATTGGTTGGAATACCTCCAACTAAAATCCTTCCTCTCGTCTCCAGAGGGCGCAGGCTCATACTCCTCCCTTCCTACGCCGTTTGAAAAGCTTTTCCTGTAGGGGTCGCCGCCTGCGCATGCTGTCTCCTTAATATATGCTCTTTTGAACCAAAATACCAAAGACAAGTTCCCCAAGTATGTGGAGAAGTGGCGGGGTGAGTTGGGAGTTGCCATATCGGAGGCAGAGTGGAGGAAGGCGTTCGTATCTTCACATAAATTCTCTATTGCCTGTGCCGCACAGGAAAAGAATTGCAAAATTCTCACCAGGTGGTATCGCTGTCCTGATGTCTTACACGCCGCTTTTCCCTCCGTCTCTGGTAGGTGCTGTCGTTGTGGAGTAGAGAGAGGTACCATGCTACACATTTGGTGGGGATGTAAGCTTATTAAGCCATTTTGGGATTCTGTCTTTTCCGCTTATCAAGCCATTAGCGGTCATTTGGTGACCAACTCCCCCCAGGTGGCTTTATTATCTATCATCCCGGGCTCGTTTCGCTTCCAGAAAAAGGGGCTCCTAAGATTCTGCTTAACTGCTGCGCGCACTGTGATCCCGAGACATTGGAAATCCTCCCAATCTCCTAATGTGTCTGAATGGGTCAAGGAGATGACCAGCCTTCAAAGTATGGAGGAATTGTCCGCTGAGGTTAACGGTTCAATGGAGAAATATCTGCATGTCTGGAGTCCTTGGATTTTGTTTATGGACTCTCAGGACTTTCAATCCCTCTTTTCTAAGCCATAAGGAAGATAGATTGAACAATACGGGTTAGATGGATGTCATTATAGGGGTTCAAGTTGCCCCCTTCTATATCAGACTCCATGGTTCCTCCCCTTCCCCCCTTTTTTTTTCATCCTCTCTCCTCCCCCATATTCCTCTTCTTAGTCTCATTCTTTCCATTCGTGTTTATACCATTATTACTTGGAGTGACCTAACTCCTCTTGTTTGGGTCGCTCTCTTTCAGAGGATACCTCATATGTATCACCAAAGGTCCTACAGTCTCCCTGGATAGGGGATACCTACATCCGCTATGGATTTGTTTTTCTTTTCAGATCTTGTTGGACTTGATTGAAAATGATTTTGACCTGAAAGTTATACTATTTCGGGACTTGTTGGTTACAGGTCTTGATATACAGTTGTATATGAGATTTCTTTTTGTACTTTTTATGTTGTTGAATCCTTTGTTCCTTGTATGTTTTGAAGTTCTTTTCAATAAAAACCAGATAAAACATAAAATTATTTAACTGGATCGCCCCCACGCAAGGGCAATGGGGTACTCGGCACCGGGTCCTTCGGTTCGGTAGGGATGTCACGGTGGCCCGACCCGGTCCGTGGCCCTTTGAGAGACGTCCAATAAAAGGGAAAGTTTGTATGGGATAATGCTTGTGACGCCACCTGTGGTATTCGGTCAGGGTGACCGACGCTGCGGTGAGGGGTCCGCTGAGGTGATGTTATGGCAGCTAGATGGTATACCTTCCCACAGGTGAAGTGTCTCCCCAGGGCTTCCCAGAAGTGTAGGTGGTGATGGTGGACGATGTAAGGCGCAGAGAATAACAAGGACACAAGGTTGCAGTCTCTTTACCTTTACTGGAGGCTTCGGCATCCACAGTCCAGGGTACAGACCACAGGGTAGGCAGAGTCCGGCCGGTCTGAAGGCAAATCCAGACTCCCCTTATCCAGGTGGAAATCAGTAGCCTTCCTTCTGTGTGTTGTAGTACCTCCCTGCTGAGCTTCTCGGTAAGGTCCTCACAACTCTTGTAGATGTTCTAGATGTTATTTCTTCCTCTCTGTCCCCCAGATGGTGTGGATAGGACAAACCCGTATGGCTGATGGCCTGAGGCTTGTTTATAGGGACCCTAGAGACGCCCCGACCCCCACAAGTTGCCACCGTGTCTTCTTAGGTATTAAGGTCGGGCAGTCAACTTGGAATTGACTGTCCAGCCGGTCTCTGGAGCAAGGCTTGGAGACGGTTGTTCCCTCGGTGTTCCGGCCACTAGCTACGCGCCTCAGAAGGAGGCAGCCTTTACAGGGCAGAACTCTTTCTGGTGTTATCTCCCTGTGCTATGACTTCGTGTCTCACTCTCTACAACACAATTCTCTTTGTGTCCTTTCTTAGGATGCTGCCGCACGTGGGGCAGGCGCAGCTCCGTGTCTTTCTGTCTTGCTAGGTCTCTGTCAGGATCCCACCCCTGACAGGGACCCTCTGACTGCAGCTCTGATGTTCCTCCTTTCCCCCTGTCTGCCTGACAGGTGTTGCCTGGGCAAAGCCCAGCCAGCTACTCTGTAACTTTCTTTCCAGCCCACCAGTTTTACCCTTCTGTGAGGAGTGCCCTAGTAGATAGGAGCAAGGCTCCCCCTGGTGGTCTGGAGTGTGAAGTGTGGTGTATGGTTTGTGATACCTGGTAGGAAGATCTCCTTTATTGCCATCAGACGTAATATCACTCCCCCTGGTGGAAGAACGACATTACTGCAACGACTAGGACTCTGGGGCGCTGCATAACCCCTTCGGATGGATTTACATCGTGGGATGTGACTGAGCGCTGGAAAGGTATGGGATATTGTTGTTTTTTTATTTTTCCTTTTTTACAGAATGAGGGTCATCATTTGCATTAAGAGTATAATAAACTATTAAAACACCATGTGTCTTTATTTCAATAAAATACTTTTTTCCTAATGTGTGTGTGTTTTATTAACCATTTACTACTATTGGATTAATAATGGATAGGTGTCTTATTGACATCTCTCCATTATTAACCTGGCTTAATGTCACCTTACAATAGCAAGGTGGCATTAACCCTTTATTACCCCATATCCCACCGCTACACAGGAGTGGGAAGAGAGAGGCTAAGTGCCAGAATAGGCACATCTTACAGATGAGCCTTTTCTGGGGTGGCTGGGGGCAGATGTTTTTAGCCAGGGGGACCTATAACCATGGTCCCTCCCTAGGCTATTAATATCTGCTCTCAGTCACTGGCTTTCCCACTCTGGCGGAGAAAATTGCACGGGAGCCAATGCCAGTTTTTTCCGCACTTTAACCCTTTATTTTAACAGCTAGAGCCCACAAATTTTGCACACACACACTACTAACAATAGTAGTGAGGAATATGCAAAAAAATAAGGGATATGAAATGGTTTACTGTATGTAAACCATGTCTCATATCCTGTCGGGTTTGGGAAGGAGATAGCAAAAGCCGACAATTGAATTACCGGCTGTATGAAATATAAATTTATGTATATATATATGTGTCTCACTGACATTACATATATATATATATATATATATATATATATATATATATATACTGTATATATGTTTTCACGGATATTTGAGCCCATGGATCCATTCTATGTCCATTTTGCAAGCCGGCGAGAAAATCTCGCTGTATGGATGCCATACGGATTACATACGGAGGATGACATGCGTAAAATATGCTGCCACACCCTGCCTACGGATGACATACGGATTACTGTTTTGGAAACATTTCTGCATATTACGCATGTAAAATACGGACCGTATTTCCCTACGCTGAGTGTGACACCGGCCTAAGTGTTTTCTCCAGCATGATATGTGCTGAGATCAAACCAGTCGCTATATGGGCCTGGCTTTCATGGTGGGTAGGTCAGAGATGGGTGGGAGGCCTACCCACCATATCTCCACCTTTAGGGTGTGGCTGAAGGGGAATTAAATGTCCAGCCATTTTTTTTCCTCTGGCTGTGTTGTGTGGAGAAACGAAGTCTCCATACTGAAGCTCATGTGAGAGCTGCCGTAGGTGTTGTTCTAGGAGTACTGGACAGGACTGTATATGAACTTTTTACTTTCTTTTTTGAGCCAGACAAGCTGCTTTTTGTTACCAGTTTTGGGTCCGGGTTTATGATGCAATAAACCGCCCTGAGTCTTTAACCAAACGTGGTCTGGTTTCTACCTCGAGGAGCGGCTAAGGCTACTTTCACACTTCCGTCATTTGGCCAACGTCGCAATGCGTCGTTTTGGAGACAAAACGCATCCTGCAAAGTTGCCCGCAGGATGCGTTTTTTCTCCATAGACTTGCATTAGCGACGCATTGCGACGTATGGTCATACGTTGCATGCGTCGTCCACTGGATGCGTCGGGTTTTGGAGGACCGTCGTCCCGGTAAAACATTTAAGGGAACGTTTTTCCGTTTGTGAAAGCAAACAGTTCAGTTGGTACGTCGCGCCGACGCTTCATGACGGCCCCGTACCGACGGAAGTGTGAAAGAAGCCTATGCGTGTCAACCTCTCACACGAGGTGTTTCGGATGTGGGTAGCGTTCCAGGAACACGTGTAGCAGCGGATGATAAACCATATGTCCTGGGTGAAGGTGGCTACAGGGATGGAACATCGTTTGGACAAAATGGAGGAGCTACTCAAGCACCTGATCCTGAGCCAACAGAAGCAGCAACAGGTACAGCAGGAAACTAATAAGCTCCTAATTCTACAGATACAACAGCAAAGGCAGATGGAAATCCTGGTGGGAGATGTCCGCAGCAGAGAAACCGCCCCTCCCCCACATCAAAGTGATGACTCCTGCGTCCAGAAAGCGATAAGACGAGCCATGCAAAAGATGACCCCAGGGGATGATATAGAGGCATTTTTGACTGTGTTTGAGTGGGTGGCGGAGCGTGAGAAGCTACCACCAGGGCAGTGGGCGGAGGCGCTGGCCCCCTATTTGACTGGTGAGCCCCAGAAGGCCTATTATGATTTGACATTACAGGATGTCTAGGAATATGCCAAGTTGAAAACAGAGATATTGACACGCTCAGGGGATACTATGTCTGTCAGAGCTCAAAGGGTTCATTACTGGTCGTATTGTGGTGACAAACCTCCCCACTCACAAATGTTTGACTTGTTGCATTTGGTCCAGAAATGGTTGCAGCCGGAGTCCTCCACTCCAGCCTAGGTGGTCAAGTGGGTGGTCAAGGACCGGTTTATTCACTCCCTCCCCAGGCCGGTGCAGACCTAGGTTGCACAGGGAGACCCTGGAATGCGGATGATCTGGTGGGCCTCGTAGAAAGGTACCAGGTGGTTGAGAGGTCCATAAGGAAGCTGGGGGTTGGTACATCTCCATAATGGGGTACCCAGCAAAAGGCTGATTCCCAAAAGAGGGGTAACAGAGCCACCACTGGGGTGATTTTGAGGTCCCCAAGAGCCGCTGAGGGGTTACCAAAGGCTGCTGCTAATGATCTGATCTGCTGGCAGTGTTATGGTCCAGACACATAGCAGCCTGTTGTCCTATGTCTTCTGAGCAGATGGATTGCAGCCTCTCCGCTTGTATTATGCCTACCTAGCCTGCAGTGTGGACTATCAGCCCAGAGAGGGGCAGCAGTCATGTCCCGTGACCATAAACGGAGTACTAGTGTCAGGACTCTTGGACTCCGGGAGCTTGGTGACCCTGATAAGGGCAACACTTCCCCACCAGTTGATCACAGAGAAACATGTGGGTGTCCTCTGTATCCACGGGGATGCCAAAGACTACCGTATTGCCAGAGTGTTAATTAAAATGAGCCGTGGTACTGAGTTCCACGAGATCAGGGTATTCAGAGACTTGCTACACCCTGTGATAATCGGGCAGGATTTCAGCATGTTCTGGGACTTGTGGGGAAAAGCAGGGGTGCCTAGTGTGTCAGGCAGGAGCCAACACAACCCCGATGAATCACCATTGCAGTCGGAGGTGGAAGAGTTCCCCTTATGTGTCCTAGCTGGTGATGAAGATGAACTGGTGAACAGCGAGGCCGAAGTACCTGAGCTGAGGGTGTCTGGGGAAAATTTTGGGACTGCTCAAATGCAGGATCTTGCCCTAAAAGGGACCTTTGAAAATGTGTCTGTGATCGATAGGGTTGCTCAAGAACTGAGGGCTGACACCAGTTACCCACACTTTGCAGTCAATAGCGAATTGTTGTATCGAGTGACTACACTGAGGGGAGATGAGATAGTGGAACAGCTGTTGGTTCCAGGGCCATACCAGCGGAGGGTTCTAGGCATAGCACATTTGCATGTTTTGGGGGGACATCTGGGGGTGGAGAAAACACAGGAGAGAATATTGCAGAGGTTCTATTGGCTGGGATGTTATCGGAGATCCTGAATTATTATAGGTCCTGCCCCACCTGCCTGATAACTGCTCCCATACTAGTAATTTCTTATGACTTCACAGTGTCTATTATCCAAGTAATCTACTGAGCACTTTGAGCAGGATCCTTGTATTATGATACATTGTTGTAACCATGATTATGGTATTGTGACAAAGACATACTGATAGGGAATTTAGATTGTGAGCCCCATCGGGGACAGCGATGATAATGTGTGCATACTGTAAAGCGCTGCGGAATATGTCAGCGCTATATAAAAATAAAGATTATTATTATTGTTACATTAAAGGTCTTTTTACTGAACCAAATAAACAATCATTCCTGGTTATCAACTTATATAAGCACGCTGCCGATCACCCGACGAATGAGCAAAACACTCATATGATAAAAATAATTGTGATTGGCAGCACATTGTCCAGTGTGAACAGGGGATGTGCTGCCGACAACATAATGTTGCATGTCCACAAAATGTATTAACCATAGTTTTTCCCCAAACAGTTTTTGCCATGTGAATGTATAATCCGTGTACTGTGACATCACTGTGTGTATTATCCCGGTACTGTGACATCACTGTGTGTATTATCCCTGTACTGTGACATCACTGTGTATTATCCGTCTAATGTGACATCACTGTGTATTATCCCTGTACTGTGACATCACTGTGTGTATTATCCCTGTACTGTGACATCACTGTGTGTATTATCCCTGTACTGTGACATCACTGTGTATTATCCGTCTAATGTGACATCACTGTGTATTATCCCTCTACTGTGACATCACTGTGTGTATTATCCCTGTACTGTGACATCACTGTGTGTATTATCCCTGTACTGTGACATCACTGTGTATTATCCCTCTAATGTGACATCACTGTGTATTATCCCTCTACTGTGACATCACTGTGTGTATTATCCCTGTACTGTGCCATCACTGTGTGTATTATCCCTGTACTGTGACATCACTGTGTGTATTATCCCTGTACTGTGCCATCACTGTGTGTGTTATCCCTGTACTGTGACATCACTGTGTGTATTATCCCTGTACTGTGACATCACTGTGTGTGTTATCCCTGTACTGTGACATCACTGTGTGTATTATCCCTGTACTGTGACATCACTGTGTATATTATCCCTGTACTGTGCCATCACTGTATGTGTTATCCCTGTACTGTGACATCACTGTGTGTATTATCCCTCTACTGTGACATCACTGTGTGTGTTATCCCTGTACTGTGACATCACTGTGTGTATTATCCCTGTATTGTGAAATCACTGTATTATCCCTGTACTGTGACATCACTGTGTGTATTATCCCTGTACTGTGACATCACTGTGTGTATTATCCCTTTACTGTGACATTACTGTGTGTGTTATCCCTGTACTGTGACATCACTGTGTGTATTATCCCTGTATTGTGAAATCACTGTGTGTATTATGCCTGTACTGTGACATCACTGTGTGTATTATCCCTGTACTGTGACATCACTGTGTGTATTATCCCTGTACTGTGACATCACTGTGTGTGCTATCCCTGTACTGTGACATCACTGTTTGTATTATCCCTGTATTGTGAAATCACTGTGTGTATGTAATAATTATAGGGGATAACTCAGGAGACTCTTTGCGTGGAACAAGACAACTACAGGACACAGTTTTATAAGTGGTAAAGTCTATATTATCACACAGTGATTCAAACAGGTGCAGAGAGAAACTCAAGTCCACAACACTTGGTGCAAATAATAAACACAGCTTAGCAGTCTATAGGAAACTTCAGAGGAAAATGCAATCAAGCAGAAAGTCTATGAAGCACAGTTATTCTTGAGGATACTTGACACGAATAAATCCTTGTCTTAGTCCAGGCACAGATAGATATGCTTATTAGGCAGTTCAAATCATATCTTAGCTCAACCAGGGAGGCCTGGTTAATAGTCTCAGGTTATTGCAAAGCAGAAAGAGCTTACATGTCCAGCAAATGCAGATGGAAGTAAACACGAACAGCAGATGAAGGAGGATTACTGGAAACTTGTGTATGCAGCAGGAACTCAGAGCTGAGTAGCAGGATCACCACACAGGTTCACAGGAGCAGTTGTATAGCCAGGGAGTAATCAGAGGTCAGGAGCTGGATGCAAGGCAGAATACTCTGGGGTGGAGTTTTATAGCAGGAAGACACAGTGCACATGAGACCAAAGACTGCATCTTTTGTGCATTACTGTCCATCTTGGAAAAGGACAGTAATGCACAAAAGGTAAAAAATGTTTAGAGTCCTGACATTACTCCCTCCTTAGAAGCGGCCTCTGGACGATCCTGGACCTGAGAAATCTTCTGTTGGGCATTGATGTTTTCCACAGGTTCCTGTTATGGTTCTCAATGGCAAGAGAACATAGCCCAGCAAACATAAGTACTAGCTCTTGGAAGGATGGAAACTAAACTGACCATGAACTAAACCTGCCGCACAACTAACAGTAGCCGGGTAGCGTTGCCTACGTTTTTTATCCCTAGACGCCCAGCGCCGGCCGGAGGACTAACTAATCCTGGCAGAGGAAAATATAGTCCTGGCTCACCTCTAGAGAAGTTTCCCCGATAGGCAGACAGAGGCCCCCACATATATTGGCGGTGATTTTAGATGAAATGACAAACGTAGTATGAAAATAGGTTTAGCAAAATTGAGGTCCGCTTACTAGATAGCAGGAAGACAGAAAGGGCACTTTCATGGTCAGCTAAAAACCCTATCAAAATACCATCCTGAAATTACTTTAAGACTCTAGTATTAACTCATAACATCAGAGTGGCAATTTCAGATCACAAGAGCTTTCCAGACACAGAAACGAAACTACAGCAGTGAACTGGAACAAAATGCAAAAACAAACGAGGACTAAAGTCCAACTTAGCTGGGAGTTGTCTAGCAGCAGGAACATGCACAGAAAGGCTTCTGATTACAATGTTGACCGGCATGGAAGTGACAGAGGAGCAAGGTTAAATAGCGACTCCCACATCCTGATGGAAACAGGTGAACAGAGGGGATGATGCACACCAGTTCAATTCCACCAGTGGCCACCGGGGGAGCCCAAAATCCAATTTCACAACAGTACCCCCCCCTCAAGGAGGGGGCACCGAACCCTCACCAGAACCACCAGGGCGATCAGGATGAGCCCTATGAAAGGCACGGACCAGATCGGAGGCATGAACATCAGAGGCAGTCACCCAAGAATTATCCTCCTGACCGTATCCCTTCCATTTGACCAGATACTGGAGTTTCCGTCTGGAAACACGGGAGTCCAAGATTTTTTCCACAACGTACTCCAACTCGCCCTCAACCAACACCGGAGCAGGAGGCTCAACGGAAGGCACAACCGGTACCTCATACCTGCGCAACAATGACCGATGAAAAACATTATGAATAGAAAAAGATGCAGGGAGGTCCAAACGGAAGGACACAGGGTTAAGAATCTCCAATATCTTGTACGGGCCGATGAACCGAGGCTTAAACTTAGGAGAAGAAACCCTCATAGGGACAAAACGAGAAGACAACCACACCAAGTCCCCAACACAAAGCCGAGGACCAACCCGACGCCGGCGGTTGGCAAAAAGCTGAGTCTTCTCCTGGGACAACTTCAAATTGTCCACTACCTGCCCCCAAATCTGATGCAACCTCTCCACCACAGTATCCACTCCAGGACAATCCGAAGATTCCACCTGACCAGAAGAAAATCGAGGATGAAACCCCGAATTACAGAAAAAAGGAGACACCAAGGTGGCAGAGCTGGCCCGATTATTGAGGGCAAACTCCGCTAAAGGCAAAAAAGCAACCCAATCATCCTGATCTGCAGACACAAAACACCTCAAATATGTCTCCAAGGTCTGATTCGTCCGCTCGGTCTGGCCATTAGTCTGAGGATGGAAAGCAGACGAGAAAGACAAATCTATGCCCATCCTAGCACAGAATGCTCGCCAAAATCTAGACACGAATTGGGTTCCTCTGTCAGAAACGATATTCTCCGGAATACCATGCAAACGGACCACATTTTGAAAAAACAGAGGAACCAACTCGGAAGAAGAAGGCAACTTAGGCAGGGGAACCAAATGGACCATCTTAGAGAAACGGTCACACACCACCCAGATGACAGACATCTTCTGAGAAACAGGAAGATCCGAAATAAAATCCATCGAGATGTGCGTCCAGGGCCTCTTCGGGATAGGCAAGGGCAACAACAATCCACTAGCCCGAGAACAACAAGGCTTGGCCCGAGCACAAACGTCACAAGACTGCACAAAGCCTCGCACATCTCGAGACAGGGAAGGCCACCAGAAGGACCTTGCCACCAAATCCCTGGTACCAAAGATTCCAGGATGACCTGTCAACGCAGAAGAATGAACCTCAGAAATGACTTTACTGGTCCAATCATCAGGAACAAACAGTCTACCAGGTGGGCAACGATCAGGTCTATCCGCCTGAAACTCCTGCAAGGCCCGCCGCAGGTCTGGAGAAACGGCAGACAATATCACTCCATCCTTAAGGATACCTGTAGGTTCAGAGTTACCAGGGGAGTCAGGCTCAAAACTCCTAGAAAGGGCATCCGCCTTAACATTCTTAGAACCCGGCAGGTAGGACACCACAAAATTAAACCGAGAGAAAAACAACGACCAGCGCGCCTGTCTAGGATTCAGGCGTCTGGCGGACTCAAGATAAATTAGATTTTTGTGGTCAGTCAATACCACCACCTGATGTCTAGCCCCCTCAAGCCAATGACGCCACTCCTCAAAAGCCCACTTCATGGCCAAAAGCTCCCGATTCCCAACATCATAATTCCGCTCGGCGGGCGAAAATTTACGCGAGAAAAAGGCACAAGGTCTCATCACGGAACAATCGGAACTTCTCTGCGACAAAACCGCCCCAGCTCCGATTTCAGAAGCGTCGACCTCAACCTGAAAAGGAAGAGCAACATCAGGCTGACGCAACACAGGGGCGGAAGAAAAGCGGCGCTTAAGCTCCCGAAAGGCCTCCACAGCAGCAGGGGACCAATCAGCAACATCAGCACCCTTCTTAGTCAAATCAGTCAATGGTTTAACAACATCAGAAAAACCAGCAATAAATCGACGATAAAAGTTAGCAAAGCCCAAAAATTTCTGAAGACTCTTAAGAGAAGAGGGTTGCGTCCAATCACAAATAGCCTGAACCTTGACAGGATCCATCTCGATGGAAGAGGGGGAAAAAATATATCCCAAAAAGGAAATCTTTTGAACCCCAAAAACGCACTTAGAACCCTTCACACACAAGGAATTAGACCGCAAAACCTGAAAAACCCTCCTGACCTGCTGGACATGAGAGTCCCAGTCATCCGAAAAAATCAAAATATCATCCAGATACACAATCATAAATTTATCCAAATAATCACGGAAAATGTCATGCATAAAGGACTGAAAGACTGAAGGGGCATTTGAAAGACCAAAAGGCATCACCAAATACTCAAAGTGGCCCTCGGGCGTATTAAATGCGGTCTTCCACTCATCCCCCTGCTTAATTCGCACCAAATTATACGCCCCACGGAGATCTATCTTAGAGAACCACTTGGCCCCCTTTATGCGAGCAAACAAATCAGTCAGCAGTGGCAACGGATATTGATATTTAACCGTGATTTTATTCAAAAGCCGATAATCAATACACGGTCTCAAAGAGCCATCTTTCTTAGCCACAAAGAAAAAACCGGCTCCTAAGGGAGATGACGAAGGACGAATATGTCCCTTTTCCAAGGACTCCTTTATATATTCTCGCATAGCAGCATGTTCAGGCACAGATAGATTAAATAAACGACCCTTAGGGTATTTACTACCCGGAATCAAATCTATGGCACAATCGCACTCCCGGTGCGGAGGTAATGAACCAAGCTTAGGTTCTTCATAAACGTCACGATATTCAGTCAAGAATTCAGGAATCTCAGAGGGAATAGATGATGAAATGGAAACCACAGGTACGTCCCCATGCTTCCCCTTACATCCCCAGCTTAACACAGACATAGCTTTCCAGTCAAGGACTGGGTTATGAGATTGCAGCCATGGCAATCCAAGCACCAACACATCATGTAGGTTATACAGCACAAGAAAGCGAATAATCTCCTGATGATCCGGATTAATCCGCATAGTTACTTGTGTCCAGTATTGTGGTTTATTACTAGCCAATGGGGTGGAGTCAATCCCCTTCAGGGGTATAGGAGTTTCAAGAGGCTCCAAATCATACCCACAGCGTTTGGCAAAGGACCAATCCATAAGACTCAAAGCGGCGCCAGAGTCGACATAGGCATCCGCGGTAATAGATGATAAAGAACAAATCAGGGTCACAGATAGAATAAACTTAGACTGTAAAGTGCCAATTGAAACAGACTTATCAAGCTTCTTAGTACGCTTAGAGCATGCTGATATAACATGAGTTGAATCACCGCAATAGAAGCACAACCCATTTTTTCGTCTTAAATTCTGCCGTTCACTTCTGGACAGAATTCTATCACATTGCATATTCTCTGGCGTCTTCTCAGTAGACACCGCCAAATGGTGCACAGGTTTGCGCTCCCGCAGACGCCTATCGATCTGGATAGCCATTGTCATGGACTCATTCAGACCCGCAGGCACAGGGAACCCCACCATAACATCCTTAATGGCATCAGAGAGACCCTCTCTGAAATTCGCCGCCAGGGCGCACTCATTCCACTGAGTAAGCACAGCCCATTTACGGAATTTCTGGCAGTATATTTCAGCTTCGTTTTGCCCCTGAGATAGGGACATCAAGGCCTTTTCCGCCTGAAGCTCTAACTGAGGTTCCTCATAAAGCAACCCCAAGGCCAGAAAAAACGCATCCACATTGAGCAACGCAGGATCCCCTGGAGCCAATGCAAAAGCCCAATCCTGAGGGTCGCCCCGGAGCAAGGAAATCACAATCCTGACCTGCTGAGCAGGATCTCCAGCAGAGCGAGATTTCAGGGACAAAAACAACTTGCAATTATTTTTGAAATTTTGAAAGCAAGATCTATTCCCCGAGAAAAATTCAGGCAAAGGAATTCTAGGTTCAGATATAGGAACATGAACAACAAAATCTTGTAAATTTTGAACTTTCGTGGTGAGATTATTCAAACCTGCAGCTAAACTCTGAATATCCATTTTAAACAGGTGAACACAGAGCCATTCCAGGATTAGAAGGAGAGAGAGAGAGAGAAAGGCTGCAATATAGGCAGACTTGCAAGAGATTCAATTACAAGCACACTCAGAACTGAAGGGAAGGGGAAAAAAAAAAAAAATCTTCAGCAGACTTCTCTTTTCTCTCCTTTCTCTGTCAATTAATTTAACCCTTTTTCGGTTGGCCGGTCAAACTGTTATGGTTCTCAATGGCAAGAGAACATAGCCCAGCAAACATAAGTACTAGCTCTTGGAAGGATGGAAACTAAACTGACCATGAACTAAACCTGCCGCACAACTAACAGTAGCCGGGTAGCGTTGCCTACGTTTTTTATCCCTAGACGCCCAGCGCCGGCCGGAGGACTAACTAATCCTGGCAGAGGAAAATATAGTCCTGGCTCACCTCTAGAGAAGTTTCCCTGATAGGCAGACAGAGGCCCCCACATATATTGGCGGTGATTTTAGATGAAATGACAAACGTAGTATGAAAATAGGTTTAGCAAAATTGAGGTCCGCTTACTAGATAGCAGGAAGACAGAAAGGGCACTTTCATGGTCAGCTAAAAACCCTATCAAAATACCATCCTGAAATTACTTTAAGACTCTAGTATTAACTCATAACATCAGAGTGGCAATTTCAGATCACAAGAGCTTTCCAGACACAGAAACGAAACTACAGCAGTGAACTGGAACAAAATGCAAAAACAAACGAGGACTAAAGTCCAACTTAGCTGGGAGTTGTCTAGCAGCAGGAACATGCACAGAAAGGCTTCTGATTACAATGTTGACCGGCATGGAAGTGACAGAGGAGCAAGGTTAAATAGCGACTCCCACATCCTGATGGAAACAGGTGAACAGAGGGGATGATGCACACCAGTTCAATTCCACCAGTGGCCACCGGGGGAGCCCAAAATCCAATTTCACAACAGGTTCCCAAGAGTCTTCCTCAGGGGGATATCCCTGCCATCTTATCAGATATTGGAGCCGATTCCTGCGAATCCTGGAATCAATAATTTTCTCCACCACGAATTGTTCTTGCCCATCAATCACCACAGGCTGCGGAGGTGGCACAACACGTCCCTGGAAGGTATTAGGAGATACAGGCTTTAGTAAAGATACATGAAAAACTGGGTGTACCTTCATTGTCCTAGGCAGCTTCAGCTGGCAGGCCACACAGCTCACAATACCGTTGATCTTGAAAGGGCCAATGAATTTCTGTCCAAGTTTTTGTGAAGGAACGTTTAACTTCAGATTCTTAGTTGCTAACCACACGGAATCTCCTACCTTGAACATGGGTGCAGGTTTACGGAATCTATCAGCCGATCTCTTATAAAGTTCTTGAGCTGTGGTCAGGGATTCCTTCAGAACCTCCAGATTCTGTCTCATCGCAGTCAGCCTTTCCTCCACTGCCGGAACCGGAGAATTAATTGGAGACCTAGGTAAAATACATGGATGATAACCCAGATTGGCAAAGAAAGGTGTAAATTTAGTGGAGGCGCTCTGAGAATTATTATATGAAAATTTGGCTAACGGCAACAACTCCAACCAATCACCCTGGAGATGGCTGACATAACATCTTAGATATTGTTCCAGCATCTGGTTGGTACGCTCAGTCTGACCATTTGTCTGGGGATGGTAAGCAGAAGAGAGAGAGACATTAATATTGAGTGCAGAGCAAAACCCCTTCCAGAATCTTGAAGTGAACTGTACTCCACGGTCAGAGATGATCTCATCCGGAACCCCGTGCAACCGAAAGACATTCTGTATAACCAAGTTCACTGTATCTTTAGCTGAGGGGAGGCCGGTGCACGGAACAAAATGAGCAGCTTTAGTCAGGCGATCAACTACCACCATGATTGTATTCATGCCCCCCGATGTAGGCAGCTCCACAATAAAGTCCATTGATATAGACCCCCAAGGGCGGGACGGAACAGGTAATGGTTGTAGAAGACCCATAGGTGCCACATGAGGAGTCTTGTAACGGGCACATACCTCGCAAGAGAGAACATAGTCCTTGGTATCCTTCAGGCAAGTTGGCCACCAGAAGAATCGGATCAGGAACTCTTGTGTCTTCTGTACCCCCCTGTGACCAGCCAACTTGGAGTCATGTACCAACTTGAGGATCCGCAGACGGACGACCTCCGGGACGTAGATACGTCGATCTCTGAACCACATGCCACCCTTAAAGACAAGATTAATATCCACAGGTGGGTCGGCCAGAAATACATCACCTTCATAGGCCTCCCTGCACTGCTTCCACAAGTCCTGATCGTAGATAACTCCGATGAAATTGGCATCAGATAGAATGGTCTTGGACAGGGCTCCAGGTACGGAATCTGAAGCATGGATTCGGGATAAAGCATCAGCCTTCCCATTACGAGAACCTGGACGGTACGAGATAACAAAGTTAAATTGATTTAAAAATAAGTTCCAACGAGCCTGACGAGGAGAAAGACATCTAGCGGATCTAAGGAACTCTAAATTACGATGGTCAGTTAGTACTATGATCTGTTGTGCAGCTCCTTGCAGATGATGCTTCCATTCTTTGAAAGCCGCAATAATAGCCAGCAATTCCTTGTCTCCCACATCATAATTCTTCTCTGCTGAGGTTAGTCTACGGGAAAAGAAAGCACAAGGATGTAGCAGACCCTTCTCTCCAGTTCTTTGGGAGAGAATAGCCCCCAAAGCATTATCAGAAGCGTCCACCTCCATAATGAAAGGAAGTGTTGGATCTGGGTGTATCAACAGCGGTGCTGATGTGAAACAGATCTTAAGCCGATCAAAAGCTTCTTGAGCCTGTGATGACCACTTAAAGGGCTTTTCCTTCTTTGTCAAGGAAGTAATGGGACGGACAATATCAGAAAAATTTCGAATGAAGCGTCTGTAGAAATTTGCAAAACCAATAAAACGTTGGACCTCCTTAACGTTCTTGGGTACCGGCCAGTCAAGGATAGCCTGAATCTTACCAGATTCCATGTTCAGCCCCTGGGGAGAGATGATATAACCTAAGAACTGTATCTCAGAACGATGGAACTCGCATTTCTCCGGCTTAATATACAGATGGTTCTCTTTCAGACGTCTTAAAACAGTTTTGACATGTTCTTCATGTTCCTGTAGAGAGTCAGAAAAGATTAGTATATCGTCCAAATAGATCACTACAAACTGGTCCAATAAATCTCTGAAAATGTCATTAGCAAGGTGTTGAAATGTTGCAGGGGCATTACAAAGCCCAAAGGGCATCACAAGAGATTTAAAGTGTCCATACCGGCATCTGAATGCTGTCTTCCACTCATCCCCTGGACGAATACGCACCAAATTATAAGCCCCACGAAGATCCAGTTTAGAGAACACCTTAGCATGGCGGACTCTTTCCAGTAATTCGGGAATCAGAGGCAAAGGGTAACGGTTTCGTACGGTTGCCTTACTGAGTTCTCGATAGTCAACACAGGGTCTCAGGGTCCCATCCTTCTTCTTTACAAAAAAGATAGGTGCCCCTGCTGGTGAGGAAGAAGGAAGTATGAAGCCTTTGGCCAGATTTTCATCAATATACTCTTTTAAGGCTTGAAGCTCAGGTGCCGCCAAAGGGTATACGTTACCAAAAGGAATGGCTGCCCCGGGAAGCAGCTCAATGGGACAGTCATAATGCCTGTGTGGAGGAAGCTGATCTGCATTCTTCTTGTCACAGATGTCAGAGAACTCTTTATAAGCTGGAGGTAAAGAAATTACATGTACATGTGGTTCCGTAGCCGTGGACTCAGGGACAGCTTCTGTTAACACTGAGTTGCTCCTTGTTGGGAAGATAATCTCCTTGGTCTCCCAGTTGATAATTAGGTTCTGAGAACACAACCAAGGAATGCCTAAAATCACAGAAAAATGAGGAGAAGAAAATAGCAAGAAAGAAAGTTGCTCCTGATGATTAGGCTCCAACAAAATTTCAAAGGGTACGGTCTCCTGATCCACAGGCCCAGAGATTAAAGGTGACCCATCCACTGTTTCCATGGTAATTGGAGAGGCTCTTTGCTGAATTTCAATACCATGTTCCTTGGAAAATGCGATATCCATGAAATTGCCACCTGCACCAGAGTCAATCATAGCTGCACTGGAAATCCACTGTCCTGAACACAGGATCTTAATAGGGAGAGAACAGTGAGAGTTCTTTTCCTTAAGCTCCTTGGGGGGTGAAGTCATAGAAAGTGAATGGAATACAGCGTTTAAAGGCAGGCTACATTCAGAGATGTCAGATTCATCATCACAGTTGTCATACTCCCCTATTGCTGCTAGCACCTTGTTAGGCCATCTAGGACACTTAGGACAATTGATCAAGAAGTGGTCAGACTGGCCGCAGTAGAAACATAGACTTTCACAAAGGCGATGCTCCCGGCGCTCATTGATCTCGTGCCTCTGAACGGAATCAATTTGCATGGGCACCTCCTCCACCTCCCGAGATGCTTTACCTGCAGGCTCTTTGGAAGGAAGGGAAAAGTTAGAAACACGGTTATATGCAGCAAATTTCTCCTGCCTATGCTCAGTAAGGCGAATGTCAATGCACACACAATGCTGTATAAATGTCTCTAGCTCTTGCGGTGACTCAGAGCGGGTTAGTTCATCTTTTACAATACTAGACAGACCCCTTTTAAAAATAGGCAATTGTGCATAACTGTCCCAATTGGTATATACCGCCAGTCTCCTGAATTCAGTGGCATACTCAATAACAGAACGTTTAGCCTGGCGTAAAGACAAAAAAGCAGATTCAGCGGTTGCACGGCGATTAGGGTCATCAAACAATAATGCCATAGCGGCCAAGAAATCATCCAAGTCATTTAACCGTGGGTTAATCATCGGATTCGCCCAGGCGAGCGCTCGTGAGGTCAGTAGCATTATTACACACAATACTTTGGATCTATCAGTAGGAAAACGGTCAGCTTGCACATCAAAATATAGCATACATTGATTCACAAAGCCACGAAATTTGTCGCGATCACCATTAAATCTGAATGGGGGCAACTTAGGTGGGCCAGCTGGTGGCGGTTGCCCAGAAGGTAAAGTCACTTGTGCAGCTATTTGCGTGCTTATGTCCTGAAAAGCCCGTCCATACTGGGACTCTATGCCAGCAAGTTTGTTTTCCTGGGCTGCCATGCGGTTGCTCAAGTCCTGCAAAGCTTGTCCAAACACTTGTTGATTGTGTTCAAAGCTTCCAAACTTCTTTTGCAGACCTTCCACATCTTTCTGCAGTGATCTAATTATGGAAAACACCTGCTCTAATTTGCTTTCTGCAGTCATTGTTCCAGCAGTCTCCTTTTTTTTTTTTTTAGGCTAGAGTATCCTGTAATAATTATAGGGGATAACTCAGAAGACTCTTTGCATGGAACAAGACAACTACAGGACACAGTTTTATAAGTGGTAAAGTTTATATTATCACACGGTGATTCAAACAGGTGCAGAGAGAAACTCACGTCCACAACACATGGTGCAATTAATAAATGCAGCTTTGCAGTCTATAGGAAACTTCAGAGGAAAATGCAATCAAGCAGAAAGTCTATGAAGCACAGTTATTCTTGAGGATACTTGACACGAATAAATCCTTGTCTTAGTCCAGGCACAGATAGATATGCTTATTAGGCAGTTCAAATCATATCTTAGCTCAACCAGGGAGGCCTGGTTAATAGTCTCAGGTTATTGCAAAGCAGAAACAGCTTACATGTCCAGCAAATGCAGATGGAAGTAAACACGAACAGCAGATGAAGGAGGATTACTGGAAACTTGTGTATGCAGCAGGAACTCAGAGCTGAGTAGCAGGATCACCACACAGGTTCACAGGAGCAGGTGTATAGCCAGGGAGTAATCAGAGGTCAGGAGCTGGATGCAAGGCAGAATACTCTAGCACAGACTGAAGGCTGGGGTGGAGTTTTATAGCAGGAAGACACAGTGCACATGAGACCAAAGACGCCATCTTGGAAAAGGGCAGTAATGCACAAAAGGTAAAAAATGTTCAGAGTCCTGACAGTGTATTATGCCTGTACTGTGACATCACTTTGTGTCTTATCCCTGTACTGTGACATCATTGTGTGTATTATCCCTGTACTGTGACATCACTGTGTGTGTTATCCCTGTACTGTGACATCACTGTGTGTATTATCCCTGTATTGTGAAATCACTGTGTGTATTATGCCTGTACTGTGACATCACTGTGTGTATTATCCCTGTACTGTGACATCACTGTGTGTATTATCCCTGTACTGTGACATCACTGTGTGTATTATCCCTGCACTGTGACATCACTGTGTGTATTATCCCTGTACTGTGACATCACTGTGTGTATTATCCCTGTACTGTGACATCACTGTTTATTATTGCCCACGGAAGAAGAACTTATCGAAACGCGCGTCAGGGTTGTAGGCAGGTCTTGTGTGGTCCCATTGGGGTAATCATGTTTGGATAATCACACTGTTTTGTCTATATAGTGGGTAATGATTATATGCATTTAAGCACTTTACTTGGGTTCCTCTATAGGTCACTTTTGTCCTGGATATTGTCCATGATTTCGATGGTGGTATTATTAGGAACATTACTTTAGGCATAATTGCTACTTGTCATATAATGTATGTCACTCTCTTTTTGGTGCCACATCTGATCTGTTTTAGATAGGAGGCATCATTACAACAATTTTGTGTAATAACAATAATTTTAACATGTGATATAAATAATAAAATATATTTTTTTAAAAAACAATTCATTCTGTAGCCTGCTCATTATGGTGGGAGGTTTTTGGTTGTTTATTATCCCTGTACTGTTACATCACTGTGTGCATTATCCCTGTACTGTGACATCACTGTGAGTATTATCCCTGTACTGTGACATCACTGTGTGCATTATCCCTGTGCTGTGACATCACTGTGTGCATTATCCCTGTACTGTGACATCACTGTGTGCATTATCCCTTTACTGTGACGTCACTGTGTGTATTATCCCCGTACTGTGATATCGCTGTGTTTATTATCCTTATACTGTGACATCACTGTGTGTATTATCTCTGTTCTGTGACATCACTGTGTGTATTATCCCTGTACTATGACATCACTGTGTGTATTACCCCTGTACTGTGACATCAGTGTCAGACTGATTGGGCCCTGAAATTCCTAATGGCAGCTCCGCCAGAAACAGTAAAATAGTGAAAAGTTGACTGTCACATACATAACTAATACTGTAATAAGGTGTTAAAAAAATTTAAATACTTTACTTAAAAAAAACAAAAAAACAATCCTGACACCGTCTCATGGTGATCATTATTAACCCCTTTCTGACATCTGACGTACTATCCCGTCGAGGTGGGTGGGCCCGTATGACCACCGACGGGATAGTACGTCATATACGATCGGCCGCGCTCACGGGGGGAGCGTGGCCGATCGCGGCCGGGTGTCAGCTGCCTATCGCAGCTGACATCCGGCACTGTGTGCCAGGAGCGGTCACGGACCGCCCCCGGCACATTAACCCCCGGCACACCGCGATCAAACATGATCGCGGTGTACCGGCGGTACAGGGATGTACTCACCTTTTACCGACCGTCTCCTCCCTGCAGTCCCCGGATCCAAAATGGCCACGGGGCTGCATCCGGGTCCTACAGGGAGTACTTCCGGGTCAGGAGCAGGCTGCAGCTTCAGCTCTGTAAGCCTGCAGCGATGAGTGAGATCGCCGATCTCACAGAGTGCTCTGCAAACTGTAAGATCGGCGATCTGTGATGTCCCCCCTGGGACAAAGTAAAAAAGTAAAAAAAAAAAATTTCCATATGTGTAAAAAAAAAAAATTCCTAAATAAAGAAAAAAATATATATATTATTCCCATAAATACATTTCTTTATCAAAAAAACAATAAAAGTACACATATTTAGTATCGCCGCGTCCGTAATGACCCAACCTATAAAACTGTCCCACTAGTTAACCCCTTCAGTGAACACTGTACGAAAAAAAAAAAAAAAACTAGCCAAAAAACAACGCTTTATTATCATACCACCGAACAAAAAGTGGAATAACACGCGATCAAAAAGACGGATATAAATAAACATGGTACCGCTGAAAACATCATCTTATCCTGCAAAAAACGAGCCACAACACAGCATCATAAGCAAAAAAATAAAAAAGTTATAGTCCTCAGAATAAAGCAATGCCAAAATAATTATTTTTTCTATAAAATAGCTTTTATCGTATAAAAGCGCCAAAACATAAAAAAATGATATAAATGAGATATCGCTGTAATCGTACTGACCCGAAGAATAAAACTGCTTTATCAATTTTACCAAACGTGGAACGGTATAAACGCCTCCCCCAAAAGAAATTCATGAATAGCTGGTTTTTGGTCATTCTGCCTCACAAAAATCGGAATAAAAAGTGATCAAAAACTATCACGTGTCCAAAAATGTTACCAATAAAAACGTTAACTCGTCCCGCAAAAAACAAGACCTCACATGACTCTGTGTACCAAAATATGGAAAATATATAGGTCTCAAAATGTTGTAATGCAAAAAATATTTTTTGCAATAAAAAGCCTCTTTCAGTGTGTGACGGCTGCCAATCATAAAAATCCACTAAAAAACCCACTATAAAAGTAAATCAAACCCCCCTTCATCACCCCCTTAGTTAGCGAAAAATAAAAAAATTAAAAAAATGTATTTATTTCCATTTTCCCATTAGGGCTAGGGTTAGGGTTAGGGCTAGGGTTAGGGTTAGGGTTAGAGCTAGGGTTAGGGCTAGGGTTGGGGCTAGGTTTGGAGCTAAAGTTAGGGTTAGGGTTGGGGCTAAAGTTAGGGTTAGGGTTGGGGTTATAGTTAGGGTTAGGGTTGGGGCTAAAGTTATGGTTAGGGTTTGGATTACATTTACGGTTGGGATTAGGGTTGGGATTAGAGTTAGGGGTGTGTCAGGGTTAGGGATGTGGTTAGGGTTACCATTGGGATTAGGGTTAGGGGTGTGTTTGGATTAGGGTTTCAGGTAGAATTGGGGGGTTTCCACTGTTTAGGCACATCAGGGGCTCTCCAAACGCGACATGGCGTCCGATCTCAATTCCAGCCAATTCTGCGTTGAAAAAGTAAAACAGTGCTCCTTACCTTCCGAGCTTTACCGTGCGCCCAAACAGGGGTTTACCCCAACATATGGGGTATCAGCGTACTCGGGACAAATTGGACAACAACGTTTGGGGTCGAAGTTCTCTTGTTATTCTTGGGAAAATAAAAATTTGGGGGGCTAAAAATCATTTTTGTGGGAAAAAAAAAGATTTTTTATTTTCACGGCTCTGCGTTGAAAACTGTAGTGAAACACTTGGGGGTTCAAAGTTCTCACAACACATCTAGATAAGTTCCTTCGGAGGTCTAGTTTCCAATATGGGGTCACTTGTGGGGGGTTTGTACTGTTTGGGTACATCAGGGGCTCTGCAAATGCAATGTGACGCCTGCAGACCAATCCATCTCAGTCTGAAATCCAAATGGCGCTCCTTCCCTTCTGAGCTCTGCCATGCGCCCAAACAGTGGTTCCCCCTCACATATGGGGTATCAGCGTACTCAGGACAAATTGGACAACAACTTTTGGTGTCCAATTTATCCTGTTACCATTGTGAAAATACAAAACTGGGGGCTAAAAAATCATTTTTCTGAAAAAAAAAAGGAATTTTTATTTTTACGGCTCTGCGTTATAAACTGTAGTGAAACACTTGGGGGTTCAAAGTTCTTACAACACATCTATATAAGTTCCTTGGGAGGTCTAGTTTCCAATATGGGGTCACTTGTGGGGGGTTTGTACTGTTTGGGTACATCAGGGGCTCTGCAAATGCAACGTGACGCCTGCAGACCAATCCATCTAAGTCTGCATTCCAAATGGCGCTCCTTCCCTTCCGAGCTCTGCCATGTGCCCAAACAGTGGTTACCCCCCACATATGGGGTATCAGCGTACTCAGGACAAATTGGACAACAACTTTTAGGGTCCAATTTATCCTGTTACCCTTGTGAAAATAAAAAATTGGGGGCGAAAAGATCATTTTTGTGAAAAAATATGATTTTTTATTTTTACGGCTCTGCATTATAAACTTCTGTGAAGCACTTGGTGGGTCAAAGTGCTCACCACACATCTAGATAAGTTCCTTAGGGGGTCTACTTTCCAAAATGGTGTCACTTGTGGGGGGTTTCAATGTTTAGGCACATCAGGGGCTCTCCAAACGCAACATGGCGTCCCATCTCAATTCCAGTCAATTTTGCATTGAAAAGTCAAATGGCGCTCCTTCCCTTCCGAGCTCTGCCATGCGCCCAAACAGTTGTTTACCCCCACATATTGGGTATCAGCGTACTCAGGACAAATTGTACAACAACTTTTGGGGTCCATTTTCTCCTGTTACCCTTGGTAAAATAAAACAAATTGGAGCTGAAATACATTTTTGGTGAAAAAAAGTTAAATGTTAATTTTTATTTAAACATTCCAAAAATTCCTGTGAAACACCTGAAGGGTTAATAAATTTATTGAATGTGGTTTTGAGCACCTTGAAGGGTGCAGTTTTTAGAATGGTGTCACACTTGGGTATTTTCTATCATATAGACCCCTCAAAATGACTTCAAATGAGATGTGGTCCCTAAAAAAAATGGTTTTGGAAAATTTGTTGTAAAAATGAGAAATTGCTGGTCAACTTTTAACCCTTATAACTCCCTAACAAAAAAAAATTTTGATTCCAAAATTGTGCTGATGTAAAGTAGACATGTGGGAAATGTTACTTATTAAGTATTTTGCGTGACATATCTCTGTGATTTAAGGGCATAAAAATTCAAAGTTGGAAAATTGTGAAATTTTCTAAATTTTCACCAAATTTCCGTTTTTTTCACAAATAAACGCAAGTTATATCGAATAAATGTTACCACTAACATGAAGTACAATATGACACGAGAAAACAATGCCAGAATCGCCAAGATCCGTTGAAGCGTTCCAGAGTTATAACCTCATAAAGGGACAGTGGTCAGAATTGTAAAAATTGGCCTGGTCATTAACGTGCAAACCACCCTTGGGGGTGAAGGGGGTAAAGACATGGATCTATCGCTGGTCCAACATAGTCCATCAAATCCGATGTAGACCAAACTGGAAATATGCCAAAAAAACTCTACAAAATCATAGTTTTGATAATTTTATATCTTGATAGAATGGTCCTTCTTTTTACTTGGTGATGCGAAATATGTTTATTTTTATTCATTTTTTTTATTGAAGGCAATGGGTAGTGATTTAAATGTTTACATATCTTTTTCATTTATTATATATTTTGTAAACATTTTATTTATTTTTCTTCATTTTTTTGACATTTAGGAGACTTGAACCTCTGATTGTCTAATTGCTTATACTACATACTTCAATCTTTTTGTGTGGCATTATATAAAGATTTTGCGGTTCTGCTGTGGAGTTCAAGATGTGACCTGAGCATCACAGGGGGATCAACATGGCAAATACAGGGCAATTGCTTGTATCACATAGGAGCCAATGGGAGCCGGTGCGCACTTATCATTTAACTTATCATTTTAAACTGCGGCGATTGGAGCTCACTTGTGCTGCTGCAATTACAGGCAGATACCAGCATGGTAACAGCTGGGATCTGCCGGGTAAAAAGCAGAAATAGCTCCTGAGCAGATTCATACTATCCTTATAGAATTTAGATGAAACTGTATGTACTAAGTCATTAAAATGTCAAACTGTAAAATTTGGACAGCGCACATGTCACGAGTTTGCCGCGACATAGAGGAGCCAGAAGACCCCAGTGTCTGATTTTTCCTACTCCTGCACTGTTTAGAAACATTTCACCTTCATATTAAACAATGCAGGTTTCTTTTAGCACTTCAGGGGTTATTCTGCTCAGTTGAGAGCTCCCGGAAGCTTTCCAGCATTAAGGTGTTCAGCTGTTCACTGTTAGCCACTACCATCTCCTATATATTCTGGGTCCTGACAAGCACTCATTCCCAGAGATAGCTTCATGCTACATGGTTAGGAGATGGTGGTTTGTGGTTGTTGTTTGAGAAGGCGTTTGGTGGATTTTTCTGAGACTGTTGCTAGGTTTTGGGTGTGTGCTAATCCCTTTTTTTCTCCTACTTTGGTTTTATCCTCCATTCCCTGGTGCATACCTCTGTTGTTTATGTGAATATATTTGTATAATTGATATTTTTTTTATCCCTGTTCGTATTACCTTGTCAGTCTGGTTGCTGTATTACGGTACACTACTACTCCTTTTTCCCTGGATGGGGGAAGGGTACAGACTGAGGGCGGATTCAGGAGCTAAGGCAAGGTACGTGGCCCTGGCGTCTTCACCATCACAAGTAATTCAGGGAACAGGGTGAGCTAGCGATGCATCACCCCATGATAAAGTCGGAGGCATCACAGGTGCAATATACTGATGAAACAACCACTCACACCGACCATTCGAGGAGGGTGCGGTCACCCAGTATTATAAATGCACACGGATAAGGTTTGTGTAGGACGTCAGTTACACAGATGCAGTGCACAGTGTCTGGCTTACCGAATCTTAGTGATGCCCATACTATTAGATCAGCATTATATAAGTGCACCCCAATTTCCCCCATCAACACTACAATGCCTGTCTACATCTTATAGGAGGACAATTAAATACATGACATATTGCTTGATATTTTGATCAAAATACTAGGCAACCACTCCAATCACAGTGTTTACTATAACTGTTC
This sequence comes from Ranitomeya variabilis, assembly GCF_051348905.1. Taxonomy (NCBI): domain Eukaryota; kingdom Metazoa; phylum Chordata; class Amphibia; order Anura; family Dendrobatidae; genus Ranitomeya; species Ranitomeya variabilis. Next base: position 292,260,541 of record NC_135235.1, read on the forward strand.
TGTGACATAAAGTACACAATGAAAAGACAAGTAGCCAAAGAAAGCAAAACAGATCTCTGCAAAAGTATTTAGATAAATTAAAAAATAGTCCTTCACAGTCATAGTTCCAGTTGCCTCAAGCTTGTCAGGAGTTTGCGGTTACTTCATTTGGTCCAGCTACTGTGAAGTGTTTAGAATCTCAGCTTTTCGTTACTTTCATGCTGCAAACAGATACTGTATATTTGCAATGTCACTTCAGCATACACAGCTGTTGTCCTCACCAACGTCTCAGCAAGTTACCAATCTCTTGAAACTGTTCACACCTGGCCTCTGCAATCAAGGTGTCATGTCTTCAAGCAAATCTCCAGCTTGCCTATATTTCATTGCATTCCTGTGAATAATGATTGCCTTGCTGGAAAAGACCAGAATGCATTTACTTTTCTGTAACATTGCTGCTATTAACTATTGCCCTGCTGGAAGATACCAGACTATCAGACTACATTTACTTCTGTGTTACATTGCTGCTACTAACCACTGCACTGCTAGAAGTTATCAGATTGCATTTATTTCTGTTACATTGCTGCTATTAACCATTGCACTTCTGGAAGAAACAAGACTGCGTGTACTACTCCGTTACTCCTGTGTTTAACCATTGTCCTATTAGAAGAAGCCTATTTTTATGCTGCTGCTTCTTTTTGTATCCACACACCTGGCTCTGCTTCATCTTTCCAACCTCACCTCTGGTTTATTTACATTCTACATAACCTGATGTCATGGTCCTTGTTGATCCATGATCCTGGGTGAGCTACACTGTCACCTCCGCTCTGTGCTGACTCACCCTGGCAAATAGGAGCTTCAAAACTGATAAGAGGCAGGAAGCATATTATGTATGAGAAAAGATTAAATGTATTACACTTATTTAGTTTCGAGAAAAGACTTTTAAGATGTACATGATTTCCTATCCTTGTCTAACTGCTTTTCTTTGTTTTGCTTACTGCTTCCTTTTTTTATAACAACTTGTTTGAGTATCCCAGTGCCTGTTGGGATGCTCAAACAAAGCATCATTAGGGATCAGAAGCTGTGGTCACCATAGCTTCCTCCATGAAATGAAGTCTCATAAGTGTTCTTCATTTAAGGGGCTGGAATAGTCCATGCTCTGACACTATGCGATGTGCACCATGACAGTGCACTCTCTCACCTGTTCAAATCTGCAGCAATGAGGTTGCAAGAGAGCATACCATCAGTGTATGTTGTCAGAGTACATGGCATTCAAATAACAGCACAGCCCCTGCAGGTGACAGTGCTCTTGTTACTGCTGATCTGAAACAGCAACAAAATGCACTGTCATTGTGCATATCACACAGTATGCATTACACAGGGACTAGCCCAGCCCCTGAAACAAAGGTCGCTGATGACTTTTCAGGTAGGGCTGATGACACTTCTTCTGAGTATCCCAGCATGCTCTGGGATGCTCAATCGAAGCATCCTCAAAAAAGGAAATAGGAAAAAAAGTAGTTAGATAGTGGAGTGAGGGAAGGAAAAGCAATTTTAATTAAAGTATATTAGGGGTTGCATTTGCCCCTGAGAACTGGTGCTACAGGACAAATACTAGAAAAAACATGTAACGATGAGTAACCTATTATACATAACAGCTTCACAATAATTTATATCTCCCGTATAATAATTATGGGATTTGTCAGAATTTAAAGAATTGCGCAAAGATTAGTGGTGGTTACAGTCTGGATGATCTTTCTATTTTTGCTACAGTGGGGGAAATAAGTATTTGATCCCTTGCTGATTTTGTAAGTTTGTCCACTGACAAAGGCATGAACAGTCTATAATTTTAAGGGTAGGTTAATTTCAACATTGAGAGATAGACTATCAAAAATAAAATCCAGAAAATCACATTGTGTAAATTATGTAAATTTATTTGCATTTTGCAGTAAGAAATAAATATTTGATCTCCTACCAACCATTAAGATTTCTGGCTCCTACAGACCAGTTAGACACTCCTAATCAACTCGTTACCTGCATTAAAGACAGCTGTCTTACATAGTTACATTTATAAAACACTCCTGTCCACAGACTGAATTAATCGGTCAGAGTCTAACCTCTACAACATGGGCAAGACCAAAGAGCTTTATAAGGATGTCAGGGACAAGACCATAGACCTGCACAAAGCTGGAATGGGCTACAAAACCATAAAGACGCTGGGTGAGAAGGAGACAACTGCTGGTGCAATAGTAAGAAAATGGAAGAAATACAAAATGACTGTCAATCGACATCGATCTGGGGCACCATGCAAAATCCCACCTCGTGGGGTATCTTTGATCATGAGGAAGGTGAGAGATCAGCCTAAAACTACATGATGTGAACTTGTTAATGATCTCAAGGCAGCTGGTACCCCAGTCACCCAGAAAACCAATGGTAACACATTAAGCCTTAAAGGTTTAAAATCCTGCAGTGCCCGCAAGGTCCACCTCCTCAAGAATGCACATGTACAGGCCATCTGAAGTTTGCCAATGAACACCTGGATGATTCTGTGAGTGATTGGGAGAAGGTGCTGTGGTTAGCTGAGACAAAAATTGAGGTCCTTGGCATTAACTCAACTTGCCGTGTTTGGAGGAAGAGAAATGCTGCCTATGACCCAAAGAACACCGTCCCTACTGTCAAGCATGGAGGTGGAAACATTAGGCTTTGGAAGTGTTTCTCTGCTGAGGGCACAGGACTACTTCACCGCATCATTGGGAGAATGGATGGAGCCATGTACCGCAAAATTCTGAGTGACAACCTCATTCCCTCCCCTACAACATTAAAAATGGGTTGTGGCTGGGTCTTCCAGAAAGACAATGACCCAAAACATACAGCCAAGGCAACAAAGGAGTGGCTCAAAAAGAAGCACATTAAGGTCATGGAGAGGCCTAGCCAGTCTCCAGACCTTAATTCCATAGAAAACTTATGGAGGGAGTTGAAGCTCCAAGTTTCCAAGAGACAACCTCAAAATCTTAATGATTTAGAGATGATCTACTAAGAGGAGTGGACCAAAATTCCTCCTGACATGTGCGCAAACCTCATCATCAACTACAAAAACCGTCTATCTGCTGTACTTGCCAACAAGGGTTTTGCCACCAAGTATTAAGTCTCTTTTGCCAGAGGGATCAAATACTTATATCTCACTGCAAAATGCAAATAAATTTATATAATTTATACAATGTGATTTTCTGGATTTTATGTTTGATATTCTATCTCTCTGTGTTAAAATTAACCACCCTTAAATTCTAGACTGTTCATGTATTTGTCACTGGGCAAACTTACAAAATCAGCAAGGGATCAAATACTTATTTCCCACACTGTATATCTGATGTAATAGTTGAAAAGTACAAATCTAAAACATTATTTCACCTTTACACATAGAAGAATATGGTCATAACGTAAACGTAAAAAAAAACAATGACTAACTAATTTTAATAATCGGTCTGTGTAAACATGTCCTGATACTTTGCCGGAATGTAACATGGAGAATCTTATACACAAGGTTTGAGACAAGACAGATCTGCCGAATGCTATCTACAACTCCCCTCTTATGACAATAAACACTCCAGGGTCACGTTACAGGCTCCAAACCATTATACCATATAATATATACACAAAGAGCCATTATACATCATTATAAAACAAACTGGACCATGGCGATATGGTTTCAGTTGTATACATGTATACATTGCGTTCCTGTTGCCGTACATTAGAGCCTGGAGCTGTGGGCAATAATCCATGCACTGAAAGGGTGAAAAAAAAATCATCTTCTCGTGTCATGAGAAATTGTTCCTTTTATTGTTCCTATTTGACATCTCCGCTGCCTTAGCTATGATTGATTTTTCTGACTTACAATAAAAATGCCTCTCCCTGAGTTTTAAGAAGAAGGTAATTTCACAATTAGTAGGTAAAACACACCTTAACAAAAAAAATAATGTCAGAAGGCAACCACGTACAGGAGTGAGATTTAACCCCGAGGCATTGAATTTCATTGTACTTAGGTTACATGTAACTCATAGAGTCCTTATTCGCATTTTTAAAGGTGGTCTAAAAGGATGCACGCATAGAAAATAAATGGGTAGTGGGAATAAGGGGCGTAAAGATCACAGTCGTAGAGCGTGCGACTGGGCCAATGCTGGAGGAGGACCCACCAACCAAAATTTCACCTTGATGTGCATACTTGTACACCCATTCAGGTAAAATCTATTGCGGCTCAGAGACCATCTGGCTCCATGCGTTGCAATACACGCCGCCGGTCAATCATGGGCCGGTCGCTGACGTCAGTTTGCCAGTATGAAAAAAAAGGTTGCACTCTATCATGCTAAAGCATGTCAATGTGAAATATATGAAATACGGCTTCCGAATATTAGGAAAAAATTTAGACACTTTGCGCATAATTTTGCCAAATCATGCCTGCCCATCAACCAACGTCAAGGTGGTCTAAAAAAACTGGTTGGTCCCTACGTATATGAATACTCTCTTAGGATGATGTCTGAATTCCTGGGTGAATGTGGACACCTCTCTCAGTAAAGCCTGCATTTATGGGTAGGTAGGAACCCATGAACCCTTGCCAAAGGAGCCCCGACCAAGCATTGAGTGCATTTACTGAACATACATTTAAGTAGGCCAACATTTCGGATTTTAAAATCATTTTTCAAGCTGGTGTTATAAAGTATTCTAATTTACTGAGGTAATGAATTTTGGGTTTTCATTGGATGTAAGCCATTAATCATCAACATTAACAGAAATAAACATCAACATTAACAGAAATAAAAACTTGACATAGATCACTCTGTTTGTGATGACTCTATATAATATATGAGTTTCACTTTTTGTATTGAAAAACTGAAATAAATTAACTTTTTGATGATATTCTAATTTTGTGAGTAACACCTGTATATCTCATCCAAGCAAAATCACAAGAGGATGGAAGCAAATATGAGCATATTTTTAAGTTATAGTTTTAGATGTTGCGATTTTTGTTTTTATAAAGAATAATTTTTCAAATATACAACCACTAATTCAATTATTGAAAGAACTAACACCTTTTCCATTCAACTGACAAAAACATTTGTCAGACGTAGGTATTTTTACTGAAAAATCGCACTTTGTGAGAGTCAAATTTGGTTAGTAGGTAATTTTCCTAGAAGGCCCTTGTCATCACGTGATAAGATCTATTGGACATTGAGTCTTCTCACTAAGAAGAACAGAAAGCTGCTCTATGCACAAAGGACTATATTGTTTCCTTTTCTACTCTTAGATTTGTAAAACTGTAGCCTAGACCCAAGACAATGCTACACACCACCCCCGTCAAAAAAAACCCAAAAAACATTTCACATCTTAAGGGATTGTCCAACCAACAACATTTATCACCTTGATGCTGGGGCTAGTTTTAGACTATGACTTCCTGTTGTTTCAGGAAATAACACATTTACATTATCCACATTGGTCAAACCACCGACCATAAATTTGTACTGATTTGCCTAATGAGCATGTGCAAAGGTCATTGGGGGAGGAGGTGAGCTGTGACATCGCTTAATGTGATTGGCGGATCCTGTGTTATCATCTGTGTATCATTGTAATACTACCTCTGATGACAATGAAACTGCTGTAAACTCTTCCTGAATCGACAGGAAGTGTAAAGAAAATAGCGGCCAGGGTGAAAACGATAAGATTACTAATTTTGTTTTTTTTAATAAATATTATGATGTGGGAAAAAAAATGACCTAGGGGTCATTTACTGATGATAGATCCCTCTAAGGATGACAAGTGATTCTTCATAGTTGCTTCAGACTCTGTTCTCTCTTGATGAGGGGCAAGCACCCGAAATCACTCTCTGTGGATGACATTCTGGCTTGGCATTTGTCCTTGGCCATGTTGCAGGACTTGGTAAAGAATCAGACATTGACTTACAGTGTTGCTACTTCTAGGTGGTGATTGTGAGCTGGTTAATTTTCGTAATGCGAGTGTGTTAATGTTGGCACCGTTTGGGCAGTTTTGTCATTGTTTTTCATCATCCTCATTATATTAAGGCTTCTCCTGATTATGGTATTGAATGATATTATAGAACTTCTTTGATTAATGAGTGTAAACTTAGTTTTTCCTTGACTTGAAATTAGGTATGCAGAGTATTATTGTTTCGGAAATGTGTCTAAGTGAGGTCATACAAAAAAAGGTAAAACAGGGGATTTGTTATTTATGACTGGAGAACGTCTGAGTGATTTTTGAAGAGCAACCCCCTTTATATGGCCGATGTACTGTTCTGTCAGACCACACAATTTACAATAGCTAGTTTTAGTTCATTTTATTTGGCTGCCTGGTATTGGGCAGCTGATCCTATGATCCTATTCATAGGTCAAAGACTCTACTCTTTTATAAAGTTTAAGGGGTTTGTCAACTACTTGGACAACCCCTTCTCGTTCCTCATGTTTAGCCCTGTTAAAATGAAAGCATCTATACTACCCTCCAGTGCCAGTGCCATTACAGCAGTGTCAGCACTCGTGTTCCTGGGGCTCACGTGAGATTATGTCATGTGAGTCCTGCATCCAATCAGCATTGGCAAAACTGTCCCTGCCTTCAGACAAATCAAAATCAAAAGGAAGTGAGAGGGCAGCCGCGGCCCTTACTTCCTGTTGATTTTCAACACATGGCCTAGTGATGCTGGTGGTGAGTGGACATAGGGCTCATGTGATGTACCAACCTCACGTGAGCCCCCGGAACGCAAGTTCTGGCATCGGAGATGAGTATAGATGTTTTTATTTTAATGGGTTCAAACATTAGGAATGAGAAGGGGTAGGCCTAGTGTCCTCAAGGTCCTATGGTTGTACCTAAATTGAGGAAGTATGAAGGGGCATTTTGTTTTGTTTCAACGTACCTATCAGAACCAAAGTATCTGCATGCCCAAACGTTTGGGTTTAGACAGCAAAAATAGGTCATCAATTTATTGTCGATATTGTGGATGCAAGACCTAGACACCCAGTGGTTTTAAAGACTGGACTTGGATCACTACAAACCCATAGGGTGATCTAGGCTTTAGCTGTTGGTGGTGCAGGTCCTGTGGTTAGTCAATAATGTACCTAATTGAGAATAACCTTTTTAAGAGGATCATTCACCAGCTTAAGCATGGAAAACTGGCCACATAATGAAGTAGTGGCTCTACAACTGAGTAAAAGATAATTTTCAGTTTTTAAATAATCATCTCTGTTCCGAAGACATTATCTTGTAAAGTTGACGTTATAATTTATGATAAGCCCAACAAAGCATTCATAATGATGTGTCTCTAGGGGTGAATACTTTTTCCCATGACATTGACCAATCATAAGCAGAAGTAATCACACAGGAGAAAAAATATATCTTCTCTGATCTCTGTAGCTAATGTGCATTATAGATCAGAGCTGAATGTGATTACAAACACTTCCAAATCTTCTCTCATGACAGGCAGTGTGCAGAGAAGGAGAATATAACAAAGGTGAGAAAGATTAGAAACACTTCCAGATCTCCTCTCCTGGCAGTCAGTGTGTGAGTTGGAGAATATAGCAGAGGCGAGTGAGATTCGACACACTTCCAAATCTCCTCTTACAGCAATCATTGTTGGGGGAAGATCAACACAGCAAAGTTGAGTGTCATGACAAACACTTCCAGATCTCCTCTCTTGGCAGTCAGTGTGGATGAGGGTTAATATAGCAAAGCTCATTCTCATTGCAAACTCTTCCAAATATCTACTTATAGCAGTCATTGTTGGGGGAAGAGCAATACAGCAAAGCTGAGTGTCATTGCAAACACTTCCAGATCTCCTCTCATGGCAGTCAGTGTGGGGGAGGGAGGATATAGCAGAATTGAGTGTAATTACAAACAAGTGTGCGATTGTAGCTCTCTTCTGTTAGCTCTGTCAGCTCTAACCCTGTCCCAAAAGTAATCCTGCTGTGAGAGGCGATTTGGAAGTGTTTGTAGTCACCCTCAGCTCTGCTGTATTTTCCCATTTCCCACACTAACTGCTTTATTTCAGCACAGTACCTTCAGAAAGCAGGGCTGAGAGCAGGGCAATTTATTTTTTCCCTCCCTGCTTATGATTGGTCAATGTCATGGAAGGGACACAGTAGATGCCCCTGGAGAAGAATCTCTGCTGAAGCCCACTTGGATTTTTCATCAATTATGGTTTAACCTTTACAAACTAATATCTCCATAATGGAGAGGAGAAATAAAAAAATAATAACGGTTTTATTCAACTTTGCAACCACTATTCCATGATGTGGCCAGTAGGGTTGAGTGAAACGGATTGGACAAATTAAAAAATCGCTGACTTTCGGCAAAGTCGGGTTTCTCCAATTCCTCCATTTGCAGCTGCTGAATGTCCACCATAGGCCATTTTTATACCTCCCTAAATGGGCTGACTCCCCCCACAGGGCCGTGGTCACCACCTGGCGCAAGCACCCGTGCGAGTGCCGTTTGCCTGGACAGGTGGGTGGGCCCACTCTTGGGTGACGGCACTGGCACAGGGTCCCTCATAGTACAATGAAGTGTCTCTGACGGTGGTGGGGCACAACCAATGTCAGACACACCGTCGTAATATGAGGGGCCCTGTGCCAGTACCGCCGCCCACGAGAGAGTGTTCCCCCCCCAGCTCGAACAGTGCTCTACCACTTGCAATACTTACCTCTCCCTGCTCCACCACTGTGTAGTCTGTGCTGTTAAATCCTTCAATGGCACTGCCAATACAAATTTGTTGAAATGATAGATGATAGTTAAAATATACAGGGGCCCTGGCCTCCATTTAGACCAGTTAATACTTTGCGCCTACTACCACTGTCTGTTACTCAGCAGAGGAGCCCACCCCTGTACCTAGCTATGCCACCTGTTTATTTATGAACAATTTTTTGGCAGACATTTAGCCCACTTTATTATTTGGGCCTACTAACTGTGTCTGCCACTCATTACAGTTTTCCTCCACTGAACAAAGCAATGCTGCCTGTTTAGTCCTGTTACCACATTTGAACTGCATTTAGCCTACTTTATTATTTGGGCCTATATCTGTGTTTCCTCCTCATCCTGCCCATTGCCCAGCCACTGCTAGATGAGTCTGCTGGTACATTGACCCAGCAGACAACTACATTCCCCTTGCACTCTACACAGCCAGAATCTGACCCTGCTGAAAGTCAGGTTCCCCTTCCCGCATACTATACCACCTTACACGGGGACAAAGAGGAAGGTGCCGATGAAAGTGCAGGTTCCCTCATCAGGTGGGGGGGGCATACTCGATGGCGATGTCACTGGCACAGGGCCCCTCATAGTACGCAAAAGTGTCTCTGGCAGTGGGAGGTGCCGTCAAACACACCGCCGTACTATGAGGGGCCCTGTGCCAACGAGTGGGCCCCCTGCTTGCTCAGGATCACAGCACTTGCAAAGTTGAAATACTTACCTCTCCCTGCTCCACCGCCGTGACGTATTCTGCGTTTCCTGGGCCCACGAAAATCTTGAGCCAGCCCCACCCCCCACAACTTTAGCCAAATGACCCCCAGTTTTCGATGCCTAACTATTATTATAAAGTAAATTAAGATTTACAAGCTTAAGTAATAAGAATTGATGTTTTTGGCATTAAAATGGGCACTGTAGGTGTTTTCCTGTCCTCCACTCACTGCCGACTTTGATTCCCCATTGACTTGCATTGGGTTTCGTGTTTCAGTCTGCTCCCCGACTTTTCGCAATAATCGGCCGATTTCACCCGACCCGACTTTTGACAAAGTCGGGTTTCGCGAAACCCGACTCGATCCGAGAAAAGTAAAAGTCGCTCAACTCTAGTGGCCAGTTTAACATGCCAAAACTGGTGAAAGGTTCTCTTCAAATAGGGGGTCTGATGAGAGACAGTTCTTTTTACAGAAAACCTACAGCTGTGATCTGCAGATCATGTCGGGTCCTAATCCAGACACCACAAGGAAAACAGTTGATTCTGTAACTGGGAGCTACAGCCAGCTCAGCATTACATGGAGGCCATTGAGATAAATGGTCTTTTGTGTGATACATCGACAACTTGAGTCTTTCAAAACAGTTCATGCTCCTACAGACCTCTACATGAAGTCCGTATCCTTTCATTCATTAGACCACCCCAAGAGACACTCCGAAACTGAACACTGCTGACCATAAGGAGAAGATTTGACTCTACACTAAAACCTAATTTCTCCTCTTACAGAAGTAAATATAATTCATATTGTAATAGATGTATCTTAATTTCCAAAATTAGTAGTTTGTTGAATTACCAATCATTTTGATCAATAATAATGATGCTATTGATTATTTCTTGAGTTGGGAGAGATGTGTGAGATTCAGGAGCAGGAGTTCATGTCTCACCATCCAGGTGTATTGTAATAGAGTTCTACTGACATCCAGTGGAGCAGTGAATGTGCTGGAAGGGAATTCCAGACACATGAGGTTAATGTGCACCTGCAAATCTCAAAGCCATATCTTGTACCATAAAGGTGATTGTTTACTAGTAAAAATGATTATACTTGTTCTTTTTTAATATGTACACTTTAATATATGTGTATCTATACTTTATATGTTCAGGGGTGTAACATCAAACTTTTGGATACAATGCAAAATCTATATTAGGGGCCCCAACTACCATGTTACCAGTTACAATACTTGAAAAAACTTTAAAGGGAATCTATCAGTAGCATTTGCTCTAGGCTAGAGGAGGTAGTGCAAGATAGGACAATGTAAAACTTTTCCATGGATACTTATTTCACTGTTATTTGGTACCAGATTGTGCAGAAATTCGTATTTTATTCATATACAAATTAAGCTTGCAAGTGTACTGGTGGACTTATCAGTGCATTTGTGGGTGTATCAGTGCACTGGTGGACATATCAATGCCAGTGGATTGGTGGATGTATCAGTACATTTGCAGTCTTTGGACCTTCTTTGCTTCTCCCCATACCAACATGTTCTTGACTGCTTCATTGACAGTGGACAAAAGATGTGCCGTCTTGCAGCAGAGCCTGTCTCCACTGTCAATGCGGGAGGACAACACCAGCGGGAAGAAGTAAAGAGGAGGAGAAGACTGCAAGTGCACTTACAAGCCTAATTTTCATATGAATAAAATCCAAATGTCTGCGCAAGGGGGCACCACGTAGCGGCAAAATAAGTATGCATGGAAATATTTTACATTGCCCTATCCTGCACTACTTCTCCTATCCCATATATAGTTACAGCCATGTTATATTATTAGGCCTGTAGTGCATTTAAGGTTGGTGCAGTGCGACAGATAGGCCAGGACCACAGAACGTTCAACATAAATAGTGTCTTTATTCTCACACTCACATACAGGAGTGATATCCTTCGGATCGCAGCCGGGTTTCCACAAATACAGTCCATGTTCAAAAACCTGTTGCTGTGGGCAATGGCACCGCCATGTCTCTTTGGTGCATCAGTCACCTTGAAGTCCCTGGCTCTGTGTTAGCTCCACGCAGACCTGGGTTGCACAGAGCCTCCTGCTCTGCAGCTTGCAAACTCCAAACTGACACACCCAAGGCCAAACTGAGAGATTTAAATGGAATCGTGGCCATAGAGCTACTTCTAAAACCCGGAGTGGAGAGAGGGATTCGCCCCACTACTAAACTTTCAAATCCCTCTAAAAATAAAAGCTCTTGCCGGGTTTTCCTAAAAATCTGACTTGGTCAACTATGCGCACCCAATCCACACTTCCTTTTATTTTGCCTTGTAATTCATAGGCATTCTGCTGTAAATACGAGGCAATCAAGAGCGTTTAATTTGACTCCGTCCGCATGCTCGTGGACACATATCGACCCTCGCATATGATCCCCCTCACTGCCTCACAGGCCACATTCACACGTTCAGTATTTGGTCAGTATTTTACATCAGTATTTATAAGCCAAAACCAGGAGTGGGTGAAAATACAGAAGTGGTGACTTGTTACTCTTATACTTTTCCTCTGATTATTCCACTACTGGTTTTGGCTTACAAATACTGATGTAAAATACTGATCATACACTGAATGTGTGAACGTGGCCTAAGGGCAGAGACAGACTGCCGTACTTCTCATGCGAGAATCACATCGTAAACCTCGTACTGGCTGTCGGCTCTCCTGACCCGAGCTTGACAGCTGCATAGAAATACACCATACTGTCTTGCTCAGGTCAGGAGAGGTGCCAGGCCAGTGAGTGCAGTGCAATGCGATTCTCGCACGAGAAATACGGCAGTCTGTCTCTGCCCTTAGAGAAAATCTCAGCAGAGAAGAAAACTATTAGAACAATTTACAATGAATACTAAACAAACAGGGTGGATTTTTACACTGCAAATTTGGTGCAGAAATTTCTATAACCCCAAATTGGGCTGATAGAAATGCAGGGTTAGCGAATTTGTGTACTGGACCTAAACAGGTGATCCACAGGAAGGACTTACTTGATGTAAAAGCCCTGCGCTCCAAACCATAGGTAGATTTTTTGCCAGGGAAGAGAGTGGAGCAGACGTGTACCACATACGTCGCTGAGACGAGGGTGACAGGCCTCACCTGGAAGACTACGCCACCAAGGTGCTGGTCACCACCTGGCAAGGTCCAGATTCAGAACTCAAAGTTCCGCCTATGCTTCTCAGGACTAGGATCCGCGCAATGCGCTGGTCAGCCTGGTTCATACGTTCAGTATTTGGTCAGTATTTTACATCAGTATTTGTAAGCCAAAACCAGGAGTGGGTGATAAATACAGAAGTGGTGACATGTTTCTATTATACTTTTCCTCTGAATGTTCCTCTCCTGGTTTTGGCTTACAAATACTGAGGTAAAATACTGACCAAATACTGAACATGTGAATGTGGCCTAATTATATGATACTGGTTAGGACATGTGCACACAGAGGTTTTTTTTATGCTGGAGTCTATATGATTTTATAAAGGTATGTGAAGAGGTTAAAATCTACTAGTTTTCTAGTGGGAGTGGCTTCAGAAAACCGTCCTTCTGTTTTTTGAGAAGTTTTTCCACTTTTGAAGCGTTTTACAAGCCTGTTTAGGACATGTGCACACAATATCTTTTTCCAGGAGGGTTCTGCCGTAACCCACCTGAAAAAATGCTAAATAAACATTAGAAGAAGAAAAGAAATGTAAAAACGACTTACCTTGCATATGTTCAGGCTCCTAAGTTTCTTTTAATCGCCTTAATTTTTCAAAGACGAGGAGCAGTTAAAACAAGATCCTGACCCTTCTTCAGGTATTTCCGCTTGGAAGCCATTCACTGTTATATACATACATACTATCAAGATTCATAGACTTTCTTATCTCTGTACTATTCATCCATTAAGATGAACAGATGACAGCCAAATATAGTCTTTTCCATCTTAGGCTCTGTTCACATATGTGTTTTTGCTTTTGTTCTTACTCTAAACTGCACAAATGACGCCAATGGTTCATGACAGGCCCGAAAGACTAATAATACACTCCATTGGAGAAAAAAGGAAAATTGGAGCCCAGATTGGTATCATAATGGGCGAAAATAATTTGCTGTTCAAGAGTGAATAACTATCCTATATATAAGGGTTAGCATCTCCTTAGACCCCAATCAGAGGCCTACAGCTTAATCAGATGTCATACTTTGCACTGATGAGGAGCAAACACCTCAAAACACAGTGCAAATACAGATTCTGGTTTGGCTTTTATTCTAGGTCATGTGGCGAGGCTCATTAAAGGTTCGGTATTGACTTTTAGGATTGATGCTTCCAAAAGTGGGCACTAGAGATCAGGTCCTCTTCCTCTCTGAAGAGGCAATTTGCATACACTGTATACATACACACTGTTGTGAAAGTTAGTGTTTCTGTCCTCAGCCCATCCCATGGGGAAGCTGCTCATCCACTATGGATTTTATCTCCAGCCCACTGATGGGATCTATTTGGTTCTTTTGGGTTTGGATTTTTCTGCACCAAACTAGAATGTTGGCAACCAATCCCTTAGAATGGAGTCTCTAATGCATTTTTGGATTACTGAACTCGTGAGGTTTAGCTCTCTGGCCACATAGGATCGCAGCAGATGTGAGCAGCCATAGAACAATAGAAGATTAGGGAATCTCTATGTGAACTGGTTAATTGCTAATTACAACGTCTTTGAGTTTTTCTCTGAAGGAGATTGTAGCAAATTTCCTATTGACACTGATGAGAAACAAAGTTTATCTAAAAAATCAGTAATAATTCCACTGGTTGGAAATCCAGCCGTCACTTTCGGGACACAATAACGTAGATATGTTAAACACTCCCTGGGCCGATTTTCCTTTATCCTACTCTCGTAATTCAGTTTCCATTCCCCACCTAGAGTTCTGCATTGTTTTCATAGAGATACCAGGCCATGTTTTCCAGATCTACACTTGTAGGGTGTGTGGAAAGTTTAACATAAAAGGAAAACAAATTCCCAAGACTTTCTTTTTTTATAAATCCCTCTTGACATGTCCTATGTGAGCATCAAACTTCCCATTATTAAAGGCAATTTTTATTTGCTATTTTTAAAATGTCTTCTGATAGAAAGAAGCATAATAGCCTAAATGATAACCCCTGTGCATATAACAGACCAGATTGTAAAACTTTCTTATTACCAGGGTAGATCTAAATTTCTAAAACAAGCGTTTTTGGAACGCACAAGACTGGGTGCCATGGGTTTTACTGGGCCATCATAATAAAGGATTTATACTCTACATTTGTGACCATCAGGAAAAAAGGTTTTTGCAATTTCCAAAACTGTAGCGACTGCAGCAATTGGTAATCAGAAGAGCATTAATTCTGGATTGATCATCTAAATGGGGATATAATTAATATCGCTGGTGGGATATAACTCATATAATGCAAAAAAAAAAAGTAAAATACCGTATATACTCGAGTATAAGCCGAGATTTTCAGCCCATTTTTTGGGGCTGAAAGTCCCCCTCTCGGCTTATACTCGAGTCATACCCGGGGGTCGGCAGGGGAGGGGGAGCTGGGGCTGTCTAGTTATACTCACCTACTCCCGGCGCGGTCCCTGCTGTCCCTGCTTCTTCCAGCGCTGCATCTTCTTCCTGTACTGAGCGGTAACATGGTCCCGCTCATTACAGTCATGAATATGCGGCTCCACCTCCCATAGAGGTGGAGCCGTATATTCATGACTGCAATGAGCGGTGTTATGGTTCTCAATGGCAAGAGAACATAGCCCAGCAAACATAAGTACTAGCTCTTGGAAGGATGGAAACTAAACTGACCATGAACTAAACCTGCCGCACAACTAACAGTAGCCGGGTAGCGTTGCCTACGTTTTTATCCCTAGACGCCCAGCGCCGGCCGGAGGACTAACTAATCCTGGCAGAGGAAAATATAGTCCTGGCTCACCTCTAGAGAAATTTCCCCGATAGGCAGACAGAGGCCCCCACATATATTGGCGGTGATTTTAGGTGAAATGACAAACGTAGTATGAAAATAGGTTTAGCAAAATTGAGGTCCGCTTACTAGATAGCAGGAAGACAGAAAGGGCACTTTCATGGTCAGCTGAAAACCCTATCAAAATACCATCCTGAAATTACTTTAAGACTCTAGTATTAACTCATAACATCAGAGTGGCAATTTCAGATCACAAGAGCTTTCCAGACACAGAAACGAAACTACAGCTGTGAACTGGAACAAAATGCAAAAACAAACGAGGACTAAAGTCCAACTTAGCTGGGAGTTGTCTAGCAGCAGGAACATGCACAGAAAGGCTTCTGATTACAATGTTGACCGGCATGGAAGTGACAGAGGAGCAAGGTTAAATAGCGACTCCCACATCCTGATGGAAACAGGTGAACAGAGGGGATGATGCACACCAGTTCAATTCCACCAGTAGCCACCGGGGGATCCCAAAATCCAATTTCACAACAGTACCCCCCCCTCAAGGAGGGGGCACCGAACCCTCACCAGAACCACCAGGGCGATCAGGATGAGCCCTATGAAAGGCACGGACCAGATCGGAGGCATGAACATCAGAGGCAGTCACCCAAGAATTATCCTCCTGACCGTATCCCTTCCATTTGACCAGATACTGGAGTTTCCGTCTGGAAACACGGGAGTCCAAGATTTTTTCCACAACGTACTCCAACTCGCCCTCAACCAACACCGGAGCATGAGGCTCAACAGAAGGCACAACCGGTACCTCATACCTGCGCAACAATGACCGATGAAAAACATTATGAATAGAAAAAGATGCAGGGAGGTCCAAACGGAAGGACACAGGGTTAAGAATCTCCAATATCTTGTACGGGCCGATGAACCGAGGCTTAAACTTAGGAGAAGAAACCCTCATAGGGACAAAACGAGAAGACAACCACACCAAGTCCCCAACACAAAGCCGAGGACCAACCCGACGCCGGCGGTTGGCAAAAAGCTGAGTCTTCTCCTGGGACAACTTCAAATTGTCCACTACCTGCCCCCAAATCTGATGCAACCTCTCCACCACAGCATCCACTCCAGGACAATCCGAAGATTCCACCTGACCAGAAGAAAATCGAGGATGAAACCCCGAATTACAGAAAAAAGGAGACACCAAGGTGGCAGAGCTGGCCCGATTATTGAGGGCAAACTCCGCTAAAGGCAAAAAATCAACCCAATCATCCTGATCCGCAGACACAAAACACCTCAAATATGTCTCCAAGGTCTGATTCGTCCGCTCGGTCTGGCCATTTGTCTGAGGATGGAAAGCAGACGAGAAAGACAAATCTATGCCCATCCTAGCACAGAATGCTCGCCAAAATCTAGACACGAATTGGGTTCCTCTGTCAGAAACGATATTCTCCGGAATACCATGCAAACGGACCACATTTTGAAAAAACAGAGGAACCAACTCGGAAGAAGAAGGCAACTTAGGCAGGGGAACCAAATGGACCATCTTAGAGAAACGGTCACACACCACCCAGATGACAGACATCTTCTGAGAAACAGGAAGATCCGAAATAAAATCCATCGAGATGTGCGTCCAGGGCCTCTTCGGGATAGGCAAGGGCAACAACAATCCACTAGCCCGAGAACAACAAGGCTTGGCCCGAGCACAAACGTCACAAGACTGCACAAAGCCTCGCACATCTCGAGACAGGGAAGGCCACCAGAAGGACCTTGCCACCAAATCCCTGGTACCAAAGATTCCAGGATGACCTGTCAACGCAGAAGAATGAACCTCAGAAATGACTTTACTGGTCCAATCATCAGGAACAAACAGTCTACCAGGTGGGCAACGATCAGGTCTATCCGCCTGAAACTCCTGCAAGGCCCGCCGCAGGTCTGGAGAAACGGCAGACAATATCACTCCATCCTTAAGGATACCTGTAGGTTCAGAGTTACCAGGGGAGTCAGGCTCAAAACTCCTAGAAAGGGCATCCGCCTTAACATTCTTAGAACCCGGCAGGTAGGACACCACAAAATTAAACCGAGAGAAAAACAACGACCAGCGCGCCTGTCTAGGATTCAGGCGTCTGGCGGACTCAAGATAAATTAGATTTTTGTGGTCAGTCAATACCACCACCTGATGTCTAGCCCCCTCAAGCCAATGACGCCACTCCTCAAAAGCCCACTTCATGGCCAAAAGCTCCCGATTCCCAACATCATAATTCCGCTCGGCGGGCGAAAATTTACGCGAGAAAAAGGCACAAGGTCTCATCACGGAACAATCGGAACTTCTCTGCGACAAAACTGCCCCAGCTCCGATTTCAGAAGCGTCGACCTCAACCTGAAAAGGAAGAGCAACATCAGGCTGACGCAACACAGGGGCGGAAGAAAAGCGGCGCTTAAGCTCCCGAAAGGCCTCCACAGCAGCAGGGGACCAATCAGCAACATCAGCACCCTTCTTAGTCAAATCAGTCAATGGTTTAACAACATCAGAAAAACCAGCAATAAATCCACGATAAAAGTTAGCAAAGCCCAAAAATTTCTGAAGACTCTTAAGAGAAGAGGGTTGCGTCCAATCACAAATAGCCTGAACCTTGACAGGATCCATCTCGATGGAAGAGGGGGAAAAAATATATCCCAAAAAGGAAATCTTTTGAACCCCAAAAACGCACTTAGAACCCTTCACACACAAGGAATTAGACCGCAAAACCTGAAAAACCCTCCTGACCTGCTGGACATGAGAGTCCCAGTCATCCGAAAAAATCAAAATATCATCCAGATACACAATCATAAATTTATCCAAATAATCACGGAAAATGTCATGCATAAAGGACTGAAAGACTGAAGGGGCATTTGAAAGACCAAAAGGCATCACCAAATACTCAAAGTGGCCCTCGGGCGTATTAAATGCGGTCTTCCACTCATCCCCCTGCTTAATTCGCACCAAATTATACGCCCTACGGAGATCTATCTTAGAGAACCACTTGGCCCCCTTTATGCGAGCAAACAAATCAGTCAGCAGTGGCAACGGATATTGATATTTAACCGTGATTTTATTCAAAAGCCGATAATCAATACACGGTCTCAAAGAGCCATCTTTCTTAGCCACAAAGAAAAAACCGGCTCCTAAGGGAGATGACGTTGGACGAATATGTCCCTTTTCCAAGGACTCCTTTATATATTCTCGCATAGCAGCATGTTCAGGCACAGACAGATTAAATAAACGACCCTTAGGGTATTTACTACCCGGAATCAAATCTATGGCACAATCGCACTCCCGGTGCGGAGGTAATGAACCAAGCTTAGGTTCTTCAAAAACGTCACGATATTCAGTCAAGAATTCAGGAATCTCAGAGGGAATAGATGATGAAATGGAAACCACAGGTACGTCCCCATGCGTCCCCTTACATCCCCAGCTTAACACAGACATAGCTTTCCAGTCAAGGACTGGGTTATGAGATTGCAGCCATGGCAATCCAAGCACCAACACATCATGTAGGTTATACAGCACAAGAAAGCGAATAATCTCCTGATGATCCGGATTAATCCGCATAGTTACTTGTGTCCAGTATTGTGGTTTATTACTAGCCAATGGGGTGGAGTCAATCCCCTTCAGGGGTATAGGAGTTTCAAGAGGCTCCAAATCATACCCACAGCGTTTGGCAAAGGACCAATCCATAAGACTCAAAGCGGCGCCAGAGTCGACATAGGCATCCGCGGTAATAGATGATAAAGAACAAATCAGGGTCACAGATAGAATAAACTTAGACTGTAAAGTGCCAATTGAAACAGACTTATCAAGCTTCTTAGTACGCTTAGAGCATGCTGATATAACATGAGTTGAATCACCGCAATAGAAGCACAACCCATTTTTTCGTCTTAAATTCTGCCGTTCACTTCTGGACAGAATTCTATCACATTGCATATTCTCTGGCGTCTTCTCAGTAGACACCGCCAAATGGTGCACAGGTTTGCGCTCCCGCAGACGCCTATCGATCTGGATAGCCATTGTCATGGACTCATTCAGACCCGCAGGCACAGGGAACCCCACCATAACATCCTTAATGGCATCAGAGAGACCCTCTCTGAAATTCGCCGACAGGGCGCACTCATTCCACTGAGTAAGCACAGCCCATTTACGGAATTTCTGGCAGTATATTTCAGCTTCGTCTTGCCCCTGAGATAGGGACATCAAGGCCTTTTCCGCCTGAAGCTCTAACTGAGGTTCCTCATAAAGCAACCCCAAGGCCAGAAAAAACGCATCCACATTGAGCAACGCAGGATCCCCTGGAGCCAATGCAAAAGCCCAATCCTGAGGGTCGCCCCGGAGCAAGGAAATCACAATCCTGACCTGCTGAGCAGGATCTCCAGCAGAGCGAGATTTCAGGGACAAAAACAACTTGCAATTATTTTTGAAATTTTGAAAGCAAGATCTATTCCCCGAGAAAAATTCAGGCAAAGGAATTCTAGGTTCAGATATAGGAACATGAACAACAAAATCTTGTAAATTTTGAACTTTCGTGGTGAGATTATTCAAACCTGCAGCTAAACTCTGAATATCCATTTTAAACAGGTGAACACAGAGCCATTCCAGGATTAGAAGGAGAGAGAGAGAGAGAAAGGCTGCAATATAGGCAGACTTGCAAGAGATTCAATTACAAGCACACTCAGAACTGAAGGGAAGGAAAAAAAAAAAATCTTCAGCAGACTTCTCTTTTCTCTCCTTTCTCTGTCAATTAATTTAACCCTTTTTGGCCGGTCAAACTGTTATGGTTCTCAATGGCAAGAGAACATAGCCCAGCAAACATAAGTACTAGCTCTTGGAAGGATGGAAACTAAACTGACCATGAACTAAACCTGCCGCACAACTAACAGTAGCCGGGTAGCGTTGCCTACGTTTTTATCCCTAGACGCCCAGCGCCGGCCGGAGGACTAACTAATCCTGGCAGAGGAAAATATAGTCCTGGCTCACCTCTAGAGAAATTTCCCCGATAGGCAGACAGAGGCCCCCACATATATTGGCGGTGATTTTAGGTGAAATGACAAACGTAGTATGAAAATAGGTTTAGCAAAATTGAGGTCCGCTTACTAGATAGCAGGAAGACAGAAAGGGCACTTTCATGGTCAGCTGAAAACCCTATCAAAATACCATCCTGAAATTACTTTAAGACTCTAGTATTAACTCATAACATCAGAGTGGCAATTTCAGATCACAAGAGCTTTCCAGACACAGAAACGAAACTACAGCTGTGAACTGGAACAAAATGCAAAAACAAACGAGGACTAAAGTCCAACTTAGCTGGGAGTTGTCTAGCAGCAGGAACATGCACAGAAAGGCTTCTGATTACAATGTTGACCGGCATGGAAGTGACAGAGGAGCAAGGTTAAATAGCGACTCCCACATCCTGATGGAAACAGGTGAACAGAGGGGATGATGCACACCAGTTCAATTCCACCAGTGGCCACCGGGGGAGCCCAAAATCCAATTTCACAACAGAGCGGTAACGGTGGCCGCTCAATACAGGAAGAAGATGCAGCAGTGGAAGAAGCAGGGACCGCGCCAGGAGCAGGTAAGTATATGGGGAGGGGAGCGCTGCACGATATTTACCGCTCCTCGTTCCGGTGCGGCTCAGTCATCAGCGTCCTCTGGCTGTGACGCTCAGGTGAGAGGGCGCGGTGACGTAGTCAGTGCGCGCCCTCTGCTGAGCGTCAGTGCTGGAGACGGAGCCGCACGAGGAGCAGGTAAAAATTGAAAGCGCCGGCGTCCTGAGCGAAGAGAGGTGAGTATGTGATTTTTTTTTTTTATTGCAGCAGCAGCATTATATATTACACAGCTTTATATGGAGTATCTATGGGGCAATAATCAACGGTGCAGAGCATTATATATTTCATAGCTTTCTATGGGGCCATAATGAATGGTGCAGAGCATTATATATGGCACAGCTTTATATGGAGCATCGATGGGGTCATAATGAACGGTGCAGAGCATTATATATGGCACAGCTTTATATGGAGCATCTATGGGGCCATAATGAACGGTGCAGAGCATTATATATGGCACAGCTTTATATGGAGCATCTATGGGGCAATAATCAACGGTATGGAGCATTATATGTGGCACAGCTTTATATGGGGCATCTATGGGGCAATAATGAATGGTGCAGAGCATTATATATGGCACAGTTTTATATGGAGCATCTATGGGGCAATAATCAACGGTATGGAGCATTATATGTGGCACAGCTTTATATGGAGCATCTATGGGGCAATAATGAACGGTATGGAGCATCTATTTTTATTTTTGAAATTTACCGGTAGCTGCTGCATTTCCTACCCTAGGCTTATACTCGAGTCAATAAGTTTTCCCAGTTTTTTTGTGGCAAAATTAGGGGGGTCGGCTTATACTCGGGTCGGCTTATACTCGAGTATATACGGTACCCATCATTTACAAAAAAGATCTCCATTGATGTCTCTATGCAATGTTAATAGTTTCACTAATGCAAGAAATACAATTTCATCTTGGCACTATGTTACACAATTCCACTAAAGGTACTGTACATAGTCAAATATGGTAGTTGATAACATTGACAAAGACATAAATCCAACAAGTCCCATAGCTAATTCTACATTGTTAATCCAGAAATAGTCAAAAAGTCCTCTGAGGCAGTCACCAATGGCCGTGCATTATAGGGAAAATACCCTTCCCGACTGTAAATATGGCAATGAGAATAAATCCCTAAATCAACGACCCATCTGCAGAAATCTTGTAATGATGCTTTGTGATATATTTTTTAAATAAATAGCATTTGTAACATCTGTGCCGATTCGGGCCTCCTCTGTTCCCACTTTGGCCACTGAGCAGTAGCGGGCCTTTGATGCTTGTGTAGCGTGACAGCACCAGTCTTGCTTTTTCCCTGGGACTTTTGGTGCTGCTTTATAAGGGTCAGGGAGCTATGGAGTTGACCTTAGTCTAGGTTTTAATGACTCTTTCCTGAGAGCCCTAGGTGGGTCAGCAAGCTATTTAAATTCCTGAAGCTCTGACTCCTCTGCCAGTCAGTGGTATTTCTGTACTGGTGTATACTGCTGTGCTCCTGTTTGTTGTTCTAATTATTCCTGTTGTTTTTTTTTAAATCTCGGCTTGACTTTGGACTACCCTCTTATGTTCCGATTTTGTCACTGATGTGACCTCTTGGCTTTGACCCTACTTGATGACCCTTCCTGCCTCTGGGTTGCTCTTCCTGTCGGTATCCCTTCCATGGAAGCAATCCACTGGACTCTGTTGTAAGACCAGATCCCTATACAGAAGTTAAAGGAAGGTTGGGGTTATTCTGGAATCTGCCAGATGGATTTCATTGTGCAAAGTCGGTCCGACGTAGTCTTTTTGAACCCGTAGTCAGTGAGAGTTGCAAAAGCATCCGTGTCTCTCTTGAACTCCCTCAATGAATCAACATTTTGTTTCCTCACATCCTACTTCATATCATATAGCTCTGGGCCTAATGATCTCTCCCGGGTCACTCATATATGTAAACATTCAGCATTGCCAAAGCTTCAAGTGTTTTTAAAGTGGAGACAGAAGAAAGCTTATCATTTTTTAGCAAATAACAGTCAGAGAATATACAAAGTACCTTGACGTCCTTGGGTCCCCTTGTAGGAGAAGCCGCTAGCACTAATAAACACTGCATAGCGCGACAATATTAAACCAGCTGATAGACTGCCAGTTGCTACTCGTTATGAAGTCATGGGATAACCTGGTCTACACTGGCATCAGGAAACTAACACCCTCTATAGTCAGGTTCAGGATCTCAAGTGTATATGAATAGCTTAAGCAGTAATAAAAACTACTATTTAGTGCCATTGTGGGCCATACCTGTTGCTGCTTTAGCACTTCCATGTGTGATGTATGCCATTACAGACATCTCTGTGCAGCTGAGAAAACAAAATGCAGCCAGCAGAAACATCGAATAAACTCTTGACACAACATTTTGTAATTTTTTTTTCTCCATAAATTAACCAGAGTATATATTATAGTCTTTCCTGGCCAATTCCTACCTGCATTGTAAACCAAGTCTCTTGGCAGTCCTTCTATATAGTTTCAATAGTTCTGGGCAGCAGGGAGTCAAACCTGTCAGAAGATCAGATGGATTGCAGAGGAGCTCGGACCAGGGTCGTGATGTCATCTTTTGCTAGTTGGCATACATATACTAGGTTACGATGACTTATACCATACATATTGCTTCCTAGAGTGGTAGTTAAACAGCTGGTAGCCCTATAAACCTGTTTCCATGAAATACAGAACACGATATTCTAAGAATTTTTTTCCTCTTCTGAATTAAACAATAAATAAAGGATCTAAGAATGACTGTAATTATTAGTGGGTAATAAGATCATGGTCTATTAAAGGGTCAACAAGTCTACAAAAGAGGAATTTCCACCTTGTGGGTGGCATTGGCTAAAGTTCATAGGTTCATTTCATTCACAATGGGGAGCCCAAAGAATTGGAGTATTGGATAAAGAATGGATGGAACAAGAACTGGAGGAATAATGAATGACAAAGTTTCAAGTTGGGTGAAAGTTTGAATTTCCTTTGAAGAAAATTTTGATATAGGAGACTTTGCATAACCTTTACATGGTGCCTACAGACGCTTTTACATCACCTACTTAACTTCTTGAGGACTTTTATCATCCCATGTTAATGGGATTGTGTTCCTACTCTCATCTAAGTCCAGTTAAGGTCACCGTGAAGTATCCAGTTGACCCACTATTTGATAAAGCAGCTTGTTTCCTCAGATCAACATATCTTGAAATGCCTATACTAATGGATACATGACAGCATCTTATTTTGGTAATTTTTTATTATTAATGATTCTGTATGATGGTCATTTAAAGCCATAGAGTTTAGGTTGTATTGGATCCAATCCATTTCTGTTTGCGGGAGACCCTTATAATATTAATTTAGACATATGAACATTGTTAGCGAACATATTCAACATCCTAATAAAGAAAAAAAGGGAAAAAATTAAAGAATGCCCAAAAATATTAGGACACTAAATATCCAAGAGGAAGATCGTAGAAGACCCTTGTAGGTATGACTTATTGTTCAAGGTATGGTTAATGTCCTACACGCTAAAATACTTTTATCTCTTGTCAAAAATTACAAACATACCTTGTGTCATTGCTGAGTTAGATTGTGTCTCTAAAGAAGTGACATCTCACTTGACTCCCCCAACAGACCTATCCGTTAAAGTAAATGGCTGCCCACTCTCCCCAGTCCCACAATCTCACTGCCTCAGTGTAATCCTTGACACTGATCTCTCCTTCAAACCACATATCCAAGTCCTTTCCACTTCCTGCCGACTTCATCTCAAAAATATTTCACGGATCCGTACATTCCTCAAGCAAGAATCTGCAAAAACCCTAGTCCATGCCCTCATCATCTCCCACCTTGACTACTGCAATGCTCTGTGGCCTCCCCTCTAACACTCTCGCACGCCTCCAATCTATTCTAAACTCTGCTGTCCGACTAATTCACCTGTCCCCCCGTTATTCCCCGGCCTCTCCCCTCTGTCAATCCCTGCACTGGCTCCCCATTACCCAAAGACTCCAGTTCAAAACCCTAACCATGGCATACAAAGCCATCCACAACCTGTCTCCTCCATACATCTGCGTCTCGGTACTTACCTGCACGCAACTTCCAATCCTCACAAGATCTTCTTCTATATTCCCCTCTTATCTCCTCTTCCCACAATCGAATACAAGATTTCTCCCGCGCATCCCCCATACTCTGGAACTCTCTACGCCAACATATCAGACTCTCAACTACCATGGAAACCTTCAAAAAGAACCTGAAGCCCTACCTCTTCCGACAAGCCTACAACCTGCAGTAACCACTGATAGACCAAACAACTGCACAACCAGCTCTACCCTCGCCTACTGTATTCTCACCCATCCCTTGTAGATTGTGAGCCCTCGCGGGCAGGGTCCTCTCTCCTACTGTACCTGTCATGACTTGTATTGATTAATATTATTGTACTTGTTTTTATTATGTATACCCCTCCTCACATATAAAGCGCCATGGAATAAATGGAGCTGTAATAATAAATAATAATAATAATAATAATAATAAAAAGTGACTGCATGCTGCAGCTGAAAGGAAGTGGTTTGGTTTGTCAAAAAATGCACTGGATGTAGAAGAAGAAGTATTCACGGATAA
Source organism: Ranitomeya variabilis (assembly GCF_051348905.1). NCBI lineage: Eukaryota > Metazoa > Chordata > Amphibia > Anura > Dendrobatidae > Ranitomeya > Ranitomeya variabilis. The sequence continues at coordinate 292,286,128 of NC_135235.1, forward strand.
AAAGCTACACTGCTAGATGTATATAAAGCCTTACACATGGTGATAGTATAAAGCGGTAGTGAAGTATAAAGCCTTACACATGGTGATAGTATAAAGCGGTAGTGAAGTTTATTGGTCAACGCGTTTCAGAACCGATCTGATTGCTATCTCAAGACTAGACCACAGTAAAGGAGAACCAATAAACTGCACCATCTCTTTATACTATCACCACGTATTAACCTATATTTACATCCAGCCGTGAATACTTCGTCTTCTACATGAATTATCTGAAAATGATCCTCCTCCACCACACAAAGCGGCAGCAGCTTGGATTTACACCCTTATAAAGGTGTTTTGCCTGTCACAACCCCTATAGGTGACCATACATCCACCAATTTGTTCTATGTTTTTATGGTATCCCCAATGTGCCATTTTGTCCCCATTCTAGCACATATTAATGCACTTGGCAGAGCTCTGTGCACAAAGTGTATGCAGCCTTTATAGCTCTTTGTATCTCATTAGTATGGAGCCGATCGGCATGTTTGCACTGCTGTATAGACACCTCAGGATCCCATGTTTTTTTATAATGTTTTCAATATATATAAGTATTTTGAGAATATTTCCAAAAAACTTTGGTCATATATAGTCTGTATGGCAGTGATAAAATGCCAGATGGCTTCATACTATGGAGCTATAAAGGCTCATATGTATCATCAAAGTTTTGGATGCGAAACATGGACGATAAAGAACTACGACAGAAGAAGAATCTTGGCCTTTGAAATGTGGTAATGGAGAAGGATGTTATCAATAACATGGATGGTAAGAAGAGCAAACAAATCAATTTTAGAACAAATCTCGCCAGACATGTCACTTGAACCGAGGATCACCAATCTACGACTTGCCTACTTTGGACACATCGTACAAAGAGCGCAATCACTAGTGAAGGACATCATGGTCAGAAGTATAGAAGGAACAAGGCGAAGAGGAAGACCCGGAACCTGATGGTGTGATACAATTGCACAAGATCGATCTTCCTACAGCACGTTCATCCATGAAGTCGACATGGCTTGAGATCAAGCTGGAGGCTGTGAATGTTAGAAGTCTGAAGGAGCAGAGCTTGATATTTTTTGGGGGATTCTTCCAGTCCCTATCTATGCAGTTGGAGGCATGCAATGCTACAGTCTTTTTCTCATGCACCTCTGTGCAAAAATAGAGTCATAATATTACAGTGTGAGCCCTTACACTATTATATACATGTGTTCATTACCTGCAACATCATAGTCTGCACGTTAGGAAATAAAATTGAGTGGTCTAGTCTATAATCTAGCTATCGCTACTTTCTTGGCCAACTTGCCACCATCAAGATGACATTGAAAATTCTTCTGCATAACTGAGAAGGTGCCACCATAATATGTAATATGTTCATTTTAGGCTTATGGTTCCCCCGATGCCTCAATTCACATGGCACCTACTTATATAAAATACAGATGCATTCGGATCAATCATCCACTTGCCTATCGCAGTAATGAGATGAATAATATTACTATCCGGTGTCTTATAAATGTTACCTTACCTGCTGAGACAACCCTTATATTCAGACTTCTTGTTGCATACATAAATATGTGGAAACTCCCTGCCAAGTTAAGCCAGCATTCCATTGCCAGAATTTCATCGGCTTTATAACACTCTTTTTAAAAGCCACCAGGGGATATGCATAAGTTTAAAAAGTGGTTTTATTGCAAAAAATGAGGCTTTTACATTGGAAAATTAATTTGCAAGTAAAAAAAGCACACATCATATTGACTTTAATTTTCACTGAACATCTAGATTTACTGAACTGTGAGGTAAATATTGACTGAGACCTTGGCTAATGACTTCTTCTCAGGTCAATAAATCTCTCAGCAGTGATCACTATTTATTTAATGTTCCTTCCTACTGACTTTTTCCTTTCACAAACCCAACATACATCACTGGGTTACTCAACTGAGAGAACTCAAAGACGTGTTCGCTATAATCTCAAGTATTAAGAGTCGGGATGAACGTCCAATCAGCCTTAATAATGTTACAACATATTCTCAATTGAATTGATTTAGGAATGGAAGGTGGTGGAACAAAATTCATCAAGGACTTTTACCACGTAAGGTTCTGGATATATTGTAGCCTATATTATCTAAAGCTTCATTTTTTTTCTTTTTTAACGGTCTTTGGCTCAATCTCGAGCTATGGTGACCTGACAGATGAACGACCTGTAGGAAGTTTAATATTGTGTTGGCCTAGATAGGTCCACCAGGGTCTTCTCCTCTGTTATCTTGATAGTATTAAGCCACCATGTTGCTGGTCTTTCTCTTCACCTTGTTAATTCTATTCTTCCGACCATGATGTCCTTCTCCAGTGATTGATCTCTTCGTATGATGTGTCCAAAGTAGGCAAGTTGGACCTTGGTGATTCTTGCTTCAGGTGGCATGTCTGGATTGATTTGTTCCAAAATTGATTTGTTTGTTCTTCTTGCCATCCATGGTATTGATAACATCTTTCTACATTTCAATGGTGTTGATTTTTCTTCTGTCTTTTTTCTTTATCGTCCAGGTTTTGCATCCATATGTTACCACAGAAAAGATCAAACTATGTACAAGCCATGTCTTCATTGCCAGTAAAATGTTACTTGACTTGGAGACCTTGTCCAGTGACTTCATGATTGTTTTGCCAATAGCTATTGACTTCCGGTGTTGTTTCATCTTGAGCGACCATTGATCCAAGAAGCTCTTTACAACTTTCAGTTCATCCCCATGCCATTTCAAATGTGTCCCAGTCATTGCTGGCAGTAGTCTTGGCCAAAGTATCTGGTAAATCTTAAGTTTACACTATCTTTTCAGACAAGGGCTTTGATGTCCTTTTTATCCATTGGCTATATATAGTAAAAACCTAAATGACTCAATCCCTTTTCCAAATTTCTTTTGATAGCAAAAATCTACAAATTTTCTGCTGTTTGCAAAACCAGTTCAACAAATTTTTTTTTACCTCAACACAACTAATATAACAGGACAGCAGCCAATACATCATGACTCCATAACAAGGGATACGGATCTATCATTCTACAGGAAACAACCTAGGGGTTTTCGGCCCCTCTTGGAAGAATACAGATCTGTTCCATTGACCATCGCTGTACCATGGATACATTTGGAGAAAGCCAGGATTGGGATCTGCCAGTCGCCTGGCTCCATGGAGATGTTTGGAGAAGCCAGGTTGTGACCCTCAGGTCAACTGGCCTTGTTCCTCAATGGTCTGTCATCTTCCTGAGCTTGTTGTTGCCTCTAATAATAATAATAATAATAATAATAATAAAGCATTGCCAGACTGTTTTACCCTCACCCTGTGTTGACTGCATAGCGTTATTACCATGTTAAAAAGAGAGTGAATGTTTGGCTGGACAATCCCAGGTCCATGCGGTTCTGGCTAGTGATCTGGGGTGCCCGTCGACCCCCCCCATGTCTTCAAAGATACCTTCTCCCCTGCCTCTTTCACCTACACCACCACATCCACCTCCACCTAATCCACCTCCTCCACTTGAACCTCTGCCTCCTGGTTCCAGAGTATTATTATTATTATTTTAATTCTAAGTTTTTTTAAGTCAGTTCCCTGAAAAAAAACAGAAGAAAAACAAAAACAGAAAAAAAAACAGTGTTGGATACCTGCTCACCTGTCTCTTACACCTACACTGCCACGTCCAACTCCACCTCCTCCATCTCCTGCACCTCCTCCTCCACTTGGAACTCCTGGTTCTAGATTGTTATTTTTTATTTTTCGGTAATTCTACATTCTTTTATGCCAGTTTTTTTTTTAAAAAAAACAACAAAATAAACAACAAAAAAAGTAAAAATAGTGTTGGATACCCCCTCCTCTGCCTCTTCCATGTATACCACCATGTCCACCTCTCCCTCCTCCTCCATTTGGCCCTGCGCCTCCTGGTTCTAGATTGTTGTTGTTTGTTTTTCGAAATGCTAGGTTCTTTTAAATTAGTTCCTTAAAAAAACACACAAAAATAGTGTTGGATATCTCCTTCCTTGCTTCTTTCACCTCCTCCACCCACCCCACCTCCACCTACTGGTTCTAGATTGCTGTTGTTGTTTTTTTAATTCTATGTTCTTTTAAGTCAGTTCACTAAAATAAAGGAATCATGTGAAACCTAGAAGGGTGATGAGAGATCCAACCAGTCTCATCCAATGCTCTGGGGATAATGATCCTCTTATTTCAGCATATAGACCTTAATTTTCAACGAAAATGACAGTGTGGTCAAGAAACCTCCTACCTCATAGGTTTACACATGCTGATTCAGACACACAATGGCCAGAATGATACTTGTTTGTTTAGTATCTGCCTCTATAGATGCCATATGGACATAAATCTTTTTAGTTAAATTTCCTTGTTAATTCTCAGTATGTGACAATATGTTTGTCGGTTCATCTGAATAGATCAGCATACTTGTCCATCATGGTATTGTCATCAGTGCAGCAATTCAACCATGTTATAGACTTTCATTCACATGGATAAAACATTGTCTATTCACTTCTGGTGGAGCTCTTGTCTCTTTTTCTACTATGGACATAATATGTTAACTTCATGTTTTTCCCAATTCATGATCCACTTCTGACTGGCTAAAAAACAGCAATAAAACTATAATAACTGTCTTTTTCCTGCAAACCCCTGTGACATCATCACCCTTAGTATTTTGAGGCCAACTCAGACAGCTGTTTGTGTCTTCAGTAAGCTTTGGGTACAGTTACTATAGCTTTGTAGTTTGTCTCACCATCAATTTCTCTCAACTGGCAATCATCTCTTCAACAAAGCTTTATTTGTTTCTCAACTATCTATATATACTTCCTAGCTCAGTCCTGCTGATTAACCCTTTGTCTGCTGTAAGCATAACCAGCTCTTCTCTGATGCTGTTCACACTACTAATGTTCTTACAACTCTGTTCATCACTGCTGCAAATCCTATACTGTCTAAAATTTGCAGATCCTTTGTATGTCTACACTTCTACCTCTGAGTCTTCTTGTGTTTCCTCCTCCGTCTCCTCTGACTACCATCCAGCATACCCAGCTGTCTTGATCCTCGCTGATCCACATACCATCCTGCAAGTCCTGTCTGTTGTGTCATCATCTACATTCCGTTTTGCTCACCCTGACCTATGGCTTACAGTCCTCAAGGGCCACCAACAGTACATGTTTTCATGTTTTCAGGATTTCCTGATAGTCACATAGTGGGTAGTGTTGAGCATTCCGATACTGCAAATATCGGGTATCGGCCGATATTTGCTGTATCGGAATTCCGATACCGAGTTTCGATATTTTTGCGATATCGGAAATCGGAATCGGAAGTGTGCGGTGCGTATGGTTCGCAGGGTCTGAAGGACAGGAGACTCTCCTTCAGGCCCTGGGATCCATATTCATGTAAAAAAATAAATAATAAAAATAAAAAATATTGATATACTCACCCCTCCGGCGGAGCCTGGACCTTAACGATGTAACCGGCAGCCTCCGTTCCTAAGAATGAGTGAGTGTAGGGCCTACGATGTCGTCGCGGCTTGTGATTGGTCGCGTGAGCGGTCACATGAGCGGTCACGCGACCAATCACAAGCTGCGACGTCATCGAAGGTCCTTCACTCTGCATTCTTAGGGAACGGAGGCAGACGCTTGCAGCGGTGAGAGCCGGGGCCGTCAGAGGGGTGAGTATATCAATATTTTTTATTTTTATTCTTTATTTTATACATGAATATGGATCCCAGGGCCTGAAGGAGAGTTTCCTCTCCTTCAGACCCTGGGAACCATTCCGATATTTTGTGTCCCATTGATATGCATTGGTATCTTTTTGGGTATCGGCCGATCCAATCCGATACCGATACACACACACTTCCGATTCCGATTTCCGATATCGCAAAAATATCGGAACTCGGTATCGGAATTCCGATACAGCAAATATCGGCCAATACCCGATACTTGCAGTATCGGAATGCTCAACACTAGTCGTGAAAATACAGAAAAATCTTTAAATGAGGTGTGTCCAAACTTTTGGTCTGTACTGTATATATATATATATATATATATATATATATATATATATATATATATATATATATATATATATATAGTACCCATAAATACATATTTGTATGAAAAAATATAAACAATAAAAGTACACGTTTTTGGTATTGTCGCATCCAGAATGACCCGACCTATGAAACTGTCCCACTAGTTAACCACTTTAGTGTACAACATAAAAGAAATAAAAAACAAGACTTTTTCATCATACTGCTGAAGAAAAAGTGGAATAAAACGTGATCAAAAAGATGAATAGAAATAAACATGGTACTGCTGAAAACGTCATCTTGTCCCTTAAAAAACAAGCTGCCATACAGCTCCATCAGCAGAAAAATAAAAAGTTATGGGTCTCTGAATAAAGCGATGCAAATTTTTTTTTTTCTATAAAATAGTGTTTATTGTGTAAAACAGCCAAAACATAAAAAAAACTATAGAACTGTGGTATCGCTGTAATCATACTGACCCAAAGAATAAAACTGCCTTATCAATTTTACCACATGTGGAATGACATAACCCCCCCAAAAAAAACCATTCCTGAATTGATGATTTTTGTTCATTGTGTCTCCCAAAAATCGGAATCAAAAGAAAGAAAAAAATTTAATGTGTCTGAAAATGGTACGAATAAAAACGACAACTTGTCCCACAAAAAAAAAAGCCCTCAAATAACTCTGTGGGGCGAAATATGGAAAAATTATAGCTCTCAGGATATGGTGATGCAAAAACTATTTTTTGCAATAAAAACCTGATATAAATCTGGTATCGCTGTAATTGCACAGACCCGAAGAATAAAGTCGAATAATCACTTATACCACATGATGAAAGGCGTAAAAATTAACCTTCACCTGCTGTTGATTTTTTTCATTCTGCCTCCCAAAGACCACAGTAAGGCTCGGCTCACATTTATCCTGCACTCTGTGCTGAGCGCTTACACTGTGGTTTCTGTGTAAAACTAAGAAATACGTGATTCAGATGGAATCTCTGGTGGAAGATTGCCTATAATGAGGCAGATGGAGGCACTGTGAATACCGTCTGACCAGTGATCCGGCGGTATTTGTCTTTTTAGGATTGCATAAAAGTGCCGTTGGCCACAGTTTTCTAAATTTCTGCAAAGGTGCGCATCGCTGAACAGAGGCCAGACAGAGCCCAGAATAACTCTTGTGCCTCATTATAGTGAATGGATTCCTCAGTGATATCATCTGAATCACATCACTCTGAGATTTAGATTGAAACCCCAAAGTAAGTGCTCAGCGTAGAGCGCCGTATAAATGTAATCCAAATCTTTATGTAAAATGTTCCCAATAAAAGCTTCAAATCAATCCACAAAAAAAGCAAGTCCCCACTCAGGTCTGTCATCTGTTACTGGTAGTACAAAGGCTCTGGAAAAGTGAAATGGCTCCTCACCCTCCAAAACAAATTCAGAAAACTCTGTGCTCCCAAATCCAAATGCCCCCTCTCTTCTGAGCCTCACAGTGTGCCTAAACCACATATAGCCTCCACATGTTTGGCATTTCTGAAGTGATGAGAGCCTACCCAACTTACGGGTGCATGTCTCCAGAAGCATGAGCTGGGCATAATTTACTGGTTACTGCAATGTATTGGTGACTACAACGTACTGGTCACTACAGCGGGATTTGCAATTTTCACTTGGCAACATTCATTGTTGCTTGTTTCTGGAAAACACCCATAGAGTTAAAATCGTCACTACATCTGTAGATAAATTCCCAAAGGGGTATAATTTCCAAAATGGGGTCACTGAAGGGGGGATTCTTCTCTTCTAGCAATTAGGGGCTCTGTGTATGGAGTTCGGAAACTGTTCTAAGAAAATCTGCGCTCCAGGAAGCAAATAGCGCTCCGTTCCTCCCGAGTCACTCTGTATGGCTAAGTAGTACTGTACAGCCAGATATGGGGTATTGCCACATTCAGTAGATATTGTGGTACAAATTGTGGTGCCATTTTTACCCATTTCTTATGTCAAAATGTAAAATCTGGGGCAAAAACACAATTTTGGTGGTAAAAATTTAGTTATTTATTTTTTACTGCCCAATGGTATAAAATTCAGTGACACACCTGTGGTGTCAATATGATCACTGCACCCCTAGATGAATTCATTGAGAGGTGTAGTTTGTAAAATGGGGTCACTTATGAGGGAGTTCTGCTGTTCTGGTAACTCAGGGGCTCTCCCAGTGGGTCATGGCACCCGCAAACCATAACAGTATAATCTGCACTATAGTATGGCGCTCCTTCTCTTCTGAGCTGAAAGATATTTCCCAATTACATGTAGGGTTTGGTGCATTCATAAAAAAATGGCCCTCAGTTTGTTGTAAAAAAAAATTCCTATTAGCCCTTACAAAAATTAAAAGTTTGGGGCTAAAACAACATTTTATTGGTAAAAATGTAATTTATTCTTAATTCACCACTCAATGGTATAAAATTCTGTGAGGCACATGTGATGTCCATATGATCACTGCTCCCCTAGATAAATTCATTGGGGAGTATGGATTGAAAAATGAGTTCACATATAGGGGATTTCTGTTGTTTTGGCACCTCAGAGGCTCTGCCAATGTGACATGTCACCCTCAAACCATTCCAGCAAAATCTGAACTCCAATATGGCGCCTATTCCCTTCTGAGTTTTGCACTGTGCCTCAAAAGTAGAATTCCCCCACAAATAGGGAATCGGCTTACTCAGGAGCATCTGGGAGTTCAAGATGCTCACCACACATCTAAAAATATTCCTTTAGGGGTCTAGTTTCCAAACTGTGATCACTTGTGGGGGTTTTCCATTGTTCGTCCACACAGTAGTTTTTCCTCCCTCAAAGGGGGTATGGCGGCCTCAGGAGAGATTGCACTATACATTATATGGTGCAATTTCACCTTTTACCCTTATGAAAATGCTAAATTTGGGGCTAAAATAACATTTTTGTGGGGAAAATTAGATTTCTTATAATTTCACAGCTCAACATTATAAACTTCTGTGAAGCACCTGAGGGATCAATGTGCTCACCATACATCTAGATCAGTTCCCTGAGGGGTCTAGTTTCCAAAATGGTGTCACTTGTGGGGGATTTTCTCTGTTTAGACACATCAGGGGCTTTCCAAATGTGACATGGCGTCCGTCAATTGTTCCAGCAAATTTTGCATTCAAAAAGTCAAATGGCGCTCCTTCCCTTCCTTCCCTGGTTTGTGTCCAAACAGTGGCATTCCCCCCCCATATGGTTTATCGGCATGCTTATGGAGCGGCCCCCAGACGTAGGACGGCGGGGTACTCGGTACCGGGTCTATCAGTGCTGAGGATGTCACGGTGGCCTGACCCGGTCCGTGGTCCTGCTAAGGGGCGTCCAATAAAAGGTGTAGGTGATGGCGTAGGTCGCAGTAAATAATGAGGACACAGGGTTACAGTCTCTTTACCTCTTTACTGAAGGATTCGGCATCCGCAATCCAGAGCACTGCTAACAGGGCTGGCTGAGACCGGCCGGTCCAAAGGCACATCCAGAGTTCCCTTTACAGGTGGAAATCAGTTTCTTTCCTACCAGCGCCTGTGTGTTGTAGTACTTCCCTGCTGAGCACCACGGCATAGTCCTCACAGCTGTCGTGTATGTTTCTGTTCTTTCTCTCCGTCCCCCAGATGATATGGATAGGACGCACCCGTATGACGGGGTAGGCCTGGAGTTATTTTATAGGGACCCTAGAGACACCCCTCTCCCACCATTGCCTCCATTGTCTTCGTTAGGTGTAAAGGTGAGACAGCCAACCTAAAGTTAACTGCCCGGCCGTAGTTCAAAGTAATGCGTGGAGTCTCTTACTTTCTCGGCGTTCCGGCCGCCGGCTACGCGCCTCAGAAGGATGTTGCTGATCTTAAGGCACGAGTCCTTCTGGTTCTATCTCCTTTGTGCTGTGATCCCGTTTCTCACTTCTCCACAATATGCTTAGCTTCGTGTCCTTTCTTAGGAGTCTGCCGCTATAAGGCACATGCACGGCTCCGTAACGATCTGTCCTTTTCTAGGCCTCTGTCAGGATCCCACCCCTGACAGGTCCTCTCTCGAGCTCTCCCCAGCTACTTTCTCCCTAACTTCCTATCCAACCCCCAGTTTTACCCAAGTGTGAGGAGTGGCCTAGTAGATAGGGCCTTTTGCTCCCCCTGGCGGCTGGAGTGTGAAGTGTAATGTGTGTCTGTGATACCTGGTCAGGTGAACTCCTTTAGTGCCATCGGACATACCATCACTCCCCTTAGTGGCGGAGCGACAGTACTGCAATGACCAGGACTCTGGGGCGCTGCACTCAGGAGAAATTGCAAAACAAATTTTGGGGTCCATTTTTCATGTTACCTTTGTAAACATAAAAAAAGTTAATTTTGTAAAAAAAACTTAACTGTTTATTTTCTTTTCCACATTTCAAAAATTCCAGTGAAGTACCTGAGGGGTTGATAAACTTATTGAAAGTGGTTTTGAGCACCTTGAGAACTGCAGTTTTTAGAATGGTGTCACTTTGGGGTATTTTCTGTCATATAGGCCCCTGTTATGATCCGGTGACCTTGGAGCTGCATGAGAGACTTTCTCAGGAGTGGGTGGTACCTGTACTGACCGCAAACCCTAAACTAACACCGCAACTAGAAGTAGCCGTGGGATGTACCTAACACGTCCTAGACACCTCGACACAGCCGGAGGACTAAATACCCCTATAGATGGAAATGGGAATTCTATCTTGCCTCAGAGCAGAACCCCAGAGGATAGACAGCCCCCCACAAATATTGACTGTGAGTATAAGAGGAAAAACACACGCAGGCAGAAAAACAGGATTTAGCAAAAGAGGCACTTCTAGCTAAACAGAAAAGGATAGGACAGAATTCTAAGCGGTCAGTATTAAAATCCTAAAAATATCCACAGCAGATAATACAAATATACTACATCTAACTAAAGACATAGAAAGTATATCTGCATCTCCTGAGAATCCAGCATGACTGAAAAATCCAAAGTCTAAGCTGGACAAAAACACAATGAATTGCACTGAATTGCAAAGCACACTGCATGTGTGCACAGAGACAAAAAAACAGACACTTATCTTAGCTGAATTGGCAGCAGGGCATGAGGAGCCAGAGAGAGATGCAATCCCTCCAAGTACAATGGACAACTGGCGAGGACTCATGGATCCTGCACACCTAAATACCTAATAGAGCTGAAATCAGCAGAAACACCTGCCCAGGATTACAACCCCAAGACAACTGCACTACCACCAACAACCACCGGAGGGAGCCCAAGAGCAGAATTCACAACAGTACCCCCCCTTGAAGAGGGGTCACCGAACCCTCACCAGAGCCCCCAGGCCGATCAGGACGAGCCAGATGAAAGGCATGGACCAAATCAGCAGCATGGACATCAGAGGCAAAAACCCAAGAATTATCCTCCTGGATAACCAACACAGGAGCAGGAGGATCAACCGAGGGAACAACGGGCACCACATATTTCCGTAATAAAGATCTATGGAAAACATTATGGATGGCAAAAGAGGCCGGAAGGGCCAATCTAAAGGACACAGGATTGATAATCTCAGAAATCCTATAAGGACCAATAAACCAAGGCTTAAACTTAGGGGAAGAAACCTTCATAGGAACATGACGGGAAGACAACCAGACCAAATCCCCAACCTGAAGCCAGGAACCAACACACCGACGATGGTTAGCAAAACGCTGAGCCTCCTCCTGAGACAACACCAAATTGTCCACCACATGAGCCCAAATCTGCTGCAACCTGTCAACCACAGAATCCACACCAGGACAATCAGAAGGTTCAACTTGCCCCGAAGAAAAACGAGGATGAAAACCAAAATTACAAAAGAAGGGCGAAACCAAGGTAGCCGAACTAGCCCGATTATTAAGGGCAAACTCGGCCAATGGCAAGAAAGCCACCCAATCATCCTGATCAGCAGACACAAAGCATCTCAAATAAGTTTCCAAAGTCTGATTAGTTCGCTCGGTCTGTCCATTTGTCTGAGGATGAAATGCGGAAGAAAAAGACAAATCAATGCCCAGCCTAGCACAAAAGGCCCGCCAAAACCTAGAAACAAACTGGGAACCTCTGTCAGACACAATATTCTCCGGAATACCGTGCAAACGAACCACATGCTGAAAAAACAACGGTCGGAACCAAATCAGAAGAGGAAGGCAATTTAGGCAAAGGCACCAAATGAACCATTTTAGAAAACCGGTCACAAACCACCCAGATAACCGACATCCTCTGGGAAACCAGAAGATCTGAAATAAAATCCATAGAAATATGCGTCAAGGGCCTCTCAGGGACCGGCAAAGGCAAAAGCAACCCACTAGCACGGGAACAACAAGGCTTGGCCCGCGCACAAGTCCCACAGGACTGCACAAAAGAACGCACATCACGCGACAAAGAAGGCCACCAAAAGGACCTACCAACCAAATCTCTGGTACCAAAAATACCAGGATGGCCAGCCAACACAGAACAATGAACCTCAGAAATCACTCTACTAGTCCATCTATCAGGAACAAACAGTTTCCCCACTGGACAGCGGTCAGGTTTGTCAGCCTGAAATTCCTGCAGAACCCGTCGCAAATCAGGGGAAATGGCAGAAAGGACTACCCCTTCCTTCAGAATGCCGACCGGCTCCAATACCTCAGGAGAATCAGGCAAAAAACTCCTAGAGAGGGCATCAGCCTTAACATTCTTAGAACCCAGAAGATACGAGACCACGAAATCAAAACGGGAGAAAAACAGGGACCATCGAGCCTGTCTAGGATTCAGCCGTTTGGCAGATTCGAGGTAAATCAGATTTTTATGATCGGTCAAGACCACAATACGGTGCTTGGCTCCCTCAAGCCAATGTCGCCATTCCTCAAACGCCCACTTCATAGCCAACAACTCCCGATTGCCGACATCATAATTGCGTTCAGCAGGCGAAAACTTACGGGAAAAGAAGGCACACGGTTTCATCAAGGAACCATCAGAATTCCTCTGAGACAAAACGGCCCCTGCCCCAATCTCAGGAGCGTCAACCTCAACCTGAAACGGAAGAGAAACATCTGGCTGACACAACACCGGGGCAGAAGTAAATCGGCGTTTAAGCTCCTGAAAGGCAGAGACAGCCACAGGGGACCAATTCGTTACATCAGCGCCTTTCTTCGTCAAATCGGTCAGGGGTTTAACCACACTGGAGAAGTTAGCAATGAAACGGCGATAAAAATTAGCAAAGCCCAAAAATTTCTGAAGGCTCTTCACAGATGAATCCAATCATGAATGGCCTGAACCTTAACCGGATTCATCTCTATAGATGAGGGAGAAAAAATGAAGCCCAAAAAATAAACCTTCTGCACTCCAAAGAGACACTTAGACCCCTTCACAAACAAAGCATTATCACGAAAGATCTGAAATACCATCCTGACCTGTTTCACATGAGACTCCCAATCATCAGAAAAAATTAAGATGTCATCCAAATATACAATCATGAATTTATCAAGATAATTCATGCATGAAGGACTGAAAAACAGATGGAGCATTAGAGAGCCCGAATGGCATCACAAGGTATTCAAAATGGCCTTCGGGCATATTAAACGCAGTTTTCCATTCGTCACCCTGCTTAATACGAACAAGATTATATGCCCCCCGAAGGTCAATTTTAGTAAACCAACTAGCCCCCTTAATCCTGGCAAACAAATCGGAAAGCAAAGGTAAAGGGTATTGAAACTTGACCGTGATCTTATTCAAGAGGCGATAATCAATACAGGGTCTCAAGGAGCCATCCTTCTTAGCAACAAAAAAAAAATCCCGCTCCCAATGGTGAAGAAGATGGCCGAATATGCCCTTTCTCCAAAGACTCCTTAACATAACTCCGCATGGTGGTATGTTCCGGCACAGACAGGTTGAAAAGTCGGCCCTTAGGAAACTTACAGCCTGGAATCAAGTCAATAGCACAATCACAGTCCCTATGCGGTGGAACGGAATTGGACTTGGGCTCATCGAATACATCCTGAAAATCAGACAAAAACTCTGGAACTTCAGAAGAGGAGGAAGAGGAGATTGACATCACAGGAACGTCATTATGAACCCCCTGACAACCCCAACTAGTCACAGACATAGACTTCCAATCCAACACAGGATTATGTATCTGCAACCACGGAAAACCCAGCACAATAGCATCATGCAAATTGTGCAACACCAGAAAACGACAATCTTCCTGATGGGCTGGCGCCATGCACATGGTCACCTGTGCCCAAAACTGGGGTTTATTTTTAGCCAAAGGTGTAGCATCAATGCCCCTTAAAGGAATAGGGTTCTGCAAAGACTGCAAGGGGAAACCACAACGCCTGGCAAATTCAAAGTCCATTAAGTTCAAAGCGGCGCCCGAATCCACAAACGCCATGACAGAAAATGACGACAATGAGCAGATCAAGGTCACAGATAACAGAAATTTAGGTTGTACAGTTCCGATGGTAACTGAACTAGCGATTCTCTTTGTACGCTTTGAGCAGACTGAAATAACATGAGAAGCATCGCCACAATAAAAACACAATGAATCCTTGTTCTTCCGTTCTAGACAGAATCTTATCACACTGCATAGGCTCAGGCATCTGCTCTGAGGACAACGCCACAGCGCACACAGTTCTGCGCTCCCGCAAGCGCCGATCAATCTGAATGGCCAGAGACATAGAATCACTCAGACCAACAGGCGTGGGAAACCCCACCATAACATCTTTAACAGATTCAGAAAGACCCTTTCTGAAAATTGCCGCCAAAGCATCGTCATTCCATTTAGTCAGCACAGACCATTTTCTAAATTTCTGACAATACAATTCTGCCGCTTCTTGACCCTGAGACAGGGCCAACAAGGTCATCTCCGCTTGATCCACAGAATTTGGTTCATCATATAATAATCTTAGAGCCTGAAAAAAGGCATCTACATTATGCAAGGCCGGATTCCCAGATTCCAGGGAAAATGCCCAATCCTGAGGATCGCCACGCAGCAGGGAGATGACAATTTTAACCTGCTGAATGGGATCACCAGAGGAACGAGGCTTCAGAGCAAAAAACAGTTTACAATTGTTTTTAAAACTCAAAAATTTGGACCTGTCCCCAAAAAACAAATCAGGAGTAGGAATCCTAGGCTCTAACAGCGGAGTCTGAATAATATAATCAGAAATACCCTGTACCCTAGCAGCAAGCTGGTCTATACGAGAAACTAATCCCTGAACATCCATGCTAGCACAAGACTCCTCAGTCACCCAGAGGAAAAGAGGGAAGAAAAGACAAAGCAGGCTACAGAAAAAAAAAATGGCTCTTTCTTCCCTTCTTCTGAGATGCATTTAACTCATTGTTGGCCAGTTGTACTGTTATGATCCGGTGACCTTGGAGCCGCATGAGAGACTTTCTCAGGAGTAGGTGGTACCTGTACTGACCGCAAACCCTAAACTAACACCGCAACTAGACGTAGCCGTGAGATGTACCTAACACGTCCTAGACACCTCGACACAGCCGGAGGACTAAATACCCCTATAGATGGAAATGGGAATTCTATCTTGCCTCAGCGCAGAACCCCAGAGGATAGGCAGCCCCCCACAAACATTGACTGTGAGTATAAGAGGAAAAACACACACAGGCAGAAAAACAGGATTTAGCAAAAGAGGCACTTCTAGCTAAACAGAAAAGGATAGGACAGAATTCTAAGCGGTCAGTATTAAAATCCTAAAAATATCCACAGCAGATAATACAAATATACTACATCTAACTAAAGACATAGAAAGTATATCTGCATCTCCTGAGAATCCAGCATGACTGAAAAATCCAAACAAAGTCTAAGCTGGACAAAAACACAATGAATTGCACTGAATTGCAAAGCACACTGCATGTGTGCACAGAGACAAAAGAACAGACACTTATCTTAGCTGAATTGGCAGCAGGGCATGAGGAGCCAGAGAGAGATGCAATCCCTCCAAGTACAATGGACAACTGGCGAGGACTCATGGATCCTGCACACCTAAATACCTAATAGAGCTGAAATCAGCAGAAACACCTGCCCAGGAATACAACCCCAAGACAACTGCACTACCACCAACAACCACCGGAGGGAGCCCAAGAGCAGAATTCACAACAGGCCCCTCAAAGTCACTTCAAGTGTGAGGTGGTCCCTAAAAATGGTTTTGTAAATTTTGTTGGAAAAATGAGAAATTGCTGGTCAACTTTTAACCCTTATAACTTCCTAACAAAAAAAATTGTTTAAAAAATTGTGCTGATGTAAAGTAGACATGTGGGAAATGTTATTTATTAACTATTTTGTGTGACATCACTCTCTGATGTAAGGGCATAAGAATTCAAAGTTTGAGAATTGCAAAATTTTGCAAATTTCCTTTTTTTCTCACAAACAAACGCAAATTATATTGAAGAAATGTTACTACTATCATGAAATACAATATGTCATGAAAAAACATTCTCAGAATCACCGGGATCCGTTGAAGCGTTCCAGAGCTATAACCTCATATAGTGACTCTGGTCAGAAATGTAAAAATTGGCCCGGTTATTAACGTGCAAATTACCTTGGGGGCTAAAGGGGTTAACAGTGTAATGGATAGGAGAAACTTTATAATTTATTTCTTTATTTTTTTATACAAAAAAACATGATCTAACACAGCCATTGTGCAAGATATGCCACAGCAGAGACGAGCAAGTGGGCTTTCTTTTTTGTGTGAACAGTGCAACCACCAAAATAAGCAAGGAGAAATCCACTCAAAAGGCATGAGTAGTAGCTACACCAAAGTGGCCTAAAAGGTAATGCCTGCCTGTAAAATGGAGTGTAGTTATTCAGATGGCAAGGAGACTGGTGTCTGTGTGTGCCGGACTGTGAATAGTAAACTGCAAGAATATGCAAAGTGCCAGAAAAGCTATGAGATGACCCTGAAAGGGGTTGTGACCAGCACTGTGAGTGCGCTGCTCTGCTGAGAAAGTTACACAGAGACTGTTCTAGAATGAAGGAGGTGCTGCTGAGGAGATTGCCAGCAGACGGTCTTAAATGTTAGCAAATTGTCACAAGTGTGAACCACTGTGTTTAGTATGAATGTACCTATGAAAAAGTCATCCTGTTGCCTCTTGTCGGAATGTTAAAAACATTAAGCTTATTAGCTCCCTGTGAGCAATGTTATTCACTGACATTTGTATGAAATCCGTTAGTGGGATAAAAAAATGCAAAATACTCTACATTAAAGCCCCTCAACAGGACCACCCCAAAACAACTATTTTGGATTATCCAATTCATTGAACTGTCCCACTGAATTTGAGATAATTGGCAAGTATAGAATTCTTAGTACAACTTTTGTAATCAAATGTAAATAGTTTTTTCCATGTCAAGGGTGTCCATGGCCATTAAAATAATATGAACTAGTATAATAAATGTGCAAATTACATACATTTTCATAATTTATTGTTTTTAAATAAAAAAAAAAGCTTTAGTTTGTAATTCAAACCAACACCACTCAGACACCCCTATAATTCTGGGCATGGGTAGATTTTCCTCAGTAGCTTAATATTCAATTACTACATGTGCCATATTTTAATCTGTGATTTTAACACTAATTTAGTTTGCACAAGTAAGTGGTACTTTCTTTTAAAGAGCCACTTGGCTGAGAAACATGTAGTTGGCAAATGGCTCATTTACATCTTAAGCTTGGCATACAATAATGAATTTTAAGACTTTCAGATATCACTCCAGGCAGGTCAAATAAACATGTACATTGCCAGTAGGCTGTATGTGGAGTCAGGTTTGTGCTGCTTCAGGAATACATTTATAAAACCACAATCATAATATAGGTTTAACTACAACTCATTATTTAGTAAATCGGCTTTTGGTTTAAGTTTTATTCAAAATGTGTTTTCTTGGACTAAACAAGAAAAGCCACAAAAGGTTTTGGTTATTATAAATGTCGCAGTCGACAGTAAACCTAGATCACCATTTTCAAATGCTTTTAAAGATAACCATTTTTTTTTTTTATCTCCCAGAGATTGAAAAATTAGGAATTTTTGTAATTTGCTACATTACCTGATTTTGCTTTATTCTTTCCCAAATTGTATATGCTGAATTTCTGCTTCATTGTTCAGTGTACTCTCCTTTAGAATCCGCTTTTAACTGCTGCTTGACAAAAACTGTAAACTCAATTTAAACAAAGTATGTCACGATTCCGCCTATAGGTGTGTCTGGAAGCAGTGAGTGACAGTTCAGCAGTCCAATCTAGGACGGGGGCATGCTGAGCTGTCATTATGGTGATGGACAGCTCAGAAGATCGCAAAGTTTGGTTTCACGAATGCCTGCACTGATTAGAATTGCTTCACCATCTTATTAAGCAGCGCAGGTTTTTGCCGTGCTGGCAGTGCAAGGGTTAATCAGTTCAGTTTATCTCCTGGTACTCTCCAACCTGGTTTGTCTCAGCTGTTCAGTGTTGGCCACTCCCTTCTGCTATATATACTTGTCACTGGTGTTTGGGAATTGCCAGTGATAGTTCTTACTGCTTGGTTAGGAGTTGGAGGTGAAGTTTGTGTTTGGAGTAGGCGTTTTGAGAGTTGTTTAAGAAATTGCGTGCTGTTGGTTTGGGTGTTCATCCTTATCCTCTTCTGTTTGGTTTCACCTTCCTATATCTCTATTGTGTTTAATTCTGCTGTCTGGTGAGTTTATTTTCTATGATTGTAGTTTTCATTTATCCCTGTCCCTGTTTGTCTAGTTAGTGTTATCCTATACACTTCAACCTCACACCTTCCTTGGTGGAGGACTGAACAGATAAGGGTTAATATAGGAGCAAAGCAAGGTATGTGACTTGAGCGTCTCCACCTTCATGAGTAATCCGATGGACAGGGATAGACTAGGGGGCCCCCTAGTTCGAGGGATTGGGTAGGCGCCCACAGTCCCTAGTCACTAGGTGACAGGCATGGTGAACTGTCAATATGTTGAGTGACAGTTCAGCCATCCAATCAGGGCCAGAATGTTCTTCCTCCATGTGTCTGCTATTTGAGTGAGTAACTGGCTATTTAGCTGACTCTCTGCATCTAATTAGTGCCCATTGTAGCTTTGCTCAGATGGTGTGCACTTGCTCTGTTCTCTGTGTTCCTGTATTTGATCTTTGCTGCCCGACCTTGGACAGATACATAGGTAGACACACTATATGGACCTAAAGGAGCTTTTATAATCTTGAATTCTAACATCATGAGCATTCATATGGAGGTACCACTGTCCTCTCTCTGGATATAACAGTTCCTACCCTTCTGGGAAAACTTTCTACAAAATTTTGGAGGTGTCTGTGAGAATTTTTGCCCATTTATCCAGGAGAGCATTGTGAGCTAAGACACTGATGTTGAGGAGAGGTCGGGATCACAACCTTTCTTCTAGTCCATTACAAATGTGTTGAATGGGGTTTAGGTTAGGACTCGGTGCTTCATGTTCTTCCATCCAAAATTTCCCTGCCAATGTCTTTATGGACCCTGTGCACTGGGAACAGTCATGGGAAGGAAAAACCAAGAAATCAGCTCACCTTTGAGAATAATCCAGATAAGTTCCCGCAAAATGAAGCACAGGATCACGTTGCTGCTGAAAATTAGGTAAGTATGCAGAAAGAAAAGATCCAACTGTATATATAAAGGCAACACTGTATGGCACCTAGACATAGGTGCAAATAAGGATGAGGGGTGCGGAGGAGAAATGCGTTTCATATGGTCTATACGTTCTTAGACTTGGTCTCATTCAGACCATAGAACGTTTGAAACACGTGTGGTTTTCTTGTTCTCCTCTGCACCCCTTTATATGTAGTTTCTCAATTATTAAATAACGGAAGAAGAAATTTTACTTTTTTACATCTGTATTTTAAACTGGATTTTTTCTTTCTGCATATTCAGCGCCCCAGAGTCCTGGTCATTGCAGTACTGATGCTCTGCCGCTAAGGGGGGCTATGGTACGTCTGATGGCACTGAAAGAGTTCACCTGACCAGGTATCACAGACACCAATACACTTCACAGTCTGGCCTCCAGGGGGAGCTAAGGGTGCTATGTATTAGGCCACTCCTCACAATCTGGTAAAACTGGGGGTTAGAGAGGAAGTTAGAGAGAAGCTGACTGGGAATCGAACAGGCAACACCCTGTGGCAGAGGGTGTTGCGGGGAGAGACTCAGGGGGGTCCCTGTCAGGGGTGGGATCCTGACGGAGGCCTAGCGAACAGAGAGAGAATGTTACGGGACCGCGCCTGCCCTAGATAGCGGCGGTGCCCTAAGAAAGGACAAGAAGCGAGGTATATTGTGCTGAGTGAGAAACGAGATCAACGCAACAAGGAGAAATACCAGTAGGAGTCGTGCTGTAAGACGAGGCAACATCCTACTGAGGCGCGTAGCCGGTGGCCGGAACGCCGAGGAAGTACTAGGCTCCAAGCAATACTTCAAACCTACGGCAGGACAGTCAGCTATAGGCGGGCTGTCTCACACAAATCACCTACGAAGACACAGGGGGCAACAACAGGAGAAGGGCGACACTAGGGTCCAGGAAGAGCTCCAAGCCTACCCGTCATACGCGTGTGTCCTAGCCATATCATCTGGGGGACGAAGAAGAACATCAGAATCGAGTTGTGAGGGAACACGAGAAACAGACACAACAGTTGTGGGGACTACCCCGTAAGCACAGCAGGGGAGGACCACAACACACAAGCGCTAGAAGGTAGGCACAGATTTCCACCTGCAAAGGGAACTCTGGAGGTGCCACCGGACCGGCCGGACTTGCGCAGCCTGGTTAACCGTATTCCGGACTGAGGATCCTGAAGCCTTCAGTAAAGAGGTAAAGAGACTGAAACCTGGTGTCCTCGTTATTTACTGTGACCAGCACTGCACCGCACTACCACCACCATCCACACCTTTCATTGGGCGCCCCTCAGCAGGGTCACAGACCGGGTCTAGCCACCGTGACAACCCCAGAGCAGAGACTCAGAGGCCCGGTATCGGGTACCCCTCGGCCCTGCGGCAGTGGGGGCGCTACAACTTGGCGTCACGAACAGGATCTACTTAAGCCTGAAGAATCGGGTCATGTGTGCCTTGGAACTGTGCTTTATTGTGCTTGGACTGTGACTTATTGTAAAGACTGTGCAGTGCCACTTGCCGCCAAAACCCGCCGCCATTACAGCGCTGAGGAGAGCGCAGGAGAAGAAGAGGGGCGTGGACCTGCTGAAGAGCGCGAAAGACAATGGCCGCTGTTGTGGATTCTGTTTTTGGGCTCCCTCTGGTGGTTACAACTGGTACTGGGTGACTTTGGTGGGTTGCGGTCTCTGGTTTCCACCTGTCCATCAGAGGCTGGGTGTTTCCTATTTAACCTGGCTTTCCTGTCATTCCCTTGCCGGCTATCAATGTATCAGTGTGTCTCTGTTACCTTTGCTACCTGCTCCTAGGCCTTCAAGACAAGCCAAGTCTGGATTTCCCTGTTTCATGTTTGCTTTCATGTTTTTAGTCCAGCTTGCAGATATGTAATTCTCTGCTGCTGGTTGCTCTAGTGGGCTGAAATTACCACTCATGTACCATGAGTTGGCACATGAGTTCAAGTAATTTCAGGATGGTATTTTGAAGGGTTTTAAGCTGACCGCGCAGTTCACCTTTTGTATCCTCTGCTATCTAGCTTAAGCGGGCCTCATTTTGCTGAATCTGTTTTCATAACTACGTTTGTGCCTTCCTCTCATTTCACCGTCATTATATGTGGGGGGCTGCTATTTCTGTGGGAATATTTCTCTGGAGGCAAGATAGGTCTGTGATTCTTCTGATAGGGGTAGCTAGATCTCCGGCTGGCGCGAGACATCTAGAGTCCCCCCAGGAACGTTCCCCGGCTGCTGTTAGTTGAGTGTTGACGTTCAGGATCGCGGTCAGCTCAGGTTCCATCACCCTAGAGCTCGTCCTGTTTTTGCCCGTGTTATGTGTTTAATTCCCTGCCATTGGGAACATGACAGTATAGCCGGCCCACAAAGTGTTAATTGTTTGGGCTGAAGGAGGAGAAAAAGAAGTGTTGAAGGGAATTTTTTTTTTTTTTCCCTCAGAGTTTTGCTGCCTAGCCCTTAATTGCTGTCTAGCTGCTTCTTACCTCCTCTTAACCCTTGAATGGCTCTGACCTCAGCTGTTTAACATGGATGTCCAGAGTTTGGCTTCCAGCCTGAATAATCTTGCTGCAAAAGTTCAAAACATACAGGATTTTGTTGTTCACACTCCTATGTCTGAACCTAGAATTCCTATTCCAGAGTTTTTTTCTGGAGATAGATCTACCTTCCTGAATTTCAGGAACAATTGCAAATTGTTTCTTTCTTTGAAATCTCGCTCCTCTGGAGACCCTGCTCAGCAGGTCAAGATTGTAATATCTTTCCTGCGGGGCGACCCTCAGAATTGGGCATTTGCATTGGCACCAGGGGATCCTGCATTGCTCAGTGTGGATGCGTTTTTTCTGGCACTGGGATTGCTCTATGAGGAACCTAACCTGGAGATTCAGGCTGAAAAGGCTTTATTAGCCCTCTCTCAGGGGCATGATGAAGCGGAAGTATATTGTCAAAAATTTCGGAAATGGTCGGTGCTTACTCAGTGGAATGAGTGCGCCCTGGCTGCAAACTTCAGAGATGGTCTTTCTGAGGCCATTAAGGATATTATGGTGGGGTTCCCTGCGCCTACAGGTCTGAATGAGTCTATGGCTATGGCCATTCAGATTGATCGGCGTTTACGGGAGCGCAAACCTGTGCACCAGTTGGCGGTGTCTTCTGAACAGGCACCTGAGACTATGCAATGTGATAGAATTCAGTCCAGAAGTGAACGGCAAAATTATAGGCGGAAAAATGGATTCTGTTTTTATTATGGTGATTCAGCTCATGTTATATCAGCATGCTCTAAACGCACAAAAAAGGTTGATAAATCTTTTGCCATTAGTACTCTGCAGTCTAAGTTCATTTTGTCTGTAACTCTGATTTGTTCACTGTCATCCATTTCCGTCGATGCCTATGTGGATTCGGGCGCTGCCCTGAGTCTTATGGATTGGTCATTTGCCAAACGCTGCGGTTTTAGTCTGGAGCCTCTGGAAGTTCCTATTCCTTTGAAGGGAATTGACTCTACCATTGGCTATGAATAAACCGCAGTACTGGACACAAGTGACCATGCGCATGACTCCCGTTCATCAGGAGGTGATTCGCTTCCTTGTACTGTATAATTTACATGATGTACTAGTGCTTGGTCTGCCATGGTTACAAACTCATAATCCAGTCCTGGATTGGAAAACAATGTCTGTGTTAAGCTGGGGATGTCAGGTTCATGATGATGCACCTCTGATTTCAATCGCTTCATCTACTCCTTCTGAGGTCCCTGCGTTTTTGTCTGACTATCGGGATGTTTTTGAGGAGCCTAAGCTCAATTCGCTCCCTCCTCATAGGGATTGTGACTGTGCTATAGAATTAATTCCTGGCAGTAAGTTCCCTAAGGGTCGTTTATTTAATCTGTCAGTGCCAGAGCATACTGCTATGCGGAATTATATTAAGGAGTCCTTGGAAAAGGGACATATTCGTCCATCTTTGTCCCCTCTGGGAGCAGGGTTTTTTTTCGTGGCAAAAAAAGATGGTTCCCTGAGGCCTTGTATAGATTATCGCCTTCTGAATAAGATTACAGTCAAATATCAGTATCCATTGCCATTATTGACTGATTTGTTTGCTCGCATTAAGGGGGCTAGGTGGTTCACTAAGATAGATCTTCGCGGTGCGTATAATCTTGTGCAGATAAAGCAGGGTGATGAGTGAAAAACCGCATTTAATACGCCTGAGGGCCATTTTGAGTATTTGGTAATGCCTTTTGGACTTTCTAATGCTCCTTCAGTCTTTCAGTCCTTTATGCACAATATTTTCCGTGAATATCTGGATAAGTTTATGATTGTGTATTTGGATGATATTTTGGTGTTTTCTGATGACTGGGAGTCTCATGTTCTACAGGTCAGGAAGGTGTTTCAAGTCCTGCGGGCCAATTCTCTGTTTGTGAAGGGCTCAAAATGTCTCTTCGGAGTCCAGAAGATTTCTTTTTTGGGGTACATTTTTTCTCCTTCTACTATTGAGATGGATCCCGTCAAGGTTCAGGCGATTTGTGACTGGACACAACCTACATCTGTTAAGAGTCTTCAGAAGTTCTTGGGTTTTGCTAATTTTTATCGTCGGTTCATTACTAATTTTTCCAGTGTTGTTAAACCTTTGACTGATTTGACTAAAAAGGGTGCTGATGTTGCTAATTGGTCTCCTACGGCTGTGGAGGCCTTTCAGGAACTTAAGCGCCGGTTTTCTTCTGCTCCTGTGTTATGTCAACCGGATGTTTCACTTCCTTTTCAGGTTGAGGTTGATGCTTCCGAGATTGGAGCGGGGGCGGTTTTGTCACAGAGAAGTTCCGATGGCTCGGTGATGAAGCCATGTGCGTTCTTTTCTAGAAAATTTTTGCCCGCCGAGCGCAATTATGATGTGGGTAATCGGGAGCTTTTGGCCATGAAGTGGGCATTTGAGGAGTGGCGTCATTGGCTTGAGGGTGCTAGACATCGTGTGGTGGTCTTGACTGATCACAAAAATCTGATTTACCTTGAGTCTGCCAGGCGTCTGAATCCTAGACAGGCTCGTTGGTCGTTGTTTTTTTCTCGTTTCAATTTTGTGGTTTCATACCTGCCAGGTTCAAAGAATGTGAAGGCAGATGCTCTTTCCAGGAGTTTTGTGCCTGACTCTCCTGGAGACTCTGGGCCTACTGGTATCCTTAGGGATGGGGTAATATTGTCCGCCGTCTCCCCAGACTTGCGACGTG
The DNA here is from genome assembly GCF_051348905.1 of Ranitomeya variabilis. Taxonomy (NCBI): domain Eukaryota; kingdom Metazoa; phylum Chordata; class Amphibia; order Anura; family Dendrobatidae; genus Ranitomeya; species Ranitomeya variabilis. The sequence continues at coordinate 292,311,010 of NC_135235.1, forward strand.
CATTGCAGGAGTTTCAGGCGGATAAACCTGATCGTTGTTCACCAGAAAGACTGTTTGTTCCGGATGATTGGACCAGTAGAGTCATCTCCGAGGTCCATTCTTCTGTGTTGGCTGGTCATCCTGGAATATTTGGTACTAGAGACTTGGTGGCCAGGTCTTTTTGGTGGCCTTCCTTGTCAAGGGATGTGCGCACCTTTGTGCAGTCTTGTGAAGTGTGTGCTCGGGCTAAGCCTTGCTGTTCTCGGGCCAGTGGGTTGTTGTTATCCTTGCCTATCCCGAAGAGGCCTTGGATGCACATTTCCATGGATTTTATTTCAGATCTCCCTGTCTCACAGAAAATGTCCGTTATCTGGGTTGTGTGTGACCGCTTTTCTAAGATGGTTCATTTGGTACCCTTGCCTAAGTTGCCTTCCTCCTCTGAGTTGGTCCCTTTATTTTTTCAGAACGTGGTTCGTTTGCATGGGATTCCGGAGAATATCGTTTCTGACAGGAGATCCCAGTTTGTGTCTAGATTTTGGCGGACGTTTTGTGCTAAGATGGGCATTCATTTGTCTTTCTCGTCTGCATTCCATCCTCAGACGAATGGCCAGACGGAGCGAACTAATCAGACCTTGGAAACTTATTTAAGGTGTTTTGTTTCTGCTGATCAAGATGACTGGGTTGCCTTTTTGCCACTGGCCGAATTTGCCCTTAATAATCGGGCTAGTTCTGCTACTTTGGTTTCTCCTTTCTTTTGTAATTCGGGGTTTCATCCTCGTTTTTCCTCTGGTCAGGTGGAGCCTTCGGATTGTCCTGGAGTGGACGTGGTGGTGGACAGGCTACATCAGATTTGGAATCAGGTGGTGGACAATTTGAAGTTGTCTCAGGAGAAGACTCAGCAGTTTGCTAATCGCCGTCGCCGCGTGGGTCCCCGACTTCTTGTTGGGGACTTGGTGTGGTTGTCTTCTCGTTTTGTCCCTATGAAGGTCTCTTCTCCTAAGTTCAAGCCTCGGTTCATCGGTCCTTATAAGATCTTGGAGATTCTTAACCCTGTATCTTTTCGTTTGGATCTCCCAGCATCGTTTGCTATTCATAATGTGTTCCATCGGTCGTTATTGCGGAGGTATGAGGTGCCCGTTGTTCCTTCGGTTGAGCCTCCTGCTCCGGTGCTGGTGGAGGGAGAATTGGAGTATGTTGTTGAGAAGATCTTGGATTCTCTTGTTTCCAGACGTAAACTCCAGTATTTGGTTAAGTGGAAGGGTTATGGTCAGGAGGATAATTCCTGGGTGGTCGCCTCTGATGTTCATGCGACTGATTTGGTCCGCGCCTTCCATAGAGCTCATCCTGATTGCCCTGGGGGTTCTCGTGAGGGTTCGGTGACCCCTCCTCAAGGGGGGGTACTGTTGTGGATTCTGTTTTTGGGCTCCCTCTGGTGGTTACAACTGGTACTGGGTGACTTTGGTGGGTTGCGGTCTCTGGTTTCCACCTGTCCATCAGAGGCTGGGTGTTTCCTATTTAACCTGGCTTTCCTGTCATTCCCTTGCCGGCTATCAATGTATCAGTGTGTCTCTGTTACCTTTGCTACCTGCTCCTAGGCCTTCAAGACAAGCTAAGTCTGGATTTCCCTGTTTCATGTTTGCTTTCATGTTTTTAGTCCAGCTTGCAGATATGTAATTCTCTGCTGCTGGTTGCTCTAGTGGGCTGAAATTACCACTCATGTACCATGAGTTGGCACATGAGTTCAAGTAATTTCAGGATGGTATTTTGAAGGGTTTTAAGCTGACCGCGCAGTTCACCTTTTGTATCCTCTGCTATCTAGCTTAAGCGGGCCTCATTTTGCTGAATCTGTTTTCATAACTACGTTTGTGCCTTCCTCTCATTTCACCGTCATTATATGTGGGGGGCTGCTATTTCTGTGGGAATATTTCTCTGGAGGCAAGATAGGTCTGTGATTCTTCTGATAGGGGTAGCTAGATCTCCGGCTGGCGCGAGACGTCTAGAGTCCCCCCAGGAACGTTCCCCGGCTGCTGTTAGTTGAGTGTTGAGGTTCAGGATCGCGGTCAGCTCAGGTTCCATCACCCTAGAGCTCGTCCTGTTTTTGCCCGTGTTATGTGTTTAATTCCCTGCCATTGGGAACATGACAGTCCGCCCAGTCTAAATATTTCTGCACCGTGAGGACGTGTCCGTCAGCAGCCGAGATCCGCCTCCTGATTCTCAATGGTGGGCGGAGACAGAGAAAACGAAACCGCCCACGAAGGAGAGAGCGGGAAAAGGACGAGGAAGGAGAAGCGAACCACGTGGAGGACGCCATGACGAGGTGCCCGGAACCGGAGCGTGGGGTCGGAGCAGAGGACTCCCCCAGCTACCCGGAGGGACACCGTGACCAGGCCTCCACCGCTGATACTGACTTCCTGCAGGCCGGAGTGGATGAGCTCAGCGACCAACTCCGGTGGACGCAGCTGAGCACTGAGGCCGGGTGGAAGAAGACCTTCATCGGGAGCCTCACCAGACGTCTGTCGACAGCCTCGTCTGGTCCGGAGCAAGAAAGAAGTTCCAGCACTCCGAAGCCAGAAAGCAAGGCCCTGCCGGAAAGCGAGATGCTGCAAATGGAGATGACAATGCCGCAGCGCAAGGCCCTGCAACCATCGTTCCAGATCTCAGCGGAGACGGAGCAGATCGGCACGGGAGGGACCGCATCTGAAGCAGGTATGAAGAACGACCCTGCCTCGCCAGCAGAGGACCTGCTGATAGGCCCTGTCGCAGTACCCCCTCTCCCTGGGACTTATAGACTCCGGCGCTTTACACCCTGGGATCGGGCCACGGGTATGGAGCACTTCTTAAAGGCCTCGATCTCGCTGATCACCTTGCCGAGTGAGGTCTATGCGGAGCTACGGCCGCCAGAGCGAGAGTAAACCTCGATGCCATGGATATGTAAATAGCTAACTGTTTGTTTCCCTGCTCTTTGCTGCTTTAAACCCGACTAGGGTTATTCTTAAAGGGATCCCTTTGTTTACCCAGGATCCCTATTGCTTTTATTTTTGTTTTTGTTTTCCCTTTCTGCTCCTTTTAACCCCCTATTTGGAAAAGACTGCTGGATCATGAACACTGCATGATTACAAACTTATTGTGAATAGTTTGCACCTTCTTAAAGGTGCCCTCTACTGGTTTTATAAAAGAAAGGACTCTTTGCGAAGAAACTGTTCCTGGAAGCAGTACCGGAGTCCTTGCTGCACACGGACTTGCAGCTTGAGAAGTTGCACTACCTCATAGAGACTTGGTCCCTTCTTAAAGGGGACGTTCATCGATAGCACTTAGAGAATGATGATACTTTAACAGAAGAAGTAATAATGCTGACATGTAGCAGTTATATGTAGTTAGCTAGTTAATTGTAAGGAATGCTTAATAATGTGTTAGAGAATGAGGACAGGAAGTGAACCCATACGGGGTTAGTCGGTGAGTCCTCCTAGGAGCCATACAGAGATGGCTCGGTGATCCTGAACTGAGAGATGGATGATACGTTCTATACTGTGTATAGTAGCAGAAAGGCAGTAGGCCCGGGCGGAAAGGGGCGGTCCTGCAACAGAACGAGAGGCAGTAGGCCTGGGGCAGATAGACAGGCGGTCCTGCAGATGTAAGGATGGAAAATGAAGGAAAAGTTGATTAGCCTTATAGTGTTTTATAAGAAGGTCTTTAGTGGATTCAGCGTGTACGTCCTTAAAGGCAATGTTCAATTATTGTTCAAAATTTTGCACCTAGTAGAATACCCGGTTGGGTAAGAAAAGTTATTTATAGTATGCTATTTAAAGTATTCAACCATGTTTGTAACGTTCAAGTGTCCTCACCTCCCATAAAGGGAAGCTCTGTTCAAATTTACTTATTGTTATTGCATTTCAAAATTGTATGTCTTTTTGCTGACATGTATTGTTGTTTTCTTCCCAGTCCAGGAGTACTGGATTTAACCGGGGGGGAGTGCAGCGCCCCAGAGTCCTGGTCGTTGCAGTACTGATGCTCTGCCGCTAAGGGGGGCTATGGTACATCTGATGGCACTGAAAGAGTTCACCTGACCAGGTATCACAGACACCAATACACTTCACAGTCTGGCCTCCAGGGGGAGCTAAGGGTGCTATGTATTAGGCCACTCCTCACAATCTGGTAAAACTGGGGGTTAGAGAGGAAGTTAGAGAGAAGCTGACTGGGAGTCGAACAGGCAACACCCTGTGGCAGAGGGTGTTGCGGGGAGAGACTCAGGGGGGTCCCTGTCAGGGGTGGGATCCTGACGGAGGCCTAGCGAACAGAGAGAGAACGTTATGGGACCGCGCCTGCCCTAGATAGCTGCGGTGCCCTAAGAAAGGACAAGAAGCGAGGTATATTGTGCTGAGTGAGAAACGAGATCAACGCAACAAGAAGAAATACCAGTAGGAGTCGTGCTGTAAGACGAGGCAACATCCTACTGAGGCGCGTAGCCGGTGGCCGGAACGCCGAGGAAGTACTAGGCTCCAAGCAATACTTCAAACCTATGGCAGGACAGTCAGCTATAGGCGGGCTGTCTCACACAAATCACCTACGAAGACACAGGGGGCAACAACAGGAGAAGGGCGACACTAGGGTCCAGGAAGAGCTCCAAGCCTACCCGTCATACGCGTGTGTCCTAGCCATATCATCTGGGGGACGAAGAAGAACATCAGAATCGAGTTGTGAGGGAACACGAGAAACAGACACAACAGTTGTGGGGACTACCCCGTAAGCACAGCAGGGGAGGACCACAACACACAAGCGCTAGAAGGTAGGCACAGATTTCCACCTGCAAAGGGAACTCTGGAGGTGCCACCGGACCGGCCGGACTTGCGCAGCCTGGTTAACCGTATTCCGGACTGAGGATCCTGAAGCCTTCAGTAAAGAGGTAAAGAGACTGAAACCTGGTGTCCTCGTTATTTACTGTGACCAGCACTGCACCGCACTACCACCACCATCCACACCTTTCATTGGGCGCCCCTCAGCAGGGTCACAGACCGGGTCTAGCCACCGTGACAACCCCAGAGCAGAGACTCAGAGGCCCGGTACCGGGTACCCCTCGGCCCTGCGGCAGTGGGGGCGCTACACATACAGTCATGGAAAACAGAACAGGGCCTTCCACAAACTGTTCCCACCAAGCAAGAAGCTACAATTCTCCACAATGTCTTGTGCTTAAGTATTAAGATTTCCCATCACTGGAACTAAGAAACCAAGTCTAACCCTGAAAATCAAGCCCATAGCATTATCCCTCCTCCACCAAACTTTACAGTAGGCACAATGCAGTCAGGCGGGTATCGTTCTCTTGGCATTCACCAAACCAAGACTCGTCCTTCGGAGAAGTGTGATCCGTCACTGGACAGAACATGTTTCCTCCAGAGTCCAGTGGTGGCTGCTTTACACCAGTACATCCAACACTCAGCATTGTGCTTGGTGATGTAAGGCTCCATGGAGCTGCTTGGCCATGAAGAGCCTGGCAGGGGCGTAGAGTTTGTGCTGATGGTAACAGCAGAGGAGTAAAATAGTAATACCATTGGTGTTAGATTCCCGACACATTATAGTGATCAGTGGGGATCTCTGCATCTGATACCCTGTGATTCGCTCATCCTAAACTACTTAGTATAAACTCTTATAAGTAAAGCTTACCATGACAGACCTTCATTAAACTTCTGTCTAGTCTTTAAAAATACTCATCCTCAGCCTCTTCCCTCCAGTATACAGGACAATAATGGTGATATTGGCGCACTCTCTTCATCATACACTTTCTGTCACTCACTGCAGTTCCGTAGCCCCGGCTTCTCCACGATGGAAGCATGTTTGTTTAATACTGTAAGCCGAACAGAAATATTAATTGCTCTCTGATGCAGCAGCAGGATTTTCATTCTCAGCCAAATAATAAAAAAGATGAATATGTTATTTTTAGCTTTGGTTTCAAGCTTTGCTGTTTTAAATGTTCCGTACAATATATTTTATTGGAAGGGAGGTAACAGCATAGTTGTGCTAAATGGGACTGCATCTGGCCCAGCGCACTTGTAATAATAGTCCGGTAGCATTGTCCATTCTTTTAAAGATGGGGGTGCTCTGTTTTCTTAAAGACACGTTTTTTTCCTAAATATCTAAAACAGCTCTTTATATTATCTAGAAAATCAATGTCGCCCACTTAAGTTATAGCTGTTAAATCCAGGTGACAACCTATGTGGTCAAAAAGAACCTTTTTTGTGCTACTTATATAAACAAGCTCCCTCCATTACTTAAAGGGGTTATCCTCCAAAAATGTTCCTCACATACTCTCAGGATAGGAGATATGCAGGTGCTTCTCACAAAATTAGAACATCATCAAAAAGTAAAAGGTTTTTTTTTCTGTTCTTCAATACAAAAAGTGAAACTCATATTATATAGTCATTACAAACAGAGGGATCTGTTTCAAGTGTTTATTTCTGTTAATGTTGATGATTATGGCTTACAGCCAATGAAAACCCAAAAGTCATTATCTCAGTAAATTAGAATACTTTATAACACCAGCTTGGAAAAAATGATTTTAAATTCCGAAATGTTGGCCTACTGAAATGTATGTTCAGTAAATGCACTGAATACTTGGTCGGGGCTCCTTTTGCATCAGTTACTGCATCAATATGGCGCGGCATGGAGGTGATCAGCCTTTGGCACTGCTGAGGGGTTAGGGAAGCCCAGGTTGCTTTGATAGCAGCCTTCAGCTCGTCTGCATTGTCGGGTCTGGTGTCTCTCATCTTCCTCTTGACAATACTCCATAGATTCTCTATGGGGCTAAGGTCAGGCGAGTTTGCTGGTCAATCAAGCACAGTGATACTGTTGTTTGTAAACCAGGTATTGGTACTTTTGGCAGTGTGGACAGGTGCCAAGTCCTGCTGGAGAATGAAATTTCCATCTCCAAAAGGCTTGTCTGCAAAGGGAAGCATGAAGTGCTCTAAAATTTCCTGGTAGACGTCTGCGCTGACTTTGGTCTTCATAAAACATTGTGGACCTAAACCAGCAGATGACATGGCTCCCCAAACAATCACTTATTGTGGAAACGTCACACTAGACCTCCAGCAGCTTGGATTGTGGTTTCTCCACTCTTCCTCCAGACTCTGGGACCTTGATTTCTAAATGAAATGCAAAATTTGCTTTCATCTGAAAACAACAGCTTGGACCACTGAGCAACAGTCCAGTTCTTTTTCTCCTTGGCCCAGGTAAGACACTGCTGGTGTTGTCTATTGGTCATGAGTAGCGTGACACAAGGAATGTGACACTTGTAGCCCATGTCCTGGATACGTCTGTGTGTGGTGGCTCTTGAAGGAATGACTCCAGCAGCAGTCCACTCCTTGTGAATCTCCCCCAAATTTTTGAATGGCCTTTTCTTAACAATCCTTTCAAGGCTGCAGTTCTCCCGGCTGCTTTTGCACCTTTTTCTACCACAGTTTTTCCTTCCATGCAACTTTCCATTAATATGCTTGAACACGTAGTGCACATGTGTGACCTCTGCTTCATTAATTCCTATAGATCAATAGGACCCGTAGTGTGCATGCGGGACCTCTGCTTCAGTCACTTCCATAGATCTAGGGGACACCATTCTCTTTACCATAAGGTAAAACAAGACTTAACTGCCTCTGGCAGTGATGGACAGCAGTATTTGAGGCATTAAACAGCAGCAAGCTAGCTCTGATCATTGCGATCTGTGGCAGATGCCTTATGTATAACACAGCAGGCAAAAGCCCTACATGGAATGGGCTCAGTTCTTGTCCCACACCCACAACAACCATGTAATAGTTTGCCATGTACCAGGAATAGGTTAATAGAGGAGTCAACCATTCAGGATCTTCCCCTGTTGCCAATAAAAGAGAGTGATTGTAGAAAGAACATCTCTCAGTACAGAGAACCTACCTTGTATGTGCATTGATTTAAATAGCTAGAGTGTAATACCTCACTTGACCTGTGAGAGTGCTGCAGGAAAATAGAACACTTGCTGCCAAATTCTCATGTAGTTTGAAATGGGTTCCAGAAGCCTGAAGCTCGGTAATTGGCTTCCAACAAAAAGGATTTCGAAAGCAGACAGCTCCTTTCCTATTTATGACAATTGATTATGGGGTCTTTTACCAACAAGATCTGAAATGTTGTTGCGCAATCTGGATAATCCCTTTACTATTCATTCACCATCAAGTTTAACTTTGAGAAAATCCTGATAACTAATGTATGGAAACGATCAATTGGGCATCGCATTCTGTATCTTTCTAGGGAACGTCTGAGTTTAGGAAAGTTCTCATTAAAAGTCTTTTCTGCTTCCATTTTTTTACCACCCGTATTGGTGGTCTACATTACCACTGACACAATCATTAATCCCCCGATGATCGTGTATTTACACATTACTCATTATCTCTTTCTAGTCCAAATTAGTCTTTCAACTGCTGGTGGTTCCAGAGAAAATTGTTGGCAAAGTCTTGAGACCATCGAGAACGCACAATTAATATTAATAGATGACTATCCCCGAATGTTATTGTAGGAAAGTACGGAGGTGTCCTTGTTATAATCTTCCACATCTGGCCCCGTCAGGATGTAACGATGTCTAATTTCTCCCATACTTTGTTTATTTCTAATTTCTATGTTCCCCCTCACCCCACCATGACTGCTCAGCTGGGTCTGTGTATTCCACAACTCAGTCTACATTTCCATTTCGCTCTGCCAAACAACTTTAGGTCAACAAAATTTTCATGATCCAGTAAGGAATCCAATCTAAAAAACTTATTTTTAATTGAGTATGAGTTAACATAGACAAGCTCGTTGGCCCGGGAGCGGCTTTTCCAGAGGTGGACTTCTATGTTTATGTTTCCTTGTGCTGTATTCATTTGTAATGTCTCTTTTACAAGGTTCCTGTATTTTATTGGCCCGGCAACTAAACTTTTAATATTTTATTTATTTTTAATGGAATGGATGGAGGTATAAACTCAAGAGGCCATTGTGTTGCTATTTTGCATTGAGACGAGAGAGGTTTATTTTTAGTGCTTTAAATATTTCTGCTCTTAATATTTATCATAAAAATGGAGGCAGGATGATAGAATTTAATGTTTTCAAATTCAACAAGACTACGGCATAGAATAATAACGCAGCAATTACATTCATTTTTAAGTCTAATTAACCCCCTAAGTCAGAGATCTCTCATACAGCCAAATCAGATCTCTTGCTTTGCACTGACGAGGGGCAACATCCCAAAACACGTTTCTTCAAATTGAGATTCTGGTTTGGCTTTGTATACTAAGTCATGTGATAAATCTCATTAAATGGTCGATATTGACTTTTAGGATTGATACATCCAATAGGTTGGATTACAGACCCCGAACCCTAGCACTGTACATTACTAAGGGCCACTACTATGAGGTCAGGAAAATAACTGGACTCCAGTGCAAGCCCAAGCTCTATAGAAAATATACACACAAGCTCAGAAAAAATTAAGGGAACACTTTTTTTCAATTTTTTTCAGGTTCAAGTTGATACAAATTGTGTAAATGGTTAAGAACAATTTGACGTATCAATGGTAAATGGAAACCATGATCATCAACCAATTAAAGGCTAACTTCCAAATTACAGTGAAAATCAAAACCAAAAATGTCAAATTACATAAGGATCTAATGTGAGCGAATTTCATAACGGTAGCTCATAATGTGATGCATATAGTGTGTATGGTCCCTATGTGTCTGTATTCACTCCTGACAGCGCATGACCCTGATGGTGTCCTGAGGGTCCTCCTCCAAGACCTGGGTCCGGGCATCAGTGATTCGCTAACAATTACTGACATCTAGGAAACACATTAAAGATAATGGTCCCAAAACCGGGACCTGACTGAAAGTGCCGAAGCAACGCCACAAAAATGCTAGAAACCTACAAAGAACAAGGAGTTAATCCTCTCAGAAATATGTATGATAATACAATGTAGAAATGAAACTCTCCAAAGAGACTAAAGTGCAATACAAAATGTATCTTTATTAAATAGACTCATTTACAGCAATGCATATGGGCGTGTAGCCCAAATACAAAATACAGGACAAGATGGAATTGGGGGATAAACCAATTGGCGTCGCAGACTGCCAAGAAACCTCCACTAGAATATGTACAGCAAGAGATCACAAAAGTAATGAGGACCCAAAGCAGAAAAAAGTGCATGTGCTTATTCTCCATAGAAAGAAACAATCTTCCCAGCCAGTGTGGGGCAAAGCCCAGGAAAATACAAAATGAACTGCTAATCAGGTCTAAGCAACAGTGATCTAATGCTTACCCATGTGGGAAGGAGGATGCCCGACAGAGAGCAAACGCACAAGCCCCGACGCGCGTTTCGGGTAGATGGCTTCCTCGGGGCACTGTGTATACCACCCAGGCATACTGCTAGATATATATAGAATGTGTGAGACTATCAGGTGTACGCGGTAAAACATCACAGCTGATCAGTGCGCCCAGATGTGGCGCATGCGTTTTAGAAGAATATGGAGGGATATCGATATTAGCGACTGGATGAAATGTCTAATGGGAGCACATAAGAAGACATTCGCTGAACCCCCTTTTTTTGATTATATATGTATTTGAGTCTTTGTCCATATTATATTGTTCTTTTTTTGTTGTTTGTTTTTCTTTTTGTTCCCACTTTTTATTGTTATCCCATGGATCTTTCCTGTCATATTGTATTTTACATACTGCACCAATTTTACATACCTGGCATGCTTCTATGTGGTTGCCCATACTCTATCCAGCTTCCAAGATGGCGCTGCGCCGTGCGCATGCGCGGTGGGTCCCCGGCCGGCGCGCATTGTTGAAGGCATCCTATGGGCTCGCCACGGGTATCTGACGTCAAAGGAAGTGTTTTCCTTGACCCGTGCTGCAGCCTGGATTGCCGGAGGCAGTGCGTTCTTTTGGGCCGCAGTCGCACTACGCATGCGCCACATCTGGGCGCACTGATTAGCTGTGATGTTTTACCGCGTACACCTGATAGTCTCACACATTCTATATATATCTAGCAGCATGCCTGGGTGGTATACACAGCCCCCCAAGGAAGCCATCTACATGAAATGCGCGTCGGGGCTTGTGCGTTTGCTCTCTGCCGGGCATCCTCCTTCCCACATGGGTAAGCATTAGATCACTGTTGCTTAGACCTGATTAGCAGTTCATTTTGTATTTTCCGGGGCTTTGCCCCACATTGGCTGGGAAGATTGTTTCTTTCTATGGAGAATAAGCACATGCACTTTTTTCTGCTTTGGGCCCTCATTACTTTTGTGATCTCTTGCTGTACATATTCTAGTGGAGGTTTCTTGGCAGTCTGCGACGCCAATTGGTTTATCCCCCAATTCCATCTTGTCCTGTATTTTGTATTTGGGCTACACGCCCATATGCACTGCTGTAAATGAGTCTATTTAATAAAGATACGCTTTGTATTGCACTTTAGTCTCTTTGGAGAGTCTCATTTCTACATTGTATTATCGTACTGTATATATTTCTGAGAGGATTAACTCCTTGTTCTTTGTAGGTTTCTAGCAGTGATTGGCTGTAGCAGTTAGGTGGCTGCTAAATTATGAGACATAATTCACAGCACATCTGATGACATCCCATTCCACTCACCTGACCGCTGCAGCCAATCACAAAATTCAATGGCCAGTTGCCCGAAAAAGGGAGCTCAGATCTTCCTGTTCTGGCACAGACCTCCGGATGGTCCAGTAATAAAACAGTGAAACTAATATTTCTCCAAATATGACAAATTTAGTTATTTTTATATTTCATTACATTCTTTTTTTCGGTTTGACTTTCGTAACACTTTATTTGCATATAATATTAATTTTTCTGTCTTGCTTTTCTTTTTTTTGTTTTACTTTTTTGTGGTCTCTTATATGCATTTGTTTCTGTGAACTCTAGGAGACAATCCATGAAGAGAAAATGTGCTTAAAGGGAATATGCCAGCAGGTTTTTGGTATGTAATCTGAGAGCAGCATGATATAGGGGCTGAGACTCTGATTCCAGTGATTTGTCACTTGTTGGTCTCTGTGTTGCTGTTTCCAGAAAATCAGTGTTTTATCTACAGGAATTATCACTACAGGACTAGTTTTCTCATGCCTCCCACTCAACTGTTCTGTGTAACTCTGCCCCTACCACTGATAGGCAGCCTTATGTATACACTGTGCATAGGTCAACACCTGCCAATCAGTGGTGGGGGTGGGGTTACACGGAGTAGTTGACTAGGAGACATGAGACACTTAGTCCTGTAGTAATAATCTCTTGCAGATAAAACACTGATTTTATTGAAACAGCAACACACAGCCCAGTAAGTGATACATTAATTAAATCAGGGTCTCAAATGGTAAGATTGGGAAAGCAGCGTTATACACCCTGTAGGAGTTGTAAAGGCAGCCATATTGGATGACGCCACCTATTTGAATCTAATGAAAATTGTTATTGTTTTGTGTTACTTTTATATTTTAACATTTTATTGTTTTGTGCTATTTTTACAAATTAACATTTAGTTTTTTTTGCCCTAAATTTATATATAAACATTTTTTCGGCAACTTTTACACACGTACATTCTACTGTTTTGTGTTATTTGTATACCTGTACATTGTGCTACTTTTACATATGAACATTTTTATAGTTTTTTTTGCCACTTTTACATAAATTTATTTTGTGCTACTTTTACCTATGCGAAATAGGCTTTCGTTCATGAATATTTATATCTGACCTGTTGCTTTTTGGACCACTGCCCACTATTGCTTCCTGTTTGTTAACTATTCGCTTCCCGACACTTACCCAATATTATAACATAAGCCTCAAAATAGTCATAATGACATAACCGGCCTATATTCCAACTATTACGTTTAATGAGGACTGTAGAAAGATTTAGTCCAATTTTGCTGATAGAGGATTAGTAATTAGTCATTCTTGGCGTTCCAGGCTAAAGAATTTGTATGTTGTTTAATTGAATTTTGATGTTGTATTTTTTTTTTAAAAAATCGCTATTTTGGATTGTATTGAAAAACACATATATCCTTAAAAAACTAAATTTAAAAAAATTTTAAAAATTCAAATTTATATAAAAAAAAAATAAAAAAATAAAATCTATATTGAAGAAAAAGGGACAGTGTAACTTTAAAAGCACCTGTAATAACACTATATCAGTGTTTGGCCTTGACAGCTTAAGCTCTGGCTGAGCAAAGTTACAGCCCCCTAGGGGACGACCGGTGGCACAATGCCCATTATTCAGCACTTAAGAAACACCTCCGCTCTAACCTTCGCACACTCGCCCCGGCCTCCATATAGACATAACTAGAGCAAGTGTTACGAACGATGTAAGGACACCTTGGGAGCAGTTACTAAGCTGAAATGTATTATTCTGCGCTCATAACCCGATAACTTGCCCTTCCTATACCAATAATAAGAAATACCAGAGGTCATAATAAGTGACATTCACGACCTTGGACTAACCGGTGAAGCACCTTTGGGCCAGGAAGGTGGTACCATCCCGCCGTGGGAGTCGACGAGCCTATATTAACCGGAGGGCCCCGCTTGTCTCTAAAACACTAGGTTACAATATTATGTTACTATGGATTTATGGACGCGAGGCGAGCCAACAACTACAACTTGGGTAATTCCATATTATTATTTTAATGCAAGAACTCAACATTAAATTCAATCCACTTATTTGCAGGCGGCCCCGTGCAGGTATTTAAAAAAAAAAATTATGACTTGCCAAATGTCACACACGTAATTGTGACCGGTTTCATGAAGAATAATAGAGATTGTCCTAATAAAAGTTTGTAAAAATAAATTAAAACTATTAAACTATTGGAAAGGGAAAGAGCCGTCAGGTTAAGTAAGTAATAAAAAGGTGAAATCGAAGAAATGCAATTTTTTTTTTTGCGTTCGTATGGAAAGATGGGGCCGTATTCAGGTTTGACAAAGGTCCATGAAAAAAAAAAAACCCGCACCTGTCCATATATTTGATTAAACACCTCTCTCCTCTTCGTGCAAGCGGTCAAGCGGTAAACTAGAAAAACTGAAGACACTATTGATAAAAAAATTCTCATTTTTTGGACAGATAGCACATTTCTTGGTGTAAATAACTAGCTGCTATATAATGTTTAATTGTTCTACCTCTTCTGAATACAATATTATGTCTTTTTTTGATCAGATCTTTCAGTATTCAGTAAGTACCAAGATTTTTCCAGATTAGATCAGATGGATTGTTTTGTTGTTTTTTTTTCATTATTATATTTTTGGGGGGAAGGTACGGTATTTCTTTTTTTTTTTTTTGCAATATTTGTTTTTTTTGTTTTTGTTTTTAATATATATTTTTTTCTTTTTATTATCATTAGTGTCTGCAGTTTTTCTACTTTACCGCTCAACCGCTTATACCAAGAGGAGAGAGGTGTTTAATCAGACATATGTACAGGTGCATTTTTTTTGGTGACCATGTATATTGACGTGTGTTTGTCCCAGATTTAAAAGACATATTGTTTTAACCCTGGGATAGGTGAAGGAAGGGTGTTGTTATATAATATGTGTGTACAATATTCTTTTCTTGGGGATGAAGGTTATAATAAACGTATTCTAACAGTTTGATAGCGATTGGCTCCTCAGTTAGTACAACTGCACCCATCAGTAATGAAAATGGGGTATAAATAGCTCCTAACAAAATCATTTTATTATACACCTGATGAAGGCCTACATGGCCGAAACGTGTTGTGTTTTTTTTAATAAGTTTTTATTGTCTTTTATAAAGTTTTGTATCACGTTATCCACGTGGAGGAATTTTTTTCTGGGAGAGGAAAAGCACCTTCATGTTATTACAGACGGGCAGCAAACCGGTGGAAGCATCACCTTTGTTTTCAAACTTTTCCCAGTGTTGTGCCTCCTTGCACAACCAACATCAGGTGATCAAGATTCAAGTTGTACTGTTCTCATCAAGTAAGATTCACTCATTTACTACGCTTAGGCTTCATTTACACCTCCCGGGGTTATTGCAGCTCGTTATTGCGGGCCTTTCTTGCGGGCCGTATTGCCGCAATTTTCACAGTCTGCCACAATAACGGACCACAAAAAACTTGATCATCGCCGCTTTTCGGGTTTCCAATACTATGGCAAAAGTATTGGGAAAAAAAACGGAGTTCCGCAAAACCGGAAGTCATGGTGCACCGCAAAAACAAGCTTCCGTTGTTTTTGCGGCCCCATTGATTTTCACTGGGGGCCGTGTCTGTAAGCCGTGAAAAATATCGAGCAGGCTCGATATTTTTTCACGTCCGTAAATACGGCCCTCTCGGCCATGCGGGGCACCGTGAAATTATTGTGGCGGGTTTTTGCGGCCCCATAGAAATCTATTGGGGCCTCGAAAAACGGGACGCAAAACCACGGTAAGTGTAAAAGAAGCCTTAGATAGCACTCTCCCTCTCTTTCTCAGGACCTCATTCAACCCCTTTTAAGTACATGGGAATTTGATGTAATAACTAGACTTTTGGTCCTTAACTAAACCCTCTAATGCTCTAAAGAAAGTTATATCACAGTAAACAGATATTACAAAGAGCGACTCATGTCAATGACAAACACAGCTCTGCTACATCTGCACTTATCGCACATATTCAATATTGATTAGAAATAGAAACGAACCCAGATGAAGACGTTCTTCATCGATAATTGAGACGTATTCCTTCCTGTAACAACGCTTAGTGTGTCTATTGCCTGGCTCCGTGCACTGGAGGAGTCATTAACTGCACGAGCGGAGGGGAATATGTCATGTTTGCTGAAATGTCAAGTGCGCGGTGTTAACTTACACTAAATACTTGTGGTCAGAAGTCAAAAAGTCCAATTAATTCGGGTGAAAGTGAATATTGAAATAAGTGAGAGAGAACCTTCCCCCGCCGTCTTCTATGTCTCTTACCAGCGGATAAACCAGAGAGGCTCACGCATTCGGGGAATGTATGTAGATTCTCACTGGATATTCAGAGGGATTCGCTCCAACATTTATATAATGTAATAAAGCAAAAATAAAGGCAAAGTGACTGTGACATAATTTAATAAGGAAGTTTATAGATTCACCAACTTTTCAGCCCAACAATAGGCTCTTTATCAGGGGCCATTCCCACCAATAATGGAATGGGGATATTACTGAAGGCTGTGACCATTACCCTGGAGATCCCATTATACAAGTTCAATGTTTGCACAGCAATAATGAACCACGTATTAACCGATGTCACAGTTTCCCAAGCTTACTTACCGAAGTCAGCAAGTAAAATATTCTCAGCTATGGTATTTTCTAAAAAAAATCTTACAAAATTGAATTCTATGTCTACACATTATATCTCGTTTTTTTCATTGGTTTGTATAGAATACAATGGACCCCCAAGATAAGGATCAGGACTGGCCCTTTTTTTTTTTTTTACAGTGCTTTGAAAAAATATTTTTATTGGGATTTTGTGCAATATACCAACACAAAGTTACTTCAGGAAAACCGAGGAACACACCAGACAGGTCAGGGATAAAGTTGGGGAGAAGAATACAGCAGGGTTAGGCTATAAAAAATTGCCCAAACTTTGAGCTTCTCACGGAGCACTGTTCAATCTATCATCCAAAAATAGAAGGGGTATGGACAACTACAAACCTACCAAGGCATGGTGGTCCATCCCAAGCAAGGAGAGCACTAATTAGACAAGCAGCCAAGAAGCCCATGGTCACTCCGGAGGACCTGCAAAAACCTACAGCTCAGGTGGGAGAATTTGTCCATAGGACAACTATTAGGCCATGTTCTTCAGTATTTTACCTCAGTATTTGTAAGCCAAAATCAGGAGTGGGTGATAAATACTGAAGCGGTGACGTGTTTCTATTATACTTTTCCTCTGATTGTTTTTTTTTTTGTTTGTTTTTTTTAAATCTGTGAACATAAGCTATTATTTTAAGTGGAAGACTTGTCTATTTTATTGTCTATGTTTTATTAAAAGGCCATTCTGGGCCGAGTCCATCATAATGGAGGCCACTTTTACTTTGGAGCTCTCTGCTGCGGCTCATAGAGGATGTCCCAATTGGGAGAACTTTTTTATTCATGATTTTTTATCACATATTAAAATGAGTTACCTAGGCTGAGCCTGTATAACCCCGCCCACACCACTGATTGGCTGCTTTCTGTGTACACTGGATATGGACAGTGAGCTGCTAATCAGTGCTGGGAGCGGGGATAGACTAGGAAGCACCAGACACCTAGTCCTGTAGTGATAATCTCCGGTTCCCTGAAAAATGCCCACAGGAAAATTGCCCACATGAAAAATGCCCACAGGAAAAATGCCCACAGGAAAATTCCCCACACGGAAAATTCCCCACACTGAAAATTCCCCACATGGAAAATTCCCCACACGGAAAATTGCCAATTACAGCATCACAAAAGTTTCAGATCTATGATATTTCAGGTGCAAGGTGAGGATGTTCACATAATATGTGATCAACTTGTGATTTACAGTTGACCTAGTGCAAAACTGCAAAAATGATGATGTGTGGTTTGCAGCAGTCTGTCATTCTCAGCAATAGATAGATCTAGTCTGCTCTCTTCTCTCACTGATTCTGCCTTACTCCTCCCACCAGCCCAAAACAGCAGCACATGCAGAACCAGCAGCAGTGGGATCCAGAGGAGCCATCACTGCTATCAGTACCCACAAAAGAATCACTGCTGGCTGGCAGAGATATTTGGTCCTGGAAGCCCAGAAGGCACAGGAGAAAGGTGAGATTCTGTCACTTGTACCACTTTGTGTTCTTGCTGAGAATGTATGATATGCTTTTGCAGTGGAGTCCGATGGGCCCCAGTGTGAAATTTGGCCCTTCCCCCCCACACACACGTTGGTCAGATGTATGGGCCCCTGTAGTGTTCTAAATTCTATAAAGACGTATGAATTGCCCCCCTCCCCCTTCATTATGTAGAACGCTGATACTCTTCAGAGGCCTGCTCATGGCCTCCTGGAGCTCTCACTTTCCTCTGTGCTCCACTCCTGTCTGTCCTCGCACACAGACTCCTGCTACAAACTGAACCCTCTCCGCCTCCAAACCAGGAACTTTATTGAGGGAAGCTTCCCTAAATCAGAGCTTGGAGCTCCCCCTCCTGGCCTGGAAGTGGAAGGTGTTGTGTGTGTAAACCTACCAAAGGAAATCTCACTTGTCTCCAGACATAGCACTATCCTCCCCATGAGGAAGACAGCACTACTGTGGTACCCGAACTCCTGGGGTGCCACATTTGTCTTCCTCCTTCCCTGCTTCCTGTGGATGACATGTCTTACATCATCCACACAGTGTCCCCATCACGCTCCTGCACAGGCGCACTTCTCTCTTCCCTGCTGAGGGCAAAGCAAAGTTCCGTAGTGCGCATGCACCAGGAAAGGTTTAACCTTTTTCCGACATCGGGCATATATTTACGCTGATGTTGGACTCCCTCCCTTTGATGTGGGCTCCGTTGGTGAGCCCACATCTTTCCCGGCACATGTCAACTGTTTTGAACAGCTAACATGCCCGAAACAGCCGCGGGTGGAATCGCGATCCACCCACGGCTATTAACCGGTTAAATGCCGCTGTCAAAAAAAGGCTCACACACAGAACCGAAATGTCGCGCACAAATGGGCTATTAAAATAGCTTTTTTTTTTTGCACTAAAATGATGGTGTGCTGCTTCTTTGATTTTTTCTAATATAAGGACTGGCATTTACCTGTGAAGCCTTGTACCCAATTATTGCTATTGTTCAGGTGCTGCTCTCTGCTCTATTTTTTCTAGTATCTATCTATCTATCTATTATCTATCTATCTATTATCTACCTGTCTATTATCTATCTATTGTCTATCTATCTATCTATCTATCTATCTATCTATCTATCTATCTATTATCTATCTATCATCTATTATCTATCTATTATCTATCTATCTATCTACTATCTATCTATCTATCTATCTATCTATCTATCTATCTATCTATCTATTATCTGTTTATCTATTATCTATCTATCTATTATCTATCTATCTATTATCTATATATCTATCTATTATCTATCTATCTATTATCTTGTTAGAAAAAATGGAACAGCACTAAAAGAATAAATGGGTGCAGAGTCTCCCAGCAATCAATCCATACTTGCCAACATATAGTAGCAAAAAACGGAAGGCAGCACTCTAAAAAGTAGTTTCAAAATAAGGTGGACTTTATTAGGTCCACATGGCGTGTTGGACCTAATAAAGTCCACCTTATTTTGAAACTACTTTTTGGAGTGCTGCCTTCCGTTTTTTACTACTATCTATTATCTATCTATCTATCCATCTATTATCTATCTATGTATTATCTATCTATCTATTATCTATCTATCTATCTATCAATAACAGTTAGGGGAATTAATGTTAGTAAAGGAAGCTGGACGGCAGCAGTACTTTTCTTGAGTGCCATGAAATGTACTTGACCTCTGTGACTCACGCACTTTCCTCGGTGCAAAATATAGTTCACACACAGAGAAAGGTGAGAAAGGAACTCCTGAACTCCAATTCTTAATTACGGCAAAAAGAAAACATTTATCCAAAATATTTCATAAGATAGCTTTCAAATAAAAAAAGCCGTATTTTGTCTTCAGTCCTGTCCCCGGGCCAAGAATAATCTGTGGCAGGAAAGTCTGAGCATGTGTAAAAATGAAATAAAAATACAACAATTCTGAAAGCACTTTGAAAAGTCTGATGGTGAAGTTAAACAGAAAGGAAGGTATTCACATGTGAAAATAAACCTCTTCTCGGCCCTGACACTTCTGATTTCTCACCTTGCGGTGACATCTGGAACTGAAGGACCCACCTGTCATTTAATTGTGTTTTCCTAACTTGACGTATTTCAGCGCTGTCTGCAGCCATCGGACAGAGCGCTGCTGCGTCAGGTTATATGAGCAAAACGGGATTATCTGTCGGGAGGAGACACATTTATTCTTTACATGGAAACCTCAAATCTTCTCGCGAAGACTTTCCGTCATCCTTGTTGTAGACGGCTTACAAAAGCGTGGCCGGGGCAATACACAAAAACCTTTGGTGAATCATCCCTTCTTATGTATGTGAGATGATATTTTATGGAGGATCTGTCTGTGGGCTGTATCAGATCCGAAGAAAGACAATTATTTCAAAGAACACAACGATAAAGTATTCAACCTACTTTTCATGGCGTACTTAAAAGTCAATTATAAAACCAATATTTCAGTTGAAATCCTACAAGCGAGTCCTCATCTAACCGGTTTCGCATCGACAGGCTTCTTCAAGGGCTATTAATTCTGTTATTTCACTCCCTTTTGAAAACATGGATATATAAAACATCCAAGTCACAGTGGGTCACAGTTTATCGTTCGATAAATAATTTCACTAATACCCAAGAAAACATCTAATAGAAAGTCGTACCAGCGATCTTAGGAGAATGTCAGCAATTGACCTCTGCACATTACAGAATGGTTAACGGTGAATAGATACAATAAGAAGGTTTTCACAAAAAAACAAAATATACTTGTAAACTAAGCAACCTGTCACCAAATAGATTAAATATAGATTAGATACATAATATTGATAGTATTAAATAATCTATGAACTATGACCCATTGTGACCTGCAAGTTTTATGTGTCCATGTTTTATAATGTGAAGTGCAATGGAAGGATCAGGAGCTCTTGAAAAATCCTATTAAGGCAAAACCCATCTGATGGTAGCTCAACTGTTTATGTAACTGTAACTAAAATGCTTGTTTTATGCTCTGATTTTGTAAGTACAGCATTAACCTCTTCACACCACAGCTCATTTTTGTTTTTGTGCTTCTGTTTTTCAATCCCCTTCTTCCCAGAACCATAACTATATTTATTTTTCTATCAATATGGCCATGTGAGGGCTTGTTTTTCGCAAGTTGTACTTTTGAACGACACCATTGGTTTTACCACATAGTGAACAGAAAAATGGGAAAAAATGTGGTGAAATTGCAAAAAAAAAGTGCAATTAGTTTACATGTTTGTTTTTTGAGTTTTTTTACCTTGTTCACCAAATGGTAAAACTGACCTGCCAATATGATTCTCCGGGTTTTTATGAGTTTGCAGATACCAATCATGTCTAGGTTCTTCTTCATTTAAGTGTTGAAAAAAAAATCCAAAGTTTGTTATATAAAAAATGGCGCCATTTTCCGAGACTTGTAGCTCTCCATTTTTCGCGATCTGGGGCTGGGTGAGGGCTTATTTTTTGTGCACCGATCTGATGTTTTTATTGATACCATTTTGATGTAGATATGATCTTTTGATTGCCCGTTATTGTATTTTAATGCAATGAATGCTTGTACTACACACAGCAGGGATTCAGCCCTGCTCTGAGTAGCAGAAATACTCACTTGTTATGAGCGCCAACCCATTGGCGATCCACGGTCATGTGCCACGGGCGCCAATGGGCATGATTAATGACGCACTTCCGGCGCAAACGTGTTAAATGTCGCTGTGAGAGATTGACAGCAGCATTTAGCAGGTTAACAGCCGCAGGTGGATCATGATTCCACCCGTGGCTGTTAGGGGCACATGTAATTTGTTCAAATCAGCTGATATGTGCCAGAAAAGATGTGGGCTCAGTGCCAGAGCATACATCAAAGGGGGAGACCCGATATGATCTGTACATGTACGGTGCATGTCATGAAGGGGTTAAAAGCGGGTTAGATACTTTATCGTTGGATTCTGCACGGTCTTCGCTTTCTATTTCTTCCGATGATACACTTTACAGAGATGCTAAATTGCTACCTAATGATCATCTACAATTGGAAAGTGCTCCAATACTAATAATAATAAGAATCAGTTAGAGAGGAACCAAGAGGAGTGGATCAAGATCAGAAAGGTATCTCCAGGGGCTTTTGGAATATAGAGTGTGGGCATAGTGAGGATTGCAAATGCTGCACCCCAGACAGAAGCAGTGACATGTGCAAAACTGGAAAGACGATCATGGCTGTTGCATCAAGAAGTCATTAGCAGATACAGCCACTGGCATACACAGTACAAGGCGCTGCGACTGGTACACAATGCCGACATTGCAGCACTTGTTGAAGGACCACAGTCCTTTTAATCAGCTAACTGAAAGTCCAACTGATATAACTGAGCATTTTTTGCCTATGTTATGCCTCAAATGCATCTAACACTCCTCTTTGGCAAATGACACAGTGGCTCACATTGCTTATCCATGGGGTCTTTACCCCCACTCATGAACTACTTTCATTTCATCCTCCACAGCACTTACTGTCCAACTTGCGATCTTATGGGAACCTGTATTGTGTCAGGGTCCTTGTACAGATGCAACGCTATGCTGCAGCAGCAGTCGATCCTGCAGCCCGTGAGAGACTCCTATCACTCTCCACTTTAGCAAATAACTAAGGTAATAAAAAATGTAATTATGTCTAAAATATACAAAACATTCTGCAAAATCTGTGATAATGATTACACTCCGTTGCTGGTGTCACGGTCACTTTTCTAGTCTCCTCATAGGTTTGTCTGCAGTGCCACCTAGCCACCAGTGTGGGACAAGCATTACCACCAGTAAAATCTTCTACACAAATCTCTAACACGGCCCCTACTTGCCATGTGCAGTTATTATCACTGACAATTTCTTGGGTGGTAGAGGAATCTTTTGGCCCCTCTTCAAGGAATAGGGCAGGAGTATGACTGTTACTTCTATTCATATGATATCTACACATTTTTCATTGAGACACCATACATTGAAGGGTTTGTCCCATTTTCTACTACCTTTCAAGTGGTCCTCAAAGGCAGCGCAGACAACTTTCCATATTGCTTCTGTTGAGGAGAGCCATAAGATCAAATACTTAATTAACCTCAAGACATAAGAGATTGAGAGAAGCAACCCATAACATGCATTGTTTAACCTTACATAGGCTTTCTCAGATCAAAGTGAGACACTAAACATGGCTGCCATTTCCTGTTTCACCACACCATGTGCTGATATCCAAGATGACCAGAGGGACACTAAAGATGGCTGCCATTTCCTGTTTCAGCACACCATGTGCTGGTATCCAAGATGACTCCCACCCTGATGACCTCATGGATCCACCCACAGTGACGCCCACCTTGATGACCTCATGGACCAACCCACCCTGATGACCTCATGGATCCACCCACAGACTTGCTCATTGCCCAATCCACTAACCAATGGAATACATACGATCACTCCCATCTCAGAGCTAACAGAGCCCCCACAGATTGATCAAGGAGAGTTTACAACCGACTGTGTGTCTGTGTGGTGTATTTCTTTAGTGCGCACCTGATCAATATCCATTAGGCCAGGAGTAGGCAACTGGAGTGAACATTTCTTATTGTTCAACCTAACACTTCTATAAGCAGAGTACTCCTGATTAGATACAGGAGCAAGTGGTCAAGTGATCCCACCAACCTTACCTGTGTATTGCTCTGTTGACGTCACCTTGATGGGTCACGTGGTACATTACCTCCAAAGTACATTAACCTCCCTGTCAATGGGTTGCCCATTGCCTTTGGTTGACACTCCTTTTCAATGCTAAGGGAAGAGAGGATAGCAGGAACTGAATGGTGGATAGGGCAACATAGCAATTTGCGGTAGGGCACCACCACCTGCCACAGCTGAAATGTGGATAAAACGATTGGAAAAGTCAAGAGACTGGGCACGTTCAGATTCTGGACAAACTCTTTAAAGAATACCGTGTAGTGGCATAGTTCATGTTCTAAGTTACACATATATTCTTCTATTATCTTATACTTTCTCCCACCGATATTGCAGGCATATCTCTGTGTATGCTCAAGGTGTTGTTTGCTTTGAACAAACCATTTTTGTTAGGAAGGTCATCAAAAATACATATTATAGTGATCATAGAGTCACAATTCTGAGATGTAATGAGTAATACTTGTGAGTAATATTACAGCAATATGGCAAGAATTACTTGCATATTCCATTTCATTTATCTCTCCTTCACTGACCACATTCCACTACCATGCGGCACCCATTTCTGGGCCTGGCAAGTGCAGTATCTCTTCCCTACACTCCCAGATCCAGCCTATACATCACCTCTTCAGCCCCACTTTACCTGTTCTGTCTCAGTGTCCCCACAGCTATACTTTGTGGACTCCTGGCCATGCTCACTGCATCTGAGCTCTCCTGAGTTTTCTACTTCATAGGCATCTAGAATGTTCTGACCTTGTTAGATGCATGGCTGCCACTTATCCAGTGACAGTCTCAGGCTTGCTACCACAAAACTGTCCTTCCTTGCACACACCCAGCTGGCAGCCTTACTACATTACTTGCTTATCCCTCCTTTACAACTACCTTCAAACTGCTGACTTACTGACCAGGAAATATCTCCATTCTTACTCCCAAAACTCCTCCAACCATCTGGGCTATAACCCTTCATTTCCAAGCTGCCTAATCTTCCACAGCCCTACATGAGAAGAATTTCAATAGACTATACCTTACAGTAGTCAGCATTGATATACAGATAATACATCAAATGCATATGAACACATGACAGCAATACAACAATTCCTCTGTGGCGTCCCAGGGTCCTGGTCGTCACAGTAGCATTGGATTCCTCACGGGGAGAGTGGTGTTACTTTTGGAAGCCATGAAGGATATCTTTTATCAGGTAACCACCATACACACAACATGTTCACACTCCAGGCCACAAGGGGGAGCTTTTGATCCTATTACGAGGTGAATCCCTATATATATTGTGGTTTGGAGGGAAAGAGAGGTCAGATTGTCAGAGAGACAGGAGAGAGCAGACCGACATAGTGTCAGAAGGTCTGAAGGGGCCATGTAGTCTAAAGTACTACAGCCCCTGGAGAAAGAGACATACAGAAGGAAAGAACATTGTTCAGTGAAACTGAAGGAGAGCGAGGCACAGGCGAGGACACTAGGGGGAGGACAGCAGTGAGCAGACTGTCTCCCTGGCAAAGCGCAGATAACTGGTAGCCAGCACACCCAGGTTGTAAGGGACTCTAAGACTTACATCAGAGACCGGCAGGACAGCTGAACTGCACGTTACCTGTCCACCACACACACCTGAAGACACAGTAACACATAGAGCCCGGGGTGTGATAGAGTCCCTGTAAAAAGGCTCGAGTTACCTGTCATACAGGTATTGTCCTATCCTATATGGGGGACAGAGAGAACTGTGAGGACCTTATCTGAAGCCATAGGCAGTAAGGTACTACAACACCACCTCGCTAGAGGAAGGCTTTTAACTCCACCTGGTAAAGGGGACTCTGGATTCGCTTCCAAGCCGGCCAGACCCTGAATGCCCTGTGATCTCGTACCCTGGACTGTGGTTGCCTGAAGTCTTCAGTAAACCAGGTAAAGAGACTGCAAACTTGTGTCCTCGTTTTTTACTGCACCATTTACCATCTTCCATCTACACACCGGGAGCCCTGGGGATATACTTCACCTGTGGGAAGTTATACCATCTAGCTGCCATAACATCACCCCAGAGGACCCCTTAAAGCAGCATCAGTCCCCACTGACCGAATACCACAGGTGGCGTCATGAACATAAACTTTATTCAATTTCCCGTTTTACATGGGCGCCCAGGGCCACGGATCGGGTCGCCACCGTGACATCCCCCTGTGAACACCGTACCCGGTACCGGATACCCCACGGCCCTGGCGGGCAACTCACCTCAGGGGAGTGTGTGGAGAAACGGGGTCAGTGGGTGCTCTCATCCGCTGGCCCGGCTGTCTTTAGCAAGACTGCATGGACCACGGCTCATACCACTGAATGCCCGCTCTATCTCCCCATGGGCAATACACTACACAGACAACACAGGGTTAAGGTACAACAGTGTGGCAATACTTTATTGAACCACAGCACATAATAGCAACCAGAACAATCCCACCATGGCTGGAATTGTTTGGTTACATGGGCGCATATAAAAGGTCACTGCGTCTCCACATATTTCCAGTATGACATGATGTCAGAGCTCCCACGGTCACATGGGCGCAAATAAAAGATCACTGCATCTCCACGTATTTCCAGTATGACATAATGTCAGAGCTCCCAGGGTCGCTACTCCATCTGTGGATGAATGCACAGAGAAGAGGTAACGACAAGCATAGGGAGATGACCAAGAACTGTCCATAGAGTCCATACAAGGTCCAAAGCCAGTTGACACAAGAGCCACCACCTGGCTTATCTGACCATCTCCATGGAACCAGGCGACCAGCGGGTCCCAAACCTGGCTTTCGCCAAACATATCCATGGTTCAGAGATGGTCACTGGATCAGATCTGTGTCCTTCCAACCGGAGCCGAAAACCCCTAGGTTGTTTCCTATAGAATCTTAGATCAGTGTCCCTTGTGATGGTGCCATGATGAATTGGCTGCAGTCCTTTCTCTTGTCTGTTGGGTGGTTTGCAGAATGTCTGGCTGGTCGCTCTGTGTTACTTCCATCTCCCAGGATGTGATCTCTGAGTCTTTTTATACCCAAGGCATGTAAGCTATTTTTAGAATTACCCAGGGTCTTTCAGTCCAACATCAAGATAAGGTAAACAATGGTGATGGGATTAAGTAGCACTATTAGCATATAAGCACACATCAATAAACAAAGCTTAACACACTCAATGTACAGTCACTATTACAGACTTAAGGTACCTTCACACGAAACGACATCGCTAGCGATCCGTGACGTTGCAGCGTCCTCGCTAGCGATATCGTTTCGTTTGACACGCAGCAGCGATCAGGATCCTGCTGTGATGTCGCTGGTCGCTGAATAAAGTCCAGAACTTTATTTGGTCATCCGATCGCTGTGTATCGTTGTGTTTGAAAGCAAAAGCAACGATACCCAGCGATGTTTTACGCTGGTAACCAGGGTAAACATCGGGTTACCAAGCGCAGGGCCGCGCTTAGTAACCCGATGTTTACCCTGGTTACCAGCGTAAAAGTAAAAAAAACAAACAGCACATACTTACATGCGTCCCCCAGCGTCTGCTTCCTGACACTTACTGAGCGCCGGCCCTAAAGTGAAAGTGAAAGCACAGCGGTGAAGTCACCGCTGTGCTGTTAGGGCCGGAGCTCAGTCAGTGTCAGGAAGCAGACGCTGGGGGACGCATGTAAGTATGTGCTGTTTGGTTTTTTTACTTTTACGCTGGTAACCAGGGTAAACATCGGGTTACTAAGCGCGGCCCTGCGCTTAGCAACACGATGTTTACCCTGGTTACCCGGGGACCTCGGCATCGTTGGTCGCTGGAGAGCGGTCTGTGTGACAGCTCTCCAGCGATCAAACAGCGACGCTGCAGCGATCAGCATCGTTGTCGCTATCGCTGCAGCGTCGCTTCGTGTGAAGGTACCTTTAGGGTACCGTCACACAGTGAAATTTTCATCGCTACGACGGCACGATTCGTGACGTTCTAGGGCAGTGATGGGCAACCTTTTGAGCTCGGTGTGTCAAAATTCGCCAAAAAACCGAGCATAACTTGGGTGGTGTGTCACCTTGATAAAAAAACATAATTTTGCGACATGTATAGTTTAAATAACAAATATGTATAATTAGAATTAACTTACCTGCTTAGTGACTTCTTTGTTCATCTGTCAGTTGGTTTCTTTTGTTGGTCTTGCTATTATTTAACTTGTGTGGGGTGCCGTGAACTAAGATAAGTGAGGGGGAGGGGGAATTCTTCCAGTGATGGCGAACCTGTGGCACTCCAGCTGTTGCAAAACTACAATTCCCATCATGTCTTTACAGCCAAAGCCTTTGCTTTGAATGGCCAGCCATGATGGGAATTGTAGTTTTGCAACAGCTGGACTGCCACAGGTTCGCCATCACTGATGCCTCCCTCTCACTTATCTCAGTAATGG
Source organism: Ranitomeya variabilis (assembly GCF_051348905.1). Classification (NCBI taxonomy): domain Eukaryota; kingdom Metazoa; phylum Chordata; class Amphibia; order Anura; family Dendrobatidae; genus Ranitomeya; species Ranitomeya variabilis. Next base: position 292,338,854 of record NC_135235.1, read on the forward strand.
CCAATGACACCCCACAGTTCACTGGATGATGGTTGCTGTAGTAGTCACAGGGCCTCCAGACAGCAATCACAGGGCCTGAGTCCAGACAGCAATCACAGGGCCTGAGTCCAGACAGCAATCACAGGGCCTGAGTCCAGACAGCAATCACAGGGCCTGAGTCCAGACAGCAATCACAGGGCCTGAGTCCAGACAGCAATCACAGGGCCTGAGTCCAGACAGCAATCACAGGGCCTGAGTCCAGACAGCTATCACAGGGCCTGAGTCCAGACAGCTATCACAGGGCCTGGGTCCAGACAGCAATCACAGGGCCTGAGTCCAGACAGCAATCACAGGGCCTGAGTCCAGACAGCTATCACAGGGCCTGAGTCCAGACAGCTATCACAGGGCCTGAGTCCAGACAGCTATCACAGGGCCTGAGTCCAGACAGCTATCACAGGGCCTGAGTCCAGACAGCTATCACAGGGCCTGAGTCCAGACAGCTATCACAGGGCCTGAGTCCAGACAGCTATCACAGGGCCTGAGTCCAGACAGCAATCACAGGGCCTGAGTCCAGACAGCTATCACAGGGCCTGAGTCCAGACAGCTATCACAGGGCCTGAGTCCAGACAGCAATCACAGGGCCTGAGTCCAGACAGCAATCACAGGGCCTGAGTCCAGACAGCAATCACAGGGCCTGAGTCCAGACCGCAATCACAGGGCCTGAGTCCAGACAGCTATCACAGGGCCTGAGTCCAGACAGCTATCACAGGGCCTGAGTCCAGACAGCTATCACAGGGCCTGAGTCCAGACAGCTATCACAGGGCCTGAGTCCAGACAGCTATCACAGGGCCTGAGTCCAGACAGCTATCACAGGGCCTGAGTCCAGACAGCTATCTCCTCAGGCCTCAGAAGTGCAGCCTGGGACTTCTGGTCGGTGCAGCCTGGGACTTCTGGTCGGCGCAGCAGGGAGCAGCGCAATGTCGCCCAAACAACACAGATCCGACGCAGAGGCCTGGGACTTCCGGGAGCTGCGCCTGGCCTACCGGAAGTCCCAGGCCTAGACGCTCTGCACCGGAGCTCTGTTGTTTGGACCCACAGACCTCCTGCATGGCATCCGATCCGATAAAAAATCGGATCGGATGCCATTGTTTAGTATTCCGATACCGCAAGTATCGGGTATCGGCCGATATTTGCTGTATCGGAATTCCGATACCGAGATCCGATACTTTTGTGGTATCGGTATCGAAACAACATTAATGTGTGTAAAATAAAGAATTAAAATAAAAAATATTGCTATACTCACCTCTCCGACGCAGCCTGGACGTCCGCGAGGGAACCGGCAGCGTTGTTTGCTTAAAAATCGCGGTTTTCCTTCCTTACTTGAAGTCCCGGCTTGTGATTGGTTGCGTGCCGCCCATGTGACCGAGACGCGTCCAATCACAGCAAGCCGTGACGTAATTTTAGGTCCTTCAGGATTTTAAAATTACGTTCCGGCGTTGTGATTGGTTGCGTGCGGTCACATGGGCGACGCAACCAATCACAACGCCGGAACGTAATTTTAAAATCCTGAAGGACCTAAAATTACGTCACGGCTTGCTGTGATTGGTCGCGTCTCGGTCACATGGGCGGCACGCAACCAATCACAAGCCGGGACTTCAAGGAAGGAAGGAAAACCGCGATTTTTAAGCAAACAACGCTGCCGGTTCCCTCGCGGACGTCCAGGCTGCGTCGGAGAGGTGAGTATAGCAATATTTTTTATTTTAATTCTTTATTTTACATATTAATATGGTTCCCAGGGCCTGAAGGAGAGTTTCCTCTCCTTCAGACCCTGGGAAAGAAGCAATTTCTATGGGGCCGCGGCCAGCGGCCGGCGTGTCACTGAAAATGACTACGCGTGTCAGCACTGACACGCGTGTCATAGGTTCGCCATCACTGTTCTAGGGATATCGTTACGATATCGCTGTGTCTGACACGCTACTGCGATCAGACATCACGCTGAGAATCGTACGTCGTAGCAGATCGTTTGGAACTTTCTTTCGTCGCTTGATCACCCGCTGACATCGCTGGATCGTTGTGTGTGACACCGATCCAGCGATGTGTTCGCTTGTAACCAGGGTAAACATCGGGTAACTAAGCGCAGGGCCGCGCTTAGTAACCCGATGTTTACCCTGGTTACCAGCGTAAACGTAAAAAAAACAAACAGTACATACTCACATTCCGGTGTCTGTCCCCCGGCGTCTCAGCTTCTCTGCACTGTGAGCGCCTGCCGGCCGGAAAGCACAGCGGTGACGTCACCGCTCTGCTTTCCGGCTATGGTGCTTACACAGTGCAGAGAAGCAGAACGCCGGGGGACAGACACCGGAATGTGAGTATGTACTGTTTGTTTTTTTTACGTTTACGCTGGTAACCAGGGTAAACATCGGGTTACTAAGCGCGGCCCTGCGCTTAGTAACCCGATGTTTACCCTGGTTACCCGGGGACTTCGGCATCGCTCCAGCGCCGTGATTGCAAAGTGTGACCGCAGTCTACGACGCTGGAGCGATAATCATACGACGCTGCGACGTCACGGATCGTGCCGTCGTAGCGATGAAAATGGCACTGTGTGACGGTACCCTAACACAGTATGTTAGATAGTATATCAGTTGGCAAGTCTGTCTTCTTGACCCACCAGACATAAACACTTAAATTCACAAGCCAATATACAGATAAAAGCCAGTTCTTTTGGATTTGCAAAAACATGGTTGTCTGGGAAATTAAGATACAATCTGGTTTCTTCACAGAGTGTAAGGGTATGTGCACACGTCAGGATTTCTTGCAGAAATTTCCTGAAGAAAACCGGAAATTTTCTGCAAGAAATCCACATTTTTTTTTTGCGTTTTTTTCCCGTTTTTTTTTTTTGCGTTTTTTTTAGCATTTTGCAAGCGTAATTAGCTTGCAGAATGCTAAAGTTTTCCAAGCGATCTGTAGCATCGCTTGGAAAACTGATTGACAGGTTGGTCACACTTGTCAAGCATAGTGTTTGACAAGTGTGACCAACTTTTTACTATAGATGCTGCCTATGCAGCATCAATAGTAAAAGATAGTGTGACGCCCGGGAGACCGAGGTACCCAGCACCAGATCAATGAGGTCTGTCTCTTGAGGGGGATGTCACTAGTGGCTTGACCCGGTGCTGTGGCCTCAGGCGATGCACAATGTAAGGGATATCATGAAGGAACAGACACTTACTTGATCAGCAGCAGGTCCTCTCAGCTGTGATGACCCCAATCCTGGATCGATGGCTATTGTCCAAATGAAAGACTGAGGCGCTGAAACGTTTAACCAGTTTACTTCAACAAAGAGGGATTTGCAACCAATACTGTCACCGGAGTCTGTTTAAGAACTCTGAATTACTTTGACCCTGTCAGGATTTCCACCTCTTATTATGTGCAGTTTCTGTATGGCCCTGCTGCTGTTTGTGAACTGGCTGCCGACCCAATCTGTCTCTTCTGTACTCTGGTTCGACGGACAACCCGAGTCCTTTTTTGTCGGCTTACCCCCTCTGGGAGTACTGCTGAACTCTGTGTCTGTTGCTGCGTCTTACCCTGGTGAAGCTGATATCACCTCACTTCCTTCCGGTTGCTGTATTATATATAATAAATATAGCCACGGATCCGGTATCCGTCTCTGCGCCTATTCTGGGTGGAGGTTATTGCTACCCGGTTCTCACAATGTCCTTTTTCTCTATTCCTCTTTTCCTACTATGGGTATTACGGGCCTATAATCCGTCATAGGGCTGTTAGGAGTTCAGTTATACGACCTCTCACTTTCAGCTCCTCAACCCAACTGCCAGTCCTTTTCTCAGACCAGAATAGATCAAGGGGAGTCTCTGGAACTCCCCCTTCTGGCCGGAGATGGTAGTGCAGTCTTGCTATTCTAGTATTTGTATTTGGTGTCAATAACTATTTTTGTGGCAAATACCCCTAGGGGCGCCACATCCCCCCTTAGTTAAGAACAGTACTCCGGGACTGTGGGATGATAACATTTTGAAATAACAATTGATATGTACAGAGTCTTAAAAATGAAAAGTTACAAAAACCACTCAAAGAAACAAAAAAAATGGAATTCTGTAAAAAGTCACTTCAAATAGCGTCCATTAATACAGTTCTATCCTTGAAGGTACTAGGAAGCAAAGTTCACAAAGCAGTCTTTCCGGAGCGTTGATTTAGTGTTTCTGGGCTGATAAAAAGTTCAAGAATATGCAAGAAGTTCATACAGGTAAGTCTCTGTAGGTACTGGGCTTAAATGTTACAGAACGATAACAATGACTATAGTCTTATAGTTGGTAATCCGCATACCTGGCCGGTAGGGTTGAGCGACTTTCATTTTTTTAAGATCGAGTCTGGTTTTGTGAAACCCGATTTAGTCCAGAGTCGAGTCGAGTGAAGTCGGCCGATTATCGCTAAAAGTCGGGGATCGACCGAAACACGAAACCCAATGCAAGTCAATGGGGAAGCATAGCCGGCAGTGAGTGGAGGCCAGGAAAACACCTACAGTGCACATTTTACTGCCAAAAACATCCATTCTTGTTTTCTGAAGCTTGTCAATCTTAATTAACTTTATAATAATAGTTGGGCACTGGAAATTGGGGGTCATTTGGCAAAAGTTGTGGGGGTAGGGCTGGTTCAAGGTTTTAGTGGGCCCAGGAAACATGGACTACGTCATGGCGGTGGAGCAGGGAGAGGTAAGTATTTCAACGTTGCAAGTGCTGTGATCCTGAGCAAGCAGGGGGGGCCCACTCATTCGCATTGGCACTGGCACAGGGCCCCTCAAAGTACGGCGGTGTGTTTGCATGGCGGGGGCGCCTCCCACCAGCAGCGACACTTTTGCGTACTCTGAGTGGCCCTGTGCCAGTGACGTCGCCAACGAGTATGCCCCCCCACCTGATGAAGGAACCTGCACTTTCATCTGCACCTTCCTCTTTGTCCCTGTGTAAGGTGGTATAATATGCGGGAAGGGGAACCTTACTTTCAGCAGGGTCAGATTCTGGCTGTGTAGAGTACAAGGGGAATGTAGTGGTCTAGGTCAATGTACCAGCAGACTCATCTAGCAGTGGCTGGGCAATGGGCAGGATGATGAGGAAACAGATATAGGGCCAAAGAATAAAGTAGGCTAAATGCAGATCAAAATTGGTAACAGGACTAAACAGGCGGCATTGCTTTGTTCAGTGGAGTAGCAAACCCAAGAGCAGCAGACACTGTTTCAAGGGCCTAACCACACTAGTAGGCCAAATGCAGTTTAATATCTGATAGTATAGGCCGAAAGCCAGAATGTGGAAGCTCAGCTTTGTTCAGTTGAGGACAACACCAGGGAGGGGCAGACACCGTTAGTAGGCCCTAACCACCATTTTGTTTTTTAAAAAACACTTAATGAGAGCCAGAAGGTTGAAGCTCAGCTTTATTCAGTTGAGGGCAACACCAGGGAGGGGCAGACACCGTTAGTAGGCCCTAAACACCATTTTGTTTTTTAAAAAACACTTAATGAGAGCCAGAAGGTTGAAGCTCAGCTTTATTCAGTTGAGGGCAACACCAGGCAGGGGCAGACACCGTTAGTAGGCCGGAACCACCATTTTGTTTTTTAAAAAACACTTAATGAGAGCCAGAAGGTTGAAGCTCAGCTTTATTCAGTTGAGGGCAACACCAGGCAGGGGCAGACACCGTTAGTAGGCCGGAACCAGCAATGTGTTTAAAAACAGCAGTTAATCAGAGCCAGAAGGTTGAAGCTCAGCTTTATTCAGTTGAGGGCAACACCAGGCAGGGGCAGACACCGTTAGTAGGCCGGAACCAGCAATGTGTTTAAAAACAGCAGTTAATCAGAGCCGGAAGGTAGAAGCTCAGCTTTATTCAGTTGAGGGCAACACCAGGGAGGGGCAGACACCGTTAGTAGGCCGGAACCAGCAATGTGTTTAAAAACAGCAGTTAATCAGAGCCGGAAGGTAGAAGCTCAGCTTTATTCAGTTGGGGGCAACACCAGGGAGGGGCAGAAGCCGTTAGTAGGCCCTAACCACCATTTTGTTTTTTAAAAAACACTTAATGAGAGCCAGAAGGTTGAAGCTCAGCTTTATTCAGTTGAGGGCAACACCAGGCAGGGGCAGACACCGTTAGTAGGCCGGAACCAGCAATGTGTTTAAAAACAGCAGTTAATCAGAGCCGGAAGGTAGAAGATCAGCTTTATTCAGTTGAGGGCAACACCAGGGAGGGGCAGAAGCCGTTAGTAGGCCCTAACCACCATTTTGTTTTTTAAAAAACACTTAATGAGAGCCAGAAGGTTGAAGCTCAGCTTTATTCAGTTGAGGGCAACACCAGGCAGGGGCAGACACCGTTAGTAGGCCGGAACCAGCAATGTGTTTAAAAACAGCAGTTAATCAGAGCCGGAAGGTAGAAGCTCAGCTTTATTCAGTTGAGGGCAACACCAGGGAGGGGCAGACACCGTTAGTAGGCCGGAACCAGCAATGTGTTTAAAAACAGCAGTTAATCAGAGCCGGAAGGTAGAAGCTCAGCTTTATTCAGTTGAGGGCAACACCAGGGAGGGGCAGAAGCCGTTAGTAGGCCCTAACCACCATTTTGTTTTTTAAAAAACACTTAATGAGAGCCAGAAGGTTGAAGCTCAGCTTTATTCAGTTGAGGGCAACACCAGGCAGGGGCAGACACCGTTAGTAGGCCGGAACCAGCAATGTGTTTAAAAACAGCAGTTAATCAGAGCCGGAAGGTAGAAGCTCAGCTTTATTCAGTTGAGGGCAACACCAGGGAGGGGCAGACACCGTTAGTAGGCCGGAACCAGCAATGTGTTTAAAAACAGCAGTTAATCAGAGCCGGAAGGTAGAAGCTCAGCTTTATTCAGTTGAGGGCAACACCAGGGAGGGGCAGAAGCCGTTAGTAGGCCCTAACCACCATTTTGTTTTTTAAAAAACACTTAATGAGAGCCAGAAGGTTGAAGCTCAGCTTTATTCAGTTGAGGGCAACACCAGGCAGGGGCAGACACCGTTAGTAGGCCGGAACCAGCAATGTGTTTAAAAACAGCAGTTAATCAGAGCCGGAAGGTAGAAGCTCAGCTTTATTCAGTTGAGGGCAACACCAGGCAGGGGCAGACACCGTTAGTAGGCCGGAACCAGCAATGTGTTTAAAAACAGCAGTTAATCAGAGCCAGAAGGTTGAAGCTCAGCTTTATTCAGTTGAGGGCAACACCAGGCAGGGGCAGACACCGTTAGTAGGCCGGAACCACCATTTTGTTTTTTAAAAAACACTTAATGAGAGCCAGAAGGTTGAAGCTCAGCTTTATTCAGTTGAGGGCAACACCAGGCAGGGGCAGACACCGTTAGTAGGCCGGAACCACCATTTTGTTTTTTAAAAAACACTTAATGAGAGCCAGAAGGTTGAAGCTCAGCTTTATTCAGTTGAGGGCAACACCAGGCAGGGGCAGACACCGTTAGTAGGCCGGAACCAGCAATGTGTTTAAAAACAGCAGTTAATCAGAGCCGGAAGGTAGAAGCTCAGCTTTATTCAGTTGAGGGCAACACCAGGGAGGGGCAGACACCGTTAGTAGGCCCTAACCACCATTTTGTTTTTTAAAAAACACTTAATGAGAGCCAGAAGGTTGAAGCTCAGCTTTATTCAGTTGAGGGCAACACCAGGCAGGGGCAGACACCGTTAGTAGGCCGGAACCAGCAATGTGTTTAAAAACAGCAGTTAATCAGAGCCGGAAGGTAGAAGCTCAGCTTTATTCAGTTGAGGGCAACACCAGGGAGGGGCAGAAGCCGTTAGTAGGCCCTAACCACCATTTTGTTTTTTAAAAAACACTTAATGAGAGCCAGAAGGTTGAAGCTCAGCTTTATTCAGTTGAGGGCAACACCAGGCAGGGGCAGACACCGTTAGTAGGCCGGAACCAGCAATGTGTTTAAAAACAGCAGTTAATCAGAGCCGGAAGGTAGAAGCTCAGCTTTATTCAGTTGAGGGCAACACCAGGGAGGGGCAGACACCGTTAGTAGGCCGGAACCAGCAATGTGTTTAAAAACAGCAGTTAATCAGAGCCGGAAGGTAGAAGCTCAGCTTTATTCAGTTGAGGGCAACACCAGGGAGGGGCAGAAGCCGTTAGTAGGCCCTAACAACCATTTTGTTTTTTAAAAAACACTTAATGAGAGCCAGAAGGTAGAAGCTCAGCTTTATTCAGTTGAGGACAACTTGAATTAGGGACTGCATACAGACTTAGCAGGCTGTCCCCTGTGTGGACCATGCATCCAATACATTAACCCATTGAGCCACAAAGGACACGTAACCTTCCGTGGCCATGCCTACAGGTCCATGTGTCTGTTGTCAGGTGTACCTTTGTCAGTGTAGGCCTATTGGAAGGAGGGACCGCAGACAGGCTTCGAAGGCCTAACACAATAAAATGGGCTGGCTGTAGGCACTTTAAAATTGGTTCCAGGGGTACACGGGCAGCAGTGGTCTGGTCAGTGGAGGCCTAGTGGAAGGAGGGACCGCAGACAGGCTTCGAAGGCCTAAAATAACAAACAATAGGCTCATGGCAGTTTTACAGCGGTTACATGGATACACGGGCAGGCAGCTTGGTGGTGAGTGGAGGAGTATTTAAAGTAGGGACCGCAGACAGGCTATCAAAGGCCTAAAATAACAAACAATAGGCTCATGGCAGTTTTACAGCGGTTACATGGATACACGGGCAGGCAGCTTGGTGGTGAGTGGAGGAGTATTTAAAGTAGGGACCGCAGACAGGCTATCAAAGGCCTAAAATAACAAACAATAGGCTCATGGCAGTTTTACAGCGGTTACATGGATACACGGGCAGGCAGCTGGTGATGAGTGGAGGAGTATTTAAAGTAGGGACCGCAGACAGGCTATCAAAGGCCTAAAATAACAAACAATAGGCTCATGGCAGTTTTACAGCGGTTACATGGATACACAGGCAGCTTGGTGGTGAGTGGAGGAGTAGTGCAAGGAGTGTCTGTCCCAGTACTCCCAAAATATAAATAGATGTTAATGTCTCGCAAAACAACCAAAACAAAAAAAAAGGTGGCATACTTAGGTACAGGGGTGGGCTCATCTACTGAGTTTCTGACATAGTAATTTGGCAGTAACTATTTAATGGTGCCAATATAGGACACAGACACAGACTACTTTAAGTTGCATCATAGATGTCTACAAATTTGTATTGTCAGTGCCAGACATTGAATGATGTCAGCGAATAGACTAAAGATTGGTGGAGCTGTGCGACATAATTTTGCACGTGGTAGAGCACATTTTGAGCTGGGGTAGGGGGGAACTCTCTTGAGGCCGGCGGGACCGCCCCAGGGCCCCTCATGTTACAACGGTGTGTCTGACGTTGGGTGCGCACCACCACCGCCAGAGACACTACATTGTACTATGAGGGACCCAGTAGCAATGCCGTCAACCAAAAGCAAGCACACCCACCTCTTCAGACAAACAGCAGTCTCACGGGTGCTTGCGCCAAGTCGCGATACCACGGCCCCGTGTGGGGAGTTTTGCCATTTAGGGAGGTGTAAACATGTCGTATGCTGTACAATCAGCTGCAGCAAATTAGACATTAGAAAAGTAATTCACAGGCAAGAGCTTTTCATAGGAAAGCTAGGTGTCGGCCGGGCAAGGTGGGGCAAAAGATTTCGAAATCCAGTTGTGGTTCATTTTAATGAATGTTAGATCGTCAACATTTTGGGTAGCCAGACGAGTCCTTTTTTCGGTTAATATTGAACCTGCAGCACTGAATACTCTTTCTGATAGGACACTTGCTGCCGGGCAAGCAAGCTCCTGCAATGCATATTCTGCCAATTCTGGCCAGGTGTCTAATTTGGAGGCCCAGTAATCAAATGGGAATGACGGTTGAGGGAGAACATCGATAAGGGATGAAAAATAGTTAGTAACCATACTGGACAAATGTTGTCTCCTGTCACTTTCAATTGATGCAGCAGTACCTGTCCTGTCTGCGGTCATAGCAAAATCACTCCACAACCTGGTCAGAAAACCCCTCTGTCCAACGCCACTTCTGATGTGTGCACCCCTAACACTCCTAGTCTGCTGCCCCCTGGAGCTCGTGTGAGAACGATCACGTGCGCTGTGTGCTGGGAATGCCTGAAGCAAACGGTCAACAAGAGTTGATTGTTTGGTTGCTAATATTAGTTCCAAGTTCTCATGTGGCATAATATTTTGCAATTTGCCTTTATAGCGTGGATCAAGGAGGCAGGCCAACCAGTAATCGTCATCGTTCATCATTTTCGTAATGCGTGTGTCCCTTTTTAGGATACGTAAGGCATAATCCGCCATGTGGGCCAAAGTTCCAGTTGTCAAATCTCCGGTTGTGATTGGTTGAGGGGCAGTTGCAGGCAAATCTACGTCACTTGTGTCCCTCAAAAAACCAGAACCCGGCCGTGACACGCAACCAATTTCCTGTGCCCCCGGGAAAGGTTCGGCATTAAAAATATACTCATCCCCATCATCCTCCTCGTCCTCCACCTCCTCTTCGCCCGCTACCTCGTCCTGTACACTGCCCTGACCAGACAATGGCTGACTGTCATCAAGGCTTTCCTCTTCCTCTGGTGCAGACGCCTGCTCCTTTATGTGCGTCAAACTTTGCATCAGCAGACGCATTAGGGGGATGCTCATGCTTATTACGGCGTTGTCTGCACTAACCAGCCGTGTGCATTCCTCAAAACACTGAAGGACTTGACACATGTCTTGTATCTTAGACCACTGCACACCTGACAACTCCATGTCTGCCATCCTACTGCCTGCCCGTGTATCCTCCCACAAATAAATAACAGCACGCCTCTGTTCGCACAGTCTCTGAAGCATGTGCAGTGTTGAGTTCCACCTTGTTGCAACGTCTATGATGAGGCGATGCTGGGGAAGGTTCAAAGACCGCTGATAGGTCTGCATACGGCTGGCGTGTACAGGCGAACGTCGGATATGTGAGCAAAGTGCACGCACTTTGAGGAGCAGGTCGGAGAACCCAGGATAAGTTTTCAATAAGCACTGCACCACCAGGTTTAAGGTGTGAGCCAGGCAAGGAATGTGTTTCAGTTGGGAAAGGGAGATGGCAGCCATGAAATTCCTTCCGTTATCACTCACTACCTTGCCTGCCTCAAGATCTACTGTGCCCAGCCACGACTGCGTTTCTTGTTGCAAGAACTCGGACAGAACTTCCGCGGTGTGTCTGTTGTCGCCCAAACACTTCATAGCCAATACAGCCTGCTGACGCTTGGCAGTAGCTGGCCCATAATGGGACAACTGGTGTGCAACAGTGTCATCTGCCGATGGAGTGGTTGGCAGACTGCGTTCTGTGGAAGAGCTGTAGCTTCTGCAGGAGGACGAGGAGGAGGAGGAGGAGGGGGTGCGAACGCCTACAGCCAACTGTTTCCTAGACCGTGGGCTAGGCACAACTGTCCCTAAATTGATGTCGCCTGTGGACCCTGCATCCACCACATTCACCCAGTGTGCCGTGATGGACACATAACGTCCCTGGCCATGCCTACTGGTCCATGCATCTGTAGTCAGGTGCACCTTTGTACTCACAGATTGCCTGAGTGCATGGATGATGCGCTGTTTAACATGCTGGTGCAGGGCTGGGATGGCTTTTCTGGAAAAAAAGTGTCGACTGGGTAGCTCGTATCGTGGTTCAGCGTACTCCATCAGGGCTTTGAAAGCTTCGCTTTCAACTAACCGGTAGGGCATCATCTCTAACGAGATTAGTCTAGCTATGTGGGCGTTAAAACCCTGTGTACGCGGATGCGAGGATAAGTACTTCCTTTTTCTAACCAGAGTGTCATGTAGGGTGAGCTGGACTGGAGAGCTGGAGATCGTGGAACTTTCGGGTGTGCCGGTGTACATGGCAGACTGAGAGACGGTTGGAGACGGTATTGTTTCCGCCGGTGCCCTAGATGCAATATTTCCTCCTACAAAACTGGTGGTTCCCTGACCCTGACTGCTTTTGGCTGGCAAAGAAACCTGCACAGATACTGCCGGTGGTGCGGAAAATGGTAGCCTTACAGTGACGGAAGGGATGTTGCGTTGCTGACTAGCTTCATTGGCCGAGGGTGCTACAACCTTAAGGGACGTTTGGTAGTTAGTCCAGGCTTGAAAATGCATGGTGGTTAAGTGTCTATGCATGCAACTAGTATTTAGACTTTTCAGATTCTGACCTCTGCTTAAGCTAGTTGAACATTTTTGACAGATGACTTTGCGCTGATCAGTTGGATGTTGTTTAAAAAAATGCCAGACTGCACTCTTCCTAGACTCGGATCCCTTTTCAGGGATTGCAGACTGAGCTTTAACCGGATGGCCATGCTGTCCTCCAACAGGTTTTGGCTTTGACACGCGTTTTGGGCCAGATACGGGCCCGGCAGATGGAACCTGTTGCGATGTTGATGCCTGCTGCGGCCCCTCCTCCACCTCCGCTTCTGAACTACTGCCGCCTGCACCCTGTTCCCCCAATGGCTGCCAATCGGGGTCAATAACTGGGTCATCTATTACCTCCTCTTCGAGCTCGTGTGCAACTTCGTCTGTGTCACTGTGTCGGTCGGTGGTATAGCGTTCGTGGCGGGGCAACATAGTCTCATCAGGGTCTGATTGTGGATCTGTACCCTGAGAGGGCAATGTGGTGGTCTGAGTCAAAGGAGCAGCATAGTACTCTGGCTGTGGCTGTGCATCAGTGCACTCCATGTCAGAATCTACTTGTAATGGGCATGGCCTGTTAAATGTTTCACTTTCTAAGCCAGGGACGGTATGTGTATAGAGCTCCATGGAGTGACCCGTTGTGTCGCCTGCTGCATCCTTCTCTCTTGTTGTAGTTTTTGCTGAGGAGGACAAGGAAGCGACTTGTCCCTGACCGTGAACATCCACAAGCGACGCGCTGCTTTTACATTTACCAGTTTCGGAAGAGGAGGCAAAAGAGCTAGAGGCTGAGTCTGCAATGTAAGCCAAAACTTGCTGTTGCTGCTCCGCCTTTAAAAGCGGTTTTCCTACTCCCAGAAAAGAGAGCGTTCGAGGCCTTGTGTAGCCTGACGACGAAACTGGCTCCACAGCTCCAGACTTAGGTGGAATATTTTTATCCCCACGACCACCTGATGCTCCACTACCACTACCATCATTACCAGCTGACAATGAACGCCCACGACGACCTCTTGCACCAGACTTCCTCATTGTTTTAAAATCTTAACCAAAGTAACTTTATTTGTTGCTGTCAAACAACTTACACGGTGAGCTATAACTTCAGTATGATTTCAATATCCCTTAACAGGTTGGTGAGACCACAAGGAAAATCAGGCACAATGTTACACACTCTGTTTTCTGTGGCACAAAATCACAGAGATGACACACACGCAGGACTGTCACTCAAGCACTAATGTCAATATTAATCTCCCACCTAATTTATTTATTTTTTTTTCTCAGGGAGACTTTAGAAACCAAATAATATAAAAAAACAAAACAAAAAAAAAAAGGCTTTCTATGGCCCACAATTAGAGAGAGAGAGGTGGCACACCCAGGAGTCAAGACTGGCGCACAAGCTGAAAGGGCAATATTACTCTCCCACTGTTTTTTTAGGTTTTTTTTTTTTTCAGGGAGACTTTAGAAACCAAATAATAAGAAAAAAAATAAATAAATAAATAGGCTTTCTATAGCCCACTGAATGAGAGATAGCACACACAGCAGTGGCACACAAGCCCTGACTGAGGCCAATATTTTTCTCCCACTGATTGATGTAGTGTTTTTGTGTTGAGGTAGATTTTAGAACACAAATCAAGGAAAAAAATAAATAAATGCTTTCTATGGCCCACTGAATGAGAGAGAGGTGGCACACCCAGGAGTCAAGACTGGCACACAAGCTGAAAGGGCAATATTACTCTCCCACTGTTTTTTTATGTATTTTTTGTTTTTTAAGGGAGACTTTAGAAACCAAATAATATTAAAAAAAAAAAAAAAAAAAAAGGCTTTCTATGGCCCACAATTAGAGAGAGAGAGGTGGCACACCCAGGAGTCAAGACTGGCGCACAAGCTGAAAGGGCAATATTACTCTCCCACTGTTTTTTTAAGTTTTTTTATTTTTATTTTCAGGGAGACTTTAGAAACCAAATAATATTAAAAAAACCAAAAAAATAAATAGCCTTTCTATGGCCCACTGAATGAGAGAGAGAGGTGGCACACCCAGGAGTCAAGACTGGCACACAAGCTGAAAGGGCAATATTACTCTCCCACTGTTTTTTTATGTTTTTTTTTTTTTCAGGGAGACTTTAGAAACCAAATAATATTAAAAAAACCAAAAAAATAAATAGCCTTTCTATGGCCCACTGAATGAGAGAGAGAGGTGGCACACCCAGGAGTCAAGACTGGCACACAAGCTGAAAGGGCAATATTACTCTCCCACTGTTTTTTTAGGTATTTTTTTTTTTCAGGGAGACTTTAGAAACCAAATAATAAGAAAATAAATAAATAAATAAATAGGCTTTCTATAGCCCACTGAATGAGAGATAGCACACACAGCAGTGGCACACAAGCCCTGACTGAGGCCAATATTTTTCTCCCACTGATTGATGTAGTGTTTTTGTGTTGAGGTAGATTTTAGAACACAAATCAAGGAAAAAAAAAAATAAATGCTTTCTATGGCCCACTGAATGAGAGAGAGGTGGCACACCCAGGAGTCAAGACTGGCACACAAGCTGAAAGGGCAATATTACTCTCCCACTGTTTTTTTATGTATTTTTTGTTTTTTAAGGGAGACTTTAGAAACCCAATAATATTTTAAAAAATAAATAAATAGGCTTTCTATGGCCCACTGAATGAGAGGGAGAGAGGTGGCACACCCAGGAGTCAAGACTGGCACACAAGCTGAAAGGGCAATATTACTCTCCCACTGTTTTTTTATGTTTTGTTTTTTTTTCAGGGAGACTTTAGAAACCAAATAATATTAAAAAAACCAAAAAAATAAATAGCCTTTCTATGGCCCACTGAATGAGAGAGAGAGGTGGCACACCCAGGAGTCAAGACTGGCACACAAGCTGAAAGGGCAATATTACTCTCCCACTGTTTTTTTATGTTTTTTTTTTTTTCAGGGAGACTTTAGAAACCAAATAATATTAAAAAAACCAAAAAAATAAATAGCCTTTCTATGGCCCACTGAATGAGAGAGAGAGGTGGCACACCCAGGAGTCAAGACTGGCACACAAGCTGAAAGGGCAATATTACTCTCCCACTGTTTTTTTATGTATTTTTTGTTTTTTAAGGGAGACTTTAGAAACCAAATAATATTTAAAAAAAACAAAAAAATAAATAGCCTTTCTATGGCCCACTGAATGAGAGAGAGAGGTGGCACACCCAGGAGTCAAGACTGGCACACAAGCTGAAAGGGCAATATTACTCTCCCACTGTTTTTTTATGTATTTTTTGTTTTTTAAGGGAGACTTTAGAAACCAAATAATATTAAAAAACAAACAAACAAAAAAAGGCTTTCTATGGCCCACAATTAGAGAGAGAGAGGTGGCACACCCAGGAGTCAAGACTGGCACACAAGCTGAAAGGGCAATATTACTCTCCCACTGTTTTTTTAAGTTTTTTTTTTTTATTTTCAGGGAGACTTTAGAAACCAAATAATATTAAAAAAAACAAAAAAATAAATAGCCTTTCTATGGCCCACTGAATGAGAGAGAGAGGTGGCACACCCAGGAGTCAAGACTGGCACACAAGCTGAAAGGGCAATATTACTCTCCCACTGTTTTTTTATGTATTTTTTGTTTTTTAAGGGAGACTTTAGAAACCCAATAATATTTAAAAAAAAAAAAAAAAAAAGGCTTTCTATGGCCCACAATTAGAGAGAGAGGTGGCACACCCAGGAGTCAAGACTGGCACACAAGCTGAAAGGGCAATATTACTCTCCCACTGTTTTTTTATGTATTTTTTGTTTTTTAAGGGAGACTTTAGAAACCCAATAATATTTAAAAAAAAAAAAAAAAAAAAAGGCTTTCTATGGCCCACAATTAGAGAGAGAGGTGGCACGCCCAGGAGTCAAGACTGGCACACAAGCTGAAAGGGCAATATTACTCTCCCACTGTTTATTTATTTATTTATTTTTTTTTCAGGGAGACTTTAGAAACCAAATAATAAGAAAATAAATAAATAAATAAATAGGCTTTCTATAGCCCACTGAATGAGAGATAGCACACACAGGAGTGGCACACAAGCCCTGACTGAGGCCAATATTTTTCTACCACTGATTGATGTAGTGTTTTTGTGTTGAGGTAGATTTTAGAACACAAATCAAGGAAAAAAAAAATAAATGCTTTCTATGGCCCACTGAATGAGAGAGAGGTGGCACACCCAGGAGTCAAGACTGGCACACAAGCTGAAAGGGCAATATTACTCTCCCACTGTTTTTTTATGTATTTTTTGTTTTTTAAGGGAGACTTTAGAAACCCAATAATATTTAAAAAAAATAAATAAATAAATAGCCTTTCTATGGCCCACTGAATGAGAGAGAGAGGTGGCACACCCAGGAGTCAAGACTGGCACACAAGCTGAAAGGGCAATATTACTCTCCCACTATTTTTTTATGTTTTTTTTTTTTTCAGGGAGACTTTAGAAACCAAATAATATTAAAAAAACCAAAAAAATAAATAGCCTTTCTATGGCCCACTGAATGAGAGAGAGAGGTGGAACACCCAGGAGTCAAGACTGGCACACAAGCTGAAAGGGCAATATTACTCTCCCACTGTTTTTTTATGTATTTTTTGTTTTTTAAGGGAGACTTTAGAAACCAAATAATATTAAAAAAAAAAACAAAAAAAAAAAGGCTTTCTATGGCCCACAATTAGAGAGAGAGAGGTGGCACACCCAGGAGTCAAGACTGGCACACAAGCTGAAAGGGCAATATTACTCTCCCACTGTTTTTTTATGTATTTTTTGTTTTTTAAGGGAGACTTTAGAAACCAAATAATATTTTAAAAAAAACGAAAAAAAAAGGCTTTCTATGGCCCACAATTAGAGAGAGAGAGGTGGCACACCCAGGAGTCAAGACTGGCGCACAAGCTGAAAGGGCAATATTACTCTCCCACTGTTTTTTTAAGTTTTTTATTTTTTATTTTCAGGGAGACTTTAGAAACCAAATAATATTAAAAAAAACAAAAAAATAAATAGCCTTTCTATGGCCCACTGAATGAGAGAGAGAGGTGGCACACCCAGGAGTCAAAACTGGCACACAAGCTGAAAGGGCAATATTACTCTCCCACTGTTTTTTTATGTATTTTTTGTTTTTTAAGGGAGACTTTAGAAACCCAATAATATTAAAAAAAAAAAAAAAAAAGGCTTTCTATGGCCCACAATTAGAGAGAGAGGTGGCACACCCAGGAGTCAAGACTGGCACACAAGCTGAAAGGGCAATATTACTCTCCCACTGTTTTTTTATGTATTTTTTGTTTTTTAAGGGAGACTTTAGAAACCCAATAATATTTAAAAAAAAAAAAAAAAAAAAAAAAAAAAGGCTTTCTATGGCCCACAATTAGAGAGAGAGGTGGCACACCCAGGAGTCAAGACTGGCACACAAGCTGAAAGGGCAATATTACTCTCCCACTGTTTTTTTATTTATTTTTTTTTTTTTCAGGGAGACTTTAGAAACCAAATAATAAGAAAAAAAATAAATAAATAAATAAATAAATAGGCTTTCTATAGCCCACTGAATAAGAGATAGCACACACAGCAGTGGCACACAAGCCCTGACTGAGGCCAATATTTTTCTACCACTGATTGATGTAGTGTTTTTGTGTTGAGGTAGAATTTAGAACACAAATCATGGAAAAAATAAATAGGCTTTCTATGGCCCACTCAGTGAGAGATGGCACACACAGGGATGGCACTGTAGCAGAAATGCCAATCTTAATCTCCCACAAAAAAACAAAAAACAAAAAAAAACAGGGACTGTCCTACAATTACTATCTCCCTGCAGTAATCTAAGCCAGGTATGGCAGGCAGCAATAGGAGTGGACTGATGCACAAATTAAATAAAAAGTGTGGACAAACAAAAAAGATAGCTGTGCAGAAAGGAACAAGAGGATATGTGCTTTGAAAAAAGCAGTTGGTTTCCACAGTGGCGTACACACAGCAATACAGCTATCACGGAGCCTTCTAGGGCAGCCCAATGAGCTACAGCGCTGAGGAAAAAAAAAAAAAATAGCTTCCACTGTTCCTGCACACCGAAGGTGGTGTTGGACAGTGGAAATCGCTACAGCACAAGCGGTTTGGTGGTTAGTGGACCCTGCCTAACGCTCTCCCTGCTTCTGACGAAGCGGCAGCAACCTCTCCCTAAGCTCAGATCAGCAGCAGTAAGATGGCGGTCGGCGGGAACGCCCCTTTATAGCCCCTGTGACGCCGCAGACAGCAAGCCAATCACTGCAATGCCCTTCTCTAAGATGGTGGGGACCAGGATCTATGTCATCACGCTGCCCACACTCTGCGTTCACCTTCATTGGCTGAGAAATGGCGCTTTTCGCGTCATTGAAACGCGACTTTGGCGCGAAAGTCGCGTACCGCATGGCCGACAAGCACAGGGGTCGGATCGGGTTTCATGAGACGCCGACTTAGCCAAAAGTCGGCGACTTTTGAAAATGATCGACCCGTTTCGCTCAACCCTACTGGCCGGTAATTGACCCTGGGTACTACGCTGGGATCTACGTAATAGCGGTGTCTCTTTATGTTGTGTACTTCTGTCTACTGCGGATATAGTATCTGCCCTCTCTGCTAAAGATAATTCCACCACTATGGGGTTGGCAAGTCCACCGTGAATGGGATCACTCTGATCAGGAATCTGTTCTTCCTGACCTGGAACCTCTTGTAGTACGGGGTCACCCTCTTCCTGTCTTGGGACTTCTAATATTGGATTCGGTGTTGGATAAAAGGCCACCATGGGAACCACTACTGCACCATGGTATGTTAGTAGGGTTTTGTGAAAGTCTCCTATACAGGTGTGATACATTGCCTCCTCTTTTTCCTTTACTGGTTGAACCTGTATAGGTTGAATAACTTCTGATTCTGGCTGGACAACTTCTGGCTCTTTCAACGTTTCCGGACATAATTTAATATTGTCTTTTGACACTAGTACAGATGTTAAACCTCCGTTTTTGCTAATGAGACACATTTTAGGATTATCCATTCTTGTTGGTAAAACTGTGTAGGGTACGGCTTCCCATTGATTATCCAGTTTATTGGTTCGAAGATTCCTCTTGAGTACTTGGTCACCCGGTCTTAATGGAGTTGCTAGAGCATTCTGGTTGAAAGTTCGCTCTTGTCTTTCTCTGGTTTGCTGGAGGCTTCTTTCCACACTCTCTTGCACTTGGCAATACTGCTTTTGCCGTACGACATCCCAATTGGACTCTTGAACTTCTGCGTCTGGTTTCAGAATTCCCATTTCTAGATCGATTGGCAATTGGCCGGGTCTTGCACGCATAAGATAAGCTGGGGTGCAGTTGGTAGAGCTCACCGGGACATGATTATACAGATCCACCAAGTCAGGCAATTTCTCTAGCCATTGATTCCTTTCCGTTTCAGGTGAAGTCTTTAGTAGGTCTATCACAATATGGTTCATCTTCTCACATAAGCCGTTTGTTTGCGGATGATAGGCCGTCGTCCGGATCTTTTTGCAACCATACATATTACAGAATTCTCTGAAGATCTCTGATTCGAAGGCTGTACCCTGGTCAGTGAGAACCTGTTCCGGATATCCATGGGGTCTACAAAAGTACGTTTGGAACGCTTTGGCTGCTGTTTTTGCAGTCAGATCTTTTACAGGTACTACTACCAAGAAGCGCGAATAATGATCCACGATGGTCAAGGCATAGACGTAACCGGACCGGCTCGGTGTCAAATTCACGTGGTCCATGGCTACCAGTTCAAGTGGTTGTTTGGTGATTATGGGCTTCAGTGGTGCTCTTTGGCTCTTTTGATCGTTCCTTCTGAGGTTGCACGGGCCACAGTTTCTACACCACTGTTCGATTGAGTTTCTCATCCCGACCCAATAAAATCTATCTCTCAGAAGTATTTCTAGCATTTTCCAACCAAAGTGACCCGCACCATTGTGGTAAGCCTCGAGGACCATCCTCACATCTTGTTTAGGCACGATAATCTGCCAAACCAATTCATGTGTTTTCGGATTGGTGTATCTTCTACAGAGTTTCCCTTGATACAGGAACATTTTGCCTCTCTCTTTCCAGAGTTGATGTGTCTCTTCTGGGGCATCCTCATCGGGATATGCACTTTGCTCAGTCAATAGTTCCTTCACTAGCTTCACACCCGGATTGCTATCTTGGGTGTCAGCCCATCTATGGTGTGCTAACGGATTAAAATTCACTTCTTGTTGTTTCTGATAGGTATTTGACTGATGATGTTTTACCTTGGGCTGATGAAAGGCTGGTAGTTCAATTTCTTCAAGCTCCCCCGTTTCTTCTTCTACATCTCTCAAGTGTGGCATCCGGGATAGGGCATCGGCATTTCCATTCTTGCGACCTGCTCGATACTTGATCACGAAGTTGTAATTAGATAACCGGGCTATCCATCGCTGTTCTAACGCACCTAATTTAGCCGTGTCTAGGTGTGTCAATGGATTGTTGTCAGTATAGACAATAAATTCTGCACCGGTCAAATAGTGTTTGAAACGTTCAGTCACAGCCCAAACTACTGCCAGTAGCTCCAATTTGAAGGAGCTATAATTTTCAGAATTTCTTTCAGTAGGTCGGAGTTTTCTACTTGCAAAGGCGATGACTTTCTCCCGACCTTCTTGCTTTTGTGACAGCACCGCTCCCAATCCCACATTACTGGCATCGGTGTAGAGGATGAAAGGTTGATGGTAATCCGGATATGCCAGAACTTCTTCTCCGGTTAGTGCCTTCTTTAGTTGTTCAAAGGAGTCTTCTCTTTCGTCGTTCCACTGAAAAGGAGGGTTTCGGTTTGAAGGTTTCTTCGTCTGCCCTATCAAAGCATCTTGCAAGGGCGCTGCCAATTTGGTAAATCCTTTCATAAATCTACGATAGTAACCCACTAATCCCAAGAATTGCCTCACTTCTTTTGCGTTGGTAGGTCTTGGCCAATCCCTTATGGCAGTTATTTTCTCGGGATCCGGTGCTACTCCCTCCGAACTCACGATGTGCCCTAAGTATTGTACCTTTGGCTTGAGAAGGTGACATTTGGATGGTTTGATTTTCATACCATACTTGGATAAGGCTTCGAACACCTCTGCCAGGTCTGTTAAGTGCTGTTCGTAAGTCTTTGAGTAGACGATCACATCATCTAGGTACAGGAGGATGGTCTCGAAATTCTTGTGTCCGAGGCAACATTCCATCAGTCGCTGGAAAGTACCGGATGCGTTGCAGAGTCCGAACGGCATGCGATTAAATTCGCTTAGACCCATTGGTGTGGTGAATGCCGTTTTTTCTTTATCTCTCTCAGCCACAGGGACTTGCCAATACCCGCTTGTTAAGTCTAAGGTGGAAAAATAATTAGCAGATTTCAAAGCAGTCAAGGACTCTTCTATCCTAGGCAAGGGATAGGCGTCTTTGTGGGTGATGTTATTAATCCGCCGGTAGTCTACGCACATTCTCATGGTTCCGTCCTTTTTTTTGACAATCATCAGAGGGGCCGCCCAAGGGCTACAACTATCTCTTATTACCCCGGCCTGTTTCATCTCTCTCAGCATGTCCTTCGCGCATTGATAGTGAGCGGGCGGTATGGGTCTATATCTTTCTTTTATCGGGGGATGGTCACCGGTGGGGATTGTATGTTCCACCCCTTCTATCCGTCCGAAGTCCAATGGGTGTTTACTGAAGACCTGTTGATATTCCATCACTAATCTATACACCCCTTGTCTTTGTTGGGTAGGTGTTGAATCTACACCCACGTCTAGCTGTTGACACCAATCCTCCGATTCTCCATCTGAGCCGTTATTTTCCACCTGACAGGTCGATTCTAAGGGCTCAACGGTTGTGATGGCATTGTTGTCAACAGTATATAACTTTGCCACTGTAGCGTACCTTGGCAAAGTGACCTCTTCCTCTCCACAGTTCAAAAGTCGTACCGGCACCCGTCCCCGGTGTACCTCGACCACCCCTCGTGCCGTGAGTATAGTGGGCCTGCTGTCGGTGTACGCTGGTTCTATTAAGGCTTGATAGTCTCGTCCTTTAGTACCAATGGCCGCTCTACACCATACCAGCATTTCTGGTTTTGGTGGGATTACAATAGACGTTGGATCACTCACCCTCACACTGCCGATTTCTCCACCTGCAACTTCTATCTGTTGCCTTAACATTAATACTTTTATTTCCCTCCAGAGAACTCTCTGCTGGCAGGATCGGGCAGTTTCAGCAATTTGTTGTAAGACAGAAATAACTTCGGAAAAGCAGTTCTCTAACACATTCATTCCTATCAATACAGTTGGTTCACAGTTCTGTCGGTCAACATCAACGACAATTATACCCTGTTTCTTCAATTCTGCTTTACCAATCTTTATGGTCATCTCCCTGAATCCTAGTTTCGGTACCAACTTACCATTACTGGCCCATATATCTAGTTCAACATCAGAGGGTCCTTTATCAATATCTACCTCAGCCCAGTACCTCTTATAAAGGATATATGGTATGGATGAAATCTGGGAACCTGTATCCAGCAAAGCGTTGAGGGGAATTCCATCCAGCACGATAGGGATGATGGGTCGTCCTCCAATGTACCTTTCGTGCCAGGGTGTTGGGCCTTGAAAATTCATTCCTGCGAAGCGGCCCGCATTCCCAGGGGATTCCCGTTTAAATCACAATTTCGTGCAAAGTGGCCTGGCTGCTGGCAACGGCGGCAAATGGGCTGTCCATCCGGTTGGTAGCGGTCACGGGGTCGTCCTCTCCATGTCGGGTATCTCCGGGACCTCATCCATGGAACATCCTCTCTACGGTTTGCCAACTCCATCTTGGGTTCTCTGATCTCCTGCATAGTTTTAGCCATTGAAGCAACAACATCAGTTAAAGAGTCAAGCTTTTGCTGAAGAGCCTCATTAGTAATGGGCCCCAGGGACTTAGCACTGGCACCGGACGTAGCTGATGTCACTGGCATTCCCCGTTGCTGAAGTACATCTGCCATGGGTTGTGTGAGATCCTGATCCCGAGGTGCCTCTGCCAGCTGGAGACGTATAGCGCTCTCCTTTAATTGGGCAAATGTCAATTCAGGGTTCTTAAAAACAAGCATGCTCACATGCCCCCGGTGAGAAGGGGTGTAGAGTCCCTCAATAAATTGGTCTCTTAGCAGTTTATCGGCTCCTGTGTTAAAAATTGGTTCAGCCAGTGTAAGTGATTTAAGGGCTTCCTGCAGGTTTAAGGCAAAATCTCTCACGCCCTCATTAGCTTTTTGTTTGCAATTAAAGAATCGTACTTTAGCTTTGCTGCTGGTAGTGGTTTCAAATGTAGCTTTTAATCCAGCAAATATGCATTCAACAGTACCTTTTAGATCAGTTGCCCATACCGTGACTTCTCGCTTAGCATGGCCACTTAACTGCATCATCAGGAGACTAAAACGCTGAGCTTCACCCACGGGGAACATATCAAAATGAGCCAGCATCTTTTCCTTGAAACCGTTAAGGGTATTAGGTTCACCTTCATACATTGGAAGCCACGGGCCACCCGGGGTATATGGCATCAACACCGGCATGATGGACGCCACTCCTTGCACTGCTGCGCTGCCAGGCTCTCTATCGACACTCTGTCTTTCAGCTGCATTAGCGTCGCCGGGTGCTGCGGCGTCTCCGTGCTGCAACATACTGTACCCCCTTAGTTAATCCAGACCCCTCCGGTCCCAGTTTCCGTCTAGATAATGTAGATTCGTTCCTCTGTGCAGCAGGATGACAATGACACGCCCCCTGCTGCCTCTAACTGCCGCACGCTCTGTGATGTTGGATTTTGAAGTTTTTCAGTTAGACTGGGGCTTGGGTAATGACGTAGCTCGATTAACAGTTTTGTGCCTATCGGTTATGAGATGATCACATCAGGGAATGGCGGCCATTTTTACCCCATTATAACCAATGGAGAAAAGTCACTTTCAATAGTTTTCAATGGGGAACGGGATTTTCTTTAATAAAGTCAATTTCCAAGATTTTTCATCCAAATTTTCACAGTTTCAGACTCCAATTACGGCACACAATACCCGGTGTACGGGCTGGCCCTATCCTGTTCGTGACGCCAGTTGTGACGCCCGGGAGACCGTGGTACCCAGCACCAGATCAATGAGGTCCGTCTCTTGAGGGGGATGTCACTAGTGGCTTGACCCGGTGCTGTGGCCTCAGGCGATGCACAATGTAAGGGATATCATGAAGGAACAGACACTTACTTGATCAGCAGCAGGTCCTCTCAGCTGTGATGACCCCGATCCTGG
Source organism: Ranitomeya variabilis (assembly GCF_051348905.1). NCBI lineage: Eukaryota > Metazoa > Chordata > Amphibia > Anura > Dendrobatidae > Ranitomeya > Ranitomeya variabilis. The sequence continues at coordinate 292,363,271 of NC_135235.1, forward strand.
ATCGATGGCTATTGTCCAAATGAAAGACTGAGGCGCTGAAACGTTTAACCAGTTTTCTTCAACAAAGAGGGATTTGCAGCCAATACTGTCACCGGAGTCTGTTTAAGAACTCTTAATTACTTTGACCCTGTCAGGATTTCCACCTCTTATTATGCGCAGTTTCTGTATGGCCCTGCTGCTGTTTGTGAACTGGCTGCCGACCCAATCTGTCTCTTCTGTACTCTGGTTCGACGGACAACCCGAGTCCTTTTTTGTCGGCTTACCCCCTCTGGGAGTACTGCTGAACTCTGTGTCTGTTGCTGCGTCTTACCCTGGTGAAGCTGATATCACCTCACTTCCTTCCGGTTGCTGTATTATATATAATGAATATAGCCACGGATCCGGTATCCGTCTCTGCGCCTATTCTGGGTAGAGGTTATTGCTTCCTGGTTCTCACAATGTCCTTTTTCTCTATTCCTCTTTTCCTACTATGGGTATTACGGGCCTATAATCCGTCATAGGGCTGTTAGGAGTTCAGTTATACGACCTCTCACTTTCAGCTCCTCAACCCAACTGCCAGTCCTTTTCTCAGACCAGAATAGATCAAGGGGAGTCTCTGGAACTCCCCCTTCTGGCCGGAGATGGTAGTGCAGTCTTGCTATTCTAGTATTTGTATTTGGTGTCAATAACTATTTTTGTGGCAAATACCCCTAGGGGCGCCACAATAGAATGTTTAAAAATAATAAAAAAAATGTTTAAAAATGGTTATACTCACCTTCTGCAGACAGCCGATCTCCTCAGCGGCTTCCGTTCCTATAGATGGTGTGTGTGTGCAGGACCTTTGATGACGTCGCGATCACGTGACCGCGACGTCATCGCGGTCATGTGACCGCGACGTCATCGCAGGTCCTTCACACACACCAGCTATAGGAACGGAAGCGGCAGCATGCACCGCTGAGGCGGGAAGACTCCGGGCCCCATCGAAGGTGAGTATATGACTATTTTTTATTTTAATTCTTTTTTTTTTTTACCAATTATATGATGCCCAGTCCGTGGAGGAGAGTCTCCTCTCCTCCACCCTGGGTACCAACCGCACATGATCTGCTTACTTCCCGCATGGTGGGCATAGCCACATGTGGAAAGTAAGCAGATCAATGCTTTCCTAGGTGTGCGGAATCCCCGCAATTCCGCAAATTTAATGAACATGTTGCTTTTTTTTCCGCGATGCGATTTTTTCGTGGAAAAAAATGCAACATTTGCACAAGAAATGCGGAGAACACTTAAAATAATGGGAGGCATATGTAAGCGGTTTTTTTTGCGTTTTTATCACATTTTTATAGCGAAAAAACGCGAAAAAAACACGAAAAATACTGAACGTGTGCACATGGCCTAATACTATTTTTCTTGTCCTTTACAAGTGCACAAAAAACATAAAATATAATCCTAATTTGAAAGTGCCATAATGTATTCAACTCAAATAAAACTTGCTATATGTTTCTCTCTCTACCAAAATCATCTGGTAGGAAGAATCATGAGACCCTCATAAACATTAAATGGTCAGTTGATTCAACTGAAATCAGTGGATTTGAACAACTTTTAGCTAATGTGTATGGGGCCTTTAAACTAGACATCATCCAACCTAACTATGGTAGAAGCTGAACTTTTCCAAAAATTAACATTTCTGAGTTATATTTGTAGCATCCAAGAGCTTATACAGTGGTGAAAATAAGTATTTGATACACTGTCAATTTTGCAAAGTTTTCCCACCTACAAAGAATAGAGAGGTTGGTAATTTTTAACTGTGAGACAGAATCTAAAAAAAACACAGTGTATGATTTTTACATAATTTATTTGCATTTTATTCCATGAAGTAAATATTTGATACGATAGAAAACCACAAGTTAATACCTGGTACAGAGACCTTTGTTTGCAATTACAGAGGTCAGACGTTTCATGTAGTTCTTGACCAAGTTTGCACACACTGCAGCAGGGATTTTGGCCCACTCCTCCATACAGATCTTCTCCAGATGTTTCAGGTTTCAGGGATGTCACTGAGCAGCATTGAGTTTCAGTTCGCTCCAAAGATTTTCTATTGGGTTGAGGTCTGGAGAGTATATAAGCCACTCCAGTACCTTGAAATGCTTCTTACGGAGCCAATCCTTAGTTGCCCTGGCTGTGTGTTTTGGGTCATTGTCATGCTGGAAGACCCAGCCATCTTCAATGCTCTTACTGAGGGAAGGAGGTTGTTGGCCAAAATCTCACAACACATGACCCCATCCATCCTCCCTTCAATACGGTGCTGTCATCCAGTCACCTGTTCAGAAAAGCACCCCCAAAGTACGATGTTTTCCTCACCATGCTTCATGGTTGTGATGGTGTTCTTGGGGTGGTACTCATCCTTCTTCCTCCAAATACGGCAAGTGAAGTTGATACCAGAAAGTTCTATTTTGGTCTCATCTGACCACATGACCTTCTCTCATACCTCAAATAGATTATCCAGATGGTCATTGGCGAACTTCAAACAGGCCTAGACATGTACTGATGTGAGCAGGGGGACCTTGCATGCCAGGCAGGATTTTAATCCATGATAGAGTAGTGTGTTACTAATGGTAATGTTTGAGACTGTGGTCACAGCTCTCTTCAGGTCATTAACAAGGTCCTTCAATATAGTTCTGGGCTGATTCCTGACCTTTCTCAGAATCATCCTTACCTCACGAGGCGACATCCTGCATGGAGCCCCAGACAGATCAAGATTGACAGTCATCAAGTGTTTCTTCCATTTTCTAACAATTGCACCAACAGTTGTTGCCTTCTCGCCAAACTGCTTGCCTATTGTCTTGTAACCCATCCCAACCTTGTGCAGGTCTACAATTTTGTCCCTGGTGTCCTTAGACAGCTCTTTGGTCTTGCCCATGGTGGAGAGGTTGGAGTGTGATTGTGTGGACAGGTGTCTTTTATACAGGTAACAAGTTCAAACAGGTGCAATTAATACAGGTAATGAGTGCAGAGTGTTAGGGATTCTTAACCTCTTTCTGACCTCGGACGGGATAGTACGCCCGAGGTCAGATACCGCACTTTGATGCAGAGCTCCGGCGGTGAGCCCGCATCAAAGCCGGGACATGTCAGTTGTTTTGTATAGCTGACATGTGCCCGCAATAGCGGCGGGTGAAATCACGATTCACCCGCCGCTATTAACTAGTTAAATGCCGCTGTCAAACGCTGACAGCGGCATTTAACCGGTGCTTCCGGCCGGGCGGCCGGAAATGAGCGCATTGCCGACCCCCATCACATGACCCTATGGAGGCTATTGAAGCATGGCAAAAGTAAAAAAAAAAAAGAAAAAAATTAAAAAAATATAAAAGTTTAAATCACCCCCCTTTCGCCCCGTTCAAAATAAATCAATAAAAAAAAAATCAAACCTACACATATTTGGTATCACCGTGTTCAGAATCGCCAGATCTATCAACAAAAAAAAAGCATTAACCTAATCGCTAAACAGCATAGTGAGAAAAAAATTTGAAACGCCAGAATTAAATTTTTTGGGTCGCCACGACATTGCATTAAAATGCAATAATGGGCGATCAAAAGAACATATCTGCACCAAAATGCTATCATTAAAAACGCCAGCTCAGCACACAAAAAATAAGCCCTCATCCGACCCCAGATCATGAAAAATGGAGACGCTACGGGTATCGGAAAATGGCGCAATTTTTTTTTTTTTTTAGCAAAGTTTGGAATTTTTTTTAACCACTTAGATAAAAGAAAACCTAGACATGTTAGGTGTCTATGAACTCTTACTGACCTGGAGAATCATAATGGCAGGTCAGGTTTAGCATTTAGTGAACCTAGTAAAAAAGCCAATCAAAAAACAAGTGTGGGATTGCACTTTTTTTGCAATTTCACCGCACTTGGAATTTTTTTCCCGTTTTCTAGTACACGACATGCTAAAACCAATGATGTCATTCAAAAGTACAGCTTGTTTCACAAAAAATAAGCCCTCACATGGACATATTGACGGAAAAATAAAAACGTTATGGCTCTGGGAAGAAGGGGAGCAAAAAACAAACACGGAAAAACGGAAAATCCCAAGGTCATGAAGGGGTTAAGAAAAACAAAGAGGTCTGTGAGAACCAGAGTTCTTGCTGGTTGTTGGTGATCAAATACTTATTTTCCCCACAGTACTTACTGATGTGGAATACCCCCTTTCCAGTACCCCCCAAAATCCCACCAGTGCTCTTCCCTGCCATCGGCTGATTACAGCAATGTTGTTTTTCAATTTCTTAAGGAATTTGCACAAATATCATAGTATTTTCTTTTGCTTTTTGTAAGTGGAAACAAACTCATGTTCAGATCAGCGTACAACATGTATTAAATAAGATTGTACAACAAACATCCATTTTTATGGTGACCAAATGCTCCAGTAAAGCGGATCAGATGTCAGCGCTGGAACCACGAGCAATAATATTATTAGAGAGCTATTTCTAAACGGACTTTAATTGTTTAGAATTTAGAGCAAGCGTCATAAAAATCCTCATTTGTTTATCATTAATCATCCACCAGCACATTCTCCCAAGTAGGAAAACCCTTTTACCAAGCCAAGGATTGCATTGCGTAGATCAGATTATAAAATATGCGATATATATCATTTCCTAATTATTAGCACATTTTGGCATCGTTGAGCATCAGTTGGGAGAGGCTCTTATGGTGAGATTGTGCGGCTGTGTGATTCATGCAATGGAGAACACACTTGGCCTTCCCGATCTCGAAACCAGCGATCAATCACCAAATTTGGCAGTGACTAAGAATGTAGCATTGTAATTGTACAATCTTGTTACTTCGGTGACTTTGACTTATAGCGAAACATGATGTACGCACACATTTACCAAAATATTATTGGGATCTAAAGACATCAATATTTTGTGGCATATTCTAGCCTGATAGGTGGGGGTCACATTCTGCTTCATTCTGCCAAATTAGAAGCTTGCATCTGCTACAGACTGAATAGAGCGGTGGTCGGTATCTGACAGCATGGAAAGATAGGAAAAGGGTGAAACACGGTCAAAGGAGCGCCGAAAGGAAGCTCTGACACCAGAATGGGGTTTAAGCCACAACACGTTTCAACGGAAGTACCGTCTTCATCAGGTGGACATCAGGAAATGTCCACCTGATGAAGACGGTACTTCTATTGAAACGCGTTGTGGCTTAAACCCCATTCTGTTGTCAGAGTTTCCTTCCGGCGCTCCTTTGACCGAGTTTCACCCTTTTCCTGTTTCTGTCCTCCTTCGGAGGTGTTCGGCTGGAGCTGCGGGGGGACTGTGCGCCCTCCCCTCACTAGGGCTACCTATCGAGCTCTCCTAAAGAATTCGCCTTTTACTGACTTTGTTTAGCATGGAAAGATAGTCATGTAATACACAGCCGCACTCGTGAGGGTTCCTTCAAAATATATACTTTTTTATTATTCTGCACACAAGTTCACCACAGTGATAAATGACAGAAGAGTGAAACAAATGTTTTGTCCAAGCGATTTCTTAACGTTTTGACCCGAGCCCGGGTCTTTCTCAAATTCGTAGTGAGCTTCCGATGACTGATAGAAGCGCAAGGGAGCGCGATTTTTTTCTTCCCGTTCTACACCCCCCCCCTTGTTGAAGATGTTTTAAATCGTCACAATAAAGATTGGATTTTAGAAACGGTGAGTGCCACCCTTTTTTCTCTTCAGTATATGGACTTCCGATGAGAAGGTAAGTACCTAAGGTAATACATTGGTGGTAGTGGGTTGCCTGGTAGCATCAATGGGGCCTGTGTCATCAGGCTATTCGTATGATGTCCATGCAGTGTGCCCTGCGTTCACTGATGACACAGGTCCTATTGATGCCACCAGGCAACCCTCTACCACCAATATATTAACCAGCAATATATTAACTTACGTACTTACCTTCTCATCAGAAGCTCACTGCGAATTTGAGAAAGACCCGGGCTCGGGTCGAAACTTTAAGAAATTGCTTGGATAGAGCATTTTTTTTCACTCTTCTGTTATTTATCACTGTGGTGAACTTGTGTGCAGAATAATAAAAAAAGTATATGTTTTGAAGGAACCCTCTCACAAGTGCAGCTGTGCATTACATGCCTTAGTTCTTGGGTGTGATCCCAGTCTAGCCAGCACCGCTACCTATTTTTTGAGTGCGCAACTTTAAGACTATCCAGCGTGGAAAGATAGTCCACGAGCAAAAGGGAGCTGGTTTATGTACACCCCACCGAAAAGTGGACATTCCTGGGTGGTGCTTAAAGAGAATCTGTCAGTAAAATTAACTCTCCTAAGCCACCTATATGGGCATGTAGGTAATAGAAAGTTGAATAATTTAATACCTCGATATCTGCAATCTGATGTATTATTCCAGAGAAATTCAAATTTTTCTTAATATGTAAATAAGCTGCTAAGATCTATGGGCCGTACATAGATCTCCCAGAGAATCTTCCACCAGAGTTTATATTAAATGAAAGGGGTGTTTCCAGTGTGAGACATGTAGATCAGGAGAGCGGACTGTCAATCATTACATGTCTCACACTGGTAATAAGCTCTGAAGGAAGATTCTCAGGTAGAGCTATGTACGGCCCATAGATCTTAAATGCTCATTTACATATTAAGAAAAATCTGGATTTTTCCAGAATAAAAAATTGGATCACAGATATCAAGATATAATTTTATTCAGCTTCCTATGCCCTACATGGCCATATAGACGACTCAGGAGGGGTGATGTTACTGACAGATTCCCTCTAAAGTGGACCTGTCTGAAAGAAGCAGAATTGTATTATGAGCTACAGCTCTGGCAACAATTAAGAGTCCACCACATCAAATCCCTGTCATGGGCAGCCCAATCTCCAGACCTGAACCCCATTGAAAACCTCTGGAATGTAATCAAGAGGAATAAAAATCATGGTTATTCCACAAAATATTGATTTATGAACTGTTCCTGAGTTAAAACATTAGTATTGCTGTTTCTAAATGATTATGAACTTGTTTTCTTTGCATTATTTGAGGTCTGAAAGCACTTTTTTTTATTTTTGACCATTTCTCCTTTTCAGAAAAAAAAAAATATATTTATTGGAAATTCAGAGACATGTTGTCAGAAGTTTATAGAATAAATGAACAATTTATATTTTACTCAAAAATGTACCTATAAAGAGAAAAATCAGACAAAATGAACATTTTGCAGTGGTCTCTTAATTTTTGCCAGAGCTGTAAATTAGAAAGTGTCTTCTTTTCACACGCACTATTGATTTATGAAAAGAAAATAACAGAAGCTCATAGGATTAGGGTGTAGAGGTGACCCCTCTCCTGCTTAAGTGCCAAAAGTTGGAATAACAAGTCTGTACACTCTGCTATTGTGCCACTTAGTCAGTGGGTCCTAATACCCCTAATATAAAGTTATCCCTGTTTGACACCATATTTTTGTTATCTTTAATAGGTTGTCCGGTTTCTTGTACATTATCCATAAGAGAGTTCATCAATATTTTATCGATTGGGGTACGACACCTGGAACCCAGCTTTTCCCCATCTTGGCAGGAGCCCCGAGTGCTCAGTTATGGAGCTGCACAGCACAGCTCCGTCAACGGTATAGGGGTTACGCAGTACCCGGCTGTGGCTACTATATCCTTAATGGAGCTGTGCTGTGCAACTCCGCAACTGAGCACATCTGTCCGGCACCGGGAACAGCTGATCGGCAGAGATGCCAGGTGTCACACACACACCGATCAAATATTGATGACCTATTTTAAAAATGGACCATTAATGTAAAGGTCCCCTACAACCCCTTTAATGATGCTTATACTTTTTATAATCTGGCTATTCTGGCCAAGGTTTACCTTAGGGGATGAGACGAGACCAGCGTGCCTGCTGATGGTGATCATGCTTTGTTATTAGACCTTTGTAGCAGACAGAATTTGGCTAATCTCCTACAGGAAGCATCAGGTACTCGAGATTCGAGGGCCATCGGGTCACAATGAGTGTCAACATAGTTATCTCTGGTGCTGACAGGAATATTCATGATTTATTTTCACGTTGATAAAGTCTCCAAGCAGCTATGGGAAGTGACACCTTGTTTATGGAGAGATGGGGTAGGCCATAAACAAAAAATTCTTCTAAATGAACTGCGATAGAGACGGAGGCTGGACACTCAGAGAGATAGAGATCCCGCACCAGATAATCGGTGCCAGAACACAACTTCTAATTGAATTTTTCTGTGTTTGAGAGGGAAAGTATGTAAAACCATTATCGTTACTACATTATCATCAGTTGGATTTAGACTATGGTCACACCACCTAATTTTCTCTCATCTGCGAGAATCTCGCCGATTATGCTAATCACGTTCTAATCCGAGTTTGATCAGAGTGTGATCCGATTCTCTTAAATGAGGAGAAGATGGAAAAGAAATTTCTCCAACTTCTTCATTCTGTCAGTCCGTGAAAATCAGACTGTTCAGATGTCATCTGAGTGCAATATGATGTTTTTCGCAGACTCATTGACCTGCATGGCCGAGTGCGATCTGAATATCAGATGCAAATCGAGCATGTTGCATGTTCTTCAGACAGTGTCTGTCTAAGGAAAAAATCAGACATGTGCGCGGTCTCATAGATTAACATTGCTCCAATGTTTTGTCGGATCACAGTCAGAGCGAAAATACGACCTTGTGAATGAGCTCTTATGTAGATAGATAAATAGATTGGATATACTCAGATAAAGCTGCATTCACACTGTCGCTAAAAATTCCATATTTTGTTTCTTTATAGACACTTGACTTTAATAGTGTCCATTGGTTTTCCATTTTGGTGTCTAAAGATAGAAAAAGTAGTATAGCATACCATCATTTTTTTGGCTTCAAAATTATTATTTATTTATATAGTGCCATCATATTCCACATTTACAGACTTCATCATCGTTGTCCCCATTGGGTCTCACAATCTAAATTCAGTTGGTCTTTGGAGTGTGGGAGGAAAACGGAGAACTCAGAGGAAACCCACACAAACACGGAGAGTATATGCAAACTCTTACATATGTTGTACTTGGTGGGATATGAACTCAGGACCTCGGCACTGCAAAGCAACAGTGCTAACCATTGAGCCAAGCAGCGTGCACACCTCGATTCTTAAAAGGGAGCCTGAAACCTGAAGCCGCACCGGCGGTACTTGAACGCTGAAGCCACGTTGGTGCTACCTGAACCTTGAAGCCACACGGGTGGTACCTGAACTTTGAAGTCACACTGGCGGAACCTGAACCCTAAAGCCACATTGGCAGTACCTGAAGCTGCTTTGGTGGTTCCTGAACCCTGAAGCCACACCTGCAGTACCTGAACCCTGAAGCCACATCTGCGGTACCTGCACCCTTAAGACCCACCGGTGGTACCTCAAACCTGAAGCTGCACCATTGGTTCCTGAGCCACACCTGCAGTACCTGAACCCTCAAGCCGCACCGGCGTACCTGAACCCTGAAGACACACTGGCAATACCTGAACCCTGAAGCCACACTGGCAGTACCAGAACCCAATCCACTCTATCTGAACCTGCACCAATGTCCGACCTGTCCAGTGATCCAGAATCCATGTTGTCTGTACCAGCTTCAACATCATCTAAGAAAGTTATCCAAATCTTGTCCTGTCAGTGACTCAGAATCCATGTATGTGTCTGCTTTACTCACCCTTGGGGTCAGCATAAGTAGTATCGGGGACTGGCTAGGAGTTGTGCCTGGCAGTTACCTGCAGCTCAAGCCTAACTCCACCATCAGAAGCTCTAATGAAAGTTAGGTAGCCTCTTAGCCATGTCCTTCCAAGGTAAGCCCGGCCCCGGGGCACAGTGTGTCCAATATCCATGTTGGTGACACTTTCTGTCATGGAACATTCAGAAGGATCTTAAAGAAAAGGAGAGGTCAGACGTATTCAGTTCACAGCTGGCCACACTATCCTGACAATTAAGCAGGGTGGGCAGTAGACATCTAGCCTTGATCTTGTGTGATACGTGCACATGTCCTCCCCTGATGACCTATTAGGAGAAAAGCATCGGGAGGCACGCAGGGCTATTTAGGGCAAGCCAAGCTGAGGGAAAGCTGTGGACTGCCCTTGTAAGGGCAGGCGTCATGGGATAGTTAGGACCACTGTATTGAACCATAAGGTTTAAATAGGGCTAATGCTCCTGCCTCTACCCTTTTGATACTAGATGAATATTCTGTTTTCCTTTTTCAAACAAACTTTATTAAAAATTTTAACATACAAAAAAAAACATTGTGATAGGAAAGGAAGTTAGGTAAAACAAGGAAAAGGGATAGGGTAGCTAGCTTTAATAATCTTTATTGGGGAACAAAACAGGAAGGAAAGGGAAGTCGGAGGGAAAAGGAAAATTTCCTGTTGCACCGGATCGGATGAGGAAGAATTTTCTGTTCGCCTCTGTGGACAGCCCTGCTGGATGAGAGATTTCCAATTTTTCCATCCCATATGTTTTAACATATGGATATTTCATCTTGTACTTCATATGCACTGTATATGACCACTGTCATCTTCAGGTATTTTTGTGGAATTTTCAAAAAGGGTCTATTGTGTATACTGATATATTGTCCACCATTGTGGTTGTCTGTTCAATTAATCTACGTTTATAAGAAATGGAGGCGTTTTAATTTTTTATGCTACCGTAGTCATTTTTATACATGATATTACAAATAAGTTTTATGAATCTCACCTTGCTGCTACTTATGGCTGTTGAGTTTAATCCAGGAGATCCGCAGTTCATACAAGGAGCGTGAAACTTAGACATGTGAAGCCAACCTTACGCGAATCTGCCCCAACGTTCTTCTATTATGCAGTCAGTAGATTATGGCCGGAAACACGCCATGCTCCATTTTCTTCATCAGTCCCCTAGACACTGAATGGAGCGAAGGTCGACCAAGCAAACCTCTGCTTCATGCAAAACAGGCTCTACAAAACCCAGCTTTGGAATTCCTGATCTCAGTTTTTGGATCACTGGAATTCCCAGTCATCAGACCCTCAGCAATCCGTAAGTTATACCCTTTCCAGGAGGATAAGTGATAATTTACTATCTTGGGAAAATAACCCTTCTACAACTGCAGAACGTGAAGTATTAATTCAAATTTTGGAAATTCTCTTGTTTTGCTCTTTTTTTTGCATCCAAGCTCATCCGGGGGACAATCTGAATTCATCTGGTCCAAGCCACGTTATAACATTCTTGGTTTACAGACTAATTACGTTCTGCTAAACATGACCCGAGGGGTTAAGTGCTCAGAAGATAGCAGAGTGATTATAAAGAGAGGAATCCATGGCTGTCTATTATAGACCATTTTGGCTATCTTTATTATAAACACACAACAGAGCAGGTAACTGCTGATTAGTGCACTCCACTACTACATTTCCAGTAAGGAAGAGACAATAAAACTTAGATTTTAGGATATTGTTACTCATCTGGCACTGGAAAAAATGAAGAGGATTAAAGCTTTTCTAAATTATACTGATGCTATCGAATGACTCACAATGGATGTTTTATTTTATTCAGGTTACATGCTCCTTATTTACATAGAAATTCCTTTAATCTGGCATCAATGGGATGCTTTACTAAATATACTGGATTATCAGACAATTATAGTAAAATATGCAAAGTACAGGAATGGAATTTTCCAAAAATATGAATGCTCCATACATTGCTGCTTACCATTATTGGCACCCTTTCATTTTCTCACAGACTGTACAATATCTTCAGAAATAAATGGAAATGTACCAAAGTTATATCCTCAGGATTTTTTAAATTAGTGATCCAAAGGAATACAACAATAAAACATTGTTTTTCAAGTTACATGTTACAATTTCAAAGAAGAAACAGAATAAACATCATGGGCAACAATAAAGGCACCCCTAATTAATACTTGGTTGCACACCCTTTGGCATTAACGTTTCTTGTAGCCATCTATATTCTTCTTGCACTTCTCAGCTGGTATTTTCTTCTACTCTTCCTTTGCAGTTTGTTCACGCTCTTGAATGTTTGCAGGGTTCTTTTACCCAATGGCAGATTTCAGTTCACCCCAAAGATTTTCAATGGGATTGAGGTCAGGACTCATTGCTAGCCATTTTTTTCTTTTTCAATCATTCCTGTGTACTTTTGAATGTGTGCTTTGGGTCATTGTCTTGCTGGACTACCCATGATCTTTGACTCAAAACAAGTTTTCTTACACTGTGTAGGACATGTCGCCCTAAAATTGCTTGATAATTCTCTGATTTCATGATTCCTGTGATAAGGTCAAGGCCTCCAGTACCAGACGCAGCAAAGCAACCTCACAGCATTATCGATCCTCCACCATGCTTAACTGTTGGTAGGGTGTTCTTTTCCTTATAAGCTTCATTGCGCCGTCTGTAAACAAACTGTTGCTTTGCATTGCCAAAAAGCTCTGTTTTTGTTTCATCTGTCTACAAAACATTTTCCCTGAACAATTGTGGTTTGTCAAGGTACTCTTTGGCAAAGATCAGTCGTTCATTTTTATATCTTTTCTTCAGCAATGGTTTCTTTCTTGGCCTTCGTCCATAAAGCTATGCTTGGTTTAGTATGCGGCATATGTTACTTGTTGAAACCATGACCCCAGATTGTTCCAGGTTGGCCTTCAGGTCTTTGAATGTTTGATGTGGTATTTTTTCCACCATTCACACCAACTTTCGAAGACATCTCTTGTCAATTTTCCTTGCATTCCCCCACGTCTAGGGAGGTTTTTGACAGTTTTTGGCAACCTTTTTAATAATATTGTGCACTGTTGAAACTGAGAAAGCAAGGTCTTGGGAGATGGCCGTATACCGTTTGGAAGTCTTGAGTTTGCTAATAATAGCAGTTCTGATGCCCTCAGACAGCTCCTTTGTCTTCACTATTGTGACAAAGGAACAAGGCCTACCATGTGGCTTTTTAAAACACTGAAGTCATAATTTATTGGCTAATTCATTTCACATGTGCACCGGCAATTAATCACAGTTGATTCTCATTTGTGATTTACCACAGGCGAGTCAAAACGTGTTTCCATACTAATTTAATATAAAAGGTCTCAATGCCGTTGTCACAGCAAGCTTTAGGTCTTTCTATTTTTCACTCTCATTATTTTTTTTTTTAATTATAGTTTTTCATTTGCACTTTTGTATTTAACATTTATACAAAAAAATTGTTTCTCTCGACTAATTTATTACAGAAGATATTCCACATTATGTACTTAAACCTCATGGGTGCCAATAACGATGATCAGGACTGTATATACGCAAAACCCTCACAGTTAAAAAATGGGAATAATGGGGATCTATTTGTTACAGGTTTACAGCGATAGAGAGGGGCCAGAAGACCGCGGTGTCTGATTTCTCGTACTCCTGCACTGACTAGTAGCACTTTGCCATCATATTAAACAGTGCAGGTTTGTGCTAGCAGTGCAGGGGTTAATTTGTTCAGTTGAGAACTCCTGAAGATTTCCTGCTTTGATGGTCTTAGCTGCTACGTGTTGGCCACTCCTTTGTCCTGTATATACTGGCCTCTAGCAATCAGAGATGCCAGGGTCAGTTTCATACTGGTTCTGGAGTTGGAGGTGTTGATTGTTTGAGGAGGTGTTTAGAGTGTTGTTCAGAAGAGTATTGCTTGGTGTTTTGTCTGTATGCATATCCTCATCCTCTCCTATTTGTTTTCTCCTTCCTTTACTTCCCAGTGTTCTACTCTGTTGTTTATGAGTGCATATTTGTGCGATTGGTATGTTAATTTATCTCTGTATGCCTTCCCTTGTTAGTCTGGTTTGTGTATTCTTATTCACTACAACTACCCACTTCCCTGGGTGGGTGATGGGACAGATAAAGGCAGTTATACTGATTAAAATGATACCTTGGTTGATGAAATCTGTCTTGTGGTTGTTCTTTCATCTTTATTTTCAGTTTTGTGTTAATGAGATTCTTGTGCCCTAAGTCGGGGTTGGTGTATGTGGTGCTCTGATTAGATATTTGTTATGCAGACTGCTGACAGGTCATTGATCCCTCAGTGACCTTCCCCCTAGTTTGCATAATGAATATCTGTATATACTTAAAACAAAAAAATCTTCTGCAGGCAGGTGCCAGTCGCAAAATCACGTTTTGTGTGCCAATAATACATTTTTTTTCAGGTTATTCAGCTAGAGAAAAAAAAATCAATTTGAAAATGGCACCCGCTGTGCCTGCGCAGTAGCAGCTATCGGTGTCTGCTGCGATAATCCAATAGCTGCTACTGCGCATGCGCCGGCGGCACAATCTTACTGGAGAAGTAGAAAAAAATTCCTTCTCCAAAATGGCGCCGCCCGCGACTGTGCAATAGCAGCTCTCGACTTTCTCCGAAATGTGCTCCAAACCACGGAATAGTTTATAGGTGAGCAACATAATACTGATACATTTTTTAACATTTTTTTATGCTTTTATTGGAACGAAATGAACTCAAGAAGATGTAAAACGGTGAGCAAAATACCGTAAAAACCATGAATATTCACTGCATTCCATGCCCATGGGAGTGGAAAACAGTGAATATTTATTTCTCTTTAATAGCAGAAATGCTCTTAGCCGCAGACGCTAGCTTCCTGCAGCTGCCGGGCTTTCGCTTGTCCCCGCTATTTAAGAAATTGAATATTCACTGCTCTCCACTCCCATAGGCGTGAATTGTCTATGGGTGAGCACATAAGAACAAGGAATACTGTATGACTGAGAAATGTAACCCATCAAAATTTTTAAGCTTTTTTTTAGTGTTATACTGTATATCACAAAAATGTACCCCAGATCACGGAATAGTGTATGGGTAAGAAGTGTGAACAAACTAGCAACATTTTGTAACTTTTTTGTACTGTTATATACCTCCAAAATGTGACAGAAAGCATGTAATACTGTATGGATGAGTAATCTAATCCTGAAATATTTCTTTATGCTTATTGTAAGTTATACATACCACTGTAATGCAACAATAACTATGTTAAACAGTAACGATAACTTGAAAGTGTAGTTGATGTACTTATACAGTCATAAAGGCTTTGCAGAAAGTGCAAAGCAATACAGGAATGATGAGGAGTGTCATCCATAGACCCCTGAAATGAAACAACTGGTGGGCCTTATTAAAATATTGATTATTACAAACACTTTATTTGCTGCTGTCATCTGCTGGTGTGGAAAAATGTGGGCTAATCCAGGCATTGTTCTTTTTTATGAGAGTAAGCCTGTCTGCATCAATCTTTGTTGACAGATGAAAGCGACTGTATGTTATGACTCCCTGTGGCAATAAAAATCCACTTAAACAAGATGCTAACATCATGGCAGCACAACACCTCCAAGGAATAGAGGGACAGCTCATGCCAGTTGTCCAGCTTTGAGACCCATTAGTTGAAAGACGGTGTGGAA
This sequence comes from Ranitomeya variabilis, assembly GCF_051348905.1. Lineage (NCBI taxonomy): Eukaryota > Metazoa > Chordata > Amphibia > Anura > Dendrobatidae > Ranitomeya > Ranitomeya variabilis. The sequence goes on from NC_135235.1 coordinate 292,378,660, forward strand.
TTAGGGAATACGCTGGTCTTGTCGGCCAGCTATTGCTTCACCATCTTTAAAAACTTTTCCCTCCTTGTCAAAAATACCCGGTCTTAAGGCCCTGGGCTGGTGTCATGAAATAGGCCCACACCTTTGACAGTATAATCCTGCCTCTGCTGTGTGTCTCCCTGGCCTTGCCTCCTTGATTGGGCAAGAAAGCTTGCCTCCTGCTGCTAACGTTGTCTGATGCGATTTTTTTCAACATGTTTTCCTCAATGACCTAATGGTATAGCACCATTTTTGAAGATTTCGCCACTTCAGGAAGAAGAGATGCAAAGTTCTCTTTGTAGCGTGAGTCTAACAGGGTGAACAACCAGTAGTACTCTTTTTGGCCAAGATGAATGTAACGCAAGGGTAACGATAAAGGCAGCAGTTCATAAAGTTGGCCATATGTGCCAAGCTCCATACAAGCGACACTTCCCTGTCTCCACCATGATGACGACTCTCCACCTTCTCCCTCTCTTCATTCTCATTTCCATCCTCGGCCCATCCATGTAGGAGAGCCGGGATAAATGTTATTTGGCTACTAGCTTCTATTGCACTAGCCACCAGCTCCTGTTCCTCCTCCTCCTCAGCGTCCACCTCCTCATTGATACCCAATCTGCACTGAGCAGATGAGATTAATCTGGGCTAGCTACAATCTCTCTGTGTTGCGTCTTCTTCCATCCCCACCAGGTCCGCATGCAAAGCTGTTTAATTGTGAGTAGCAAATGTTTAAGTAGGAACAGAAGTGGGATAGTTGCGCTATGGCATCATTGCCATTCACCATCTTTGTGGAGTCCTCAATGTCAGACATGCAAGTCCACTTTTGAGTTTTTATGTACAGAGGCTGACCAGAATACTGACAAACATGTTGAAGCTGATACTCAACCACTGGCTACTTTTGCAAGCAAAGTCTTGCCAGCATGTGCAGTGTGGAGTTCCAGCATGTGGTGACGTTGCACATCAGTCGGTGAGCTAGCAGTTGCATGCGTTGCTGCAGCACTGCCAGAGCAGCAGCACCTGTAGCTGACTTGCGGAAATGAGCGCTGACGTGGCGTACTTTGACTAGAACCTCTGGCAAATTGGAGTTTGTTTTCAGAAAACGCTGAACTACCAAGTTGAGCACATGTGCCAAGCATGCTACATGTGTGAACTTGACAAGCTCCACATCCATCACCAGGTTATGCCCATTATTACACAAGACCATGCCTGATTGGAAGTTCAGCGGCAAAAACCTCAGATCTGTCTGGCCTGCTATTCGTTTAAGTAACTCTGCCACGGTGTGCGGTTTATCTCCAAGACAAATTAGCTTCAGCAAAGCCTGTTGCCGCTTCGCCGAGGCAGTGCTGCAGAGCTTTCAGCTTCTGGATAATATATACGACATACTCTGAGATACCACATCAGAGATGGAAGATGAGTAGGTGGAGGAAGGGGGGAGGAACTGCTGTCAGAGGTGGAAAAAACCCTGATAGAAGTAGTGCCAGTAATCCTCGGTGTCGGGAGCACATTTCCCGTGCCAGGGTGTGACTCATTCCCAGCCTCCACAATGTTCACCCAGTGTGCCGTTAAGGAAATGTAGTGTCCCTGGCCACAAGCGCTTGTGCACGTGTCAGTCATTAAGTGGGCAATGCCAGTAAGTGTGTTGGTAATGGCACGGTGATATTCCTGGACACGTGCTGGTACCAGGCGGAGATGCCACACCAGGAGAAATTGTGGCGGCTGGGAACCAATTCGAGGGACAGCAGCGGCCATGAGTCTGCAGAAATCCTCCGTGTCTACCAGCCTAAATGGCAACATTTCCAGGGTAAGCAGCCTGAAAATTAGCCTGTTTAGCATTTGGGTCTCTGAGTGGGTGGCTGGGAATTTTCTTTTTCGTTCCAATACCTGGCATAGGGACAGCTGTGCGCTGTTCAGGGACAAAGATTTGTAAGTGCCTGATGATGGTAAGTCAGAGTGTGCAAGGATAGGTGCAGAGCAGGAGGCATGTGTGCCAGTGTTTTGATCAGGGGATTGGGAAGCACCTAGCACAGAGGAAGAGGCAGTGGTGTCACCCAATGGCACCAATCGTGGACCCAGATGTTCAGTCCACCGAGTCGGGTGCTTAGATTTATTTATGTCACCAATTTATATAGCGCCATTAATTCCACAGCACTTTACAGACATTATTATCACTGTCCCCAATGGGGCTCACATTCTAAATTCCCTATCAGTATGTCTTTGGAATGTGGGAGGAAAGCGGAGAACCCGGAAGAAACTCACGCAAACACGGTGAGATAATGATATGTGCCTGATCATGCAGGTGGTGGTTAGGTTCTTAGTGGTCATGCCCTTGCTGATCTTGGCATGGCACATGTTGCAAATGGCTATTTTGTTAATCTCAGAACTCTCTTTAAAAAAGCCCCAAATTGAGGAACACCTAACTCTTTGAGGGAGAAAAGCACAAGCTCGTTGCTCAGAACAGATTCCTGCCTTTTTCCCTCTGGTCAACTCACTGCCTCTTCATGTCTATTTTGGTGCTGCCAATCACTCCTCCTTAGTGCTGCTGGCCTTGCTCTGCATTCCAGCTTCCCTGGTTGGGTGGGTGACTTCGTCATTTTCTAAAATTATTTATTTATAGCGCAGGTGGTGGCTGATGAATACTCCGATCAGCCGCTGCCTGACTTTGCTGTTATTAGCTGCAGCAGCTGTAGGCTGATGGGAGCAGTAGTCACATCAGCCCACACCAGTGACCATAGGTAAACTTTTTACCTCTGATTACACCTGTGGGCTCACGCCGTTATTTGACAGCACGGGAACTGTGGCTGTCTGACTGGTGGTAATGATTTTACCACAGATCAGAAGCAATGTTTGCCGCGCTGTCATGCACATACAGCAAAACAAACACCCAATGTTTGTGGGGCCGATTCCGAACAGTAGCATGGACATCATGGTGAAGTCCGTGTTCGGTGTTCGTGCAGAACAGTTGGTGTTTGGTACGGATACTGAACTTTACTGTTTGGGTTCACCCATCTCTATCTATAATAAGTCTGTCTGTGGTGATAATGAGACCGCTGAACAGTCAGCTAGAAAGAACAGGAAGTATGAGTCTAGTGGCCAGTGTGAAAATTACAAGATTTCTGTTTTTTTTATAGGTAGAGGATAGATAGATGATAGATAGATAGATAGATAGATAGATAGATAGATAGATAGATAGATAGATAGATAGATAATAGATAGATGATGGATAGCTAATAGATAGATAGTTGGATTAAAAAAACAATAAAAAAATAAATGTAACATAAAAACCTGATTTAAACAATAGGCCCATTCCTGATAAGTCTCTTTAAAAGAAAGAAGAGTGGTAGGATGCTGTGTACTTGTTTCTTTCATTAGGTTTTTCAGATTCTGCATACCCCTTCATTGGGATCACCGATGGTAGAAGTATGGCCTGCATGGGGCTCATTACATCAGCTATTGGCTAGCATAGCGAGTTGGGCTCAATAACTGTCCATAGAGCATTTTGGAAAAGAAAAGTTGAAATTTCTTGATTTAGCTTTGTAGACTTTAAGAGAACGTCTGTATTTATCTTAGTGGTGGAAGCACTTGACGATACAAGAAAAACATCTATATCTATATCTGACACCAAACTGTGTTTGTAACGCTCCTCTGTGTATTACACCGGGGACGTATAACAAAAACATACATGAAAACAGAGAAAGTGAGATCAGGAAAAAGAGAAAGGAAATGGTTTTAGCGCAGGAGAAAACAGTGACAATGTTAATTTTGGATTTTCAGAGAGACATTGGAAAGGCCGCAGCTTGTCGGGGTGAGTTGTGGATATTGCCTTTTATTGCACTAAAACTAATGTTTCCAGTGTCTGTATCATACTGGATTGAAGTCCCCAGACAATGTTTCGAGGAGGAAGGAATTAAACAATGGTGGAATTGGGGGACAGCAGGAACTTGAGTTATCGAGAAATAAAACAAAATATTTTTCTTATTGGTTCTAGAACGGTTGTCCAGAGAAGTCATGTTAACTTATCACTAGGGTTGAGCGAAACGGGTTGGCCATTTTCAGAAGTCGCCGACTTTTGGCAAAGTCGGGTTTCATGAAACCCGACCCGACCCCTGTGTGGGGTCGGCCATGAGGTCGGCGATCTTCTGAATCTGGTATCGGAATTCCGATACCGAGTTCCGATATGTTTGCGATATCGGGAATCAGTATCGGAATCCATATTTAAGTGTTAAATAAAGAATCAAAATAAAAAATATTGATATACTCACCCTCGGACGCGCCCTGGTACTAATCGGCAGCCTTCCTTCCTAAGAATGAGCGCGTGAATGACCTGCGGTGACGTCGCGGCTTGTGATTGGTCGCGAGCGGTCACATGGGCGGTCACGCAACCAATCACAAGCCGCGACGTCATCTAAGGTCCTTCACGCGCTCATTCTTAGGAAGGAAGGCTGCCGGAAAGAAGCAGGGCGCGTCCGAGGGTGAGTATATTCCTATTAGGTATATACTCACCCTCGGACGCGCCCTGCTTCTTTCCGGCAGCCTTCCTTCCTAAGAATGAGTGCGTAAAGGACCTTAGATGACGTCGCGGCTTGTGATTGGTCGCGTGACCGCCCATGTGACCGCTCACGACCAATCACAAGCCGTGACGTCACCGCAGGTCATTCACGCGCTCATTCTTAGGAAGGAAGGCTGCCGGTTAGTACCAGGGCGCGTCCGAGGGTGAGTATATCAATATTTTTTATTTTGATTCTTTATTTTACACATTAATATGGATCCCAGGGCCTGAAGGAGAGTTTCCTCTCCTTCAGACCCTGGGAACCATAGTATCCCATTGCACTGCATTGGGTTTCGTGTTTCGGCCGACCCCGACCCCGACTTTTTTATAGGATCGGCCGATTTCACTCGACCCGACTTTTGAGAAAGTCGGGTTTCGCGAAACCCGACCCGATCCTATAAAAATAAAAGTCGCTCAACCCTACTTATCACCTTCCCATAAGGTAGCCAATAATGTAGCCAGTGGGAGTCTGACCACTGGGACCTGCAAAGATCAGCAGAATGGAGAATTTTTATCTCTGTGATTAAATTAAGAGGCACGTGAGACTCCCGACTACAGCTCCTCAATGGAGTCTCTGGAAAAAGCGCTTGGAAGCCCATTAGGCAATGAATGGAGCGCAGGTCAAGCATGAGCACACATGCTCCATTCTAACTGGGACTTAAGTGGCCCATTTTGCCAAGTGGTGTGGATCCCAGTGGTTGGACCACCACCAATCATTTCCCATGGATAGGGGATACCTTAACTTATTTTCCGACAACCTATTTAATACCTGATTTACCTACTGAAAAAGTGCCTGCTTACAGAAATGAACTGAGACGGGTTGTCATTTCCTATCCTCCACATTATACTTAATGTAGAATTGAGAAGAAGACACCCCCCCCAAAAAAAATATGAATGCATCATTAATTATATGTCAAGAGCCTGTACTTAAAGGGATTATCCAGGACTATTACATTTATTCACTCCGCCCGAAGAATTAACAGGCAGGTAGTTGCCCCAAGCCAGTCTCTGCCACACAAAGCAATCACAGACCACTCCTGCTGGACATTCTGTGCCTTCCGTTGACATCACGTCGACAGCTTCTCTTCCACTCTGCTCTGTTGACAGGACTTAACTGCTGGAGTCATGCAGATTGACAGCCAGACACTGCTGCCGAACTGTGGGGCGCTAGCTGTCAATCAGCATGACATCGGCAAGCAAGCCCTGTTGACAGAACAGCCCAGAAGAAGATAAGCTGCTCTGTTGACGTGGAACAGCTGAATCGCTGGCAAACTGACACCAAGTAGAGCAGGCAGGTAGTTAGCAATTACTTGCCTCTAAGTTTTAAGCCCATAGTAAAAAAAAATAAAATGGACTTGGACAACCCCTTTATGTATTTCCTGGTACATTGGTACACCTTCAAGTTGCATTTATTCCATAACCATCCAATAGATGTAGATTGGGTCTCAGCATTCTTGGCTTAGAAATGAATGGAGAGTTATGCATGCCACCTTTACATTTCTAGATATGCCACAAATGTCCCCGATGGGGGAACCACTTTAGGTAAGAAATAGTCATAAACTGTTTGTCTCCTCTTTTTTTCTCACTCCTTGGATGTCCTCCCACATTAATATATAAATACACATCATTTTCAAATCAATGCACAATTTATTTTCTTGGCACTTCTTCAGATGGAAATATATTGTGACCTACAACTTCCCTGGTAAAAACAGCTGGACAGGGGGAGTTCCAGAAACCAGACCTATGGTGATCAGCTATTCCTTAGACCATTGTTATGCTAAGATGGTGACCTAGAGAAGAAGGTACTGTAGGCACAGAGTGATGTTCTAGAGGAGGCATTTAAGGAAAGACTATAAGATTCCAAGACTAGACTTGTGCAACAAGAGTCACATTTCACTGGTTCGCCGTCTAGTCTGTTCCTCCTTATCACTCTTTGTTTCTGAACCATCAGCCTCAGCCTAGCATCATGGGTGCCTCCTGCACTTAGAAGTCCCTGCAACATCTTGACGTTGTGTAGTGACAAATGCCATGGTATCGTTATCATGTGAGGTCCAATAACTAGCTTTTAATCGACTTCATGATGACGCTGGGCTTAGTCAATGCTATGAGTACTCAAGATGTCAAGCCAAAATAATTAAGACATCTATTTGTAAAGCTAACAGTAGGGTAACTGTTTCTTAAACAAAAATATGTGTATCTGCAAAAAATAAAATTGTGAACTTAGCTCAATCCTTACAAACAAAGGGAAAAGTCCTGTTCTTCAACCTCTCCCCATAACACTCCAATACTTTCTCCAGACATGCATTGGTCTCATACTACACAGATCACAATTTATTACCACTTGGTTTCTCAGTTGTGTTGAAATACTAATTATTTTGGATGACAGTCCGATAGCTCTGCATTTTGTTAGCTCCATGTAACGACCTTAAGCTCATTTTTGTATGAAATGCATTGAAACCACAACGAGCTCTCTTCTCTAACCAGTTAAAGACCTTCATTTGGAATCAATTAGGAGAAAACTCTCCACAAGCTTCGCCTGTTTGTCTGCAAGACCATTATGAGTGGAAAGCCACACGCAGCTCAATCCACAGATTAGGTCATAATAAGGTTAGGTTAGCACAACATGGATCCTGTACAATCCACCCAGACACCCAACAAGTCGATGACTTATGATGGTAAAGAATACAATGGAATCACTACAATTCCTACAAAAACCGGCCATACTTTCATTATTTGTACTCTGACAGCATATTGTTTTCCATTTTTTTCTGCTAAAATATTCTTTGGAAGAACAAATCTAAAACCTCCACCTAGAAATAACGTGTCCATGATAAACAGTAGACACCAGAAGAATGTGGATGATCCCTCTCGCCTATGAGATCTCTTGTGTCTTCTTCATTAAAGCCAAGGAAAATGTTCTTGATATCAGATACGATATCAGTGACTTCCATGTTAGGGCAAGAACATATTTTTCATTGGTTAGTGTTTAAAAGGTTGCATTGTTCAGGGCTTATTAATAGAGATGAGCAAATCAATCTATAATGGTGGTGGAAGAAGAGATGGTGGATGACCAAGCCAACCTGGGAAGCTAGCAAGCAAAGTGAGGCCAGCAATGCTGAGGGGGAGAGATCCGCAGCACCGAAATAGACAGTAAGAGGCACTGGGGTGGCCAGAGGGAGAAGGCGGGAAGCTGTTCTGCAGAGCACCGACACTCCTGAATTTCTCCGTCAAAAAGTTAAGTATTCCCCAGTCTGGGACTTTTCTAAAGAGAGTTCTGAGACAAACAAATGGCCATTTGCAACCTGTGTCATACAAAGATCAGCAGAGGTCTGAACACTAAGAATCTAACCACTACCAGCATGATCAGGCACATGTCATCTAAGCACCTGACTCAGTGGGCCGAACACCTGGGTCCACGATTGAAGCCATAGGGTGACACCACTGCCTCTTCCCCTGTGCTAGGTGGTTCCCAATTCCTTGTCCAAAACACTGGCACAGATGCCTCCTACCCTGCACCTATCTTGGCACATTCTGACTTACCATCATCAGGCACTTCCAAATCCTTGTCCCAGCCCAGGGTTCAGCTGCCCCTACCCCAGACATTGGAACGAAAAAAGAAACTTCCCAGTCACTCACCCACAGGTCCAAATGCTAAATGGGCACATTTCCAGGCTGCTTGCCCTGGAAATGTTGCCATTTAGGCTAGTATACACGGAGGATTTCCTTTGACTCATGGCGGCAGTCATCCTTCGGTATTTGGTCCCCCACTTTTTCTCGTGGTGTGGCATCCCAGCCTTGTACCAGCATGTGTCCAGGAACATCACCTGTGCCCTTACCAACAAACTTACTGGAATTGTCCACATAATGACCGACACATGGGCACGCGCTTGTGACCAGGGACACTACATTTCCCTTAAGGCACAGTGGGTGAACATTGTGAAGGCTGGGGCTGAGTCACACCCTGGCATGGCGCATGTGCTCCCGCTGCTGCGTGAAGACCAAATTGAAGCCGTTGTCGGATGGATGGCAGCTAACTCATCGACTTCAATTAGTGCCACATCCTCTCAGGCACAGAGCACTGGAGAGCACCCATCTGTCTCTTCACCACCTCCCAAATTGCCCAGGCAGTCAGAGAGCCCAGGACAGGAGCCGTCTCTACTTCTGTTCTCTGAATCTCTTGGCTTGGAAACAGGGGGCCAGCCAAGCAGCATTGGAGAAATGGAAGAAGAGGCAGTGTGCAGTGATGCGCAACAGCTTTGTCTCTCTGACTCTGAAGAGGCGGGTGGGCCAGTGCCTCCGGTCACCACACCGCAGTACACATCTGATGATGACACTCAGGTGCCACTTTCTGGTGCATGCTGTGCTGCCGAGACTACCCAGGAGGAGCAGTTGGTGGCAGAGGGTAGTGTAAATGATGAGGTCCTTGACCCATCGTGGCGTGAGGAACAGGAAGGTGGTGGGAGCAGCTCTGAGGAAGAGATTCCCCAAACGGGCCAAAGAGGGAGAGGGAGGGGGAAGACTGCGGAGCCTGTAGCCTCCACTTCGGCACCCGTTAGGAGCATGTCTCTTCCAAAAGCCAAAAAGGGCGCTCCCAAGACTTGCAGTGCCTGGTCCTTTTTTGACACAGTTGCAGATGACATTTGCTTTGTCAAATGCAAGGTGTGTCATCAGAAAATCAAAAGAGGGAGATATGTCAGCAACCTCAATACCTCAAATATGTGGAAACATGTGCGGACCAGGCACGCGGTGGAGTTACGAAAACACACTGAAGACCTAGGCCAACCAACAGCGGCAGCTACCACCTCTTCAGCTCGTGTTGCCTCTTCCTCCAGCTCACACACAGCTGGTTCGGCTTCCTCCCAGGATCGCCATGGAAGAACCTCTGGCACTGTTGTCCAGAGACCCACTGTAATTCCACCCGCAGCACCATGTTCCCAGTCATCCTCACACTCCCAGCCCAGTCTACAGCCATCGGTAGTACAGGCATGGGAGAAAAGGCGGCCATTCTCGGCAAACCACCCCCGAGCACAGGCTCTGAATGCTGGCATTGCAAAACTACTGTCCCTTGAAATGCTCTCATTCAGGCTGGTGGAGACTGACAGCTTCCGTGACTTGATGGCATTGGCAGTCCCACAGTACAATGTGCCCAGCCGCTTTTATTTCAGCAGGCAAGCCGTCCCTGCCCTGCACAAGCATGTGGAGGGACACATAAAACACACGCTACTGAACGCCGTCAGTAGCAAGGTCCACCTCACCACCGATGTGTGGACCAGTCACCATGGACAGGAGCGATACCTTTCCCTCACTGCCCATTGGGTTAATGTTGTTGAGCCGGGTACAGATCGTGCGAGTGGCGCAGGACGTGTCCTGCCCACTCCAAGGATTGCAGGAATCCAGTCTGTACGCATTGACGCCTCCTCATACACAAGTTCCTCAGAATCATCGCTGCAGGAGCCGTCACAGTCCACCTCCACATGGACCCGTGAACGTTTACCTGTTACGACCGACATGAGCACAGCTGTGTCCAAACGTCAACAGGCCATCTTGAAATTAATTTCTTTGGGGAATCGAAGCCACACAGCGCAGGGGCTCTGGAATGCCATCAAGCAGGAGAGCGACGTGTGGTTTATGCCAGCGAATATCCAGCCAGGCATGGTAGTGTGTGACAATGGCTGAAATCTGGTGGCAGCTCTGGGCCTCGGCAACCTCACTCACATCCCATGTCTGGCACATGTGCTCAACTTGGTCGTGCAGAGTTTTTTGAGGGACTATACGGATCTTGATGCACTGCTGCACAAGGTCCGCCTAGAGTGTACTCACTTGCAGCGTTCCAGCACGGCAAGATCGCGCATTGCAGCTCTGCAGCGCCGATTCCGCCTTCCGGAACATCGCATCATATGTGACCTACCTACCAGGTGGAATTCCACGTTACATATGTTGGAGCGGTTGTGTGAGCAGCAGCAAGCAGTAATGGAGTACCAGCTGCATCAGGCGCAAAGAAGTCGCACTCCGCGCCGTTCAGACTTCACAACCACAGAGTGGGCCACTATGAAGGACGTCTGCCAGGTTTTGCGTCCCTTCGATTATTCCACGCGGATGGCGAGTGCAGGTGATGCACTAGTCAGCATGACTGTCCCCCTTATCTGCCTGCTTCAACAAACACTGCAAGCGCTAAGGGATGATTTTGTGGAAGAGGTGGAGGATGAGGAGTCACCATTTCCATCAGCTTCTGGACAGTCAGCGCCACGTGGTTCCTCACAAAGGCGTAGGCAGGGGACACTTTGTGAGGAGGATGAGGAGGAGTCAATGGAGGAGGAAGACATCCGTCCAGAGGAGGGAGTTACACAATTGTCCAGTAGTCAGTGTGTACAGCGAGGGTGGGGTGATGAAGAGCGGGCAGAGATCACGCCTCAATCAGGGGACAGCATTTCTTGGCCAGTTGGCAGTCTGCAGCACATGGTTGATTACATGCTGCAGTGCCTGAGAAACGACTGCCGCATTGCCCACATTCTCAACATGGCTGATTATTGGGTGTACACCCTCCTCGATCCTCGCTACCGGGACAACGTACAAAGCCTCATCACACCGTTGAACCGGGAGCGTAAAATGCGGGAGTACCAAGACACACTGGTGAATTCCATCATCTTCTCCAGTCCAACTGAGAGCAGTGCTGCTAGTGCTTTACAAAGCAGCTCAGTGCGTCGAGGCAGTGGAGGAGGCTCTGCACAAAGAGGGAGCAGAAGCAGTGCCTCTGCCCAAGGCAAGACCAGTATGGCCCAACTGTGGCACAGTTTTGTGTGCCCGCCACAAATGTCTACACCATCACCGGCGGCTCCAATCAGCAGGAGGCAACGGTTCCGTCAGATGGTGACAGACTACATGTCTTGCCCTCTTACTGTACTCCCAGACGGCTCTTCCCCTTTCAAGTTTTGGGTCTCTAAGCTGGATACATGGCCAGAGCTAAGCCAGTATGCATTGGAGGTGCTGGCTTGCCCTGCGGCTTGTGTATTATCGAAACGCGTCTTTAGTGCTGCAGGTGGTGTACTAACAGACCGTTGCATGCGACTATCCTCCGATAACGTTGACCGGCTTACTTTTCTGAAAATGAACCAGGCCTGGATCTCGCAGGAATTTGCCACTCCTCTTCCTGATTAAATAATTGGGTGTCTACAGTATCCAGGTCTCCTGTTGTGTTCATCTTTCTACCACCTGAACTGTAATTCCTGGGCTCCAACACCGCCAGTTGAGGCTCAGAAGTGCCATCTGCACAGTAAAAACATACGACCCAGTGTTATTGGGTTTCAGTAACGTCAGCTGATCCCCAGCTGTGTAGCCGGCAATGTGTCCTGCGACCGCCACGCTGACACAACTGAAATTTAAGGGAACCTGTCCCCCCCCCAGGCGTTTGTTACTGAAAGAGCCACCTTGTGCAGCAGTAATGCTGCACAAGGAAAAGGTAGTTCTCTTACTTTTGCTCCTTGCACACGCAGAACTTAACACTTATAAAATGTGTCCACTGATACCGTAAAACTGTCCCTGAGGTGGGACTTTCCTTCGTAATGGGACGCAGCACAGCCGTCATTTCTACCCCCTTGGTGCCGTGCGCCGCCTCCTCAGCGTTATTTGTCCCGGAGCCTGCGCTGTTATGTTATCCCTTGGCCATGCACGCTTAGCGCTGCCTGTCTTCTGACATCATTTGGTTTCAGACAGGCTGCGCCTGTGCGGCCGCGCTGGCCGAGATCCCGCCTCGCAGTGTCTTCTGATTTAATCACACTGCGTGCCTGGGATCCATGGGCATGCGGAGTGCATATCTTCACCTCAGGCTCTCACTCATCTCCCTCCGCCTTCTTCAGACTGTGCGCCGTCAGCTGATCCCTAATAGCATGCCACGGCCGTGACGCCGCAAAGTCTGAAGAAGCCGGAAGGAGGGGAGTGAGAGGCGAGGATATGCACTGCGCATGCCCATGGATCCCAGGCCCGCAGTGGGATTACATTAGACGACACTGCGAGGTGGGATCTCGGCCAGCGTGGCCGCACAGGCGCTGCCAGCCTGACACCTAAATGATGTCAGAAGACGGGCAGCGCTAAGTGTGCATGGCCAAGGGATAACATAACAGCACATGCTCTGGGACAGATTCAAACAACGCTGAGGAGGCGGCGCACGGCACCATGGGCGTAGGAATGGCGGCTGTGCTGCGTCCCATTACGAAGGAAAGTCCCACCTCCGGGACAGTCTCACGGTATCAGGGGACACATTTTATAAGTGTTTAGTTCTGTGTTTGCAAGGAGCATAATTAAAAGAGCCACCTTTTCCTTTTGCATCCTCAGTGCTGCACAAGCTGGCTCTTTCAGCTACAAACGCCTTGGGGGGGGTTAAAGGTTCCCTTTCAACTTGCTCCAATCAGGCTTCGGCCTACACTCTGTTCCTCTGCTCCTCCTGCTGTCCCTGGGCTTCAACACCGCTAGTTGCTGCCCAGAAGTACTGTCTGCACAGTCAACAGTCGCTCCTCTGTTATTGGGGTTCAGTAATGCCAGCTGCTCCCCTGCTGTGTTGCGGCAATACCTCCAGCCTGCTCCTCCTGCTGTCCCTGGGCTTCAACACCGCTAGTTGCTGCCCGGAAGTGCTGTCTGCACAGTCAACAGTCACTCCTCTGTTATTGGGGTTCAGTAACACCAGCTGCTCCCCTGCTGTGTTGCGGCAATACCTCCAGCCTGCTCCTCCTGCTGTCCCTGGGCTTCAACACCGCTAGTTGCTGCCCGGAAGTGCTGTCTGCACAGTCAACAGTCGCTCCTCTGTTATTGGGGTTCAGTAACGCCAGCTGCTCCCCTGCTGTGTTGCGGCAATACCTCCAGCCTGCTCCTCCTGCTGTCCCTGGGCTTCAACACCACTAGTTGCTGCCCGGAAGTGCTGTCTGCACAGTCAACAGTCCCTCCTCTGTTATTGGGGTTAAGTAACGCCAGCTGCTCCCCTGCTGTGTTGCGGCAATACCTCCAGCCTGCTCCTCCTGCTGTCCCTGGGCTTCAACACCGCTAGTTGCTGCCCGGAAGTGCTGTCTGCACAGTCAACAGTCGCTCCTCTGTTATTGGGGTTCAGTAACGCCAGCTGCTCCCCTGCTGTGTTGCGGCAATACCTCCAGCCTGCTCCTCCTGCTGTCCCTGGGCTTCAACACCGCTAGTTGCTGCCCGGAAGTGCTGTCTGCACAGTCAACAGTCCCTCCTCTGTTATTGGGGTTCAGTAACGCCAGCTGCTCCCCTGCTGTGTTGCGGCAATACCTCCAGCCTGCTCCTCCTGCTGTCCCTGGGCTTCAACACCGCTAGTTGCTGCCCAGAAGTGCTGTCTGCACAGTCAACAGTCGCTCCTCTGTTATTGGGGTTCAGTAACGCCAGCTGCTCCCCTGCTGTGTTGCGGCAATACCTCCAGCCTGCTCCTCCTGCTGTCCCTGGGCTTCAACACCGCTAGTTGCTGCCCGGAAGTGCTGTCTGCACAGTCAACAGTCCCTCCTCTGTTATTGGGGTTCAGTAACGCCAGCTGCTCCCCTGCTGTGTTGCGGCAATACCTCAAGCCTGCTCCTCCTGCTGTCCCTGGGCTTCAACACCGCTAGTTGCTGCCCGGAAGTGCTGTCTGCACAGTCAACAGTCGCTCCTCTGTTATTGGGGTTCAGTAACGCCAGCTGCTCCCCCGCTGTGTTGCGGCAATACCTCCAGCCTGCTCCTCCTGCTGTCCCTGGGCTTCAACACCGCTAGTTGCTGCCCGGAAGTGCTGTCTGCACAGTCAACAGTCGCTCCTCTGTTATTGGGGTTCAGTAACGCCAGCTGCTCCCCTGCTGTGTTGCGGCAATACCTCCAGCCTGCTCCTCCTGCTGTCCCTGGGCTTCAACACCGCTAGTTGCTGCCCGGAAGTGCTGTCTGCACAGTCAACAGTTGCTCCTCTGTTATTGGGGTTCAGTAACGCCAGCTGCTCCCCTGCTGTGTTGCGGCAATACCTCCAGCCTGCTCCTCCTGCTGTCCCTGGGCTTCAACACCGCTAGTTGCTGCCCAGAAGTGCTGTCTGCACAGTCAACAGTCGCTCCTCTGTTATTGGGGTTCAGTAACGCTAGCTGCTCCCCAGCTGTGTAGCCGGCAACGTGTCCTGCGACCGCCACGCTGACACAACAACTGAAATTTAAGGGAACCTGTCCCCCCTCCAGGCGTTTGTTACTGAAAGAGCCACCTTGTGCAGCAGTAATGCTGCACAAGGAAAAGGTAACTCTTTTAGTTTAGCTCCTTGCACACGCAGAACTTAACACTTATAAAATGTGTTCACTGATACCGTGAAACCGTCCCGGAGGGGGGACTTTCCTTAGTGGTGAGGCGCAGCACAGACGTTATTCCTATCCCCTTGGCGGCGTGCACCGCTTCCTCAGCGTTGTTGAAATCTGTCACCGAGCCGGCGCTGTTATGTTCAACCTTGGCCATGCGCTGTTTGCGCTGCCCGTCTTCTGACATCATTTGGTGTCAGGTGGACTGGGCCTGTGCGGCCGCGCTGCCCAAGATCCCACCTCGCAGTGTCATCTAATGTAATCCCACTGCGGGCCTGGGATCCATGGGCATGCGCAGTGCATATCCTCGCCTCACACTCCCCTCCTTCCGGCTTCTTCAGACTGTGCGGCGTCAGCTGATCCGTAATAGCATGCCACGGCCGTGACGCCGCACAGTCTGAAGAAGCCGGAAGGAGGGGAGTGTGAGGAGAGGATATGCACTGCGCATGCCCATGGATCCCAGGCCCGCAGTGGGATTACATTAGATGACACAGCGAGGTGGGATCACGGGCAGCGCGACCGCACAGGCACGGCCCTCCTGACACCAAGTGATGTCAGAAGACGGGCAGCGCTAACTGCGCATGACCGAGGTTGAACATAACAGCGCCGGCTCGGTGACAGATTCCAACAATGCTGGGGAAGCGGCGCACGCCGCCAAGGGGGTAGGAATAATGTCTGTGCTGCGCCCCACCACGAAGGAAAGTCCCACCTCCGGGACGGTTTCACGGTATCAGGGGACACATTTTATAAGTGTTTAGTTCCGCATTTGCAAGGAGCATAATTAAAAGAGCCACCTTTTCCTTTTGCAGCATTTGTGATGCACAAGTTGGTTCTTTCAGCAACAAACGCCTGGGGTGGGTGGGTTAAAGGTTCCCTTTCAACTTGCTCAAAGTAGGCCTCAGCTTACACTCTGCTCCTCCTGCAGACCCTGGGCTCTAACACCGCCAGTTGGTGCCCGGAAGTGCTGGCTGCACAGAGAAAAACACCCGCCACTGTGTCAGTGGGATTCAGCAACGCCAGCTGTTCCCCTGCTGTGTAGCCGGCAACGTCTCCTGCAAATGCCACGCAGACACAACAACTGAAATTAAAGGGAACCTGTCCCTCCCCCCCAGGCGTTTGTATGTATACCAGCCACCTTGTACAGCAGTAATGCTGCATTTGTACATGGTGGCTCATTAAGTTATTCTCCTTGCACACGTCAAACTCAACACGTATAAAATGTGTCCCTGAGACCATAAAACCGTCCCTGAGGTTTGACTTTCCTTTGTAATGACACGCAGCAACCCCCTTGGTAGCGCTGCCCGTCTTCTGACATCATTGGTTGGCTGGCTGCGCCTCTGCGGCCGCCCTGCCTGACACAACGCCCCTCGGTGTCTTATTTATTTTGACTGCGAGGGTGTGATTGCTGGGCATGAGCAGTGCATATCTTCGCCTGTCACTCATCTCCTTCCGCCTTCTTCAGACTGTGCGGCTTCATGGCCGTGGCATGCGATAAGGGATCAGCTGACGCCGCACAGTCTGAAGCAGGTGTAAGGACACGAGTGAGAGGCGAACATATTTAGTCGCAAAAGGCCATGAATCCCAGCCCCGCAGTGTGAATAAATGAAAAGACACTGCGGGGCTGGGATTCATGGGCATCGCGAACCGCACCGGTCGACATCAAATGATGTCAGAAGACGGGCAGTGCTAACAGCGCATGGCCAAGGGATAACACAACAGCGCAGACTCCGGTACAGCAAAATACGATGCTCAGGAGGCCGCACCCTGCACCAAGGTGGTATTTTCGACAGCTGTGATGCGTCTCATTAAGAAGGGAACTCCCGCCTCCAAGACAGTTTGACTGTATAAGGGGCTAGATGTTATACGTGTTTAATTCAGCGTGTGCAAGGAACAAAATTAAAAGAGTAACCTTTGACTTGCGCAGCATTACTGGTGCACAAGGTGGCTCTTCTAGTTTGTAACACCTGAGGGGGGGTTAAAGGCTCTAACACCACCAGTTGGTGCCCGGAAGTACTAGCTGCACAGAGAAAAACACCCGCCAATGTGTCAGTGGGGTTCAGCAACGCCAGCTGTTCCCCTGCTGTGTAGCCGGCATCGTGTCTTGCAAACGCCACGCAGACACAAAGCTGCCTCCAGTGCAGGCTTCGGCCTACACTCTGCTCCCCCTGCTGACCCTTTGCTCCAACACCGCTAGTTGGGGCTCTAGGAAGACAATCTTGAATAGGTCCCCATCCTGGTTCCAGTAGCGTCAGCTGGTTCCGGGTAGAGCCTTTGGCTTAGGTGCCTCCTTCTGGGTATCCGAGTTCCACCAACGTCAGGTAGTCCTTGGTAGTGCTTTCAGGCATGGGTACCTCCTGCTTAGTAACCGGGTTCCAGTAACGTCAGCTGGTCCTCGGTAGTTCCATTGGCTCTTGGACCTTTGACCACCCATCCGGGTTCCAGTACCGTCAGCTGGTTCTCGGCAGTGTCTTTTGCTCTTGTACCTTCTGCTCCCCATCCTGGTTCCAGTACCGTCAGCTGGTTTTGGGCAGAGCCTTTGGCTTAGGTGCCTCCTTCTGGGTATCCGAGTTCCACCAACGTCAGGTGGTCCTTGGTAGTGCTTTCTGGCACGGGTACCTCCTGCTTAGTAACCGGATTCCAGTAACGTCAGCTGGTCCTCGGTAGTTCCATTGGCTCTTGGACCTTCGGGTAGCCATCCGAGTTCCAGTTCCATCAGCTGGTTCTCAGCATTTTCTCAGCCTTCTTGTACCTTCTGCTACATTTCCAAGCTCAAGACCCTAAAGACGACGACCCGGAAGACCACCCCTAAGATGACGACGACACCAGAGACGACAACCACTGAGATGAGGACGACCCCGGAGACGACGACCCTGGAGACGACGACATGGAAGACCGAGAAGCAGAAGAACAACAGGCTGCAGAACAAAGAGCAGAAGAACATTAAGCATAACACTAAATATCAGAGCAAAAGATATTATCTAAATTATAAGCAGAAGAAGACTAAGCAGTGTATGGGGGTGAGTCCGTTCCTCCTCGTGGTGCCCCTGGATAAAGCCTGATGCTGCAGGCCAAACTGAAAGCGGACAAATGTAACTCTTTTGTGACAGGCAGAACGGAAGGTGTAATCTTCAAACTTTTATAGATAACAACTATAGGAATGCCTGTCACAAATAAGAATATGATGAAGAAGTAGAATATGAAGAAGAATAATAGTTTAATAAAAAGAATATGAAGAATGTAACAAAAAAAATAATAGGTAGAAGATGAAGAAGAAGATGAATAAGGTGAAGAAGAAGTTGATGTCAAAGATGCTGCTGCTGAGGATGATGAAGAAGAAAGTGTCGGAGAAGTAAAAAAGAAGGTGAAGGGCATGGAAGTAGTGAAACATCAATATCTGACAAAATAAAAAAAATCTTAAGATAGTCAATATCTTTGTAACTCCGAACGTCTTAAAAAAAAAAGTAAAATTCCTGCTATTCTATTTGATTGGGCTAAACCTCTATGCCTTTAATGTCTCCGCCACCTCCCCCAATACATCATACATTATTAGTTGTTAGTTGTTTTCCTTCATGTAGAATGAACCTACAAGGAAAGAAAGGGTTTATTTTAATTCCAATATTTTCGTCCCATTGACTTGCATTGGTATCGGGTATCGGTATCGGCGAGATCCGATATTTTGCCGATAGCGGCCGATCCAATCCGATACCGATACTTTCCGATATCGGAAGGTATCGCTCAACACTAATTGCTATTATTAATGATCACCTATAGCCTAATGCTTGGTCTGGAGTACATTTCATTGACATATAAACCTCCAAAAATGTGTTCCAAATTTATCGGTATTATGTTGCTCACCCATAGGGTATTACATCTTCTTTGGTACATTTCATTGCTATAAAAGCCTCAAAAAACTTGTGCAACAATATAGGTATTATAATGCTCACCTATAGACTATTCCGTGGTCTGGAGTACATTTTGTTGGTGTATAACCCTCAAAAAACTTGTTCAAAAATGTACTGATATCTTATTGCTCATCCATAGGGTATTACATATTCTTGGGTACATTTCATTGGTATATAACCCTCAAATATTGAGTTAAAAAAATTAGGCTTTGTGCACACATTGCAAATTTTGTGCATTTTTGTCGCTTTTTGGGGGGCGGATTTGTGAGAAAAACCTCATGCCAGCAAAGTGAATGAGAATCCTGAATTGTCGTGCACGTGAGTATTTTTGACTTGCGGATTTGGTGCAGAAAATAATATGCAGCATGTCAATTCTCTGTGCATTTCTGCCCTGCGTTTTTCAACATTCGCTTCACTCAAATCAATCAAAACGCAGGCAAAAATGTACCAAAGACATGCGTTTTGCAGATGCGTATTTTCTGCCAAGAAATGCAGAAATTGTGCAGAAATTTTACTCAACGGGTGCACATACCCCTATCGGTATTATATTGTTCACCTGTAGACTATTCCGTGGTCTGGAGTATATTTCCTTGGTACATAACCCTCAAAAGTGCATTTGCTTCCTTCAAAAATGAAACTGACATTTGCAATTTTTTTATAAAAAAATAAATTTTGGTTTACTTAAATTATATTTTTTTACATCCTTTTTAAAGTTTGCCTTATATGCAATTTATTATACAGGAAAAATGTTTCTTAACTTTTTATTTTCCTGTAAAATTCAATTTCTCATCGGTTTGGTATTTTATTGTCACTTTTTAAAGTGGAGTAAAAGTGTGACACCTTTGTTCTCAGCAGAGATCTGGGAATCAGAGATGATCCAAGGGTCTTCCCCATATGTTCTCTTTCCATTCAGCACTTTTCTCATCCAGTTGGATACAGGAAAGATTATTATTTAGACGTGAGAGTCCTCAGTGGTTGATACCTTTTAATGGCTAACTGAAAAGATGGTAACAAATTGCAAGCTTTCGAGACTACGCAGGTCCCATCTTCTGTCCTTGCTTGATGAAGGGACCTGCGTAGACTCGAAAGCTTGCAATTTGTTGCCATCTTTTCGGTTAGCCATTAAAAGGTATTAACCACTGAGGACTCTCACGTCTAAATAATTTTCTCATCCATTTGAATATTTTCACTGCCCCCAGGCCGCTTTTTAGGGTCTGCCAGAAAAAAGCACGGCTTTCCCATTGACTCCCATTATACTCGTTATTCGAAACGAGCATACAAGTATTCTGACTTGCTCGGTTCGAGTAACGAGCATTTTAGTGCTCGCTTATCCCTCTTTAAGAACTTAATTAAAATTAAAACAAAGGTTTTTGTTTTTTTTAAGAAGAAGGGACGTTTCCCTTGAGACAGAAGAAGCTATTTCTATGGACTTCATGTTGGCAAACACTCCTCCTTCCATTGAAAGACTGTACAAGAACCATAACTCATTGTGTTTGCAGTATGTCAGTCTAAGATGATGTTCTAGAAGTAGTTGCCATGGCACGGCGTACACACAATACCATCGTCCCCCATGTCTTGGACTCCACTAGGCAATTCCCTTGAGAAAATCGACAGGGGATGATGAAGAAACCCCATCTATAGCTACGTCTTCTGGCTGGAACCATGTGGTCACTTTATTTGATATTATCCTCACAATGCTAATTAACTTACTCTTTAAATTGACAAATACCTCAGCTGTAAATCCCTATTCAACGGAAAGTCAGTTAAGAAATTCCCTGGTCTTGTTCACTCGCACCATGGTGGAGAATGACCCAACGGCTCAACAGAGGAATTGTCTTCGAATTTTTAAGGCTCTGGATGTTTGCCCATGTATTAAAAGAGACTTTGCAAACTCTCACTTGGTCCTTACACCTGCTGTATCTCGAAAGGTTCCCAGATGTGAATTGCAAATATATGATAAAGGGGAAAATATAGATTTATATTAGTTTGAAGCTGGCTGGCAACATATCCACTATAGTGCAAAATTGCCAGATGATTCCAAGAAGAGGCGGAACATTAGTGGGGCAAAAATTGCTGATTATTTGCCAAATCTCTGCTGTCTTCCCCATCAGGAATGATGTTATTTTATGGTGTGTGATGGAAGATATAGTAATATGAGTAGGATAAATGATTTGTTAAAGGAACTCTCCAAGCAAAACTGTCTCTTGTGGGGTTTGTGGGGGCAAGGCCATCACCAGTAATGTCGAGGTCTGAGAAAGACACTAGTATATTTCTTCTCAAGTGCAGCAATCCACTTAGAATGAGTGCAAATACCATTATTTTCATGCCTCCGTTTGAGCTCACACCTTATGTTAAGTGGACGAGGAAGATGAATGTTAATTGGAGGCTGTGCCTTTACACTTGTAGGTTTTGCATTTTCATTTTTTGCTCCCCTTCTTCCCAGAGCCATAACTTTTTTATTTTTTGGTCAAAATGGCCATATGAGGGCTTGTTTTTTGCAGGATGAGTTGTACTTTTGAACAACACCATTGTTTTTTACATATCATGTACTGGAAAACGGGAAAAAAATTCAAAGTGCGATGACATTGAAAAAAAAGTGCAATCCCACAGTTATTTTTTGTTTTGCTTTTTTACTATGTTCACTAAATTCTAAAACTCATCTGCCATTATGAATCTCCAGGTCATTATGAGTTCAGACAACAAACATGTCTAGGTTCTTTTTTATGTAAGTGGTGAAAAAAATTCCAAACTTTGTTTAAAAAAAAATTGTGCCATTTTCCGTTACCCGTAGCGTCTCCATTTTTCGTGATCTCGGGTTGGGTGAGGGCTTATTTTTTGTGCGCTGAGTTGACGTTTTTAATTATACCATCTTGGTGCAGATGTGATGTTTTGATCGCCCGTTATTGCATTTTAATGCAATGTTGTGGTGACCAAAAAAACTTATTTCTGGTATTTTTAGTTTTTTCTCGCTACGCCGTTTAGCAATCAGGTTAATTTTTTTTTTATTGATAGAACGGGCGATTCTAAACATGTCGATACCAAATATGCTTATGTTTGGGTTTTTTATTGTTTTATTTTGAATGGGGCGAAAGGGGGGTTGTTTGAACATTTATTTATTTATTTATTTTAGATTTTTATGAACTAATTTTTTTTAACTTTTGGCATACTTCAATGGTCTCCATGGGAGACTAGAAGCTGCCATAATCCGTTCAGCTCTACAACATACAGGTGATGATCAGATCGCCTGTATGTAGCAGAATTACTCACTTGCTATGAGCTCCGACCACCGGGTGGCTCTCATCGCAATCCAGCAGTGACAACCTCTTGTTGTCATGCCAACCCATCGGTGACCCGTGATCACATGACGCAGGTCGCCGATTGGCGGATTTCCGGCGCGATTGCCGAAAGCACATGTTAAATGCCGCTGTTAGAGTTTGACAGCGGGATTTAACTGGTTAATAGCCACAGGTGGATCGCAATTCCACCAGTGGCTGTTCCGGGCACATGTCAGCTGTTCAAAACAGCTGACATGTGCCAGGAAAGATGTGGGCTCACCAACGGAGCCCACATCAAAGGGAGGGAGTCCGACATTAGCGTACATTTACACAAAAGGCACCATGTTGGAATTCAGGATTTCCCATAAATACCCATTAAATTGAGCATTTTCATTTTAAATTGATTCTTTGTCTTTAATAAAAGAACAGGTGATTGACATGTGTGAAACTGCCCACAAGGAATCTTGGGTCTCATAGTTTCCTTAGTCTCAGTATCACTCACTCCCTGACAAAGCATGTGGCGAAACAAGCATTGGAATTCAAGGCGGAGGATCAGTGGAATTTCCAACTATGAATTCGGTTCACTATAATTCCATCATGCTTTCATAGAAAGTTGTTAAGTGGTTGTTATTTTTATTGCGCATGTTTATTTATTACATATATATATATTTAAGGGCTTGATATTTTCATTCATTCCTTTGATTAATAATGGCAGTTGGCACTCTTGAAATTCTTCTAGAAAATTAAGTATTTCTCCCAGAAATATATGCAATTACACATGTTTTGCTTTACACATGTTTATTTTCTCTGTGGGTATTGGAACAATGAAAAAAAAAACAGAGAAAAAAAGGCTTCCTTATTACAGGGTCTTACTATAGGAGTGCTGCCTCATTACAGGGTCTGACTATGGGGGCTGCCTTATTACAGGGTCTGACTATGGGGGCTGCCTTATTACAGGGTCTGACTATGGGGGTGCTGCCTTATTACAGGGTCTGACCATGGGGGCTGCCTTATTACAGGGTCTGACTATAGGGGTGCGGCCTCATTACAGGGTCTGACTATGAGGGCTGCCTTATTACAGTGTCTGACTATGGGGGTGCTGCCTTATTAGAGGGGCTGCTTATGGGGGTGCTGCCTCATTACAGCGTCTGACTATGGGGGTGCTGCCTTATTACAGGGTTTGACTATAGGGGTGCTGCCTTATTACAGGGTCTGCCTATGGGGGTGCTGCCTCATTACAGCGTCTGACTATGGGATGCTGCCTTATTACAGGGTCTGACTATGGGGGTGCTGCCTTATTACAGGGTCTGACTATGGGGGCTGCCTTATTACAGGGTCTGACTATAGGGGTGCGGCCTCATTACAGGGTCTGACTATGAGGGCTGCCTTATTACAGGGTCTGACTATGGGGGTGCTGCCTTATTACAGGGGCTGCCTATGGGGGTGCTGCCTCATTACAGCGTCTGACTATGGGGGTGCTGCCTTATTACAGGGTTTGTCTATAGGGGTGCTGCCTTATTACAGGGTCTGCCTATGGGGGTGCTGCCTCATTACAGGGTCTGACTATGGGATGCTGCCTTATTACAGGGTCTGACTATAGGGGTGCTGCCTTATTACAGGGTCTGCCTATGAGGGTGCTGCCTTATTACAGGGTCTGATTATGGGGGTGCTGCCTTATTACAGGGTCTGACTAAGGGGGCTGCCTTATTACAGGGTCTGACTATGGGGGCTGCCTCATTACAGGGTCTGACTATAGGGGTGCTGCCTCATTACAGGGTCTGACTATGGGGGTGCTGCCTTATTACAGGGTCTGACTATGGGAGCTGCCTTATTACAGAGTCTGACTATGGGGGTGCTGCCTTATTACAGGGTCTGCCGCCTTATTACAGGGTCTGCCTATGGGGGTGCTGCCTTATACTACAGAGTCTGCCTATGGGGGTACTGCCTTATTACAGGGTCTGCCTATATGGGGGTGCTGCCTTATTACAGTGTCTGCCTATGGGGGCTGCCTTATGCTATAGAGTCTGCCTATGGGGAGTGCATTTTACTATATTGTGGACTATTTGGTGCATTATGCTACTGTATATGGAGGCTATCTTGGGGGCCATCATACAGTATGGAGATTACAGTGTGGGGGTCATTATACATTGTTGGAGCAATCAAACAGGTTGGGGGCTACTAAGGAGTCATTATACTGTGTATAAGAGAGTATCATGCTGTGTATAGGGGAGCTGTACAGCAGGAAACTCGGGACTTTATTAGATGTAAAGTGGGCACTTATTGTTATAGGGGAACTCAGGTTACTGTGGCTATCAAAGGGGCACACTGGGCAATATTACTTTCAAGGGGCAAAATATGGGCATTGTTTTCTAGGGCACTTGCACCTGGCATTACTATATTGTAGAGAGTTGCTTTAGAATTTAGAAGGCACAGAGAACCACACAGCAGGTGCAGTAATAGGGACACATACGGCAGCAGCGGCTCAGTATTGGGGTATCAGGTGCAGTAACAGGGACACATATGGCAGCAGTGGCTCAGTATTGGGGTATCAGGTGGAGTAATAGGGACACATACGGCAGCAGCGGCTCAGTATTGGGGTATCAGGTGCAGTAATAGGGACACATACGCCAGCAATGGCTCAGTATTGGGGTATCAAGTGCAGTAATAGGGACACATACGGCAGAAGCGGCTCAGTATTGGGGTATCAGGTGCAGTAATAGGGACACATACGCCAGCAATGGCTCAGTATTGGGGTATCAGGTGCAGTAATAGGGACACATAGGGCAGCAGCGGCTCAGTATTGGGGTATCAGGTGCTGTAATAGGGTCACATAGGGCAGCAGCGGCTCAGTATTGGGGTATCAGGTGCAGTAATAGGGACACATACGGCAGAAGCGGCTCAGTATTGGGGTATCAGGTGCAGTAATAGGGGCACATACGGCAGCAGCAGCTCAGTATTGTGGTATCAGTAGGATGAGGAGTTTGTGCAGGTTGGGAATAGATGGTGATGGGGCTGGAATATGAGAAGTGAAATGTGTCTTTGTTGTATTCTCTGCAGACGAGTCGCGGCTGGAAGAAGTTGTCATGTCGGTCTGGGCCAGATGGAAAAGACAGGAAAAATGAACGATTCCATCAGAAAGGACGTCAGCGGTAAGACATTATCTGTAACTGTGCTGTGATCTATGTTCTGTAGGGCTGGTATCTACCACTGACCGTATGGTGGTAATATCCATGTTGGTCATTATATAGAGATTATCTTCAGTAATAGCGCGGTCATCTGCTGAGGTTCTCCTCCACTATTATTGTGCATCACTGAGTTGTAATCAAGGTCACCTGGTTAGGGGCCCACTCGGAAGCTTCGCCCCCCAGACCAAAACCCTAGCTACGCCTCTGGTTTGGAGTCATTGTCCTGCTGGAAGACCCATGACCTAGGACGCAAACCCAGCTTTCTAACACTAGGCACTATATTGCGACCCAAAATACATTGGTAATCTTCAGATTTCATGATGTCTTGCAGAGTCAAGGCACCCAGTGAGAGAGGCAGCAAAACAACCACAAAACATCTTTGAACCTCTACCATATTACTCACATACATTTTGGAGAACTGCGGTCTAGCTTTTCCATGTCTCAGGGTCAGCAGTGGGGTCCTTCTTGGTGTCCTGCCATAGCGTTTCATTTTATTCAAACATCGAAGGATAGTTCACACTGACGCTGATGCACTGTGAACCTGCAGGACAGCTGGAATTTCTTGGAACTTGATTGGAGCTCTTTATTCACCATACGGACTATCCTGCATTGCAACCTTTCATCAATTTTTCATGAAAATGACCTTTCAAAATTGAGTCAACTTCTCCCCTTTTTATCTGATTTCCGGTGTGATTTTCATAGTGCCTACACCTGTTACTTGCCACAGGTGAGTTTGACTGATCATCCCAAGCTTGAAATAAAATTGTTTATTAAGAATTTTGGAAAGGTGCCAATAATTTTGCCCTGCCCATTTCTGGGGATTTTTGTGTGAAATTATGCTTTTTTGTGTTGTTTCAATACACACAAAGGAAATAAACATGTGTATAATAAAATGTGTAATAGCAATATTTTTCTGGGAGAAATACTTCATTTTCTGGAACAATTTCAAGAGTGCCAACACTTTCGACCATGACTATATGTAATTTTTTCTTACCTTGCGTAAATACCACAGTTCTTCTGAATTTGGCATTGTTTATTTTTGGTTTGTGTGCCTGTCCCATCCTTAAAAATGGCTTTCTTTCCTCTGCATATAAGTCTAGTCTTCTCAGCCAACTGGGCATAATCGTAAAGAAGACGCCCACAGAGAGGAGTTGAAGACCACACCCACTTGACTTAAAAAAAAATTAGATTTACATATAGGAAAGAGGGGATTTACTTTAAAAAAAATGAAGTAGCGCGGGATCAAAATTAAAACACTATATTCGGGAGAACTATGGCATTTACACCAGGTAAGAAAAAAATTGTATTTACTGGATTGTGAGAGGTTCTCTTCAAAATGTATTATAAGAACCTATGGAATGCAAAAAACAAAAAACGCGATTTGCCATTTAATTTCTCTCTCCTCTGATGTGATCGCACATCAGAGGACAGAGAAATGGGGTCCCCGATCGACCCCGATACTTACTCGTGTCCCCCGATGCTCTTCGAGGTTCCCCATGGGTGCCGCCATCTTCTTCTGGCAAAAAAATGGCGTGCGCATGCGCAGGGCGCCCACCGGCCGGCACCCAGCAGATCTTTGGGGTCTCGGCTGCCGGGGGTAGCTCCCTCCCTTTTGAGCTCTGCCGTGCGCCCAAACAGTGGTTTACCCCACATATGGGGCATCAGCGTACTCAGGACAAACTGGGCAACAACTTTTGGGGTCCAGTTTCTCCTGTTACCCTGGCGAAAATAAAAATAATTGGGGGCTAAAAAATAATTTTTGTGGAAAAAAAATGATTTTTTATTTTCAAGGCTCTGCGTCAAACTGCTGTGAAGCACTTGGGCGTTCAAAATGCTCACCACATATCTAGATAAGTTCCTTAGGGGGTCTAGTTTCCAAAATGGGGTCACTTGTGGGGGGTTTCTACTGTTTAGGTACATCAGGGGCTCTGAAAATGCAACATGACACCCGCAGACCATTCCAACAAAGTCTGCATTTTAAAACGTCACTAATTCCCTTCCGAGCCCCGATATGTGCCCAAACAGTGGTCCCCCCCACACATGAGGTATCAGCGTACTCAGGACAAATTGGACAACAACTTTTGGGGTCCAATTTCTCCTGTTACCCTTGGGAAAATAAATAATTGGGGGCTAAAAAAAATATTTTTTGTGGAAAAAAAATTGATTTTTTATTTTCACGACTCTGCATTATAAACTTCTGTGAAGCACTTGGGGGTTCAAAGTGCTCACCACACATCTAGGTAAGTTCCTTGGGGGGTCTAGTTTCCAAAATGGGGTCACTTGTTGGGGGTTTGTACTGTTTAGGCCTCTTTCACACTTCAGTCTTTTGGCGTCAGTTTGAATCTGCCGTTTTCGTCAAATAGCGGATCCGCCATTTTTGGCGGATCCGCTATTTTCCCATAGACTTGCATTAGCGACGGATTGTGGTGGATGGTCGTCCGTTCCATCCGCCATGTGACGGATACGCCGAAATTTGGCGGACGTCGTCTAGACATTGACGGACATTGCAACGCTTTTTGTCTGCGCCGAAATGGCGGTTCGCGAAGGATCCGTCGCGTCCGCCATTTCCTAGAATGGGCGCCTATGCGCGACGGATCCGTCGCGATCCGTCATTTGGCGGATCCGTCGCCCCAATCCGCTTTTTCAATTGAGCATGCTCCAAAAAGTAGATACTTTTCCCAGACAACCCTAAAACTATATAAACAGGACAGGTGGGCTTCATTCCTCAATGCCATCTGCCATCAAGCAGAGAAGAAGCAGAGAGAGAACACAGTGCCAGCCAGCAAGACAGACCCTGCCAGAACCCAGCAACACAGACCGATTAGCCTCAAAAGTGAAATCCGCTCATATCTTTACAATATTCGCCAGTACTCCTTCCATCTCTGCCACTTTCTCTACAACCTTTCAAAGGTGTGGTGTAAATACACTGTATATATACAGTGCCTACAAGTAGTATTCAACCCCCTGCAGATTTAGCAGGTTTACACATTTGGAATTAACTTGGCATTGTGACATTTGGACTGTAGATCAGCCTGGAAGTGTGAAATGCACTGCAGCAAAAAAGAATGTTATTTCTTTGTTTATTTTTTTTTTAAATTGGGAAAAGTTTTTTCAGGGGGTCATTTATTATTCAACCCCTCAACCCACCAGAATTCTGTTTGGTTCCCCTAAAGTATTAAGAAGTAGTTCAGGCACAAAGAACAATGAGCTTCACATGTTTGGATTAATTATCTCTTTTTCCAGCCTTTTCTGACTATTTAAGACCCTCCCCAAACTTGTGAACAGCACTCAAACATGGTCAACATGGGAAAGACAAAGGAGCATTCCAAGGCCATCAGAGACAAGATCGTGGAGGGTCACAAGGCTGGCAAGGGGTACAACACCCTTTCCAAGGAGTTGGGCCTACCTGTCTCCACTGTTGGGAGCATCATCCGGAAGTGGAAGGCTTATGGAACTACTGTTAGCCTTCCACGGCCTGGACAGCCTTTGAAAGTTTCCTCCCGTGCCGAGGCCAGGCTTGTCCGAAGAGTCAAGGCTAACCCAAGGACAACAAGGAAGGAGCTCTGGGAAGATCTCATGGCAGTGGGGACATTGGTTTCAGTCAATACCATAAGTAACGTACTCCACCGCAATGGTCTCCGTTCCAGACGAGCCCGTAAGGTACCTTTACTTTCAAAGCGTCATGTCAAGGCTCGTCTACAGTTTGCTCATGATCACTTGGAGGACTCTGAGACTGACTGGTTCAAGGTTCTCTGGTCTGATGAGACCAAGATCAAGATCTTTGGTGCCAACCACACACGTGACGTTTGGAGACTGGATGGCACTGCATACGACCCCAAGAATACCATCCCTACAGTCAAGCATGGTGGTGGCAGCATCATGCTGTGGGGCTGTTTCTCAGCCAAGGGCCTGGCCATCTGGTCCGCATCCATGGGAAGATGGATAGCACGGCCTACCTGGAGATTTTGGCCAAGAACCTCCACTCCTCCATCAAGGAACTTAAGAGGGGTTGTCATTTCATCTTCCAACAAGACAACGACCCAAAGCACACAGCCAAGAAAACCAAGGCCTGGTTCAAGAGGCAAAAAATCAAGGTGTTGCAGTGGCCTAGTCAGTCTCCTGACCTTAACCCAAATGAAAACTTGTGGAAGGAGCTCAAGATTAAAGTCCACATGAGACACCCAAAGAACCTAGATAACTTGGAGAAGATCTGCATGGAGGAGTGGGCCAAGATAACTCCAGAGACCTGTGCCGGCCTGATCAGGTCTTATAAAAGACGATTATTAGCTGTAATTGCAAAAAAAGGTTATTCCACAAAATATTAAACCTAGGGGTTGAATAATAATTGACCCACACTTTTATGATTAAAATTTATAAAAATTTAACTGAGCAACAAAACTTTTTGGTTTGTAAGATTTATGCATCTGTTAATAAATCCTGCTCTTGTTTGAAGTTTGAAGGCTCTAACTTATTTGCATCTTATTACACCTGCTAAATCTGCAGGGGGTTGAATACTACTTTTAGGCACTGTAGTTTCCCAGTAGTTTCCAGTAGCCAGTCACATTTCCCAGTACTTTGTATTAGCCAATCACATTGAGATCCTCGGTTTTTAAAAAACGGATCCATCAAAAAACGGTTCCAACGGATGTAAAAAACGGTTGCAATGATTCTAACGGATCCGTTTTTTTGACGCATCCGTGTAACGGATCCGTAAAAAAAACGGATCCGTTAGAACCGTTTTCTCAACAATTTTGACGGATCCGTCGATCCGTCACAATGTCGGAGCAGACTGAAGCCAAACAACTGAAGTGTGAAAGAAGCCTTAGGTACATCAGGGGCTCTGCAAAACCAACATAACGCCAGCAGACCATTCTATCAAAGTCTGCATTCCAAAACGGTGCTCCTTCCCTTCCGAGCTCTGCCATGTGCCCAAACAGTGCCCCCCCACATATGGGGTATCAGCGTACTCAGGATAAATTGCACAATAAATTTTGGGGTCCAATTTCTCCTGTTACCCTTGTGAAAGTAAAAATTTGTGGGTGAAAATATCATTTTTGTGGAAAAAATATGATTTTATATTTTCATGGCTCTACATTATAAACTTCTGTGAAGCAGTTGGGGGTTCATAGTGCTCACCACACATCTAGATAAGCTCTTTGGGGGGTCTAGTTTCCAAAATGGGGTCACTTGTGGGGGGTTTCTACTGTTTAGGCACATCAGGGGCTCACCAAACGCGACATGGCTTCCGATCTCAATTCCAGACAATTCTGCATTGAAAAAGTCAAACGTTGCTCCTTCTCTTCCAAGCCCTGCCATGTCATGTACACCCCTCAAAGTGACTTTAAATGTGAGATGGTCCCTAAAAAAAAAGGTTTTGGAAAATTTGTTGTAAAAATAAGAAATCGCTGGTCAACTTTTAACCCTTATAACTTCCTAACAATAAAAAAAATTAACTATTTTGTGTGACATATCTCTCTGATTTAAGGGCATAAAAATTCAAAGTTTGAAAATTGCAACATTTTAATTTTTTTGCCATATTTCCGTTTTTTTCATAAATAATCACAAGTAATATCGAAGAAATGTTACCACTAACATGAAGTACAATATGTCACGAATGTCAGAATCAGCGGGATCAGATAAAGTCTTCCAGAGTTATAACCTCATAAAGTGACAGTGGTCAGAATTGTAAAAATTGGCTCGGTCATTAAGTACCAAATTGGCTCTGTCACTAAGGGGTTAATATGACAAATAAGCAGAAGGAACACTTCCTACAATAGATTCTCACTACTTTGCTTCCCTATAGAACCCATGACCTCTAAGAGTCTTAATTAGAAGTTTTTACAAATAAATTAGGTTTTCTTCGCTGTCGCTGTCTGGAGGGAGACATAAATGTTTATCCGCCGTCTAATCTTCCTTCCAACCTTTTGGTTGATATATTATGGCTGGCAACACCTCATTAAGCTCGGTAAGTTGTAAATATTTCCAAGGCCGGACATTTTTTTTTCACATTTCATTTATTTTGGTATCTAATGGAGTCTTAGATAGTTTGCCTAATGAAAGCACCCCAAAAAAAAATCTTTGAAAAAATAGATTGGCACGGTTCTTTGGAAATGTAAATGTTTTCAGGGAATATATTTAAAAAAAGACATATATGATATATCCAATGTTATGAATTTGTTATTATGCCCCTATGTAACATTATACAATGTACAACAATAAACATAAATCCAAAGTACTTTGAATTTGTTAAGTTGACCCAAGACTTTGTACATTTTCATTTGGTTCCATTAAATTTATATCTGTTCAAGGAAGCAGCGACCACTTTATCACCTGAGCGAGTATTGATGTGACAAGTGTCATTGCTTTGGGTCATGAATGAAAATGAGAACACTCAAAGTCGGCTCTCAGTTGTCACAAAGTTTTGTATAGGCTTATATCTTACACACATCAGTGATCCATAACTAAGCCACCCAAAAAGACAAATGTCCCACAGCAGCTATCAATGGGAAGAAATTTGTCCAGACTTTGATCCCTCGATGCTGAAAATACCAAAAACTTTTTTTAAGTGAGGTCTATAGTATTTTAAAAATCTTCTTATCTAGTTTCACCATAACAGTGCCCCTAGCATAGCCCAATATTGGATTCTATGAATAACGTTTAAAAGGACCCTATCAGCAGGATTGTGCTTAGTAACCTACAGACAGTGTCAGGTCGTCGCCGTTATACTGATTAGG
Source organism: Ranitomeya variabilis (assembly GCF_051348905.1). Classification (NCBI taxonomy): domain Eukaryota; kingdom Metazoa; phylum Chordata; class Amphibia; order Anura; family Dendrobatidae; genus Ranitomeya; species Ranitomeya variabilis. The sequence goes on from NC_135235.1 coordinate 292,410,615, forward strand.
CCAGGGTCACACTTGTGAGTGCAATGCGAGAAACTCACATCATCATTTGTCCATCCAGTTCAGCCTATATTTCGTCAGAATAAATCTCCAGATCTACCTCCTTCCAAAGAACCTAATAACTGTGAGATACAATATTGTTAAGCTCCAGGGAGACATCCAGGCCTCTCTTGAACCCCTCGACTGAGTTCGCCATCACCACCTCCTCAGGCAAGGAATTCCAGATCCTCACTGCCCTAACAGTAAAGAATCCTCTTCTATGTTGGTGGAAAAACCTTCTCTCCTCCAGACGCAGAGAATGCCCCCTTGTGACCATCACCTTCCTTGATATAAACAGATCCTCGGAGAGATATCTGTATTGTCCCCTTATATACTTATAAATGGTTATTGTATTGTACCTTTATATACTTATACATGGTTATTTGATCACCCCTCAGTTGTCTTTTTTCTAGACTAAATAATCCTAATTTTGCTAATCTCTCTGGGTATTGTAGTTCCCCATCCCCTTTATTAATTTTGTTGCCCTCCTTTGTACTCGCTCTAGTTCCATTATGTAATTTCTGAGCACCGGTGCCCAAAACTGTACACAGTACTCCATGTTCGGTCTAACCAGGGATTTGTACAGAGGCAGTATAATGCTCTCATCATGTATATCCAGACCTCTTTTAATGCACCCCATGATCCTGTTTGCCTTGGCAGCCGCTGCCTGGCACTGGCTGCTCCAGGAAAATTTATCATTAACTAGGATCCCCACGTCCTTCTCCATGTCAGATTTACCCAGTGGTTTCCCACTGCAGCCGCACACTCCGGTCCCGGCAGTGCCCAGTATTGATGCAAGAGACTCGTGCGAGTTTCTCGCATTGCACTTGCAAGTGTGACCCCGCCTTACAATGATACCTGGTGATGAAATCCGTCTTGTGGTTGTCATTTAATCTTTATTTTTAGTTAATGAGATTCTTGTGCTTCGGGGCATGGCTTTGGGCGGAGCTGTGGGTGGGCCTTTATGCCATGCACTGCTTACATATTCATATGTATGGCTTATGACAGGTCACTGACCCCTCAGTGACCTGCTCCCTATTTTACATACTGCATAGAATTAGATGGCACTAGAGTTCTAGTCCTCTTCCTCTCTGAAGAAACTATTTGCATATTTCCCAGAGGAGCATTGCGGCTTTAAATCTACCCATGCTTAATATGTTACTCTCCGCAAGGAGAAACGTTACTGCTTGGATCATGGCTTATTTAGAAACAATAAGCAACTTTGAAATATACCTTTGGCTGAAAATCCTCTTCGAGCTCAAGAATGAAAAGATTATTAATTCTATAGTTTTGTGCTTGTGGCCTAAGTTATCAGCCACCTCAAAGGTGGCCTGTCTCCTAGACATGGAGTGCGTGCTTGCAAGATAGCCTTCAAGCACTGCCCTGATGGTGGCCAGATCACTGGATCCAGCCAGGTTTAATGTCTCTGTGCTTCCTCCCATGTCAAAACTGCCACTGCTAGTGATATAAGAAAGTGCACAGTTGAGGCCAGTGGCTCAGCCATGCCACCGGTGTGAACTGTCAATCATCAAAAGGGCAACTCCCCCCCAATCAGGAACCCTAGAGGCATGGACGCAGACAGGAGCATGAGAAAACCCCTTTAACAAAACAATGAGCGGGAATAATTTGAAGCAATGTTTGCAAAGATCAATGAAAACGGGAAGTCATTTCTGAAATGTACCAACAACTGGGAAAGTTATTGAAAATCTTCATGTCATGAATAAGTACCGGGTTAAAACGCGCAGGTTGTCACTACCATCTCCAGGATGTCTTGTTTTTTAATGTTTCTACGATTTTAATTTTGATGTCTCAATGAAAGTTTTATTTTTCTTCACACTGGAAATCAAGTACTGGATTTTCACTAGATTTCCACGTCCCATCCATTCCTTCCCAACTGGGATTTTTCATCTGAGCACTTCCTATGGATCTTAATAAGTATTTGAGAGGTGAGCTGAAAGCACACATTTTTTTCTAGCCACCGCAGGTAATAGAGGTCAGGTAAAACTGGGATATGTCACAAAGGCTCAAAGAGGAACCAGGAATGTTAGGGGTCAGGTCACAGAGGTCAGACAGAATGGTACTAAGAACTTCAAATTATGAAAAATTAGACAATTCCATCCTTTGCTTTGAATGAAACTGTTGTCCCATGCATGTAAACTACTGATTAAACACTACCATATACTGTATATTTAATGCATTCAGACCCCTGTAAAGAGAGGAAGAGGACCTGAACTCTAGCACCACTTACTGCAAGTAGCAATACTAGAAGTCAATATCGACCCTTTAACGAGCCTTGCCACAGAATAAAAGCCAAACCAGAATCTCAATTTACAGACACGCTCTTTCGGGGTGTTTGCCCCCTCCTCAGTGCAAACCATGAGATCTGATTTGGCTGTATGAGAGATTTATGACTGGGATCTAATGGGTAGTGTATCTCCCTGTGCCTGGCATGCCAGTGTGAGGAGGCTTATAAGCCATGCAATGCTCCTTTGGGAAATGAATGGGTCGATATTGACTTTTAGGATCACTGCTTCCAATAGATGTAACTAAAGTTCTAGTCCTCTTCCTCTCTGAAGAGGCAATTAGCATATTTAATCTCCCAGAGGAGCATTGCATGGCTTACAAGCCTCCTTACACTGGCATGTCAGGCATGTCATTCTTCTCAAGGAGAATGGTTACCCCTTAGATCCTTAACCTCTTATGATGTTCACCACTAAGGTTCTAAAGATGCTTTAATTAAAAAAAAGTTTTTGCTTATATGCTCCATCAGACATGTGCTGGATACCACAGACAATTGGGGTGACCTTTTTGACACTTCTCAACAGTTAAAATTGAGAAACCATTCTCTGAAAAATTCCAAAGGGCGTCTCAATAATTGTATAAGCAGAGTAAGAAGAAAGTGCTCAAACCTAATAATAAATATTAATAGTATACAGCCCAGACTGGTGAAATAATAGATATTATCATATGTAAATATCATGTGGAGATATGACTGATAGAAGGGTAATTCATTTAGGGAATATATATCTTGTATTTGTGCATGAAAATATTGTGTTTAATATGTTTAATTTATTTTCTTTTATTCAAATTGTTTTTGTAATGGAATTGTAATTAAATGTAGATTTTTCTTGTAATTGTAGCTTTTTTACAAAAGTGTTAGAATAAAGTTGTGGGCTTGAAATTGTCTTAATTTAAAATCTACCAGGACCATATCTACAATTGTGTGGTCAGACTGTCTTCTCAACACTTTTCTTTGGGTACACCCAATATCAAAAATATGTATTTGCTGCCAGAGGCAGGTCACAGATCACCTCAAGGTGCTGGTGCCATCTTCAGATGCCCTTTAAATCCCTGCCTCAGATGTGCAAATTGTGCCTTAGATAACCAGAGAGTGCCTTACTCAACTGCATCCAATGTGCCTGACTCAGGAGTCCTCAGAATGCCAGCCTTAGGCCATGTTCACACGTTCACTATTTGGTCAGTTTTTTAACTCCAGTATTTGTAAGCCAAAACCAGGAGTGGGTGATAAATGCAGAAGTGGTGACGTGTTTCTATTATACTTTTCCTCTGATTGTTCCTCTCCTGGTTTTGGCTTACAAATACTGATGTAAAATATTAACCAAATACTGAACGAGGCCATAGATGTATTAACACTGCCCTCTGAGTGTCTGCCTTAGATGCCTGCATCAGATGTCCTCAGAGTGCCTGCTTCATATGCCCTAGAATGTTTTCCACAGATGCCACAAGAATATTTGCCTGAGATGTACTTAGAGTGCCTGCCACTGATGACCTTAGTGGGCTTGACCCAGAAGTACTAAAAGTGCTGTCAACAGATACCCTCAGAATGCCACCAATGTGCTTACCTATTGTGACCCTAGAATAAATGCCGGAGATGTCCTTCAAGTGTCTGCTCAATATTTCATAGAATGTTTTCCACAGATGCCTTGAAAATATCTACCTGAGATGTATCTAGAGTGCCTGCCACAGATGGCCCTACATTACTCACCCCAGAAGTACCCACAGTGTCGTCAACAGATACCCTCAGAATGCCACCAGTGTGCTTTACTATGGTGCCCCTAGAATAAATGTCTGAGATGTCCTTAAAGTGTCTGCTCAATATTTCATAAAATGGTTTCCACAGATGCCACGAGGATATCTGCCTGAGATGTATCTAGAGTGCCTGCCACAGATGACCCTACATGACTTGCCCCAGAAGTATCCAAAGTGTTATCAACAGACACCCTCAGAATGCCACCAGTGTGCTATACTATGGTGCCCCTAGAATAAATGTCTGAGATGTCCTTAAAGTGTCTGCTCAATATTTCATAAAATGGTTTCCACAGATGCCACGAGGATATCTGCCTGAGATGTATCTAGAGTGCCTGCCACAGATGACCCTACATGACTTGCCCCAGAAGTACCTAAAGTGTAATCAACAGATACCCTCAGAATGCCACCAATGTGCTTTACTATGATGCCCCTAGAATAAATGCCTAAGATGTCCTTAAAGTGTCTGCTCAATATTTCATAAAATGGTTCCCACAGATGCCACGAGGATATCTGCCTGAGATGTATCTAGAGTGCCTGCCACAGATGACCCTACATGACTTGCCCCAGAAGTACCCACAGTGTCATCAACAGATACCCTCAGAATGCCACCAGTGTGCTTTACTATGGTGCCCCTAGAATAAATGTCTGAGATGTCCTTAAAGTGTCTGCTCAATATTTCATAAAATGGTTTCCACAGATGCCACGAGGATATCTGCCTGAGATGTATCTAGAGTGCCTGCCACAGATGACCCTACATGACTTGCCCCAGAAGTACCTAAAGTGTAATCAACAGATACCCTCAGAATGCCACCAATGTGCTTTACTATGATGCCCCTAGAATAAATGCCTAAGATGTCCTTAAAGTGTCTGCTCAATATTTCATAAAATGGTTCCCACAGATGCCACGAGGATATCTGCCTGAGATGTATCTAGAGTGCCTGCCACAGATGACCCTACATGACTTGCCCCAGAAGTATCCAAAGTGTTATCATTCAACAGACACCCTCAGAATGCCACCAGTGTGCTTTACTATGGTGCCCCTAGAATAAATGCCTAAGATGCCCTTAAAGTGTTTGCTCAATATTTCCTAGAATGTTTTCCATAGATGCTACCAGAATATCTTCCTGAGATGTACCTAGAGTGCCTGCCACAGATGGCCTTAGAGGACTTGCCCCAGAAATACTCAAAGTGTTGGCAACAGATGCCCCAAATTGCCTGCCTTAAATACCCCTATGCAAGCTGTTATGGCGCTACATTAGTCATTATCACTCAGCTTTCCCCAAAAACACATAAAACTAAGATACAATTTAATAGAATTTTTAACTCTTCCGCATACATGACTAAGTAGGCATAATAACTAATTAACATCTTATGCCTTGTATATTTCCAGAAAATACAATTCACAATTAATGAGATCTTTGAACACTAAGCTCTGCTCCTATGTAATTAATATTTCCTCTGGTGTTCAGGGTCCACTGCTCAGTCATTACCTTCACTCCCACTCCTTGTAAAGGATACGTTTTCCAAATTCTATTTAGACTGTGCCACTAAAAAGCTGTAAATCCTTAAATTAATTCCTCCTCCTCCTCCTTCCAAGTCTTTGCTGCATTGACATTGAATTTAATTAGTGGGACCATCTTTGGGTTGGCTCTTCTAGTCTGTACCTATCAGTTAAATATCTAATTGCAGTTAGTCATTTGCTTTTGGTACAAGGTTTCAAGGTAACAACAAGTTACTTAGAAAAAAATACATATGTTTAAAATGTGATTTTAGGAACCCGGCCAATTAGAAAAACATGTTGATAATTTGCACTTGATTTAAAGGGATATAACAGTTATTTTTACAGTAAAGTCCTTCTTTAGAGCCTCTTATATGAATTTTGGTGAGCACAGCAGTTCTGTAAATTAGTAGCCCCCAAAGTTTGACTCTCCAGCTGCTGTAAAAGTACAATGTGTAGAAGTTTCTCAGCAACTGGAAAGTTACAGGTTGACCTCCACTGGTTTAGGCATACACAACATATTGATAGTTTTGGAATATGGTGTAATTTACAAAGACCTTTTGTGCTGTGCAACAATGAAAATCATCTTCCTATCATAGGAGGACGGGATTATAATGAAAGGTAACCCTTCCAATTTAAAGGTGGAGGCCGAACCTAAAAAGTTGTGGACTCGTTAGGTTGCAACAGATTAGTCTCGGTGCTAAACTCATTGGTTCTATTTTACCGTTACATTTATGACAATCTCTTTAACCATCTCTTGAGAGGGGACGTGTCAACATCATATTGAGCATATAAACATGGCTTCATAATAAATTGCAAATGAAAATAAGGGCTAACATTTCATTCCAACCCTTTGTGCTATGACCCCCCACTGTGAGATAGCCACCTCCTGTAGAGTGGTCAGTGTAAATAAGTGTTTGTTAGCTTCAAAGCAACATGTCCAATGATGGCAGACTCATCAGCACCAGGTACTAGATATAAATGTTCATTTTTTTGTGATAGATGTAGTTCCTATGGTCATTGGAGACATATTTTTGGCATCGTGATGTAGGGCCGAACACGATGCATATACTTGCATTACAGGGCAGTCTGTCGATCAGCCCAGAATTAATATTGCCAGATGGATAATGTTATGTACAGTATGTCATGTTTCTTGTCTATAGAAAGCTAAAATCATGATAGGAAATATGGTATTAATATCTCCCGCCTGGGACCTCCAGTGGGGCAGATATTGTTAAATCGAGGATCTCATTTATCTTTTTGGGACCCGAGCTACATTTCATTTACCGACCTGTTGTGAACTATACTTTTTGGCTCCCTCTTGTGGTCACTAGTGATTTGGCACTTGGATTGTCTTTTACCAGGTTTGTGCTCACATGCTTCGTTAGACCTGGGGTGTTGCTATTTAAACTTCCTGGATTCTCAGTCCAGTGCCTGGCTTCGTTGTAATCAGTTCACTTCTGTTTGCTCCTGTCTTCAGGTCCTGGTTCTTTGCAAGATAAGCTAAGTCCTGCTTTCGTACTCTTGATCATTTGCATTGTTCATATTTTTTTTGTCCAGCTTGTACAATATGTGATTCCTGTTATTGCTGGAAGCTCTAGGGGGGCTGATATTCTCCCCCCACACCGTCAGTCGGTTTGGGGGTTCTTGGATATTCAGCGTGGATATTTTGCAGGGTTTTTTGCTCACCATATAAGTCTTCTTACTATATTCTGCTATTAGTCAGTGGGCCTCTCTTTGCTAAATCTAGTTCATTCTTACGTTTGTCTTTTCTTCTTACCTCACCGTTATTATTTGTTGGGGGCTTGTATTACTTTGGGGTCTTTTCTCTGGAGGCAAGAGAGGTCTTATTTTCCCTGATAGGGGTAGTTAGTTCTCCGGCTGGCGCGAGACGTCTAGGACCAACGTAGGCACGTTCCCCAGCTGCTGTTAGTGTTTGCGCTAGGATCAGGTATATGGTCAGCCTAGTTACCACTTCCCTATGAGCTGGTATTTATGTTTTGCAGACTTTGCTGTAATCTTTGAGGTCCCCTGCCATTGGGATCATAACAGTAAGCCAGGCCAATAAATAGTTAATGCATTGCTGAAGTGGGATTAAAAGAAAAGAAGTTCTGAGTTTTTTTTTTTTTTTCCTTCCTCCCCTTTATCTCTGAGTGGCTTGAAGCTTTGCTGCAGACATGAATGTTCAGACCTTGATTACTAGTGTGGATCAGCTTGCTGCACGTGTGCAGGGCATTCAGGATTTTGTTGTTAGCAGTCCTATGTCAGAGCCTAAGATTCCTATTCCTGAGCTGTTCTCTGGAGATCGATTTAAATTTAGGAATTTTAGGAATAATTGTAAATTGTTTCTATCTTTGAAACCTCGTTCGTCTGGAGATTCAGCTCAGCAAGTTAAAATTATTATCTCCTTCTTGCGTGGCGACCCTCAGGATTGGGCTTTCTCGTTAGCGCCAGGAGATCCTGCATTGGCGGATGTTGATGCGTTTTTTCTGGCGCTCGGATTGCTTTATGAGGAGCCTAATCTTGAAATTCAGGCAGAAAAAGCTCTACTGGCCATCTCTCAGGGCCAGGATGAAGCTGAGGTGTACTGCCAAAAATTTCGGAAATGGTCCGTGCTTACTCAATGGAATGAATGTGCTCTGGCCGCAAATTTCAGAAATGGCCTTTCTGAAGCCATTAAGAATGTGATGGTGGGTTTCTCCATTCCTACAAGTCTGAATGATTCTATGGCGCTGGATATTCAGATTGATCGGCGTTTGCGGGAGCGCAAATCCGCTAAACCTCTGGCGGTGTTGTCTGAACAGACACCTGTCTCAATGCAATGCGATAGAATCCTGACTAGAACCGAACGACAAAATCATAGACGTCAGAATGGGCTGTGTTTTTACTGTGGTGATTCTACACATGTTATATCAGCATGCTCTAAACGCCTAACCAAGGTTGTCAGTCCTGTCACCATTGGTAATTTGCAGCCTAAATTTATTTTGTCTGTGACTTTAATTTGTTCATTGTCTTCCTACCCTGTTATGGCATTTGTGGATTCAGGTGCTGCCCTGAGTCTTATGGACTTGTCGTTTGCCAAGCGCTGCGGTTTTGTCCTGGAGCCTTTAAAGGTTCCGATTCCTCTCAGAGGAATTGATGCTACGCCACTGGCGGAAAATAAACCGCAGTATTGGACACAAGTGACCATGTGCCTGACTCCTGAACATCGGGAGGTGATTCGTTTTCTTGTTCTGCATAAAATGAATGATTTGGTCGTTTTAGGTCTGCCATGGTTACAGACCCATAATCCTGTTTTGGATTGGAAGGCTATGTCTGTCTCAAGTTGGGGTTGTCAGGGAATTCATTGCGATTCTTTGCCGGTGTCTATTGCTACTTCTACTCCTTCAGAAGTTCCTGAGTATTTGTGTGACTATCAGGATGTATTCAGTGAGTCCAGGTCCAGTGCTCTTCCTCCTCATAGGGACTGTGACTGCGCTATAGATTTGATTCCTGGCAGTAAATTTCCTAAGGGACGATTATTTAATTTGTCTGTACCCGAGCATGCCGCGATGCGTTCTTATGTCAAGGAGTCTTTGGAGAAGGGGCATATTCGTCCATCCTCTTCCCCTCTCGGTGCGGGATTCTTTTTTGTGGCCAAGAAAGACCGGTCTTTGAGACCTTGTATAGACTATCGGCTTCTGAATAAAATCACTGTTAAGTTTCAGTATCCGTTGCCGCTATTGTCAGACTTGTTTGCTCGGATTAAGGGCGCCAAGTGGTTCACCAAGATAGATCTTCGTGGTGCGTACAACCTTGTGCGCATTAGGCAGGGAGATGAATGGAAAACTGCATTCAATACGCCCGAAGGTCATTTTGAATACTTGGTGATGCCCTTTGGGCTCTCTAATGCCCCTTCAGTGTTTCAGTCCTTTATGCATGATATCTTCCGGAAGTATCTGGATAAATTTTTGATTGTGTATCTTGATGATATTCTAGTTTTCTCGGATGATTGGGATTCTCATGTAAAGCAGGTCAGGATGGTGTTTCAAGTTTTGCGTGATAACGCTTTGTTTGTGAAGGGCTCAAAGTGTCTCTTTGGAGTGCAGAAGGTTTCCTTTTTGGGTTTTATTTTCTCCCCTTCTGCCGTGGAGATGGACCCAGTCAAGGTCCGAGCTATTCATGATTGGACTCAGCCCACGTCTGTTAAGAGTCTTCAGAAGTTCTTGGGGTTCGCTAATTTCTACCGTCGCTTTATCGCTAATTTTTCTAGCGTTGTTAAACCTTTGACGGATATGACCAAGAAAGGTTCTGATGTGGCTAATTGGGCTCCTGCAGCCGTGGAGGCCTTCCAGGAGCTGAAGCGCCGGTTTACTTCGGCGCCTGTTTTGTGCCAGCCTGATGTCTCACTTCCCTTTCAGGTTGAAGTGGATGCTTCTGAGATCGGTGCTGGGGCTGTTTTGTCGCAGAGAGGCTCTGGTTGTTCTGTGATGAGACCATGTGCCTTTTTCTGTAGGAAGTTTTCGCCTGCTGAGCGGAACTATGATGTTGGTAATCGGGAGTTGTTGGCCATGAAGTGGGCATTTGAGGAGTGGCGTCATTGGCTCGAGGGTGCTAAGCATCGTGTGGTGGTCTTGACTGATCACAAAAATCTGATGTATCTCGAGTCTGCTAAGCGCCTGAATCCTAGACAGGCTCGTTGGTCATTGTTTTTCTCTCGTTTTGACTTTGTGGTCTCATACCTGCCTGGTTCGAAGAATGTTAAGGCTGATGCTCTCTCTAGGAGCTTTGTGCCTGACTCTCCTGGAGTCTCGGAGCCAGCTGGTATTCTTAAAGAGGGAGTGATCGTGTCGGCCATATCTCCGGATTTGCGACGTGTGTTGCAGAGATTTCAGGCTGGTAGACCTGACTCGTGTCCACCTGACAGACTGTTTGTTCCTGATAAATGGACCAGCAGAGTCATTTCCGAGGTTCATTCCTCGGTGTTGGCAGGGCATCCGGGAATTTTTGGTACCCGAGATTTGGTGGCTAGGTCCTTTTGGTGGCCTTCCTTGTCACGGGATGTGCGGTCATTTGTGCAGTCCTGTGGGACTTGTGCTCGGGCTAAGCCTTGTTGTTCTCGTGCTAGCGGGTTGCTTTTGCCCTTGCCCGTCCCGAAGAGGCCTTGGACGCACATTTCCATGGATTTCATTTCTGATCTTCCGGTGTCTCGGGGAATGTCTGTCATCTGGGTGGTGTGTGATCGTTTTTCCAAGATGGTCCATTTGGTACCCTTGCCTAAGTTGCCTTCCTCTTCCGATCTGGTTCCTTTGTTTTTTCAGAATGTGGTTCGTTTGCACGGCATTCCGGAGAATATCGTGTCCGACAGAGGATCCCAGTTTGTGTCCAGATTCTGGTGATCTTTTTGTGCTAAGATGGGCATTGATTTGTCGTTTTCATCTGCCTTCCATCCTCAGACTAATGGTCAAACGGAGCGAACTAATCAGACACTGGAGGCTTATTTGAGATGTTTTGTTTCTGCGGACCAGGATGATTGGGTGACCTTCTTGCCATTGGCGGAGTTTGCCCTTAATAATCGGGCTAGTTCCACTACTTTGGTTTCGCCATTCTTCTGCAACTCTGGTTTTCATCCTCGTTTCTCCTCGGGTCATGTTGAGTCTTCTGACTGTCCTGGGGTGGATTCCGTGGTGGATAGGTTGCAGCGGATTTGGAATCATGTGGTGGACAACTTGAAGTTGTCACAGGAGAAGGCTCAGCGTTTTGCCAACCGCCGCCGCGGTGTGGGCCCCCGACTTCGTGTTGGGGATTTGGTTTGGTTGTCTTCTCGGTATGTCCCTCCTAAGGTTTCCTCTCCTAAGTTTAAGCCTCGCTTTATTGGTCCTTATAAAATTTTGGAAGTTCTTAACCCGGTTTCTTTTCGTTTGGATCTTCCGGTGTCGTTTGCCATTCACAATGTGTTCCATAGGTCTTTGTTACGGCGGTACGTTGTGCCTGTGGTTCCTGCTGTTGAGCCTCCTGCTCCGGTGTTGGTTGAGGGCGAGTTGGAGTACGTGGTGGAGAAGATCTTGGATTCTCGTCTCTCTAGACGGAGGCTCCAGTATTTGGTCAAATGGAAGGGCTATGGTCAGGAGGATAATTCCTGGGTGGCCGCCTCTGATGTTCATGCGGCCGATTTGGTTCGTGCCTTCCACGCTGCTCATCCTGGTCGCCCTGGTGGTCTTGGTGAGGGTTCGGTGACCCCTCCTTAAAGGGGGGGTACTGTTGTGAACTATACTTTTTGGCTCCCTCTTGTGGTCACTAGTGATTTGGCACTTGGATTGTCTTTTACCAGGTTTCTGCTCACATGCTTCGTTAGGCCTGGGGTGTTGCTCTTTAAACTTCCTGGATTCTCAGTCCAGTGCCTGGCTTCGTTGTAATCAGTTCACTTCTGTTTGCTCCTGTCTTCAGGTCCTGGTTCTTTGCAAGATAAGCTAAGTCCTGCTTTCGTACTCTTGATCATTTGCATTGTTCATATTTTTTGTCCAGCTTGTACAATATGTGATTCCTGTTATTGCAGGAAGCTCTAGGGGGGCTGATATTCTCCCCCCACACCGTCAGTTGGTTTGGGGGTTCTTGGATATTCAGCGTGGATATTTTGCAGGGTTTTTTGCTGACCATATAAGTCTTCTTACTATATTCTGCTATTAGTCAGTGGGCCTCTCTTTGCTAAATCTAGTTCATTCTTACATTTGTCTTTTCTTCTTACCTCACCGTTATTATTTGTTGGGGGCTTGTATTACTTTGGGGTCTTTTCTCTGGAGGCAAGAGAGGTCTTATTTTCCCTGATAGGGGTAGTTAGTTCTCCGGCTGGCGCGAGACATCTAGAATCAACGTAGGCACGTTCCCCGGCTGCTGTTAGTGTTTGCGCTAGGATCAGGTATATGGTCAGCCTAGTTACCACTTCCCTATGAGCTGGTATTTATGTTTTGCAGACTTTGCTGTAATCTTTGAGGTCCCCTGCCATTGGGATCATAACACCGACCCATTTGTGAGGTGACAGGGTGAGTGTCTCTTACCTGGTAAAAATAGATTCTGACATAAATACATTGTTCAGTGCTGTGAGACACATCTCATTGTAGGACTGCACCATTTCCTAATCAGAGTGCTCCCGTTCGCAAAATCTGCACCATTCCTGTGCAGGTCTAGTAATTTTCTTTTGTTTACCCATTTTATTTTTATGTGACTGTATATACTGTATTGTCTTGTCCCTTTTTACATCTTTTATATATTTGTATAAACACTGCCAAATTGTTGGATTAAAAATAAAATGTAATAGCTTTGTTCTTCTTGTTCTGTAAACCGCACCCCTGAAGCCTCGTCAAAGGAAGCTGTTGCAACAGTCATCAGTCAATTGTGTAATTGTCCAGGCAACTGGAGACGGCGGAGTGCTGTTCGTGACACGGATGAAAAAATTTAAGCGATTGCTCGATTTTCTATGCCGAAACCCTATAGAGATCTCTACAAGGTTGCAACTTCAGACTAGTCCCTGTTATCAACAGCTGACAGATGGTGGGCAGCAATGCTAGTAGTAGACTGAGAACTGTGAAGCATAACCAGACAGGCTGAGGTCAGGGGAGGCAGAGTTCACACACAACAGTACAGAGGCAGAGGGGTCAGGGCAGGCGGCAGACAAATGAACAATATCAGGTAAAAAGCCTGATCGGTAACTGAATATACAAACTGAAGCACACCTGAGATCTAACAGGAATCTAAAGAAGCTCGGGCAGTGAGTGATGGATAAAGGGTCACTTAAGAATCCTTGGTCAGCTAGATAATGGATGAGCAAGCACATGCACTAGAGAGTGCACAAGAATTGTTTTGCATTGTGATTTCGGGAGTTTGGTTGCCTTCATCTTGGTCATACACGCTTTCTATTTCCATAGACAGTTTTTAGCTAGAGAAGAACATAGCTGGATCTTATTGGCCATTGTTTTTAGTTTGAAGGTTTAAGCCTAAGACAGCTGGATCTGTTAACTTTAGGTTCCCACCTTTATGAACTCGCCTTGTCCGGACAGATGGGCTCACACAATCTGATCAAAATGCATGCTAAGCCCTTCCCATTTATGTGCATGGAGAATATGGCAATAAAATAATCCATATAGTCAGTGCTGAATTTATGTGTTGGCTCCGTTGGCATTACAATTCCGGCAGGGTGCACTCAAGCTTTTATTTCCCTGTAAATGTGCTCACTAGCTTTTTGATCATTTTTTGCATTGGACATTTGGATGTTCCTCTGCCTCCATTTTGGTCTTGCACTCCTCTCCTTCTATTTTTTTTTTTTTCATGTAAATCTGGTAAAGATAATGTTTCAGCATCCACTGTGCATACAGAGCCAGCATAGTCCGAACTGATATACAGTCCCCAGCTCGTAAAGGTATGTGATCTAATCCAATTTGTCAGACACATACACATTGGGGCCAGTTTCAGGAGAAACCAGTTAAAAATCCAATATCTCTTATGGAGAAGAGTCGGACAAATGCATGGACCATACTGTCATGTCGGACGCTGTTCAGACCAGGTCGTCCGACAGACAGCGGTAATTCCGCTTTTGTCCACTATGCGCTCATTGGCGTCGGCTAGATTTTATCTAGCTGGTCCTGGGTTAATTTTCCTGGTGCTCGGATTGGAAGCTGGGCCATGCCCACTGCCTTTAAATAGTTCTCCTGAACATTGGGCGTGGTTCTGTCTTGTCTTCTGTCTTCTGTCTTGTGCGTGGTTATCTCGGTCTGGAGTGGTGAGCTAAGTAGTTGGAGTATCATTGCTGGTGGTGTATTTCCCTTTGTCTTATTTTCTCCTTCCCATATTTGTATTTGTTTTGCCCTTTGCATTTATAGTGTATTCCTGAGTGACTGCGGCATGGTGCTTATTTTTCCGTTATCCTTGTCTGTGCTAACTGTGGGTATTGGAGTGTGGTCTCTTCACTGGTGGGGGGGTGGTGGTTTCAACCTAGGGTTGAAACAGGAGATAGGGCGAGGTTGGAGGCTCAGACATGCACACCATCAGTGTAAACTCTGGGAGAGGGTCAGTCAGGGTTTCCCTAGTCTGAGGGAAATCACAGGGGCCCAGATTATTAGCTCTTTCCTACCTAGGTCTCCCGTGACATTATAATCGGACAACATTATTTCCATGGATCCCATGATTTCCATAACCCGCCAGTTGGAGGCGCTGTCCCTACAGGTCACTGAGTTGAGGGGGGCAGTGCAGCAACAGGGACTAGCAGTATCTAATGTGCAAGCCGGAGTTACAGGTAAAATTGCTGAGCCTAAGTTTCCTTTGCCTGAAAAGTTTGCTGGGGAACGCAGTAAATTTGTTTCTTTTCGTGAAGCTTGCAAACTGTATTTCCGTATGCGCCCGATCTCTTCCGGTAATGAGGCTCAGCGTGTGGGCCTGGTGTTGTCATTATTAAGCGGGGATCCCCAAGCATGGGCGTTTTCTTTGCCGTCTGATTCTACTACATTTAACTCAGTGGAGAGGTTTTTTTCTGCTCTAGGACACATTTACGACGATCCGGACAGAATGGCTCTAGCAGAATCTAAGATACGCACTATTCGCCAGGGGGAACGGGTTGCAGAGGATTACTGTTCTGAATTTCGCCGCTGGGCGGTAGACACACAGTGGAATGATCTCGCGCTGCGGAGTCACTTTATTCATGGAGATTCTGATAGGATTAAAAAAGCCCTCCTGATGTACGAGACTCCTGCTTCACTAGATTCCGCTATGAGTCTTGTTGTCCGCATTGATCGCCTTTTGCGTCAGGGGGATCATGAGACGCCGCCTGTGGGAGAAGGTTTAGGTTCACGTGAGGTTGCTGCAGGTGAGCCCACGGAACCTATGCAAATCGCAGGGGTATCTGTTGTGGATTCTGTTTGTGGGCTCCCTCTGGTGGTTACTGCTGGTACTGGGTGACTTTGGTGGGTTGCGGCCTTTGGTTTCCACCTGTCCATCAGAGGCTGGGTGTTTCCTATTTTACCTGGCCGTTCTGTCATTCCCTTGCCGGCTATCAATGTATTCAGATGTGCTCTGTTTGGTTCCTGCCTACCTGCTCCCAGATCTTTCAGGATAAGCTAAGTGCTGATTTTCAGTTGTTTGGTTTTTTTGTCCAGCTTGCTTATTATGTCTCTATGCTAGCTGGTAGCTCTAGTGGACTGAGGTTCTCCCCATGTGCCATGAGTTGGCACATGGGTTCTTGTAATCTCAGGATGGTTTTTTTGATTAGGGTTTTTTGCTGGCCGCTCAGTCCCCTTTTGTATCGTTCTGCTTTCTAGTTTACAGCGGGCCTCAATTTGCTGAAACTATATATATCATCTCTATGTGTGTGCCTTCCTCTCATTTCACCGTCAATACATGTGAGGGGGCAACTATATCTTTTGGGGTTCATTCCTCTGGAGGCAAGTGAGGTCTTTATTTTCTCTGCAGTACTAGTTAGCTCTTAGGCTGGTGCATGGCGTCTAGAACCAACGTAGGCACGCTCCCTGGCTATCTCTAGTTGCGTTTGTCAGGCGTAGGGCAGCGGTCAGCCCAGGTTCCATCACCCTAGAGCTCGTCCGTTATCTATTTGTACTTTGCTTGTCCTGTGCTATCCCTAGCCATTGGGGATTCATGACGGTATAGCCGGCCGACAAAGTGTTAATTGTTTGGGCTGAAGCAGGAGTAAAAGAAGTGTTTAAGGGTTATTTTTTTTTTTTTTTTTTTCCCTTCAGAGTTTTGCTGCCTAGCCCTTAATTGCTGTCTAGCTGCTTCTTACCTCCTCTTAACCCTTGAATGGCTCTGATCTTAGCTGTTTAACATGGATGTCCAGAGTTTGGCTTCCAGCCTGAGTAATCTCGCGGCAAAAGTTCAAAACATACAGGATTTTGTTGTTCACACTCCCATGTCTGAACCTAGAATTCCTATTCCAGAGTTCTTTTCTGGAGATAGATCTACCTTCCTGAATTTCAGGAACAATTGTAAATTGTTTCTTTCTTTAAAATCTCGCTCCTCTGGAGACCCTGCTCAACAGTTCAAGATTGTAATATCTTTCCTGCGGGGCGACCCTCAGAATTGGGCATTTGCATTGGCACCAGGGGATCCTGCATTGCTCAGTGTTGATGCGTTTTTTCTGGCATTGGGATTGCTCTATGAGGAACCTAACCTAGAGATTCAGGCTGAAAAGGCTTTATTAGCCCTCTCTCAGGGGCATGATGAAGCGGAAATATATTGTCAAAAATTTCGGAAATGGTCGGTGCTTACTCAGTGGAATGAGTGCGCCCTGTGTTGTGAATTCTGTTTGTGGGCTCCCCCGGTGGTGTTTTATGGTAGTGCCACTTATTTGCCTTCTTCTATCCTTGATCACCTGTTGACACCCATTAGGGGAGTTTCCTATTTAAGGCTGCTTGGCTGCTGGTCTGATGCCGGCCAACAATGTATCAGTAGCATTCTGTTGCATTCTCCTGCCTCAAGATCCTGTTCAGCTAAGTTGAATTTTGTTTCTAGTTAATGCTAGTTTTGTCCAGCTATTTGCAATGTGACTCTCTGTAGCTGGAAGCTCTCGTGGACTGAAATTGCCACTCCAGTGGCATGAGTTGTCACTGGAGTTTTAAAGTAATTTCAGGATGGTGTTTTTGAGTAGTGTTTTGAAGTTGACCGTGAAGTGACTCTTTCCTGTACTTCTGCTATCTAGTAAGCGGACCTCACTGTGCTAAATCTGCTGTTCATCCTACGTATGTCTTTTCCTCTTGACTCACCGTCAATATCTGTGGGGGGCTGCTATCTCCTTTTGGGGTTCATCTCTGGAGGTAAGGCAGGCCTGTATATTCCTCTGATAGGGGTAGTTAGATCTCCGGCTGGCGCGTGGTGTCTAGGGCATCGTAGGAAACACTCCCCGGCTACTTCCAGTGTTGTGTCAGGTTCAGGTCACGGTCACTTTAGTTCCCATCACCTGAGAGCTAGTCCGTTGTTATTTTGATTTCCCTGCCATTGGGAAAATCATAACAGTTTGGCCGGCCCACATGTGTTAAAACTATGCACTAAAGCAGGAAAGGATATGAAAAGGTTTTTTTTCCTTCTGTGTTTGGAAAGTGCACCTTAGTGCTTATTTGTACTCCTTGCTTAAACTGCAGTCTTCAGCCTTTTTTTTTTTTTCCTCTCCTCTTAATCTCTGAATGGCTTTGGTTACACCTGTTTGAATTATGGATCCACAGAGTTTGGTTGCAGGTCTGAATAACCTGGCTATAAAGGTCCAGAACTTACAAGATTTTGTTATACGTGCTCCAATGTCTGAACCTAAGATCCCTATGCCTGAATTTTTTACCGGAGACAGATCCCGTTTTTTGAATTTCAGAGAGAATTGTAAATTGTTTTTGTCTCTGAAATCTCACTCTGCTGGTGATCCTGCGCAACAAGTTAAAATTGTTATTTCTCTATTGCGGGGTGACCCACAAAGTTGGGCATTTTCATTGTCGCCAGGGGATCCTGCGTTATTAAATGTAGATGCGTTTTTTCTGGCTTTGGGGTTGCTTTATGAAGAATCTAATTTAGAGATTTTGGCTGAGAAAGCCTTGATAGCTCTTTCCCAAGGGCAAGATGAAGCTGAGATATACTGCCAAAAATTTCGTAAATGGTCGGTGCTTACTAAATGGAATGAGTGCGCTCTAGCAGCTAATTTCAGAGAAGGTCTCTCTGATGCCGTGAAGGATGTCATGGTGGGGTTCCCTGTGCCTACAGGTCTGAATGATGCCATGAAATTGGCTATCCAGATTGATCGGCGTTTACGGGAGCGCAAATCTGTGCACCATATGGCGGTATCTTCTGAGCAAAAATCTGTGCACCATATGGCGGTATCTTTTGAGCAAAAACCTGTGCACCATATGGCGGTATCTTCTGAGCAAAAACCTGTGCACCATATGGCGGTATCTTCTGAGCAAAAACCTGTGCATCATTTGGCGGTGACCTCTGAAAAGGCACCAGAGCATATGCAATGCGATAGTGTATTGTCTAGAGGCGAACGACAGAATTACAGGCGCAAAAATGGGTTGTGCTTCTATTGTGGAGATCCAGCTCATGTTATATCAGCATGCTCTAAACGCATAAAGAAGGTTGATAAAAAGGTTGATAAATCTTTTTCTATGGGTACCTTGCAGTCTAAATTTCTTTTGTCCGTGACATTGATTTGTACTTTATCATCTGTTACTGTGGATGCTTATGTGGATTCTGGCGCCGCTCTGAGTCTCATGGATTGGTCCTTTGCCAAGCGTTGTGGGTTTGATTTAGAGCCTCTGGAGGTTTCTATTCCCTTAAAGGGTATTGATTCTACACCTTTGGCTAGCAATAAACCACAATATTGGACACAAGTGACTATGCATCTTTCCCCAGACCATCAGGAGATTATTCGTTTCCTTGTGTTATATAATCTACATGACGTATTAGTACTTGGATTACCATGGTTACAAATTCATAATCCAGTCTTGGACTGGAGATCAATGTCTGTGCTGAGCTGGGGATGTTGGGGGATTCATGGGGATGCACCTTTGGTTCCCATTTCTTCATCTACTCCCTCTGAGATCCCAGCATTTCTGTCAGATTTTTATGATGTCTTTCAGGAGCCTAAAACTGATTCTCTCCCCCCTCACAGAGAGTGTGACTGCGCTATTGAGTTGATTCCCGGTAGTAAATTTCCTAAGGGTCGCTTGTTTAATTTGTCTGTACCTGAACATACTGCTATGCGGGAGTATATCAGAGAATCTTTGGAAAAGGGTCATATTCGCCCCTCTTTGTCTCCACTGGGGGCAGGGTTTTTCTTTGTGGGTAAAAAGGATGGTTCATTGAGACCTTGTATCGACTATCGACTTCTGAATAAGATTACAGTTAAATACCAGTACCCGTTACCTTTACTGACTGATCTTTTTGCTCGCATAAAGGGGGCGAAGTGGTTCACTAAGATCGATCTACGTGGTGCGTATAATTTGGTGCGGATTAAGCAGGGGGATGAGTGGAAGACCGCATTTAATACGCCTGAAGGCCATTTTGAGTATTTGGTAATGCCTTTCGG
Source organism: Ranitomeya variabilis (assembly GCF_051348905.1). Classification (NCBI taxonomy): domain Eukaryota; kingdom Metazoa; phylum Chordata; class Amphibia; order Anura; family Dendrobatidae; genus Ranitomeya; species Ranitomeya variabilis. The sequence goes on from NC_135235.1 coordinate 292,430,243, forward strand.
TCTCGCGAATGCCCCTTCCGTTTTTCAGTCCTTTATGCACGATATTTTCCGTGAATATCTGGATAAATTTATGATTGTGTATTTGGATGATATTTTGATTTTTTCGGAGGACTGGGAATCTCATGTTCAACAGGTCAGGAGAGTTTTTCAGGTTTTACGAGCTAATTCTCTATTTGTGAAGGGCTCAAAGTGTATTTTTGGGGTTCAGAGAATTTCCTTTTTGGGATATATTTTTTCCCCTTCATCTATGGAGATGGACCCTGTTAAGGTTCAGGCTATTTGTGATTGGATACAACCTACTTCTCTAAAGAGTCTTCAGAAATTCTTGGGATTTGCTAATTTCTATCGCCGATTCATAGCGGGTTTTTCTGCCATTGCTAAACCTTTGACTGATTTGACCAAGAAGGGTGCTGATGTTGCCAATTGGTCCTCTGCGGCTGTGGAGGCCTTTCGGGAGCTTAAGCGCCGCTTTTCTTCTGCTCCTGTGTTGCGCCAGCCTGATGTTTCGCTCCCGTTCCAGGTTGAAGTAGATGCTTCCGAGATCGGAGCAGGTGCAGTTTTGTCGCAGAAAGGTCCTGACTGCTCAGTGATGAGACCATGTGCGTTTTTCTCTCGAAAGTTTTCGCCCGCTGAGCGAAATTATGATGTTGGAAATCGGGAGCTCTTGGCCATGAAGTGGGCATTTGAGGAGTGGCGTCATTGGCTTGAGGGTGCTAGACACCAGGTGGTGGTCTTGACTGACCACAAAAATCTAATTTATCTTGAGTCAGCCAGGCGTCTGAATCCTAGACAGGCGCGCTGGTCGTTGTTTTTCTCTCGATTTAACTTTGTGGTTTCATATCTGCCTGGGTCTAAGAATGTAAGGGCGGATGCCCTCTCTAGGAGTTTTGAGCCTGACTCGCCTGGTGATTCCGAACCTACTGGCATCCTGAAGGATGGGGTGATATTGTCAGCTGTCTCCCCAGACCTGCGGCGCTCTTTGCAGGAGTTTCAGGTGGATAGGCCTGATCGCTGTCCGCCTGGTAGACTGTTTGTCCCTGATGACTGGACCAGTAGAGTTATTTCGGAGGTTCACTCTTCCGCGTTGGCAGGTCATCCTGGAATTTTTGGCACCAGGGATCTGGTGTCTAGGTCCTTCTGGTGGCCTTCCTTGTCTCGAGATGTACGTATTTTTGTGCAGTCTTGTGATGTTTGTGCTCGGGCTAAGCCCTGCTGTTCCCGGGCCAGCGGGTTGTTGTTGCCCTTGCCTATTCCTAAGAGGCCTTGGACTCTATGGACTTTATTTCTGACCTTCCTGTTTCTCGTAGGATGTCCGTCATCTGGGTGGTGTGTGACCGTTTTTCCAAGATGGTTCACTTGGTACCTTTGCCCAAATTGCCCTCCTCCTCTGAGCTGGTCCCTCTATTTTTTCAGAATGTTGTGCGTTTGCATGGTATTCCTGAGAATATAGTGTCTGACAGGGGTACTCAGTTTGTGTCTAGATTTTGGCGGGCGTTCTGTGCCAGGATGGGCATCGACTTGTCTTTTTCGTCTGCATTCCATCCTCAGACTAATGGCCAGACTGAGCGTACTAATCAGACCTTGGAGACTTACTTGAGGTGTTTTGTGTCCGCTGATCAGGACGATTGGCTTGATTTTTTGCCATTGGCAGAGTTTGCCCTTAACAATCGGGCCAGTTCTGCCACTTTGGTTTCTCCATTTTTTTTGTAATTCAGGGTTTCACCCTCGCTTTTCGTCCGGTCAATTGGAGTCTTCGGATTGTCCTGGAGTAGATGCTGTGGTTGATAGAATGCATCAGATTTGGGGACAGGTTGTGGACAATCTGAAGTTGTCCCAGGAGAAGACTCAACAGTTCACTAATCGTCATCGGCGTGTCGGTCCTCGTCTTTGTGTTGGGGACCTGGTTTGGTTGTCTTCTCGATTTGTTCCTATGAAGGTCTCGTCTCCTAAGTTTAAGCCTCGGTTTATCGGCCCTTATAGGATTCTGGAGGTTCTCAATCCTGTGTCCTTTCGTTTGGACCTCCCAGCATCTTTTACTATTCATAATGTTTTTCATCGGTCATTGTTGCGGAGGTATGAGGTGCCGGTTGTTCCATCTGCTGATCCTCCTGCTCCTGTGCTGGTTGAGGGTGAGTTGGAGTATGTGGTGGAAAAGATCTTGGACTCCCGTGTTTCCAGACGGAAACTTCAGTATCTGGTTAAGTGGAAAGGCTATGGTCAGGAGGATAATTCTTGGGTGACAGCATCTGATGTTCATGCTCCTGATTTGGTTCGTGCATTTCATAGTGCTCATCCAGATCGCCCTGGTGGTTCTGGTGAGGGTTCGGTGCCCCCTCCTTAAGGGGGGGGTACTGTTGTGAATTCTGTTTGTGGGCTCCCCCGGTGGTGTTTTATGGTAGTGCCACTTATTTGCCTTCTTCTATCCTTGATCACCTGTTGACACCCATTAGGGGAGTTTCCTATTTAAGGCTGCTTGGCTGCTGGTCTGATGCCGGCCAACAATGTATCAGTAGCATTCTGTTGCATTCTCCTGCCTCAAGATCCTGTTCAGCTAAGTTGAATTTTGTTTCTAGTTAATGCTAGTTTTGTCCAGCTATTTGCAATGTGACTCTCTGTAGCTGGAAGCTCTCGTGGACTGAAATTGCCACTCCAGTGGCATGAGTTGTCACTGGAGTTTTAAAGTAATTTCAGGATGGTGTTTTTGAGTAGTGTTTTGAAGTTGACCGTGAAGTGACTCTTTCCTGTACTTCTGCTATCTAGTAAGCGGACCTCACTGTGCTAAATCTGCTGTTCATCCTACGTATGTCTTTTCCTCTTGACTCACCGTCAATATCTGTGGGGGGCTGCTATCTCCTTTTGGGGTTCATCTCTGGAGGTAAGGCAGGCCTGTATATTCCTCTGATAGGGGTAGTTAGATCTCCGGCTGGCGCGTGGTGTCTAGGGCATCGTAGGAAACACTCCCCGGCTACTTCCAGTGTTGTGTCAGGTTCAGGTCACGGTCACTTTAGTTCCCATCACCTGAGAGCTAGTCCGTTGTTATTTTGATTTCCCTGCCATTGGGAAAATCATAACAGCCCTGGCTGCAAACTTCAGAAATGGTCTTTCTGAGGCCATTAAGGATATTATGGTGGGGTTCCCTACGCCTACAGGTCTGAATGAGTCTATGGCTATGGCCATTCAGATTGATCGGCGTTTACGGGAGCGCAAACCCGTGCACCAGTTGGCGGTGTCTTCTGAACAGGCACCTGAGACTATGCAATGTGATAGAATTCAGTCCAGAAGTGAACGGCAAAATTATAGGCGGAAAAATGGATTGTGTTTTTATTGTGGTGATTCAGCTCATGTTATATCAGCATGCTCTAAACGCACAAAAAGGGTTGATAAATCTTTTGCCATTGGTACTCTGCAGCCTAAGTTCATTTTGTCTGTGACTCTGATTTTTTCACTGTCTTCCATTTCCGTCGATGCCTATGTGGATTCGGGCGCTGCCCTGAGTCTTATGGATTGGTCATTTGCTAAACGCTGCGGTTTTAGTCTGGAGCCTCTGGAAGTTCCTATTCCTCTGAAGGGAATTGACTCTACACCATTGGCTATGAATAAACCGCAGTATTGGACACAAGTGACCATGCGCATGACTCCCGTTCATCAGGAGGTGATTCGCTTCCTTGTACTGTATAATTTACATGATGTACTAGTGCTTGGTCTGCCATGGTTACAAACTCATAATCCTGTCCTGGACTGGAAAACTATGTCTGTGTTAAGCTGGGGATGTCAGGGGGTTCATGATGATGCACCTCCGATTTCAATCGCTTCATCTACTCCTTCTGAGATCCCTGCGTTTTTGTCTGACTATAGGGATGTTTTTGAGGAGCCTAAGCTCAATTCGCTCCCTCCTCATAGAGAGTGTGACTGTGCTATAGAATTGATTCCTGGCAGTAAGTTCCCTAAGGGTCGTTTATTTAATCTGTCACTGCCAGAGCATACTGCTATGCGGAATTATATTAAGGAGTCCTTGGAAAAGGGACATATTCGTCCATCTTCGTCCCCTCTGGGAGCAGGTTTCTTTTTCGTGGCAAAAAAAGATGGTTCCCTGAGGCCTTGTATAGATTATCGCCTTCTGAATAAGATTACAGTCAAATACCAGTATCCATTGCCATTATTAACTGATTTGTTGTTATCCTTGCCCATCCCGAAGAGGCCTTGGACGCACATTTCCATGGATTTTATTTCTGATCTTCCGGTTTCACAGAAAATGTCCGTTATCTGGGTTGTGTGTGACCGCTTTTCTAAGATGGTTCATTTGGTGCCCTTGCCTAAGTTGCCCTCCTCCTCTGAGTTGGTCCCTTTATTTTTTCAGAACGTAGTCCGTTTGCATGGGATTCCGGAGAATATCGTTTCTGACAGGGGATCCCAGTTTGTGTCTAGATTTTGGCGGACGTTTTGTGCCAAGATGGGCATTGATTTGTCTTTCTCGTCTGCGTTCCATCCTCAGACGAATGGCCAGACGGAGCGAACTAATCAGACCTTGGAAACTTATTTGAGGTGTTTTGTTTCTGCTGATCAAGATGACTGGGTTGCTTTTTTGCCACTGGCCGAATTTGCTCTTAATAATCGGGCTAGTTCTGCCACGTTGGTCTCTCCTTTTTTTTGTAATTCGGGGTTTCATCCTCGTTTTTCCTCTGGTCAGGTGGAGTCTTCGGATTGTCCTGGAGTGGACATGGTGGTGGACAGGCTACATCAGATTTGGAATCAGGTGGTGGACAATTTGAAGTTATCTCAGGAGAAGACTCAGCAGTTTGCTAATCGCCGTCGCCGCGTGGGTCCCCGACTTCTTGTTGGGGATTTGGTGTGGTTGTCTTCTCGTTTTGTCCCTATGAAGGTCTCTTCTCCTAAGTTCAAGCCTCGGTTCATCGGTCCTTATAGGATCTCGGAGATTCTTAACCCTGTATCTTTTCGTTTGGATCTCCCAGCATCGTTTGCTATTCATAATGTGTTCCATCGGTCATTGTTGCGGAGGTATGAGGTGCCCGTTGTTCCTTCGGTTGAGCCTCCTGCTCCGGTGCTGGTGGAGGGAGAATTGGAGTATGTTGTTGAGAAGATCTTGGATTCTCGTGTTTCCAGACGCAAACTCCAGTATTTGGTTAAGTGGAAGGGTTATGGTCAGGAGGATAATTCCTGGGTGGTCGCCTCTGATGTTCATGCAGCGCCCCAGAGTCCTGGTCGTTGCAGTACTGTGGCTCCGCCACTAAGGGGAGCCATGGTGCGTTCGATGGCACTGAAGGAGTTCTTCTGATCAGGTATCACAGACACCAATATGTTTCACAGCAGGGCCTCCGGGGGGAGCTAAGGGTGCTATTCATTAGGCCACTCCCCACCATAGTGGGTAAACTGGGGGTCAGGCAGGAAGTTAGAGAGAACGCTGACTGGATTGAACGAAGCAACACCTAGTGAGAGAGGGTGTTGTGGAGGACGAGACAGTAGGGTCTCTGTCAGGGGTGGGATCCTGGCAGAGGCTTGGCATTGGAAAGAACGTAACGGGACCGTGCCTGCTCAGCATAGCGGCGGTGCCCAAGAAAGGACTAGAAGCGAGATAGATTGTGCTGAGTGAGAAACGAAATCAAGCAGACGGAGAATACCAGCAGGGGTTTTGTTGAAAGAGGCAGCACCTTGCTGAGGCGCATTACCGGTGGCCGGAACGCCGAGGGAGTGGAATAATATACAGCTTTAAGCCATACTCCAAACAGCGGCAGGACAGTCAGTCTCAGGCGGGCTGTCTACCACATATCACCTATGAAGTCTTGGGGGGCAATTGCGGGAGAGGGGCGTCACTAGGGTCCCGGAAGAACTCCAGGCCTACCTGGACTTTATTTCTGACCTTCCTGTTTCTCGTAGGATGTCCGTCATCTGGGTGGTGTGTGACCATTTTTCCAAGATGGTTCACTTGGTACCTTTGCCCAAATTGCCCTCCTCCTCTGAGCTGGTCCCTCTATTTTTTCAGAATGTTGTGCGTTTGCATGGTATTCCTGAGAATATAGTGTCTGACAGGGGTACTCAGTTTGTGTCTAGATTTTGGCGGGCGTTCTGTGCCAGGATGGGCATCGACTTGTCTTTTTCGTCTGCATTCCATCCTCAGACTAATGGCCAGACTGAGCGTACTAATCAGACCTTGGAGACTTACTTGAGGTGTTTTGTGTCCGCTGATCAGGACGATTGGCTTGATTTTTTGCCATTGGCAGAGTTTGCCCTTAACAATCGGGCCAGTTCTGCCACTTTGGTTTCTCCATTTTTTTTGTAATTCAGGGTTTCACCCTCGCTTTTCGTCCGGTCAATTGGAGTCTTCGGATTGTCCTGGAGTAGATGCTGTGGTTGATAGAATGCATCAGATTTGGGGACAGGTTGTGGACAATCTGAAGTTGTCCCAGGAGAAGACTCAACAGTTCACTAATCGTCATCGGCGTGTCGGTCCTCGTCTTTGTGTTGGGGACCTGGTTTGGTTGTCTTCTCGATTTGTTCCTATGAAGGTCTCGTCTCCTAAGTTTAAGCCTCGGTTTATCGGCCCTTATAGGATTCTGGAGGTTCTCAATCCTGTGTCCTTTCGTTTGGACCTCCCAGCATCTTTTACTATTCATAATGTTTTTCATCGGTCATTGTTGCGGAGGTATGAGGTGCCGGTTGTTCCATCTGCTGATCCTCCTGCTCCTGTGCTGGTTGAGGGTGAGTTGGAGTATGTGGTGGAAAAGATCTTGGACTCCCGTGTTTCCAGACGGAAACTTCAGTATCTGGTTAAGTGGAAAGGCTATGGTCAGGAGGATAATTCTTGGGTGACAGCATCTGATGTTCATGCTCCTGATTTGGTTCGTGCATTTCATAGTGCTCATCCAGATCGCCCTGGTGGTTCTGGTGAGGGTTCGGTGCCCCCTCCTTAAGGGGGGGGTACTGTTGTGAATTCTGTTTGTGGGCTCCCCCGGTGGTGTTTTATGGTAGTGCCACTTATTTGCCTTCTTCTATCCTTGATCACCTGTTGACACCCATTAGGGGAGTTTCCTATTTAAGGCTGCTTGGCTGCTGGTCTGATGCCGGCCAACAATGTATCAGTAGCATTCTGTTGCATTCTCCTGCCTCAAGATCCTGTTCAGCTAAGTTGAATTTTGTTTCTAGTTAATGCTAGTTTTGTCCAGCTATTTGCAATGTGACTCTCTGTAGCTGGAAGCTCTCGTGGACTGAAATTGCCACTCCAGTGGCATGAGTTGTCACTGGAGTTTTAAAGTAATTTCAGGATGGTGTTTTTGAGTAGTGTTTTGAAGTTGACCGTGAAGTGACTCTTTCCTGTACTTCTGCTATCTAGTAAGCGGACCTCACTGTGCTAAATCTGCTGTTCATCCTACGTATGTCTTTTCCTCTTGACTCACCGTCAATATCTGTGGGGGGCTGCTATCTCCTTTTGGGGTTCATCTCTGGAGGTAAGGCAGGCCTGTATATTCCTCTGATAGGGGTAGTTAGATCTCCGGCTGGCGCGTGGTGTCTAGGGCATCGTAGGAAACACTCCCCGGCTACTTCCAGTGTTGTGTCAGGTTCAGGTCACGGTCACTTTAGTTCCCATCACCTGAGAGCTAGTCCGTTGTTATTTTGATTTCCCTGCCATTGGGAAAATCATAACAGCCCTGGCTGCAAACTTCAGAAATGGTCTTTCTGAGGCCATTAAGGATATTATGGTGGGGTTCCCTACGCCTACAGGTCTGAATGAGTCTATGGCTATGGCCATTCAGATTGATCGGCGTTTACGGGAGCGCAAACCCGTGCACCAGTTGGCGGTGTCTTCTGAACAGGCACCTGAGACTATGCAATGTGATAGAATTCAGTCCAGAAGTGAACGGCAAAATTATAGGCGGAAAAATGGATTGTGTTTTTATTGTGGTGATTCAGCTCATGTTATATCAGCATGCTCTAAACGCACAAAAAGGGTTGATAAATCTTTTGCCATTGGTACTCTGCAGCCTAAGTTCATTTTGTCTGTGACTCTGATTTTTTCACTGTCTTCCATTTCCGTCGATGCCTATGTGGATTCGGGCGCTGCCCTGAGTCTTATGGATTGGTCATTTGCTAAACGCTGCGGTTTTAGTCTGGAGCCTCTGGAAGTTCCTATTCCTCTGAAGGGAATTGACTCTACACCATTGGCTATGAATAAACCGCAGTATTGGACACAAGTGACCATGCGCATGACTCCCGTTCATCAGGAGGTGATTCGCTTCCTTGTACTGTATAATTTACATGATGTACTAGTGCTTGGTCTGCCATGGTTACAAACTCATAATCCTGTCCTGGACTGGAAAACTATGTCTGTGTTAAGCTGGGGATGTCAGGGGGTTCATGATGATGCACCTCCGATTTCAATCGCTTCATCTACTCCTTCTGAGATCCCTGCGTTTTTGTCTGACTATAGGGATGTTTTTGAGGAGCCTAAGCTCAATTCGCTCCCTCCTCATAGAGAGTGTGACTGTGCTATAGAATTGATTCCTGGCAGTAAGTTCCCTAAGGGTCGTTTATTTAATCTGTCACTGCCAGAGCATACTGCTATGCGGAATTATATTAAGGAGTCCTTGGAAAAGGGACATATTCGTCCATCTTCGTCCCCTCTGGGAGCAGGTTTCTTTTTCGTGGCAAAAAAAGATGGTTCCCTGAGGCCTTGTATAGATTATCGCCTTCTGAATAAGATTACAGTCAAATACCAGTATCCATTGCCATTATTAACTGATTTGTTGTTATCCTTGCCCATCCCGAAGAGGCCTTGGACGCACATTTCCATGGATTTTATTTCTGATCTTCCGGTTTCACAGAAAATGTCCGTTATCTGGGTTGTGTGTGACCGCTTTTCTAAGATGGTTCATTTGGTGCCCTTGCCTAAGTTGCCCTCCTCCTCTGAGTTGGTCCCTTTATTTTTTCAGAACGTAGTCCGTTTGCATGGGATTCCGGAGAATATCGTTTCTGACAGGGGATCCCAGTTTGTGTCTAGATTTTGGCGGACGTTTTGTGCCAAGATGGGCATTGATTTGTCTTTCTCGTCTGCATTCCATCCTCAGACGAATGGCCAGACGGAGCGAACTAATCAGACCTTGGAAACTTATTTGAGGTGTTTTGTTTCTGCTGATCAAGATGACTGGGTTGCTTTTTTGCCACTGGCCGAATTTGCTCTTAATAATCGGGCTAGTTCTGCCACGTTGGTCTCTCCTTTTTTTTGTAATTCGGGGTTTCATCCTCGTTTTTCCTCTGGTCAGGTGGAGTCTTCGGATTGTCCTGGAGTGGACATGGTGGTGGACAGGCTACATCAGATTTGGAATCAGGTGGTGGACAATTTGAAGTTATCTCAGGAGAAGACTCAGCAGTTTGCTAATCGCCGTCGCCGCGTGGGTCCCCGACTTCTTGTTGGGGATTTGGTGTGGTTGTCTTCTCGTTTTGTCCCTATGAAGGTCTCTTCTCCTAAGTTCAAGCCTCGGTTCATCGGTCCTTATAGGATCTCGGAGATTCTTAACCCTGTATCTTTTCGTTTGGATCTCCCAGCATCGTTTGCTATTCATAATGTGTTCCATCGGTCATTGTTGCGGAGGTATGAGGTGCCCGTTGTTCCTTCGGTTGAGCCTCCTGCTCCGGTGCTGGTGGAGGGAGAATTGGAGTATGTTGTTGAGAAGATCTTGGATTCTCGTGTTTCCAGACGCAAACTCCAGTATTTGGTTAAGTGGAAGGGTTATGGTCAGGAGGATAATTCCTGGGTGGTCGCCTCCGATGTTCATGCAGCGCCCCAGAGTCCTGGTCGTTGCAGTACTGTGGCTCCGCCACTAAGGGGAGCCATGGTGCGTTCGATGGCACTGAAGGAGTTCTTCTGATCAGGTATCACAGACACCAATATGTTTCACAGCAGGGCCTCCGGGGGGAGCTAAGGGTGCTATTCATTAGGCCACTCCCCACCATAGTGGGTAAACTGGGGGTCAGGCAGGAAGTTAGAGAGAACGCTGACTGGATTGAACGAAGCAACACCTAGTGAGAGAGGGTGTTGTGGAGGACGAGACAGTAGGGTCTCTGTCAGGGGTGGGATCCTGGCAGAGGCTTGGCATTGGAAAGAACGTAACGGGACCGTGCCTGCTCAGCATAGCGGCGGTGCCCAAGAAAGGACTAGAAGCGAGATAGATTGTGCTGAGTGAGAAACGAAATCAAGCAGACGGAGAATACCAGCAGGGGTTTTGTTGAAAGAGGCAGCACCTTGCTGAGGCGCATTACCGGTGGCCGGAACGCCGAGGGAGTGGAATAATATACAGCTTTAAGCCATACTCCAAACAGCGGCAGGACAGTCAGTCTCAGGCGGGCTGTCTACCACATATCACCTATGAAGTCTTGGGGGGCAATTGCGGGAGAGGGGCGTCACTAGGGTCCCGGAAGAACTCCAGGCCTACCTGGACTTTATTTCTGACCTTCCTGTTTCTCGTAGGATGTCCGTCATCTGGGTGGTGTGTGACCGTTTTTCCAAGATGGTTCACTTGGTACCTTTGCCCAAATTGCCCTCCTCCTCTGAGCTGGTCCCTCTATTTTTTCAGAATGTTGTGCGTTTGCATGGTATTCCTGAGAATATAGTGTCTGACAGGGGTACTCAGTTTGTGTCTAGATTTTGGCGGGCGTTCTGTGCCAGGATGGGCATCGACTTGTCTTTTTCGTCTGCATTCCATCCTCAGACTAATGGCCAGACTGAGCGTACTAATCAGACCTTGGAGACTTACTTGAGGTGTTTTGTGTCCGCTGATCAGGACGATTGGCTTGATTTTTTGCCATTGGCAGAGTTTGCCCTTAACAATCGGGCCAGTTCTGCCACTTTGGTTTCTCCATTTTTTTTGTAATTCAGGGTTTCACCCTCGCTTTTCGTCCGGTCAATTGGAGTCTTCGGATTGTCCTGGAGTAGATGCTGTGGTTGATAGAATGCATCAGATTTGGGGACAGGTTGTGGACAATCTGAAGTTGTCCCAGGAGAAGACTCAACAGTTCACTAATCGTCATCGGCGTGTCGGTCCTCGTCTTTGTGTTGGGGACCTGGTTTGGTTGTCTTCTCGATTTGTTCCTATGAAGGTCTCGTCTCCTAAGTTTAAGCCTCGGTTTATCGGCCCTTATAGGATTCTGGAGGTTCTCAATCCTGTGTCCTTTCGTTTGGACCTCCCAGCATCTTTTACTATTCATAATGTTTTTCATCGGTCATTGTTGCGGAGGTATGAGGTGCCGGTTGTTCCATCTGCTGATCCTCCTGCTCCTGTGCTGGTTGAGGGTGAGTTGGAGTATGTGGTGGAAAAGATCTTGGACTCCCGTGTTTCCAGACGGAAACTTCAGTATCTGGTTAAGTGGAAAGGCTATGGTCAGGAGGATAATTCTTGGGTGACAGCATCTGATGTTCATGCTCCTGATTTGGTTCGTGCATTTCATAGTGCTCATCCAGATCGCCCTGGTGGTTCTGGTGAGGGTTCGGTGCCCCCTCCTTAAGGGGGGGGTACTGTTGTGAATTCTGTTTGTGGGCTCCCCCGGTGGTGTTTTATGGTAGTGCCACTTATTTGCCTTCTTCTATCCTTGATCACCTGTTGACACCCATTAGGGGAGTTTCCTATTTAAGGCTGCTTGGCTGCTGGTCTGATGCCGGCCAACAATGTATCAGTAGCATTCTGTTGCATTCTCCTGCCTCAAGATCCTGTTCAGCTAAGTTGAATTTTGTTTCTAGTTAATGCTAGTTTTGTCCAGCTATTTGCAATGTGACTCTCTGTAGCTGGAAGCTCTCGTGGACTGAAATTGCCACTCCAGTGGCATGAGTTGTCACTGGAGTTTTAAAGTAATTTCAGGATGGTGTTTTTGAGTAGTGTTTTGAAGTTGACCGTGAAGTGACTCTTTCCTGTACTTCTGCTATCTAGTAAGCGGACCTCACTGTGCTAAATCTGCTGTTCATCCTACGTATGTCTTTTCCTCTTGACTCACCGTCAATATCTGTGGGGGGCTGCTATCTCCTTTTGGGGTTCATCTCTGGAGGTAAGGCAGGCCTGTATATTCCTCTGATAGGGGTAGTTAGATCTCCGGCTGGCGCGTGGTGTCTAGGGCATCGTAGGAAACACTCCCCGGCTACTTCCAGTGTTGTGTCAGGTTCAGGTCACGGTCACTTTAGTTCCCATCACCTGAGAGCTAGTCCGTTGTTATTTTGATTTCCCTGCCATTGGGAAAATCATAACAGCCCTGGCTGCAAACTTCAGAAATGGTCTTTCTGAGGCCATTAAGGATATTATGGTGGGGTTCCCTACGCCTACAGGTCTGAATGAGTCTATGGCTATGGCCATTCAGATTGATCGGCGTTTACGGGAGCGCAAACCCGTGCACCAGTTGGCGGTGTCTTCTGAACAGGCACCTGAGACTATGCAATGTGATAGAATTCAGTCCAGAAGTGAACGGCAAAATTATAGGCGGAAAAATGGATTGTGTTTTTATTGTGGTGATTCAGCTCATGTTATATCAGCATGCTCTAAACGCACAAAAAGGGTTGATAAATCTTTTGCCATTGGTACTCTGCAGCCTAAGTTCATTTTGTCTGTGACTCTGATTTTTTCACTGTCTTCCATTTCCGTCGATGCCTATGTGGATTCGGGCGCTGCCCTGAGTCTTATGGATTGGTCATTTGCTAAACGCTGCGGTTTTAGTCTGGAGCCTCTGGAAGTTCCTATTCCTCTGAAGGGAATTGACTCTACACCATTGGCTATGAATAAACCGCAGTATTGGACACAAGTGACCATGCGCATGACTCCCGTTCATCAGGAGGTGATTCGCTTCCTTGTACTGTATAATTTACATGATGTACTAGTGCTTGGTCTGCCATGGTTACAAACTCATAATCCTGTCCTGGACTGGAAAACTATGTCTGTGTTAAGCTGGGGATGTCAGGGGGTTCATGATGATGCACCTCCGATTTCAATCGCTTCATCTACTCCTTCTGAGATCCCTGCGTTTTTGTCTGACTATAGGGATGTTTTTGAGGAGCCTAAGCTCAATTCGCTCCCTCCTCATAGAGAGTGTGACTGTGCTATAGAATTGATTCCTGGCAGTAAGTTCCCTAAGGGTCGTTTATTTAATCTGTCACTGCCAGAGCATACTGCTATGCGGAATTATATTAAGGAGTCCTTGGAAAAGGGACATATTCGTCCATCTTCGTCCCCTCTGGGAGCAGGTTTCTTTTTCGTGGCAAAAAAAGATGGTTCCCTGAGGCCTTGTATAGATTATCGCCTTCTGAATAAGATTACAGTCAAATACCAGTATCCATTGCCATTATTAACTGATTTGTTGTTATCCTTGCCCATCCCGAAGAGGCCTTGGACGCACATTTCCATGGATTTTATTTCTGATCTTCCGGTTTCACAGAAAATGTCCGTTATCTGGGTTGTGTGTGACCGCTTTTCTAAGATGGTTCATTTGGTGCCCTTGCCTAAGTTGCCCTCCTCCTCTGAGTTGGTCCCTTTATTTTTTCAGAACGTAGTCCGTTTGCATGGGATTCCGGAGAATATCGTTTCTGACAGGGGATCCCAGTTTGTGTCTAGATTTTGGCGGACGTTTTGTGCCAAGATGGGCATTGATTTGTCTTTCTCGTCTGCATTCCATCCTCAGACGAATGGCCAGACGGAGCGAACTAATCAGACCTTGGAAACTTATTTGAGGTGTTTTGTTTCTGCTGATCAAGATGACTGGGTTGCTTTTTTGCCACTGGCCGAATTTGCTCTTAATAATCGGGCTAGTTCTGCCACGTTGGTCTCTCCTTTTTTTTGTAATTCGGGGTTTCATCCTCGTTTTTCCTCTGGTCAGGTGGAGTCTTCGGATTGTCCTGGAGTGGACATGGTGGTGGACAGGCTACATCAGATTTGGAATCAGGTGGTGGACAATTTGAAGTTATCTCAGGAGAAGACTCAGCAGTTTGCTAATCGCCGTCGCCGCGTGGGTCCCCGACTTCTTGTTGGGGATTTGGTGTGGTTGTCTTCTCGTTTTGTCCCTATGAAGGTCTCTTCTCCTAAGTTCAAGCCTCGGTTCATCGGTCCTTATAGGATCTCGGAGATTCTTAACCCTGTATCTTTTCGTTTGGATCTCCCAGCATCGTTTGCTATTCATAATGTGTTCCATCGGTCATTGTTGCGGAGGTATGAGGTGCCCGTTGTTCCTTCGGTTGAGCCTCCTGCTCCGGTGCTGGTGGAGGGAGAATTGGAGTATGTTGTTGAGAAGATCTTGGATTCTCGTGTTTCCAGACGCAAACTCCAGTATTTGGTTAAGTGGAAGGGTTATGGTCAGGAGGATAATTCCTGGGTGGTCGCCTCCGATGTTCATGCAGCGCCCCAGAGTCCTGGTCGTTGCAGTACTGTGGCTCCGCCACTAAGGGGAGCCATGGTGCGTTCGATGGCACTGAAGGAGTTCTTCTGATCAGGTATCACAGACACCAATATGTTTCACAGCAGGGCCTCCGGGGGGAGCTAAGGGTGCTATTCATTAGGCCACTCCCCACCATAGTGGGTAAACTGGGGGTCAGGCAGGAAGTTAGAGAGAACGCTGACTGGATTGAACGAAGCAACACCTAGTGAGAGAGGGTGTTGTGGAGGACGAGACAGTAGGGTCTCTGTCAGGGGTGGGATCCTGGCAGAGGCTTGGCATTGGAAAGAACGTAACGGGACCGTGCCTGCTCAGCATAGCGGCGGTGCCCAAGAAAGGACTAGAAGCGAGATAGATTGTGCTGAGTGAGAAACGAAATCAAGCAGACGGAGAATACCAGCAGGGGTTTTGTTGAAAGAGGCAGCACCTTGCTGAGGCGCATTACCGGTGGCCGGAACGCCGAGGGAGTGGAATAATATACAGCTTTAAGCCATACTCCAAACAGCGGCAGGACAGTCAGTCTCAGGCGGGCTGTCTACCACATATCACCTATGAAGTCTTGGGGGGCAATTGCGGGAGAGGGGCGTCACTAGGGTCCCGGAAGAACTCCAGGCCTACCTGGACTTTATTTCTGACCTTCCTGTTTCTCGTAGGATGTCCGTCATCTGGGTGGTGTGTGACCGTTTTTCCAAGATGGTTCACTTGGTACCTTTGCCCAAATTGCCCTCCTCCTCTGAGCTGGTCCCTCTATTTTTTCAGAATGTTGTGCGTTTGCATGGTATTCCTGAGAATATAGTGTCTGACAGGGGTACTCAGTTTGTGTCTAGATTTTGGCGGGCGTTCTGTGCCAGGATGGGCATCGACTTGTCTTTTTCGTCTGCATTCCATCCTCAGACTAATGGCCAGACTGAGCGTACTAATCAGACCTTGGAGACTTACTTGAGGTGTTTTGTGTCCGCTGATCAGGACGATTGGCTTGATTTTTTGCCATTGGCAGAGTTTGCCCTTAACAATCGGGCCAGTTCTGCCACTTTGGTTTCTCCATTTTTTTTGTAATTCAGGGTTTCACCCTCGCTTTTCGTCCGGTCAATTGGAGTCTTCGGATTGTCCTGGAGTAGATGCTGTGGTTGATAGAATGCATCAGATTTGGGGACAGGTTGTGGACAATCTGAAGTTGTCCCAGGAGAAGACTCAACAGTTCACTAATCGTCATCGGCGTGTCGGTCCTCGTCTTTGTGTTGGGGACCTGGTTTGGTTGTCTTCTCGATTTGTTCCTATGAAGGTCTCGTCTCCTAAGTTTAAGCCTCGGTTTATCGGCCCTTATAGGATTCTGGAGGTTCTCAATCCTGTGTCCTTTCGTTTGGACCTCCCAGCATCTTTTACTATTCATAATGTTTTTCATCGGTCATTGTTGCGGAGGTATGAGGTGCCGGTTGTTCCATCTGCTGATCCTCCTGCTCCTGTGCTGGTTGAGGGTGAGTTGGAGTATGTGGTGGAAAAGATCTTGGACTCCCGTGTTTCCAGACGGAAACTTCAGTATCTGGTTAAGTGGAAAGGCTATGGTCAGGAGGATAATTCTTGGGTGACAGCATCTGATGTTCATGCTCCTGATTTGGTTCGTGCATTTCATAGTGCTCATCCAGATCGCCCTGGTGGTTCTGGTGAGGGTTCGGTGCCCCCTCCTTAAGGGGGGGGTACTGTTGTGAATTCTGTTTGTGGGCTCCCCCGGTGGTGTTTTATGGTAGTGCCACTTATTTGCCTTCTTCTATCCTTGATCACCTGTTGACACCCATTAGGGGAGTTTCCTATTTAAGGCTGCTTGGCTGCTGGTCTGATGCCGGCCAACAATGTATCAGTAGCATTCTGTTGCATTCTCCTGCCTCAAGATCCTGTTCAGCTAAGTTGAATTTTGTTTCTAGTTAATGCTAGTTTTGTCCAGCTATTTGCAATGTGACTCTCTGTAGCTGGAAGCTCTCGTGGACTGAAATTGCCACTCCAGTGGCATGAGTTGTCACTGGAGTTTTAAAGTAATTTCAGGATGGTGTTTTTGAGTAGTGTTTTGAAGTTGACCGTGAAGTGACTCTTTCCTGTACTTCTGCTATCTAGTAAGCGGACCTCACTGTGCTAAATCTGCTGTTCATCCTACGTGTGTCTTTTCCTCTTGACTCACCGTCAATATCTGTGGGGGGCTGCTATCTCCTTTTGGGGTTCATCTCTGGAGGTAAGGCAGGCCTGTATATTCCTCTGATAGGGGTAGTTAGATCTCCGGCTGGCGCGTGGTGTCTAGGGCATCGTAGGAAACACTCCCCGGCTACTTCCAGTGTTGTGTCAGGTTCAGGTCACGGTCACTTTAGTTCCCATCACCTGAGAGCTAGTCCGTTGTTATTTTGATTTCCCTGCCATTGGGAAAATCATAACAGCCCTGGCTGCAAACTTCAGAAATGGTCTTTCTGAGGCCATTAAGGATATTATGGTGGGGTTCCCTACGCCTACAGGTCTGAATGAGTCTATGGCTATGGCCATTCAGATTGATCGGCGTTTACGGGAGCGCAAACCCGTGCACCAGTTGGCGGTGTCTTCTGAACAGGCACCTGAGACTATGCAATGTGATAGAATTCAGTCCAGAAGTGAACGGCAAAATTATAGGCGGAAAAATGGATTGTGTTTTTATTGTGGTGATTCAGCTCATGTTATATCAGCATGCTCTAAACGCACAAAAAGGGTTGATAAATCTTTTGCCATTGGTACTCTGCAGCCTAAGTTCATTTTGTCTGTGACTCTGATTTTTTCACTGTCTTCCATTTCCGTCGATGCCTATGTGGATTCGGGCGCTGCCCTGAGTCTTATGGATTGGTCATTTGCTAAACGCTGCGGTTTTAGTCTGGAGCCTCTGGAAGTTCCTATTCCTCTGAAGGGAATTGACTCTACACCATTGGCTATGAATAAACCGCAGTATTGGACACAAGTGACCATGCGCATGACTCCCGTTCATCAGGAGGTGATTCGCTTCCTTGTACTGTATAATTTACATGATGTACTAGTGCTTGGTCTGCCATGGTTACAAACTCATAATCCTGTCCTGGACTGGAAAACTATGTCTGTGTTAAGCTGGGGATGTCAGGGGGTTCATGATGATGCACCTCCGATTTCAATCGCTTCATCTACTCCTTCTGAGATCCCTGCGTTTTTGTCTGACTATAGGGATGTTTTTGAGGAGCCTAAGCTCAATTCGCTCCCTCCTCATAGAGAGTGTGACTGTGCTATAGAATTGATTCCTGGCAGTAAGTTCCCTAAGGGTCGTTTATTTAATCTGTCACTGCCAGAGCATACTGCTATGCGGAATTATATTAAGGAGTCCTTGGAAAAGGGACATATTCGTCCATCTTCGTCCCCTCTGGGAGCAGGTTTCTTTTTCGTGGCAAAAAAAGATGGTTCCCTGAGGCCTTGTATAGATTATCGCCTTCTGAATAAGATTACAGTCAAATACCAGTATCCATTGCCATTATTAACTGATTTGTTTGCTCGCATTAAGGGGGCTAGGTGGTTCACTAAGATAGATCTTCGCGGTGCGTATAATCTGGTGCGGATAAAACAGGGTGATGAGTGGAAAACCGCATTTAATACGCCTGAGGGCCATTTTGAGTATTTGGTAATGCCTTTTGGACTCTCCAATGCTCCGTCAGTCTTTCAGTCCTTTATGCACAATATTTTCCGTGAATATCTGGATAAGTTTATGATTGTGTATTTGGATGATATTTTGGTGTTTTCTGATGACTGGGAGTCTCATGTTCTACAGGTCAGGAAGGTGTTTCAGGTTCTGCGGGCCAATTCTCTGTTTGTGAAGGGTTCAAAGTGTCTCTTCGGAGTCCAGAAGATTTCTTTTTTGGGGTACATTTTTTCTCCTTCTACTATTGAGATGGATCCCGTCAAGGTTCAGGCTATTTGTGACTGGACACAACCTACATCTGTTAAGAGCCTTCAGAAGTTCTTGGGGTTTGCTAATTTTTATCGTCGGTTCATTGCTAATTTTTCCAGTATTGTCAAACCTTTGACTGATTTGACTAAAAAGGGTGCTGATGTTGCTGATTGGTCTCCTGCGGCCGTGGAGGCCTTTCGGGAACTTAAGCGCCGGTTTTCTTCTGCTCCTGTGTTGTGTCAGCCAGATGTTTCACTTCCTTTTCAGGTTGAGGTTGATGCTTCCGAGATTGGAGCGGGGGCGGTTTTGTCACAGAGAAGTTCTAATGGCTCGGTGATGAAGCCATGTGCATTCTTCTCTAGAAAATTCTCGCCCGCCGAGCGCAATTATGATGTGGGTAATCGGGAGCTTTTGGCCATGAAGTGGGCATTTGAGGAGTGGCGTCATTGGCTTGAGGGTGCTAAACATCGTGTGGTGGTCTTGACTGATCACAAGAATCTCATTTACCTTGAGTCTGCCAGGCGTTTGAATCCTAGACAGGCTCGTTGGTCGTTGTTTTTTTCTCGTTTCAATTTCGTGGTTTCATACCTGCCAGGTTCAAAGAATGTGAAGGCAGATGCTCTTTCCAGGAGTTTTATGCCTGACTCTCCTGGAGACTCTGGGCCTACTGGTATCCTTAGGGATGGGGTAATATTGTCCGCCGTATCCCCAGACTTGCGACGTGCTTTGCAGGAGTTTCAGGTGGATAAACCGGATCGTTGTCCACCAGAAAGACTGTTTGTTCCGGATGATTGGACCAGTAGAGTCATCCCCGAGGTCCATTCTTCTGTGTTGGCTGGTCATCCTGGAATATTTGGTACTAGAGACTTGGTGGCCAGGTCTTTTTGGTGGCCTTCCTTGTCTAGGGATGTGCGTACCTTTGTGCAGTCTTGTGAAGTGTGTGCTCGAGCTAAGCCTTGCTGTTCTCGGGCCAGTGGGTTGTTGTTATCCTTGCCCATCCCGAAGAGGCCTTGGACGCACATTTCCATGGATTTTATTTCTGATCTTCCGGTTTCACAGAAAATGTCCGTTATCTGGGTTGTGTGTGACCGCTTTTCTAAGATGGTTCATTTGGTGCCCTTGCCTAAGTTGCCCTCCTCCTCTGAGTTGGTCCCTTTATTTTTTCAGAACGTAGTCCGTTTGCATGGGATTCCGGAGAATATCGTTTCTGACAGGGGATCCCAGTTTGTGTCTAGATTTTGGCGGACGTTTTGTGCCAAGATGGGCATTGATTTGTCTTTCTCGTCTGCGTTCCATCCTCAGACGAATGGCCAGACGGAGCGAACTAATCAGACCTTGGAAACTTATTTGAGGTGTTTTGTTTCTGCTGATCAAGATGACTGGGTTGCTTTTTTGCCACTGGCCGAATTTGCTCTTAATAATCGGGCTAGTTCTGCCACGTTGGTCTCTCCTTTTTTTTGTAATTCGGGGTTTCATCCTCGTTTTTCCTCTGGTCAGGTGGAGTCTTCGGATTGTCCTGGAGTGGACATGGTGGTGGACAGGCTACATCAGATTTGGAATCAGGTGGTGGACAATTTGAAGTTATCTCAGGAGAAGACTCAGCAGTTTGCTAATCGCCGTCGCCGCGTGGGTCCCCGACTTCTTGTTGGGGATTTGGTGTGGTTGTCTTCTCGTTTTGTCCCTATGAAGGTCTCTTCTCCTAAGTTCAAGCCTCGGTTCATCGGTCCTTATAGGATCTCGGAGATTCTTAACCCTGTATCTTTTCGTTTGGATCTCCCAGCATCGTTTGCTATTCATAATGTGTTCCATCGGTCATTGTTGCGGAGGTATGAGGTGCCCGTTGTTCCTTCGGTTGAGCCTCCTGCTCCGGTGCTGGTGGAGGGAGAATTGGAGTATGTTGTTGAGAAGATCTTGGATTCTCGTGTTTCCAGACGCAAACTCCAGTATTTGGTTAAGTGGAAGGGTTATGGTCAGGAGGATAATTCCTGGGTGGTCGCCTCCGATGTTCATGCAGCGCCCCAGAGTCCTGGTCGTTGCAGTACTGTGGCTCCGCCACTAAGGGGAGCCATGGTGCGTTCGATGGCACTGAAGGAGTTCTTCTGATCAGGTATCACAGACACCAATATGTTTCACAGCAGGGCCTCCGGGGGGAGCTAAGGGTGCTATTCATTAGGCCACTCCCCACCATAGTGGGTAAACTGGGGGTCAGGCAGGAAGTTAGAGAGAACGCTGACTGGATTGAACGAAGCAACACCTAGTGAGAGAGGGTGTTGTGGAGGACGAGACAGTAGGGTCTCTGTCAGGGGTGGGATCCTGGCAGAGGCTTGGCATTGGAAAGAATGTAACGGGACCGTGCCTGCTCAGCATAGCGGCGGTGCCCAAGAAAGGACTAGAAGCGAGATAGATTGTGCTGAGTGAGAAACGAAATCAAGCAGACGGAGAATACCAGCAGGGGTTTTGTTGAAAGAGGCAGCACCTTGCTGAGGCGCATTACCGGTGGCCGGAACGCCGAGGGAGTGGAATAATATACAGCTTTAAGCCATACTCCAAACAGCGGCAGGACAGTCAGTCTCAGGCGGGCTGTCTACCACATATCACCTATGAAGTCTTGGGGGGCAATTGCGGGAGAGGGGCGTCACTAGGGTCCCGGAAGAACTCCAGGCCTACCTGACAAACGGGTGCCGTTCCAACCTGAATAACAGGGAGGGATGGAATAAGAGAGGAACATCTAATCGAGTTGTGAGGGAACTTAAGAAACAGACACAACAGTTGTGGGGTACTTTCCGTGAGCACAGCAGGGAAGGACTACAACACACAGCGCTAAGAAGGAAGGCACTGATTTCCACCTGTGAAGAGAACTCTGGAGGTGCCATTGGACCGGCCGGACTTGCGCAGCCTGGTGAACCGTATTCTGGACTGAGGACTCAGAGATCTCCAGTAAAGAGGTAAAGAGACTGCAACCTGGTGTCCTCGTTATTTACCGCGACCTGCACCCCACAACTGCACCGCTACACCACCGTTATCACCACCTATTTCACCGGACGCCCCCCACTGACGGACAGGGCCACGGACCGGGTCTAGCCACCGTGACAACCCCAGGACTGAGATCCCAGAGGCCCGGCTCCGGGTACCCCTCGGCCCTGCGGCGGTGTGGGGGCGCGCCGCATTCATGCGACTGATTTGGTCCGCGCCTTCCATAGAGCTCACCCTGATCGCCCTGGGGGTTCTCGTGAGGGTTCGGTGACCCCTCCTCAAGGGGGCGGTACTGTTGTGGATTCTGTTTGTGGGCTCCCTCTGGTGGTTACTGCTGGTACTGGGTGACTTTGGTGGGTTGCGGCCTTTGGTTTCCACCTGTCCATCAGAGGCTGGGTGTTTCCTATTTTACCTGGCCTTTCTGTCATTCCCTTGCCGGCTATCAATGTATTCAGATGTGCTCTGTTTGGTTCCTGCCTACCTGCTCCCAGATCTTTCAGGATAAGCTAAGTGCTGATTTTCAGTTGTTTGGTTTTTTTGTCCAGCTTGCTTATTATGTCTTTATGCTAGCTGGTAGCTCTAGTGGACTGAGGTTCTCCCCATGTGCCATGAGTTGGCACATGGGTTCTTGTAATCTCAGGATGGTTTTTTTGATTAGGGTTTTTTGCTGGCCGCTCAGTCCCCTTTTGTATCGTTCTGCTTTCTAGTTTACAGCGGGCCTCAATTTGCTAAAACTATATATATCATCTCTATGTGTGTGCCTTCCTCTCATTTCACCGTCAATACATGTGAGGGGGCAACTATATCTTTTGGGGTTCATTCCTCTGGAGGCAAGTGAGGTCTTTATTTTCTCTGCAGTACTAGTTAGCTCTTAGGCTGGTGCGTGGCGTCTAGAACCAACGTAGGCACGCTCCCTGGCTATCTCTAGTTGCGTTTGTCAGGCGTAGGGCAGCGGTCAGCCCAGGTTCCATCACCCTAGAGCTCGTCCGTTATCTATTTGTACTTTGCTTGTCCTGTGCTATCCCTAGCCATTGGGGATTCATGACAGGTATCACATGTTAAGCATCGAGCCCCTGTACTCAGGAAGCAGGGAGCCTGTTTTTACTGCGGTAAAACTGGTCATTTTATTAATATCTGTCCTCTGCTGTCAAAGAAAAATGCAATGGTGGAAAACTTCTAAGCTCAGAGGGTGTGGAGAAGTCCAATCTGAGCTTATGTATATCCTCCATGATGGTTTCTCAGTGCATGCTCCCTGCCAAAGTTGTTGTCGCTGGTAGAGAGCTGCCAATCACTGTTTTTGTGGATAGTGGTTCTGCCACAAATCTCATTGATGAGGAGTTTGCGCACACTGCTGGTTTTAGGATCGAAAATGCCTCATCCTATCCGCGTGGTCACCATCAATTGTGCTCCTCTCCCACAGGGGGAGATTACTGAGTTTGTGGCTGAGGTTAAACTCCACATTGGGGTTCTTCATTTCGAGCAGGTTACATGTAAGGTGCTCAAGAGTCTTCCGGCACAATTGGTTCTGGGTTTTCCATGGTTGTCTACACACAATCCGGTTATTGATTGGAAAACTCAGGACTAGTGTTGAGCGATACCGTCCGATACTTGAAAGTATCGGTATCGGAAAGTATCGGCCGATACCGGCAAAGTATCGGATCCAATCCGATACCGATACCCGATACCAATACAAGTCAATGGGACTCAAGTATCGGACGGTATTCCTGATGGTTCCCAGGGTCTGAAGGAGAGGAAACTCTCCTTCAGGCCCTGGGATCCATATTAATGTGTAAAAGAAAGAATTAAAATAAAAAATATTGCTATACTCACCTCTCCGACGCAGCCTGCACCTTACCGAGGGAAGCGGCAGCGTTCTTTGTTTAAAATTCGCGCGTTTACTTCCTTACGTGAAGTCCCGGCTTGTGATTGGTCGCGTGCCGCCCATGTGGGGGCGACGCAACCAATCATAGCAAGCCGTGACGTAATTTCAGGTCATTCAGTATTTTAAAATTACGTTCCGGCTTTGTGATTGGCTGCGTCGCGGTCACATGGGCGACGCAACCAATCACAAGCCGGGACGTCACGGGAGGCTGGACACGCGCGCATTTTAAAATGCGCGCGTGTCCAGCCTCCCGGCTTGTGATTGGTTGACCGCGAGGCAACCAATCACAAGCCGGGACGTCACGGGAGGCTGGACACGCGCGCATTTTAAAATGCGCGCGTGTCCAGCCTCCCGTGACGTCCCGGCTTGTGATTGGTTGCCTCGCGGTCAACCAATCACAAGCCGGGAGGCTGGACACGCGCGCATTTTAAAATGCGCGCGTGTCCAGCCTCCCGTGACGTCCCGGCTTGTGATTGGTTGCCTCGCGGTCAACCAATCACAAGCCGGGAGGCTGGACACGCGCGCATTTTAAAATGCGCGCGTGTCCAGCCTCCCGTGACGTCCCGGCTTGTGATTGGTTGCGTCGCCCATGTGACCGCGACGCAGCCAATCACAAAGCCGGAACGTAATTTTAAAATACTGAATGACCTGAAATTACGTCACGGCTTGCTGTGATTGGTTGCGTCGCCGCCACATGGGCGGCACGCGACCAATCACAAGCCGGGACTTCACGTAAGGAAGTAAACGCGCGAATTTTAAACAAAGAACGCTGCCGCTTCCCTCGGTAAGGTGCAGGCTGCGTCGGAGAGGTGAGTATAGCAATATTTTTTATTTTAATTCTCTCTTTTACACATTTTTACATTAATGTTGTTTCGATACCAATACCCGATACCACAAAAGTATCGGATCTCGGTATCGGAATTCCGATACCCGCAAGTATCGGCCGATACCCGATACTTGCGGTATCGGAATGCTCAACACTACTCAGGACATAATTCAGTGGAGTGATTTCTGTCAGGAGAATTGCTTGGCCACATGTGTTTCTGCTGTGACTTCAAGCGTTCCTGAGTCACTTCTGGATTTTGTGGATGTGTTCTCTGAGAAGGGTTGTTCACAGTTGCCACCACATCGCTCCTATGACTGTACTATCAGGTTTAAACCAGGGGCCAAATTGCCTAAAGCAAGGATGTTTAACATCTCCGGTCCGGAGAGACAAGCGCTAAAGGATTACATTGCTGAAAGTTTGAGCAAAGGGCACATCAGGCCTTCATCCTCACAAGTGGCAGCAGGGTTCTTCTTCGTTAAGAAGAAAGATGGTGGACTACGGCCGTGTCTGGATTTCAGGGAGTTAAACCAGATTACGGTTCGTGATCCATACCCTATGCCATTGATACCGGATTTGTTCAACCAGGTGGCAGGTGCTAAGTGGTTTACCAAGTTGACCTCAGGGGGGCGTACAACCTCATAAGAGTCCGTCAAGGTGAAGAGTGGAAGATGGCTTTTAATACCCCTGAGGGTCATTTTGAAAATTTGGTGATGCCATTTGGGTTGACAAACGCACCTGCAGTGTTTCAACATTTCATAAATGATGTGTTCTCGCATGTTTTGGGGAAATTCATTATTGTGTACCTAGATGACATCCTCATATATTCTTGCGACCGTGATACTCATTTAGATTATGTCAGGCAGGTGTTACAGCTTCTCAGAGAGAATAAGCTATATGCAAAACTAGAGAAATGTGTATTTTCGGTACAGGAGTTGCCTTTCTTGGGCTATATTGGGTCTGCTTCTGGTTTTAAAATGGACGCTGCTAAGGTGCAAGCGGTGTTGCATTGGGAATGACCTGATAACCTAAAAGCACTTCAGCGGTTCCTTGGGTTTTCTAACTACTATAGGAAGTTTATCAAGGATTTTTCTATCATTGCTAAACCGCTAACTGACATGACTAACAAGGGTACCAATTTCTCCGTTTGGCCTGAGGCTGCTGTGTGCGCATTTTGAATCTCTTAAGAACAGGTTTGTTTCGGCTCCCATTCTTGTGCAGCCAGATGTATCGAAACCTTTTGTTGTAGAAGTCGATGCGTCTGAGGTTGGTGTGGGGGCGGTGCTGTCACAAGGCTCATCCTTGAGCGGTTTGCGTCCATGCGCCTATTTTTCCAAGAAACTGTCGCCCGTCGAACGTAACTACGATATCGGCAACAGAGAGTTGTTGGCAATCAAATTGGCCTTTGAGGAATGGCAACACTTTTTGGAGGGGTCGGTTCATCAGGTTACTGTTATTACCGACCATAAGAATTTGCTTTATTTGGAGTCTGCCAAGCGTCTGTCTCCCAGGCAGGCTCGCTGGGCATTGTTTTTCACGCGGTTCAACTTTGCTGTCACTTACAGACCTGGTTCTAAAAACACTAAGGCGGATGCTTTGTCCAGGTGTTTTCTGGGGGGAGAGACTCGGGAAGATCCAGTACCCATCCTCCAAAAGGGTGTTGTGGTTTCGGCTCTCACTACCGAGGTTGAGGCTGAGATTGCCGAGGCCCAGGAGGAGGTACCATCTGAGCTTCCCATCAACAAAGCGTTTGTACCGCTTCATCTCCGCTTAAAGGTTTTGGCAGAGCATCATGATGCTGTCCTGGCTGGCCATCCGGGGGTTAGGGGTACCTTGGAGTTGGTGTCATGTCGGTTTTGGTGGCCCAAGATCCGACTGGACGTGGTCTCATATGTGTCAGCTTGCACCACGTGCGCTAGGACTAAGACGCCCCGCTCCCGTCCTGTTGGCACTCTACTTCCTCTCGAGGTACCTAGTAAGCCATGGACGGAAATCTCCATGGATTTTATCACTGACTTGCCCTCCTCAGCTGGGAACACGGTCATCTTGCTGATTGTTGATCGGTTCTCAAAAATGTCGCACTTTGTGTCTTTGCCTTCGTTGCCTAACGCTAAGACTCTGGCTCAGGTATTTGTGCAGGAGGTGGTCAGACTTCATGGGGTTCCGTCTGACATCGTTTTTGATAGGGGGTCTCAGTTTGTGGCAACATTTTGGAAAGCATTTTGTTCACGGCTGGGGATCAAGTTGTCTCATTCTTTGGCGTTTCATCCTCAGTCAAATAGTCAGACCGAGCGTATGAACCAAAATTTGGAACAGTACTTACGCTGCTTTGTTTCGGATAACCAGGAGGAGTGGTCGAAGTTCCTTCCTTTGGCCGAGTTTGCCATCAATAATCACCGCCAGGAGTCGTCTGGGGAGTCTCCGTTTTTTTGTGTTTACGGGCTTCATCCTCAATTTTGTACTTTGAGTCAGGGGGGCTCTTCCGGCATCCCGGAGGAAGACCAGTTAGGAGCACAATTATCATCAGTCTGGAGGAGAGTTAAACAGCGCCTGTTGAGTCTGGGTGCTAGGTACAAACGTGTGGCTGACAGTAGGCGTGTGCCAGGTCCGGACCTGAGTGTGGATGACTGGGTGTGGTTATCCACAAAAAACATAAGACTCAAAATACCATCCCTTAAATTGGGTCCACGGTTTATTGGTCCATTTAGGGTCGCCGCTGTCATTAACCCAGTAGCGTTCCGGTTGGAGCTTCCTACGGTGTATAAAATACACAGCGTGTTCCACAGATCGTTGTTAAAGAAGGTTGTGGGTCTTGTGGATGCGACACCAATGCCTTCTCCAGTCTTGGTGGATGGTAATTTGGAATTTGAAGTCTCCAAGGTGGTTGACTCTCGTGTAGTGTGCCGCACTTTACAGTACTTGGTACACTGGCGTGGTTATGGGCCTGAGGAGAGGTCCTGGGTACCAGCCTTGGACGTTCATGCGGATCGGCTGGTCAGGTTGTTTCACCGCCGCCATCCGGACAAGCCGGGTCCTATAAGCCGTGAGGGCCCTGGGGTTCCTCGTAGAAGGCGGGGTACTGTCATGTCGGACGCTGTTCAGACCAGGTCGTCCGACAGACAGCGGTAATTCCGCTTTTGTCCACTATGCGCTCATTGGCGTCGGCTAGATTTTATCTAGCTGGTCCTGGGTTAATTTTCCTGGTGCTCGGATTGGAAGCTGGGCCATGCCCACTGCCTTTAAATAGTTCTCCTGAACATTGGGCGTCGCCGATTATAGCTTCTGTCTTGTGCGTTGTTATCTCGGTCTGGAGTGGTGAGCTAAGTAGTTGGAGTATCGTTGCTGGTGGTGTATTTCCCTTTGTCTTATTTTCTCCATCCCATATTTGTATTTATTTTGCCCTTTGCATTTATAGTGTATTCCTGTGTGACTGCGGCGTGGTGCTTATTTTTCCGTTATCCTTGTCTGTGCTAACTGTGGATATTGGAGTGTGGTCTCTTCACTGGTGGGGGGGTGGTGGTTTCAGCCTAGGGTTGAAACAGGAGATAGGGCGAGGGTGGAGGCCCAGACATGCACACCATCAGTGTAAACTCTGGGAGAGGGTCAGTCAGGGTTTCCCTAGTCTGAGGGAAATCGCAGGGGCCCGGGTTATTAGCTCTTTCCTACCTAGGTCTCCCGTGACAGATACAAAAATTCCACAAACGCGTTGTAAACCCATGTCCCGGGCTTAAGACGGTATTTGTATATGGGGATGGGGTTGCCTTACCCTATATTAAAACTTTCTAAACAATCTGATCTTTTCGCTACACATGGATGGAACGCGGTCAGGATGACAGATCAATCAGTTGTCACATCATCATTTTATTACTGGACACGGTGAACATATAGATCATCGTTGGATATCGGCAATTGACTTGGCTTCTCCTAATACCGAAGTCACGGCAGGATGTGCAGCTATCTGTGCTTTAACCTTCTACATTACAACAGGTTGTTAGATTGTTTTAAAGAAATTAAAGTTATTTCAAGTCAAAAAGAAAAGTTTAGAAAATAAATATATTTACTTTTCTTTTCTTTAAACTTTTAATCAGTGACTCCTAATAGTATTTATTTTCTAGTTTCTAAACTGGATCTTGAGGTTTATAGAGGAGAACATTTCTACCACCAGATGGCGGTGTAGATTTATTATACAGTAGATGACTGAACAACAGCACACCACCTGGTAAGATATGGTATTGCAAGTAAAACTAATCAATAATTTCAATGTTAAACTTGGAGACATGATCCGCAATGGATCTATAATGAATTTGCCGAGCTAGCCCACTGCCCAGCTGTTGCCATCCAGAACGTACTGCTGTTAAGTCCTTCAAAAGGCAAGTATTTTACCCTCATGCAGGAGCACAAGCACCACCCAGCTTACTAATTGCTATGACTGGTCAGTGAAGCAAAGTAAAGTGGTTTTGGTGGCCAATGGAAGGCACAAATACCCATAATTCAGTTGTTAGTATACTGTATTAGAGCCCTGGTGCACTGATTTTGGACTAGTCATCTGTGACGCATATTTCCTGGCTGGATTTTTGTCACCTAATCTGATAGCAGCCTAATATAGGGGCAGAGACCCTGATTTCAGTGATGTGCCACTTACTGGGTTGCTTGCTATAGATTTTATAAAATCACAATTTAATTAGCTGGAGATTATCACTAGAAGACTAGGAAACCTACTGCCAGGTAGTCCTGCCAAGCCCGCCACCAATGATTGGCAGCTTTCTGCCTATGCACAGTGCACACAGAAATCTGCCAGTCAGTGCTATGGGCGGGATTACACAGAGCTCAGCATTCAGAGAACTGGAAGATCTGAAGCAGATAAAACAGTGATTTCATTAAAACTGCAGCAAGTAGCCCAGTAAGTGACTCATGGCTGCCCGTACATCATGCTGCTCTCAGATGGAGTAGCAAAAAATCTGGTGACAGATTGGTTTTAAAAGTATGTTTTCTTTTGAACTT
Source organism: Ranitomeya variabilis (assembly GCF_051348905.1). Classification (NCBI taxonomy): domain Eukaryota; kingdom Metazoa; phylum Chordata; class Amphibia; order Anura; family Dendrobatidae; genus Ranitomeya; species Ranitomeya variabilis. The sequence goes on from NC_135235.1 coordinate 292,459,247, forward strand.
TGCAGCATTTTATTGTAAAACATACAAGACTTCAATAACAGAGCCAATGTCTGATTCTTGTTGCCTGTAGTTTGGGCAAGATTATTTTACTGCGAGGTTCAGGAGGCATGTGATGTTATGAATGAACACATGAAATACTCTTGGATTCACCAGCTCTTATACTAAATGTGAAAAATGCATCCAGCTCTCCACAACAGCACAGAAATCCTGATGTACTGTGGCTTGTGAAAATATTCACCCCCCTTTGCATTTTTTTGTATTTTGCTACCACACAACCTGGAATTTCACTGTTCATGTAAAGAACAGGCCTACAACTGTGAACATTTGGTTTTCTTTTTATTGTGAAGCAAACAAACAGGACAAAATAACTGAAACCTTCAGTGTGCATAACTATTCACTTTGTAGAGCCTCCTTTTGCAGCAATTACAGCTGCAAGTCGCTTTGAATAAGTCTCTATGAGCTTTCCACATCTTGCCACTGGATTTCTGCCCATTGCTCAAGGAAAAACTGCCCCAGCTCCTTCAGCTTAGATGGTTTCCTCTGGTGAACAGCAATCTTCAAGTCTGAGCACAGATTCTCAGTTGGATTAAGGTCTGGGCATTGTCTAGGCCACACCAAAACATTTACACGTTTCCCCTTTAACCACTCGATTGTTGCTTTAGCAGTATGCTTTGGGTCATTGTCTTGTTGGAAGGTGAACCTCTGTCCCAGTCTTAAATCACTGACAGACTCAAAGAGGTTTTACTCAAGAATATCCCTGTATTTCCACCTTCCATCTTCACCTCGACTTATACCGTTTTCCTTGTCTCTGCTGCCATAAAACATCCCCATAGCATGATGCTACCATCACTATGTTTCACTGTAGGGATGGTGTTCTTGGGATGAAGAGCTGTGTTGGTTTTCTGACAGACACAGTGTTTACCTTGGTGGCCAAAAAGTTAAATTTTGGTCTCATCTGACCACAGCACCTTCCTCCATAATTTGGGGAGTCCCCCACATGTCTTTTGGTAAACTCAAAATGAACCTTACAATTTTTTTGGGGTGGGTGGCCCTCTCTTGGCAGGTTAGTTGCTGTACCATGTTCTTTCCATTTGATGATAATGGATTTGATGGTGCTCCGAGTGATCATCAGAGACTGGGATATTTATTTATAACCCAAACCTGACTTGTACTTCTCAACAACTTTGTCCCTGACTTGTTTGGAGATCTCCTTGGTCTTCATGGTGTTGTTTGGAGATCTCATTGGTCTTCATGTTGTTTGGAGATCTCCTGGATCTTCATGGTGTTGTTTGGAGATCTCCTGGGTCTTCATGGTGGTGTTTGGAGATCTCCTTGGTCTTCATGGTGTTTGGTTCGTGGTGCCTCTTGTTAATGGCGTTGCAGCCTCTGTGGCCTTTCAGAAAAGGTAAAGTGTATATACTGACAGACATGTGACACTTAGATCGCAAACAGGTGGACTTCCTTTCACTGCACACCACACACTGCTGCAGTACATGCTGCTGAACCAGAGCTTTCGTTATTGCCTGTATATTTTTGCACACTGCATTCTGTCTGACTGATGAAGGCCATTATATGACCGTAGGGTCTTCTTTCATTTTTGGGTTACCCGCACGCAATAAATTATCTTCTTACAACATTTAACCTGAGTGCCAAGTTTTCTACAAGACTTCCTTTCACTAGTCATCTAATTTATGAAGGTAATTGCTTGCACCAGAATTTTTTAGGTGCTTCATCGCAAAAGGGGTAAATACATATGCACATGCCAATTTTTAGTTATTTGATCCCATAAATTAAATTTATGCCTATATTTTTCTCACTTCACCTTAGACTATTTAGTGTGGATGCATCATACACAAATCAGATTTAAAAAATATTTAAAACACAGGTTGTAGTAATGGGGGTGAATACTTTTGCATGCCACTGTATGTACCATAAAGCAAGATAAAACAAAATATGATTCCTTAGGAGGTGTGAAACTTTGAACAAAATTTCTATTGAACAACGATGATGATGATGATGAACAAGGGGACAGCAGCCATTGCTAGAGGGCAGTTGTAAATCGGGTGCATTCATACGGTCAATCCAGTTTCTAGATGTGGTCGATAAATGTATCTTTCATTATCTTTGTTTGAAAGAAGAAAAACATGGATTCCAGATCTCATTATTTTGTCTCCATTCCTGATCTCCATGTTCCCCATGGTGCTGACATTTGGCATAAGGCTGATAGAAAATAATAGGGAGTGTGAGAATTAGAGCCCCGCTTCCTTTTGCTCCTGGAAGCAGTAAGATAGTTCCACTTGCAACAACTTAACTTTCTAGGAGCTCGTAAATTCATAGAGCCACCCTGCTGAGCAAAATAAGTGTTTTATGAGCGTCTTCTACATGTATGGCAGAAAATGGAAGTATGTGCGGGAGTTAAGCCTCCCTGGTGATGGGCGAGTCCTATCGATCTGGTAGCTACTAATATCTGCATTGTCCTATGTCTGGGCTGTAATGGATATGTGCAATGTGTTTTATTTTAATGCAGCTTTTAAAGGCATTCACATCATCCTTTTTGGGTAATTGTGTATATTCCCTTGTTCAGGTTCGCTCTCACTCTGAAGAATCTTGTATGTGTGCCCATTGTACAGATGGTCATTTACAAAGGCATGAACAGAAATCATACTGGAGTACTTGGATGTCACGCTGGGTGAAGGATAAGTAAGTGCACGACAAAGATCTAAAATCACTCTGTCTGCCTAAAACATCCCTATATAGTTTCTGCACCTATCGCCGAGCAGGAACCTGACCATAGCGATAGGCCCTACGGTACATTTATGAGCTAAAACCCGCACCATGCTGCAGCAATTTAATGTATTTAAACCTTCAGCACAGGTGTGTGATCAGCAGCAGAAGTTGAAGGTAACTATTGGGTCCTAGAGGGAGAAAGATATCACTCCATAACAGAGATGCCAAAATCAAGAAGGTGCTTGAGCTAAACGCAAAGACCTTCTACAGCCACATCCAGGGTGACTGTCACACCTAACACATCCGTGACACTGGAGCCTACCAGAGAGTATCATTTAGAAGACAAAAAAAATGGAGTTCCATACAAGATAGTAAAATCAATTACAAAATATTTTATTACACAAATAATTTCCAAATAATACAAAATACATACAAGGAAAAAGGAGACCCTATTGAAAAGCACCTAAGTTCCAGGCATGGAAATGAATGTTCATAATATCACCATGGTATTAATAAGCAGCACCAATCCTAATACAAAGAAGTATGGTGTAAGCCCATGTATAAACAACTGGCTTAATTAGTATAATCATATAATATGAACCACCATACAACCATAATAAATAGCAACATTTTCCATACTGACCAAGTGTCACCCACACGGGAAGGAAACAGAAACAGATAAGGTGCATACAAGGTGCATAAATTAGCAAAGTTCCTTACCCATGGTGAAAGTAACCAACTTCCTGGGACCCTGGATAAACCCCCTAACGTGCGTTTCGCGTAGGCTTTCTCAAAGAGAAAGAGGGCGTCATTGTATGAAGATAGGAGGCGCCGGACCGCGACACCCATCGGACCGGACCGCAGCAGGACCGCCCCTGGGTGAGTATAATCTAACATGTTTTTCTTACCTTTCAGGTAAAATCGGGGGCTTATCTACAGCATTAGACATACAGAATGCTGTAGATAAGCCCCTGATGCCGGTGGCCTTAGCCCATCTTCAATTTTTGGGGTGACAGAGTCCCTTTAAATGGATGCCAATGAGATGGTGCCAGAATGGTGTGTTGAGTCTAATCTGAAAAATGGATCACAATAGTGAATGATACTATTTTTTTTCACAAGCAGACTGATAGTGTATCTGAACTATGCCATTGACTTGCATTGCGTGTGCTCAGTTTGGTACGTGGACACCATACGGATCGAAAACACTTTCAGTTATGGTAACTCAATTATGTACTTTTAATTTTTGTTATGGAAGGCAAAAAAGGTTCCTTAATTCTATTTCTATATAAGAAAAAGCATAGAGACTTGTACAACAGCGATCAAGGATGAATACCGCAATATCCTCCAAGAAAGGTCTAGATATGCCTTATCTATTTTATATGTTCCTTCCCCATTCCAATAAATTTTGGAATATATGGTCCAGAATGAAACCAGACAAATGCAATATTTATATAGTATACAATGAATGTTTCTATTTCATAGCTCTGCTCTGACAACTGTGAAGACCACATACCATGTAGTGTAACATTACCTCATATAAAAAGCAAACCTACGCTAGAACAGGGAATTTCTGCCGTGTCACAACACCAGTCACATCGGGAGAACATAAATCAGGGTTCCCAGGCAGGACGGGGCAAGGAAAATCCTCTCACCACAGGGTTAACAAAATATATCTCTGTCTGTTAAGGATGAGGAAAAACCAGCTTGGGGTACATTTCTCCTCAGCAACAGTAAATCATCCAAGTGAGGAACATACAAAACATTCCATATGACCAGGAGATAAATCAAATAGAAGCGCAAGAATAATGCAAATATATCGAAAACAGACCCACCGACAAGTAAAGGATAATTCCTCGCTTAAGTTGAAAATTCAATTTTGGGGAGAATATTGGGAGTACAACCTAATCCTGAAAGGATAACTTGTGATCAGTGGTGTATGGGGGGCAGAGAGTGCAAGGACTGCCCCCTATCTGACTACAAAGCCTTCAGACCTCCCTGGTAAGAGCGGTTGCATTATATAACAGAAGCTATCCAATGAAATAATGATTTGGAAGTTGTCATCAATGCCTAATTACCAACATTGAAAATGAAACATTTAAATACAATTCCCAGGAACCCATAAAATGCTCACTTTTGGGTGTGGCTTTGCTAAACCATGACCCTTTTGTGGTCCGGTTTGTGGGATTATCCCAGCAGTATCAACATTGTTGACAAGCAAGTCTCTGAATTGGAGCACAAGATTTTGGCATCAGTAATGAGGTAGGGGGACCAATCATATAACTTTTATTGTTGAAACCTTAGAGCTTCAAGGGTCACCCAATTCCTAGTTAAGTGGGGACTGCTCCACCAGAATCCACTGGAAATCACCTGTAATCTGTTGAGGCCATCAGAAGTAATATTTCATTGTCATGCAGAACTTTCAAAGGGGTGATTGAATGGATCATCATAAAAAGATCTCTGATACCGGGGTGGGCCTGTAATAGGAGCCAATGGAATGAAAAGTGAGTTCATCAAAAGAACAACTGTGAGTGGTTATTTTGAAAACTGGAAGTGTTTAGGAACCAAACACCTCAACCACAAAGATGAGATTACGTAAAGTTACTGTTACTCACCAGTCGTAGCACCAAAGCCGTGCCCTACTCTCTTCTCCTTTGGGCACCCCCATTAGGCCCAGTTGGAAAGCAAACTCGTCTCACATCACCATCATATACCTTTTAAGACTGGGGATTTGCAGAAGTCAGGTGCTTGGGTATTAAGAAGCATTGTGTCAGTTGTCTCAAATTGGTCAGCAGTTTGCTCCTACTTTTCTTTGCTCAGCTACAGCCAAGTATATGTCACCTCCTCAACTTGTCATTACTTATTTTCTGCAATCTGAGATGGTTCAAAGTTTAGTTCAGTTTGCTTATGTGCTGTCCAGATTAACCTCTCAGCAAGTTACCAACATTTTGCAATTTTCACACCCGTCCCCGTCATCTCTTTAAGTGAATCTCCAGTTTACCTATACTTCATTACATCACTGATTAAAAATTGGGTTGGAAGATAATAGACTGTATTTACTTCTGTGTTACATTACTGCTATTAACCATTGCCCTGCTGGAATATACCAGACTGCACTTACTTGTCTGCTATATTGCTGCTATTAACCATTGCCCTGCTGGAATATACCAGACTGCACTTACATTTCTGCTACAGAGCCTTGCGAAAGTATTCGGCCCCTTGGAACTTTTCAACCTTTTCCAACATATCATGCTTTAAACATAAAGATACCAAATGCAAATTTTTGGTGCAGAATCAACAGCAAGTGGAACACAATTGTGAACTTGAACGAAATTTATTGGTCATTTTAAATTTTTGTGGAAATTCAAAAACTGAAAAGTGGGGCGTGCAATATTATTCGGCCCCTTTACTTTCAGTGCAGCAAACTCACTCCAGAAGTTCTTTGTGGATCTCTGAATGATCCAATGTTGTCCTAAATGCCTAATGATGATAAATATAATCCACCTGTGTGTAATCAAGTCTCCGTATAAATGCACCTGCTCTGTGATAGTCTCAGGGTTCTGTTTGAAGCACAGAGAGCATCATGAAAACCAAGGAACACAACAGGCAGGTTCCTTGATGCTGTTGTGGAGAAGTTTAAAGCTGGATTTGGATACAAAATGATTTCCAAAACTTTAAACATCTCAAGGAGCACTGTGCAAATGATCATATTGAAATGGAAGTGCAGCGCCCCAGAGTCCTGGTCGTTGCAGTGATGTCGCTCTGCCACTAAGGGGAGTGATGTTATGTCTGATTGCACTAAAGGAGTTCACCTGACCAGGTAACACACACACACTGCACCTCACGCTCCGGCAACCAGGGGGAGTGGTTCTATCTAGTAGGCCACTCCTCACGCTCTGGTAAAACTGGGGGTTGGACAGGAAGTCAGGGAGAACGTAGCTGGGAAGAGCTAGAGAGAGGACCTGTCAGGGGTGGGATCCTGGCAGCGTCCTGGAAAAAGACAAGATCGTTACGGAGTTGTGCCTGTGCCTTACAGCGGCAGACTCCTAAGAAAGGACAAGAAGCGAGGTGTATTGTGGAGGAGTGAGGAAAGGAAATACAGCAAAAAGGAGACAATACCAGAAGGAGTCGTGCCCCAAGATCAGCAACATCCTTCTGAGGCGCGTAGCCGGTGTCTGGAACGTCGAGAAAGTAAGAGACTCCACGCATTACTTTAGACCACGGCCGGGCAGTTAACCATAGGTTGGCTGTCTCATCATTACACCTAACAAAGACAACGGAGGCAAACTGTGGGAGAGGGGCGTCCCTAGGGTCCCTATAAAATAGCTCCAGGCCTACCCCGTCATACGGGTGCGTCCCATCCATATCATCTGGGGGACGGAGAGAAAGAGAGAGAAAGACCAGAAATATATATGACAGTTGTGAGGACTATCCCGTGGTGCTCAGCAGGGAAGTACTACAACACACACAGGCGCTAGAAGGTAGACACTGATTTCCACCTGCAAAGGGAACTCTGGATGTGCCTTCGGACCGGCCGGTCTCAGCCAGCCCTGTTAACAGTACTCCGGATTGCGGACCCTGAAGCCTTCAGTAAAGAGGTAAAGAGACTGCAACCCTGTGTCCTCGTTATTCACCGCGATCGGCACCACGCACCACCACCTACACCTTTCATTGGACGCCCCTTAGCAGGGTCACGGACCGAGTCTAGCCACCGTGACAACCCCAGAACTGAGACAGAGAGGCCCGGTACCGAGTACCCTGCGGCCCTGCGTCTGGGGGCGCTCCAAACTTGGCGTCACGAACAGGATCTACTTAAGCCTGAAGAATCAGGTCATGTGTGCCTTGGAACTGTGATTTACTGTGATTGAACTGTGATTTATTGCAAAGACTGGGTGTTGCTATTTGCCGCCAAAATCCGCCATCGCCTCGATCGAAGGGAGGAGCCATAGCTTCGTGGGCGGAGCCGGTCAAAAAAGAGCGCGGAACCAGAAGACGCGGTAAAGCGACGATCCCGGAAGAGCAATACCAACTTCCAGCAGGTCAGCAGGGGGAAGGAGCGACCATGTCTGAGTCGGGGGGAGCAGAGGCGGCGGTCGCAGCCATAGACCCAGAGGCCCCTCCGGCCCCCGCATTAGATGTAGCCGCGGGCCTTGTACCACAGCCGGTTGCCGCAGAGCTCGCCGCCCCTATCCGCCAGCCGGAGGCTCCTGCGGCTACAACAGCCATAATGCCCTTCTCCATGCTGTACCTACCGGGAGCAGCCTGGCTCCCGCGATACTCTGGAGAGTCCCATACATTAACTGACTTTAAAGAGGGGGTCTGCAGCCTGCGCGAGTTCTATTCCCTGACAGAGCCTCAGAAAGTCCATATGATAACTCTTTGGGGCGTCTCTGAGAGAAGTGAAGTCCTGGCCCACCGCGGATAAGGGAACTGCACAGCAGGTCTTTGCAAAGCTTAAAGCCACCTTTGACACCCGCACCGCTACAGAAATTAAGTTGACTTTCTATGGGTGCAAACAGAGGCCACAGGATAGCCTATGGGACTATGCCCTTAACCTCCAGGAGGCGCTGCGGGCCATCAAGCAGAGTGACCCCGGCAGCATGCAAGATGAAGATAAACTCCTGAAAGAGCGGTTCATTGAGGGGCTCCTGTGCAGCCACCAAAGGGGTCAACTGCACTTCCTGGCCATGCAGAACCCAGACCTGACTTTTGCGCAATTCAAGGATAAAGCCATCCAGGCGCTACAAGAGCGACAGTCCAGCCGTGCAGCGCCTCCCAGGCGTCCAGCTCTCACGTACCACCAGGAGGTGGCGTCGGATGCCCCAGTTGCCGCTGAGGCCGATGCCCAGAGCTTGGAGGACAACTCCCCCGCAGGACTCCACCTCCAGATGCAGGAGCTGACCAAGAGCATTGCTGCCCTAGCCCGGACTGTGTAGTCCCTACAGGAGGCCCCCAAGGAGAAGATCCAGCTGGCCTCCAGACCAGAGGATGTCTCCTGGATGCGACAGAGGAGGACTCCGCCGACCAGAGGCAGGGACGACGATCGCTTCCATCGGGACGGACGACCTATCTGCCGCTGCTGTCACTGTTGTGATCCGCTTTTTGGGCTCCCCTAGTGGTGGCTGGTGGTACTGGAGACTTGTGTGTTCTTTTCTGCCTCAGCTCACCTGCTTCCATCAGTTTTGGGAGTTCCCTATTTAGCCTTGCTCTCCAGTCACTTCCTTGCCGGTCATCATTGTAACCTGAGTCTTTCAGTTGCATGTTCCTGCTACCAGTCTGCTGATCAGCTAAGTGGACTCTTGTCCTTTTTGTTTTGTATTTTTTGTCCAGTTTACAGTTTGTCATTTCCTGTTACTGGAAGCTCTTGTGGACTGAAATTGCCACTCCTGTGTCATGAGTTGACACAGGAGTCTTAAAGTAATTTCAGGATGGGTTTTTGAAAGGGTTTTTCAGCTGACCGTGAAGTCCTCTTTTGTATCCTTCCTCTATCTAGTAAGTGGACCTCGCTTTGCTAAATCTACCTTCATACTGTGTGTGTCTTTTCCTCTGAACTCACCGTTAATATATGTGGGGGCTACTATCATCTTTGGGGAATTTCACTAGAGGTAAGCCAGGTCTGTTCCTTCCTCTTCCAGGCGTAGTTAGTTCTCCGGCTGGCGCATGGCATCTAGGCAGCCGTAGGAATGCTTCCTGGCTACTGTTAGTTGTGTGGTAGATTTAGGTCACGGTCAGCTTGAGTTTCCATCACCCGAGGGCTAGTCTGTTATTTTGTGTTTCTGATGTTCCCATGCCATTGGGGAATCATGACAGTATGACCGGCCACTGTTAAAGTAATTGGCAGAAGAAAGGAGAGTAAAAGAAGTCTGTAGATTTTTTTATTTTTTATTTTTTATTTTTTTTCCTCACATGTTTGCTACTTAGTTGGCTCAGTTGTATTTCTGCTCTATTTACAGCCTTGCCTTTCTCTCCTTCTAATCCTTGAATGGCTCTGATCTCTCCGGTGTAAGGATGGACTCTCAGAGTTTGGCTGCAGGTTTAAATAATCTTGCTACGAAGGTTCAGAATTTACAAGATTATGTTATACGTACTCCTATTTCTGAACCTAAGATTCCTACACCAGAGGTATTTTCCGGAGATAGATCTCGGTTTCTGAATTTCAAATGTAATTGTAAATTATTCCTTTCTCTCAGACCTCACTCCTCTGGAGATCCTGTTCAGCAGGTTAAGATTGTGATTTCTTTGCTGCGAGGTGACCCTCAAAATTGGGCATTTTCATTGACACCAGGGGATCCTGCGTTGCTCAATGTGGATGCGTTTTTTCTGGCTTTAGGGTTGCTGTATGAGGAACCTAATTTGGAGATTCAAGCTGAAAAAGCTTTAATAGCCCTGTCTCAAGGGCAAGATGAAGCTGAGATATACTGCCAAAAATTTCGTAAATGGTCTGTGCTTACTCAGTGGAATGAGTGTGCCCTAGCGGCAATTTTCAGAGAAGGCCTTTCTGATGCCGTTAAGGATGTCATGGTGGGGTTTCCTACGCCCACAGGTCTGAATGAGTCCATCACAATGGCGATTCAGATTGATCGGCGTTTGCGGGAGCGCAAATCCGTGCACCATTTGGCGGTATCTTCTGAAGGGACGCCAGAGAAAATGCAATGTGACAGAATTCTGTCAAGAAGCGAGCGGCAGAATTATAGGCGCAAAAATGGCTTGTGCTTCTACTGTGGTGATTCCGCGCATGTTATATCAGCATGCTCTAAACGTACTAGGAAGGTTGACAAGTCTGTTTCTATTGGCACTTTACAGTCTAAATTTCTTCTGTCTGTAACTCTGATTTGTTCATTATCAGTTATTACCGTGGATGCCTATGTGGACTCTGGCGCCGCTCTGAGTCTCATGGATTGGTCCTTCGCCAGGCGCTGTGGGTTTGATTTGGAGCCTCTGGAAGTTCCTATACCTCTGAAGGGTATTGATTCTACACCTCTGGCTTGTAATAGACCACAGTTCTGGACGCAAGTGACTATGCGTATGACTCCAGACCATCAGGAGATGATTCGCTTCCTCGTGTTGCATAATTTACATGATGTGTTAGTGCTTGGATTACCATGGTTGCAATCTCATAACCCAGTACTGGACTGGAAAACTATGTCTGTGTTAAGCTGGGGATGTCGGGGGGCTCATGGGGACATACCTTTGGTTTCTATCTCGTCATCTATTCCCTCTGAGGTTCCGGCATTTTTGTCGGATTTTGGGGATATTTTTGAAGAGCCTAAAATTGGTTCTCTCCCTCCCCACAGAGAGTGTGATTGCGCCATAGATCTGATTCCAGGCAGTAAATTTCCAAAGGGTTGTTTGTTTAACCTGTCTGTACCTGAGCATGCTGCCATGCGAGAGTATGTTAAGGAGTCCCTGGAAAAGGGACATATTCGTCCTTCTTCATCACCTTTAGGAGCTGGGTTTTTCTTTGTCTCTAAAAAGGATGGCTCGCTGAGGCCTTGTATTGATTATCGACTCCTGAATAAAATTACTGTCAAATATCAGTATCCGTTGCCGCTGCTTACTGATTTGTTTGCTCGCATAAGGGGGGCTAAGTGGTTCTCCAAGATTGATCTCCGTGGGGCGTATAATTTGGTGCGAATTAAGCAAGGGGATAAGTGGAAAACCGCATTTAATACGCCTGAGGGCCACTTTGAGTATTTAGTAATGCCTTTCGGCCTTTCTAATGCACCTTCAGTTTTTCAGTCCTTTATGCATGACATTTTCCGTGAATATCTGGATAAATTTATGATTGTGTATTTGGACGATATTTTGATTTTTTCTGAGGACTGGGAGTCTCATGTTCAGCAGGTCAGGAGGGTTTTTCAGGTCTTGCGGGAGAATTCTCTGTGTGTAAAGGGTTCTAAGTGTGTTTTTGGGGTTCAAAAGATTTCCTTTTTGGGGTACATTTTTTCCCCTTCTTCTGTTGAGATGGACCCTGTCAAGGTTCGGGCTATTTGTGACTGGACGCAGCCTACTTCTCTAAAGGGTCTTCAGAAGTTCTTGGGCTTTGCTAATTTTTATCGTCGATTTATAGCTGGTTTTTCTGGTGTTGCTAAGCCTCTTACGGATTTGACTAAGAAGGGTGCTGATGTTGCCAATTGGTCCTCTGCCGCTGTGGAGGCCTTTCGGGAACTTAAGCGCCGCTTTTCGTCTGCCCCTGTGTTGCGCCAGCCTGATGTTTCTCTCCCCTTTCAGGTTGAGGTCGATGCTTCCGAGATCGGAGCGGGGGCGGTTTTGTCGCAGAAAAGTTCCGATTGCTCAGTGATGAGACCTTGTGCTTTCTTTTCTCGAAAATTTTCTGCCGCCGAAAGAAATTATGATGTCGGTAATCGGGAGCTTTTGGCCATGAAGTGGGCATTTGAGGAGTGGCGTATTGGCTTGAGGGTGCTAGACATCAGGTGGTGGTTTTGACTGATCACAAGAATCTGATTTATCTTGAGTCTGCCAGGCGCCTGAATCCTAGACAGGCGCGCTGGTCGTTGTTTTTCTCTCGGTTTAATTTTGTGGTCTCATATCTACCAGGTTCTAAGAATGTGAAGGCAGATGCCCTTTCTAGGAGTTTTGAGCCTGATTCCCCTGGTGATTCGGAACCTACAGGTATCCTTAAGGATGGGGTGATATTATCCGCTATTTCCCCAGATCTGCGACGTGCTTTGCAAGAGTTTCAGGCGGATAGACCTGATCGCTGTCCACCTGGTAGACTGTTTGTTCCTGATGATTGGACCAGTAGAGTCATCTCGGAGGTTCATTCTTCTACGCTGGCGGGTCATCCTGGAATTTTTGGTACCAGGGATTTGGTGGCTAGATCCTTCTGGTGGCCATCTCTGTCTCGAGATGTGCGTGTTTTTGTGCAGTCTTGTGATGTGTGTGCTCGGGCCAAGCCTTGTTGTTCTAGGGCTAGCGGGTTGTTGTTGCCCTTGCCTATTCCGAAGAGGCCTTGGACACACATCTCGATGGACTTTATTTCTGATCTTCCTGTCTCTCAGAGGATGTCTGTTATCTGGGTGGTGTGTGACCGTTTTTCTAAGATGGTTCATTTGGTGCCATTGCCGAAGTTGCCTTCCTCGTCTGAGTTGGTTCCTTTGTTTTTTCAAAATGTGGTTCGCTTGCATGGTATTCCTGAAAATATCGTTTCTGATAGGGGTACCCAGTTCGTTTCTAGATTTTGGCGGGCATTCTGTGCCAGGTTGGGCATTGATTTGTCTTTTTCGTCTGCCTTCCATCCTCAGACTAATGGCCAGACGGAGCGAACTAATCAGACTTTGGAGACGTATTTGAGGTGTTTTGTGTCTGCGGATCAGGATGATTGGGTTGCCTTTTTGCCGTTGGCGGAGTTTGCTCTTAATAATCGGGCTAGTTCGGCCACTTTGGTTTCCCCTTTCTTTTGCAATTCGGGGTTTCATCCCGTTTTTCTTCTGGTCAGGCGGAGTCTTCGGATTGTCCTGGAGTAGATGCTGTGGTGGATCGGATGTATCGGATTTGGGAACAAGTGGTGGACAATTTGAATTTGTCCCAGGAGAGGACTCAGCGGTTTGCTAACCGCCATCGTCGGGTTGGTCCTCGCCTTCGTGTTGGGGACTTGGTGTGGTTGTCTTCCCGTTTTGTCCCAATGAGGGTTTCTTCTCCTAAATTTAAGCCTCGGTTCATCGGTCCCTATAGGATTTTGGAGATTATTAACCCTGTTTCCTTTCGTTTGGACCTCCCGGCATCTTTCGCGATCCATAATGTGTTCCATCGGTCGTTGTTGCGGAGATACGAGGTGCCGGTGGTTCCTTCTGCTGAGCCTCCTGCTCCTGTGCTGGTTGAGGGTGAATTGGAGTACGTTATAGAGAAGATCTTGGACTCCCGTATTTCCAGGCGGAGACTCCAGTATCTGGTTAAATGGAAGGGCTATGGTCAGGAAGATAATTCTTGGGTAACTGCCTCTGATGTTCATGCCTCGGATTTGGTTTGTGCCTTTCATAGGGCTCATCCAGGTCGCCCTGGCGGTTCTTGTGAGGGTTCGGTGCCCCCTCCTTAAGGGGGGGGTACTGTTGTGATCCGCTTTTTGGGCTCCCCTAGTGGTGGCTGGTGGTACTGGAGACTTGTGTGTTCTTTTCTGCCTCCGCTCACCTGCTTCCATCAGTTTTGGGAGTTCCCTATTTAGCCTTGCTCTCCAGTCACTTCCTTGCCGGTCATCATTGTAACCTGAGTCTTTCAGTTGCATGTTCCTGCTACCAGTCTGCTGATCAGCTAAGTGGACTCTTGTCCTTTTTGTTTTGTATTTTTTGTCCAGTTTACAGTTTGTCATTTCCTGTTACTGGAAGCTCTTGTGGACTGAAATTGCCACTCCTGTGTCATGAGTTGACACAGGAGTCTTAAAGTAATTTCAGGATGGGTTTTTGAAAGGGTTTTTCAGCTGACCGTGAAGTCCTCTTTTGTATCCTTCCTCTATCTAGTAAGTGGACCTCGCTTTGCTAAATCTACCTTCATACTGTGTGTGTCTTTTCCTCTGAACTCACCGTTAATATACCGTATATACTCGAGTATAAGCCGAGATTTTCAGCCCACTTTTTTGGGCTGAAAATGACCCTCTCGGCTTATACTCGAGTCAGTGTCTGCGGGGGGGTCGGCGGGTGAGGGGGAGCGGCGCGGTGACATACTCACCTGCTCCTAGCGGGGTCCCTGCATGTCCGATGGTCTCCGGGAGCCGGCAGTATCTTCCTGTGTAGAGCGGTCACGTGGTACCGCTCATTACTATTAATGAGCGGTACGTGACCGCTGAACACAGGAAGATGCCGCCGGCTCCCGGAGACCATCTGACAGTGAGACGCTGCCAGGGACCGTGCCGGGAGCGGGTGAGTATATCGGGGGAGGGGGAGCATTGCGCGATAGTCACCTGTCCACCGTTCCATCGCTGCGTGCTGCTCTGTCTTCCGTCCTCTGGCTGTGACAGTACAGGTCAGAGGGCGCGATGACGCGATTAGTGTGCGCGCCGCCCTCTGCCTGAACAGTCAGTGCGGAGGATGGAAGACAGAGCAGCACGCAGCGATGGAACGTGGAAGGTGACTATCGCAAATGCCGGGGTCGGAGCGAAGAGAGGTGAGTATGTGATTTTTTTATTTTAATCGCAGCAACAGCATATGGGGAATAATGTGTGGAGCATCGTATGGGGCCATATATGTGGAGCATGTCATGGGGCCATATATGAGGAGCATCTCATGGGGCCATATATGAGGAGCATCTCATGGGGCCATATATGTGGAGCATGTCATGGAGCCCTATATGAGGAGCATCTCATGGGGCCATATATGAGGAGCATCTCATGGGGCCATATATGAGGAGCATCTCATGGGGCCATATATGTGGAGCATGTCATGGGGCCATATATGAGGAGCATCTCATGGGGCCATATATGAGGAGCATCTCATGGGGCCATATATGAGGAGCATGTCATGGGGCCATATATGAGGAGCATGTCATGGGGCCATATATGAGGAGCATCTCATGGGGCCATATATGTGGAGCATCTCATGGGGCCATATATGTGGAGCATGTCATGGGGCCATATATGAGGAGCATGTCATGGGGCCATATATGAGGAGCATCTCATGGGGCCATATATGAGGAGCATGTCATGGGGCCATATATGAGGAGCATGTCATGGGGCCATATATGAGGAGCATCTCATGGGGCCATATATGTGGAGCATCTCATGGGGCCATATATGTGGAGCATGTCATGGGGCCATATATGAGGAGCATGTCATGGGGCCATATATGAGGAGCATCTCATGGGGCCATATATGTGGAGCATGTCGTGGGGCCATATATGTGGAGCATGTCATGGGGCCATATATGAGGAGCATGTCATGGGGCCATATATGAGGAGCATGTCATGGGGCCATATATGAGGAGCATCTCATGGGGCCATATATGAGGAGCATGTCATGGGGCCATATATGTGGAGCATGTCATGGGGCCATATATGAGGAGCATCTCATGGGGCCATATATGTGGAGCATCTCATGGGGCCATATATGTGGAGCATGTCATGGGGCCATATATGAGGAGCATGTCATGGGGCCATATATGAGGAGCATGTCATGGGGCCATATATGAGGAGCATGTCATGGGGCCATATATGAGGAGCATCTCATGGGGCCATATATATGGAGCATGTCATGGGGCCATATATGTGGAGCATGTCATGGGGCCATATATATGGAGCATGTCATGGGGCCATATATGTGGAGCATGTCATGGGGCCATATATGAGGAGCATGTCATGGGGCCATATATGTGGAGCATGTCATGGGGCCATATATGAGGAGCATCTCATGGGGCCATATATATGGAGCATGTCATGGGGCCATATATGTGGAGCATGTCATGGGGCCATATATATGGAGCATGTCATGGGGCCATATATGTGGAGCATGTCATGGGGCCATATATGAGGAGCATGTCATGGGGCCATATATGAGGAGCATCTCATGGGGCCATATATGTGGAGCATGTCGTGGGGCCATATATGTGGAGCATGTCATGGGGCCATATATGAGGAGCATGTCATGGGGCCATATATGAGGAGCATGTCATGGGGCCATATATGAGGAGCATGTCATGGGGCCATATATGAGGAGCATGTCATGGGGCCATATATGAGGAGCATGTCATGGGGCCATATATGAGGAGCATGTCATGGGGCCATATATGAGGAGCATCTCATGGGGCCATATATATGGAGCATGTCATGGGGCCATATATGTGGAGCATGTCATGGGGCCATATATGAGGAGCATGTCATGGGGCCATATATGTGGAGCATGTCATGGGGCCATATATGAGGAGCATCTCATGGGGCCATATATGAAAAGCATCTTATGGGGCCCTAATGTGTGGAGCATGTCATGGGGCCACAATGTATGGAGCATCTCATGGGGCCATAATGTATGGAGCGTCTTATGGGGCCATTATTAACCTTTGTGCAGCATTGTATGGGGCATATTTTAATATGGAGCATCTTATGGGGCCCATCATGAACTGCATGGAGCATTATATGGGGCTCCTGATTCAATATGGATATTCAAAAACAGTTAACCTACTGATGTCTCAATTAATTTTACTTTTATTGATATCTATTTTTATTTTTGACGTTAACCGGTAGCTGCTGCATTTCCCACCCTAGGCTTATACTCGAGTCAATAAGTTTTCCCATTTTTTTGTGGCAAAATTAGGGGGGTCGGCTTATACTCGGGTCGGCTTATACTCGAGTATATACGGTATGTGGGGGCTACTACCATCTTTGGGGAATTTCACTAGAGGTAAGCCAGGTCTGTTCCTTCCTCTTCCAGGCGTAGTTAGTTCTCCAGCTGGCGCATGGCATCTAGGCAGCCGTAGGAATGCTTCCTGGCTACTGTTAGTTGTGTGGTAGATTTAGGTCACGGTCAGCTTGAGTTTCCATCACCCGAGGGCTAGTCTGTTATTTTGTGTTTCTGATGTTCCCATGCCATTGG
This sequence comes from Ranitomeya variabilis, assembly GCF_051348905.1. NCBI lineage: Eukaryota > Metazoa > Chordata > Amphibia > Anura > Dendrobatidae > Ranitomeya > Ranitomeya variabilis. The sequence continues at coordinate 292,476,504 of NC_135235.1, forward strand.
GGAATCATGACATGTCACCAGGTGGGCCACCTTGCAAGGTACTGTACTTTAAACGAGCAACCCCTGGGGCAAAGGGCCAACCCCCAGGAGTAGGACGATCAGGCCCGCAGCATTGGAGAGCCAAATACGTTGGAGGGCGACCAGTTCTTCCTGTTGTGATCGACGGTATCCCCATGAACGCTTTGCTGGACACCGGTTCTCAGGTGACGACTATGCCTTATGTGCTTTATAAACGGTATTGGGAGGACACCGATATTACTCGTGGCCCCGATGACGATTTCACCATAATAGCCAGTAATGGTCAGCCATTGCCACAAGTGGGGTATAAAGAAGTCACCATCAAAGTGGGGCGGGTGGAATTGAAGGCCCAAGGGATTGTAATTGTTGATATTGACCGCCGTGAGTGTAATCCCATGATGACCATTGGTACTAATGTTATAGAAAATTGTCTTGCAGAAGTTATTGTCCTATTGCAACAGGTAGCAGAAACAGCTGGCTACAGTGAACAACGTGCCCTGCAAAAAGAAATCAGGGCCCTGATGCCAAGACAGCAGGTGGAGCTGACTGGTGGTGAAATTGGTCGTGTCACAGTGAGTGATTCAAACCCCATTGCGATACCCCCCAGGAGTGAAATGTTAATATGGTGTCGGGCAGCCATAGGCCTCAGGGGTAAAGACTATCAGGCCCTGGTGGAACCTGTATATTCGGATAATAGGCCTACCCTGCTGACAGCCAGAGGGGTGGTTGACGTCCGCAAAGGGAGGGTGCCAGTACGTGTTCTCAATTGCGGGGAAGAAGAAGTCCAGCTAGCCAAATATGCCACACTTGCCAAACTGTTTACTGTTAATAGTAGTGAGATACAGGCGCCTGGGCCCTTGGTCCCGTCCAATCCGGCGGAGAACAACGGTTCTGCAGGGCAACCGAAGGATTGATGTCGGGAATTACATGTGGGCACTGACTCTACCCCACCTCACCAGAAACAGGGGGCCTACAGGGTGGTTCATGAGTACGAGCGGGTCTTTAGCAAACACCCCCTAGATTTTGGACAGGTAAAAGGGATCCAACATCATATCCCCACAGGGGATCACCGACCCATAAAAGAGAGATACCGTCCTGTACCCCCAGCTCATTATCAGTGTGCCGAGGACATGTTGCGAGAGATGAAGGAGGCTGGGGCAGTGAGGGACAGTTGTAGCCCCTGGGCAGCTCCGTTAGTCCTTGTTAAGAAGAAAGATGGCACAATGAGAATGTGTGTGGATTATCGACAGTTAAATCGCATTACACATAAAGATGCATACCCACTGCCCAGGATAGAGGAGTCCCTGGCTGCTTTAAAATCTGCTAACTACTTCTCTATATTGGATCTCACCAGTGGGTACTGGCAGGTTCCCGTGGCGGAGGCGGACAAGGAGAAGACGGCCTTCACGACTCCGATGGGTCTTTGTGAATTCAACTACATGCCCTTCGGATTGTGCAATGCCCCGGGGACGTTACAGAGGATGATGGAGTGCTGTCTGGGGCACAAGAACTTTGAAACTGTACTGCTGTAATTGGATGATGTCATTGTCTTCTCCAAGACCTACGAAGACCATCTGAAGCACCTGGCCGAGGTGTTTGAAGCCCTATCCAACTTTGGCTTAAAGGTGAAACCATCCAAATGCCAGCTGCTGAAACCCAAAGTGCAGTATCTCGGCCATGTAGTGAGTGCTGAAGGAGTGGCCCTAGACCCTGACAAGGTTACGGTGATTAAGGACTGGCCGAAGCCCAGCAACCTCCATGAAGTCCGGCAGTTCCTCGGGTTGGTAGGCTATTACCGGAGGTTCATCAAGGACTTCACCAAGAAGGCCGCGCCATTGCAAGATCTGTTGGTGGGACAATCCAAGAAGACCAAGGGGAAGAGTACCCCATTTGATTGGAACGAAGGCCTGGAAGGATCATTCACTTGCTTGAAGATGGCGCTGACGGGAGAAGAGGTACTGGCCTACCCTGAGTATGATCAACCGTTTGTACTGTATACAGATGCCAGCAATGTAGGGCTGGGAGCTGTGTTGTCCCAGGTCCAGAAAGCCAAGGAGAGGGTAATCGCTTATGCCAGCAGGAAACTTCGTCCCACGGAAAGGAACCCTGACAACTACAGTTCCTTCAAGCTGGAATTCCTCGCCATCGTTTGGGCAGTGACGGAGAGGTTCAAGCACTACCTGGCCTCCACTAATGCACTTGGACACAGCAAAACTCGGGGCCTTGGAACAGCGGTGGATGGCCCGGCTGTCCAATTATGACTTTACCATCAAGTACCGGGCAGGACGCAAGAATGCGAATGCCGATGCCTTGTCCCGGATGCCCAATTTGCCAGAAACGGGGGAGGACCCGGAGGCACTTGAAGAAGTAGAACTGCCCGCTTTCCATTGCCCCAAAGCCACTCAATGCTCCCATCATGTGAAGAACAGGCACAGAAACAACCAGGATGCCACGCTGAATCCCCTGCCTCACCATGGGTGGGCAGAGACCCAGGATGGTGACCCTGCGGTCCGTCGGGTGAAAGAAATCCTGACGCAGGCAGGTTTGCATCCCGGCCCGGATGATCCACAAGAAACCCAACAGCTGTGGAAGGGGAGGAGCAAATTGTTTATTCACGACGGTAAGCTGTGCCGAAGAAGTATCGACCCCCGCACTCACGAATTGGTATGGCAGATAGTGGTTACGAGGCAAGATGCGCCGATGGTTCTAGGAGGGTACCACGATGGGGCTGGACACTTCGGGTGGAGGAAGTTGGAGAGACTACTCCGAGGGAGATTCTATTGGATTGGCATGAAAAGAGCCATCGAGAAGTGGTGTCGGGAGTGTGGCCCGTGCAGCCTACGCAGGAAGGACCATGACAGCCAACGGGCTCCTTTGCAGCCCATCATCACCAAACGGCCGCTAGAACTGGTCGCGCTGGACCACGTGAAGCTGACACCTAGCCGGTTGGGCTATATTTATGCTCTCACCATCGTGGATCACTATTCCAGGTTCCTGGTGGTTGTACCTGTCAAGGATCTAACGGCCAGAACAGCTGCCAAAACCTTCCAGCAGTACTTCTGTAGGCCCCATGGGTATCCGGAGAAGGTACTGACCGATCAGGGAGGCGGAGGTGTTCCAGGAGTTCTGCAATCTGTACGGGTGTAAGAAGATCAGAACCACACCATACCATCCCCAAACCAACGGGATGTGTGAAAAGATGAACCAAGTGGTGATCGACTTACTGAAGACCCTGCCTGTAGAAGAACGGAACTTGTGGCCAACAAAATTGCCCGACCTGGTAGACATGTACAACCACATCCCAGTGAATTCTACCAACTGCACTCCGGCGTACCTGATGCGAGGAAGGTCTAGCAAGTTGCCCGTTGATCTGGACATGGGGGTTCTGACCCCCGAAGATACCTCGCCGGATGCCGATTGGGATACGGAGAGGCAGCAAAGGTACCGCAAAGTACAGGAATGCGTGGAGAGTAGTGTTGAGCGATACCATCCGATACTTGAAAGTATCGGTATCGGAAAGTATCGGCCGATACCGGCAAAGTATCGGATCCAATCCGATACCGATACCCGATACCAATACAAGTCAATGGGACTCATGTATCGGACGGTATTCCTGATGGTTCCCAGGGTCTGAAGGAGAGGAAACTCTCCTTCAGGCCCTGGGAACCATATAAATGTGTAAAAGAAAGAATTAAAATAAAAAATATCGCTATACTCACCTGTCCGACGCAGCCGGGACTTCAGCGAGGGAACCGGCAGCGTTGTTTGTTTAAAATTCACGCTATTACTTGGTTACGTGAATTCCCGGCTTGTGATTGGTCAGGTCGGCCATGTTGCCGGGACGCGGACCAATCACAGCAAGCCGTGACGAAATTACGTCACGGCTTGCTGTGATTGGTCCGCGTCCCGGCAATATGGCCGCCCTGACCAATCACAAGCCGTGACGTCACGGGAGGCTGGACACGCGCTCATTTTAAAATGGGCGCGTGTCCAGCCTCCCGTGACGTCACGGCTTGTGATTGGTTGCGCCGCGGTCAACCAATCACAAGCCGGGAGGCTGGACGCGCTCATTTTAAAATGGGCGCGTGTCCAGCCTCCCGTGACGTCACGGCTTGTGATTGGTTGCGCCGCGGTCAACCAATCACAAGCCGGGAGGCTGGACGCGCTCATTTTAAAATGGGCGCGTGTCCAGCCTCCCGTGACGTCACGGCTTGTGATTGGTTGCGCCGCGGTCAACCAATCACAAGCCGGGAGGCTGGACGCGCTCATTTTAAAATGGGCGCGTGTCCAGCCTCCCGTGACGTCACGGCTTGTGATTGGTCAGGGCGGCCATATTGCCGGGACGCGGACCAATCACAGCAAGCCGTGACGTAATTTCGTCACGGCTTGCTGTGATTGGTCCGCGTCCCGGCAACATGGCCGACCTGACCAATCACAAGCCGGGAATTCACGTAACCAAGTAATAGCGCAAATTTTAAACAAACAACGCTGCCGGTTCCCTCGCTGAAGTCCCGGCTGCGTCGGACAGGTGAGTATAGCGATATTTTTTATTTTAATTCTCTCTTTTACACATTTTAACATTAATGTTGTTGCGATACCCGATACCCGATACCACAAGAGTATCGGAATCCCGGTATCGGAATTCCGATACAGCAAGTATCGGCCGATACCCGATACTTGCAGCATCGGAATGCTCAACACTAGTGGAGAGAAGTCTCACTCAGGCCAGGCCAGCCAGCATGCTCCTGCGATTCCCTTACCGCCTGGCGAGCAGGTATTCAAGCGGAAGAGAAGGCTACACAAACTTGACGGCCAGTGGGAAGCGGAACCATATACCATCCTGCCGTCCGATTTCGACAATACCAAAGTCTGCCTCATTAGCAAAGATGGAGGGGAAACCTCAACGGCAATATCCAGAGACCACCTTAAGGTATGCCCCGATAAGTTGAGGGAGAAGGAAACAGGTCCAAGAGCCTCTCCACCTGCAGAAGAGGAGAAAATGATACACACTGTTCTTGGTGATTTTCCCCAGTCTTGGACCCAAATAAATCAGGCCATCGTGGTACCGGTCTTAACGTTTCGTCAACCGAACCCGCCTGGACTAGAAGTGGTGCCAGATCCTCCAGACCCGCAATCACCACAGACGGACGACGCCATGCCCACCGTCAGACCGGCGGAGCCTCCCTCTGCTATCGGTGAATCTGCCGTACCCACTGATGGTAGCAGTAGCTCTGAGAGATCCAGCATGCCAGTGCTACCCAGACTCACTAGAAGCGTAGCTAGAAGGCAGTGCACTACACCAGTGGTAGCAAGCATAGCGAGCCCTGCTAGGCCAATAGCAACCCCTGCACTACGGAGGTCTACACGTAGCACCAGGAATCAGACTTCCCTTCGTTACAAAACTTGGAGGTATTAACTAAAGTTGCTAATTGTGTTTGTGTAAATATCTTTGTTACAAGTTTAAAAATGGACAACGGAGCAGTGGACAGTGAATTGCTCCAAAACTTTCAAAGGGACCTGTTATGACCTGGTGGTTAGGGAGCGGTACTGAGATGACCTGGTGGTTAAAACCAATCATGGACAAGCTCAGAGGAGGTGGCAGCTCCACAGACAGAAATCACTAATATGACCTAGTGATTACGGAGCAGCACTGAAATGACCTGGTGGGTAAAACAAATAATGCACAAGCTCTGAGGAGGTGGTAGCTTTACTGACCGCAATCCCTACTCCTAACACCAACACTAGAAATAGCCGTGGAGCGTTCCTATCTCTGCCTGGACGCCTCTTCACAGCCTAAGAACTAGCTACCCCTGAAGATGGAAACGGAAAACTATCTCGCCTCAGAGAAACCCCCAAAGGAAGGATAGCCCCCACAAATATTGACGGTGAGTGAAGAGGGAAATGACAAACTCAGAAATGAAACTAGATTTTAGCAAAGGAGGCCAATACTATCTAAATAGACAGAGATAGAAAAGGCTACTGTGCGGTCAGTATAAAAACGAAATGTCCAAGCAGAGTTTACAAAAATAACCTCCACACCGACTCACGGTGTGGAGGGGCAAATCTGCAACCCCAGAGCTTCCAACTAGCCGGAATATTTCATAATGACAAGCTGGACAAAAGAGACATAACTTAAACTGAACAGAAGGTCAAAAGCAGGGAAATACCCAAAAACTAGCAGAACTTATCTTAAGCTGAAATGGACTGGCCAACAGAGAACTTCCAGGAAAGGACTGAATCCACAGGAAGAAACATTGACAGCTGGCATCAACTACAGCCAAAAGCCCAGTTAAGTAACAAGGCCAGGGAACCGATTAGTGAAAGCAGCTGCTAAGTTCCACTTGAAACCACCAGAGGGAGCCCAAGAGCAGAACTCCCAAAAATACCATTCGCAACCACAGGATGGAGCCCAAGAACGGAATTCACAACAGTACCCCCCCTCCCCTTGAGGAGGGGTCACCGAACCCTCACCAGAACCCCCAGGCCGATCGGGACGAGCCAAATGAAAAGCACGTACCAAATCGGCAGCATGGACATCGGAGTCAAAAACCCAAGAGTTATCCTCCTGGCCATAACCCTTCCACTTGACCAGATACTGAAGTTTCCGCCTTGAAAGACGAGAATCCAAAATCTTCTCCACCACATATTCCAGCTCCCCCTCAACCAACACCGGAGCAGGAGGGTCAACGGAGGGAACCATAGGCACCACATATCTCCGCAACAAAGATCTATGGAACACATTATGAATGGAAAACGAAGCTGGAAGGGCCAAACGAAAAGACACCGAATTGATAATTTCCGAAATCCTATAAGGACCAATAAAACGAGGTTTGAACTTAGGGGAAGAGACCTTCATAGGAACATGACGAGAAGACAACCAGACCAAATCCCCAACCCGAAGCCGGGGACCAACGCACCGACGGCGGTTAGCAAAACGTTGAGGCTTTTCCTGAGACAATGTTAAATTGTCCACCACATGAGTCCAAATCCGCTGCAACCTGTCCACCACAGAATCTACCCCAGGACAGTCCGAAGGCTCAACCTGCCCTGAAGAAAAGCGAGGATGAAAACCGAAATTACAAAAAAAAGGCGAAACCAAGGTAGCCGAACTAACCCGATTATTAAGGGCAAACACGGCCAACGGCAAGAAGGTAACCCAATCATCCTGATCAGCTGACACAAAGCATCTCAAATAGGTTTCCAAGGTCTGATTGGTTCGCTCCGTCTGTCCATTTGTCTGAGGGTGAAACGCCGAAGAAAAAGACAAATTAATGCCCATTCTACCACAAAAGGACCGCCAAAACCTAGAAACAAACTGGGTACCTCTGTCAGACACAATATTCTCCGGAATACCATGCAAACGAACCACATGCTGGAAAAACAAAGGAACCAAATCAGAGGAGGAAGGCAACTTAGGCAAAGGTACCAAATGGACCATTTTAGAAAACTGGTAACAAGCCACCCAGATGACAGACATCTTCTGAGAAACAGGAAGATCAGAAATAAAATCCATGGAAATATGCGTCCAAGGCCTCTCAGGGATAGGCAAAGGCAAAAGCAACCCACTAGCACGAGAACAGCAGGGCTTAGCCCGGCACAGATCCCACAGGACTGCACGAAGGAACGCACATCCCGTGACAAGAAAGGCCACCAAAAGGACCTGGCAACCAAATCTCTGGTACCAAAGATCCCAGGATGACCAGCCAACACCGAACAATGAATCTCAGAAATTACCTTACTAGTCCATCCATCAGGAACAAACAATTTCCCCACAGGACAGTGGTCGGGTCTATCAGCCTGAAACTTCTGAAGCACCCGCCGCAAATCAGGGGAGATAGCAGAAAGAATCACCCCCTCCTTGAGAATATCAGTCGGCTCACGGACTCCAGGAGAATCAGGCAAAAAACTCCTAGACAGGGCATCAGCCTTCACATTCTTAGATCCCGGAACATACGAGACCACAAAATCAAAACGGGAGAAAAACAAAGACCACCGAGCCGGTCTAGGATTCAACCGCTTGGCCGACTCAAGGTAGATCAGATTCTTATGATCGGTCAAGACCACAACACGATGCTTGGCTCCCTCAAGCCAATGTCGCCACTCCTCGAATGCCCACTTCATAGCCAACAACTCCCAATTGCCGACATCATAATTACGCTCAGCAGGCGAAAACTTTCTGGAGAAGAAAGCACACGGCTTCAACAGAGAGCCATCAGAACTTCTCTGAGACAGAACAGCTCCTGCCCCAATCTCAGAAGCGTCAACCTCAACCTGAAAAGGGAGAGAAACATCTGGCTGACGCAACACGGGGCAGAAGTAAAACGACGCTTAAGCTCCTGAAAGGCCTCCACAGCCGCAGAGGACCAATTCACCACATCTGCACCTTTCCTGGTCAAATCGGTCAGAGGTTTAACCACAGTAGAAAAATTAGCAATGAAGCGGCGATAAAAATTAGCAAAGCCCAAAAATTTCTGAAGGCTCTTCACAGATGTGGGTTGAGTCCAATCATAAATAGCCTGGACCTTAACAGGGTCCATTTCAATAGCCGAGGGAGAAAAAATGAACCCCAGAAAAGAAACCTTCTGAACTCCGAAAAGGCACACAAACAGTGTATTAGCACGAAGAATCTGGAATACCATCCTGACCTGCTTCACATGAGACTCCCAATCATCGGAAAAAACCGAAATATCATCCAAATATACAATCATAAATTTATCCAGATACTCCCGGAAAATATCATGCATAAAGGACTGAAACACAGATGGAGCATTAGAGAGCCCGAAAGGCATCACAAGATATTCAAAATGGCCTTCGGGCGTATTAAATGCTGTTTTCCATTCATCACCCTGTTTGATGCGGACCAGATTATACGCCCCTCGAAGGTCAATCTTGGTAAACCAGCTAGCCCCTTTAATCCGAGCAAACAAATCAGAGAGCAAAGGCAAAGGGTACTGGAATTAAGGCGATAATCTATACAGGGCCTCAAGGAGCCATCCTTCTTGGCAACAAAAAAGAACCCCGCTCCCAACGGTGAAGAAGACGGGCGAATATGCCCCTTCTCCAAGGACTCCTTTACATAAGTCCGCATAGCGGCATGCTCTGGCACAGACAGATTGAAAAGTCGACCCTTAGGGAATTTACAGCCAGGAATCAAATTAATGGTGCAATCACAGTCCCTATGAGGAGGCAGAGGACTGGATTTAGGCTCCTCAAATATATCCTGGAAATCCGACAAAAACTCAGGAACTTCAGAAGAAGGGGACGAGGAAATTGACATCAGAGGAATGTCACTATGTATCCCCTGACAACCCCAACTAGTCACAGGCATAGATTTCCAATCCAGCACTGGATTATGTACCTGTAACCATGGAAACCCCAGCACAACCACATCATGCAAATTATGCAACACCAAAAAGCGAATATTTTCCTGATGTGCTGGAGCCATGTTCATGGCTAACTGTGTCCAGTACTGAGGTTTATTCTTGGCCAATGGCGTAGCATCAATCCCCCTCAAGGGAATAGGATTCTGCAAAGGCTCCAAGGAAAAACCACAGCGCTTGGCAAATTCTAGGTCCATTAAGTTCAGGGCAGCGCCAGAGTCCACAAATGTCATTACAGAAAAGGACGACAATGAGCAAATCAGGGTAATAGACAAGAGAAATTTAGGCTGTACAGTACTGATGGTAACCGACCTAGCAACCTTCTTAGTTCGCTTCGGGCAGTCAGAGATAGCATGAGTAGCGTCACCACAGTAAAAAACACAGCCCATTCTGACGTCTGAACTCCTGCCGTTCTGCTCTCGTCAAAACTCTATCACATTGCATAGGCTCAGAACTCTGCCCAGAGGACACCGCCATATGGTGCACAACCTTGCGTTCACGTAGGCGCTGATCAATCTGAATGGCCAGAGACATTGATTCGTTCAAACCAGCAGGCGTGGGAAACCCCACCATAACATCTTTAAGAGCTTCAGAAAGACCCTTTCTGAAAATAGCCGCCAGGGCATCCTCATTCCATTTTGTAAGCACAGACCACTTTCTAAATTTCTGACAATATATCTCTGCCGCTTCCTGACCCTGACACAGAGCCAGCAAAATTTTTTCTGCCTGACCCACAGAATTGGGTTCGTCATAAAGCAATCCAAGTGCTTGAAAAAATGAATCTACATTGAGCAATGCAGGATTTCCTGGCTCAAGGGAGAATGCCCAATCCTGCAGGTCGCCACGCTGCAGAGAAATAACAATCTTCACCTGCTGAATGGGGTCACCAGAGGAACAGGGTCTCAGAGCAAAAAACAATCTGCAATTATTTTTAAAGTTCAGAAACCTAGATCTATCCCCAGAAAACAAATCAGGGATAGGAATTCTAGGCTCAGAAACAGGAGTTTGAACAACATAATCTTGGATATTCTGTACCCTTGCAGTGAGATGATCAACACGCGCAGACAGACCCTGAACCTCCATATCAGCACCAAGCTCCTGCACCATCCAAAAATCAAGGGGAAAAAAAAAAGATGAAACAAGTAACAAGAAAAAAATGACTCAGAACTTTCTCTTCCCTCTTTTGAGATGTATTTAACACATTGTGGACCAGCTGTACTGTTATGACCTGGTGGTTACGGAGCGGTACTGAGATGACCTGGTGGGTAAAACCAATCATGGACAAGCTCAGAGGAGGTGGCAGCTCCACAGACAGAAATCACTGATATGACCTAGTGATTACGGAGCAGCACTGAAATGACCTGGTGGGTAAAACAAATAATGTACAAGCTCTGAGGAGGTGGTAGCTTTACTGACCGCAATCCCTACTCCTAACACCAACACTAGAAATAGCCGTGGAGCGTTCCTATCTCTGCCTGGACACCTCTTCACAGCCTGAGAACTAGCTACCCCTGAAGATGGAAACGGAAAACTATCTCGCCTCAGAGAAACCCCCAAAGGAAGGATAGCCCCCCACAAATATTGACGGTGAGTGAAGAGGGAAATGACAAACTCAGAAATGAAACTAGATTTTAGCAAAGGAGGCCAATACTATCTAAATAGACAGAGATAGAAAAGGCTACTGTGCGGTCAGTATAAAAACTAAATGTCCAAGCAGAGTTTACAAAAATAACCTCCACACCAACTCACGGTGTGGAGGGGCAAATCTGCAACCCCAGAGCTTCCAACTAGCCGGAATATTTCATAATGACAAGCTGGACAAAAGAGACATAACTTAAACTGAACAGAAGGTCAAAAGCAGGGAAACACCCAAAAACTAGCAGAACTTATCTTAAGCTGAAATGGACTGGCCAACAGAGAACTTCCAGGAAAGGACTGAATCCACAGGAAGAAACATTGACAGCTGGCATCAACTACAGCCAAAAGCCCAGTTAAATAACAAGGCCAGGGAACCAATTAGTGAAAGCAGCTGCTAAGTTCCACTTGAAACCACCAGAGGGAGCCCAAGAGCAGAACTCCCAAAAATACCATTCGCAACCACAGGATGGAGCCCAAGAACGGAATTCACAACAGGGACCCCTTTGTTTACCCGGGGTCCCTTCTGCTTTAAAAAGTTACAACCACTGAACTGGGAGTCATGAACTGTGCATGGCCAAAACTTTCACAACGTTTAAGAGTCCTCACCTCCCATAAAGGGAAGCACTGTTATGTTTAATTGTTTATGATAATTCAAAATTTTATGTGTTCCCTGTTTACATGTATTGTTGTTCTTATTTTCCCAGTCCGGGAGTACTGGATTTAACCGGGGGGAGTGCAGCGCCCCAGAGTCCTGGTCGTTGCAGTGATGTCGCTCTGCCACTAAGGGGAGTGATATTACGTCTGATTGCACTAAAGGAGTTCACCTGACCAGGTAACACACACACACTGCACCTCACACTCCGGCCACCAGGGGGAGTGGTTCTATCTAGTAGGCCACTCCTCACGCTCTGGTAAAACTGGGGGTTGGACAGGAAGTCAGGGAGAACGTAGCTGGGAAGAGCTAGAGAGAGGACCTGTCAGGGGTGGGATCCTGGCAGCGTCCTGGAAAAAGACAAGATCGTTACGGAGTTGTGCCTGTGCCTTACAGCGGCAGACTCCTAAGAAAGGACAAGAAGCGAGGTGTATTGTGGAGGAGTGAGGAAAGGAAATACAGCAAAAAGGAGACAATACCAGAAGGAGTTGTGCCCCAAGATCAGCAACATCCTTCTGAGGCGTGTAGCCGGTGTTCGGAACACCGAGAAAGTAAGAGACTCCACGCATTACTTTAGACCACGGCCGGGCAGTTAACCATAGGTTGGCTGTCTCATCATTACACCTAACGAAGACAACTGAGGCAAACTGTGGGAGAGGGGCGTCCCTAGGGTCCCTATAAAATAGCTCCAGGCCTACCCCGTCATACGGGTGCGTCCCATCCATATCATCTGGGGGACGGAGAGAAAGAGAGAGAAAGACCAGAAATATATACGACAGTTGTGAGGACTATCCCGTGGTGCTCAGCAGGTAAGTACTACAACACACACAGGCGCTAGAAGGTAGACACTGATTTCCACCTGCAAAGGGAACTCTGGATGTGCCTTCAGACCGGCCGGTCTCAGCCAGCCCTGTTAACAGTACTCCGGATTGCGGACCCTGAAGCCTTCAGTAAAGAGGTAAAGAGACTGCAACCCTGTGTCCTCGTTATTCACCGCGATCTGCACCACGCACCACCACCTACACCTTTCATTGGACGCCCCTTTGCAGGGTCACGGACCGAGTCTAGCCACCGTGACAACCCCAGAACTGAGACAGAGAGGCCCGGTACCGAGTACCCTGCGGCCCTGCGTCTGGGGGCGCTCCAGAAGGAGTATTGTGATGCCCCAGGGGAGAGTGATGTCAAGCTTGGAAGCGATGAAGGATATCTTTCACCAGATAATCACATACACACAACATGTTCATACTCCAGGCCTGAAGGGGGAGCTCTGAACTCGGATTAAGGGAAGGGGAGATACCCTTATATATTCTGGCTGGAGAGGAAGTTAGAGGAGATTCTGTCAGAGGACAGAGACGAGGGCAGACAGACATAGAGTGTCAGAAGGTCTGAAGGGGCCATGTAGTCTGAGGTACTACAGCTCCTGGAGAAGAGAACTTAGAAAGAACGAACAGCTTGTGGAAAGTGTGTAGGAGAGAAAAGGCACAGGAGAGTGATACTAGCGGATCAGAGCAGTGAATTAGCTACCTCCCTGGCTGCCGCAGATTCCGGTAGCCGGAAGACCGTGGCCGTGCTGAACTCTAAGTGGCATAGCTGAAACCGGCAGGACAGCTGAACTTCAAGTTACCTGTCCGCCTTTACACCCAGGAGCCACAGTGATACTTATAGGGCCCGGGTCGTGATAGAGACCCTGTAAAAAGGCCTGCTTTACCTGTCATACGGGTTGTGTCCTAACCTATATGGGGGACAGAGGAACTGTGAGGACCTCATCAGAAGCCATAGGCAGTAAGGGACTACAAAACCACAGCGCTTTGAGGAAGGCTTTTATCTCCATCTGATGAAGGGGACTCTGGATTCTCTTCCAAGCCGACCGGACCCTGCCTGTCCTGTGATCTGGTGCCCTGGACTGCGGTTGCCTGAAGCTAGAGTAAACCAGGTAAAATGACTGCAAACCTGTGTCCTCGTTCTTTACTGCACCTCGCACCATCTTCACTTACTCTCTGGTAGCCCTGGGGACCTACTTCACCTGTGGGAAGCTATACCATCTAGCTGCCATACCATCACCCCAGAGGACCCTTTTAAGCAGTGTCGGTCCCTACTGACCGAATACCACAGGTGGCGTCACAAACATAAACTTTAATCAATATCCCTTTTACATGGGCGCCCAGGGCCACGGACCCGTGTCACCACTGTGACACATCCCCTTAACTACTGGACCCTGTACCGAGTTACCCACGGCCCTGGCGGGCGATCCAGTATCATACCACTGCAAACCTACCAACAACCGGCCGTCCCTCTAAACTTTCATCTCAAACAAGGAGAAGACTGATCAGAGATGCAGCCAAGAGGCCCATGATCACTTTGGATGACCTGCAAAGATCTACAGCTGAGGTGGGACAATCTGTCCATAGGACAACAATCAGTCATACACTGCACAAATGTCTTTACGGAAGAGTGGCAAGAAGAAAGCCATTTCTCAAAGATATCCATAAAAAGTGTGTTTAAAGTTTGCAACAAGCCACCTGGGAGACACACCAAACATGTGGAAGAAGGTGCTCTGGTCAAATGAAACCAAAATCTAACTTTTTGGCAACAATGCCAAATGATATGTTAGGAATAAAGGCAACACAGCTCATCACCCTGAACACACCATCCCCACTGTCAAACATGGTGGTGGCAGCATCAAGGTTTGGGCCTGCTTTTCCTCAGCAGGGACAGGGAAGATGGTTAAAATTGATGGGAAGATGGATGGAGCCAAATACTGGACCATTCTTGAAGAAAACCTGCTGGAGTCTGCAAAATACCTGAGACTGGGACGGCGATTTGTCTTCCAACAAGACAATGATCCAAAACATAAAGTAAAATCTACAATGGAATGGTTCACAAATAAATGTATCCAGGTGTTAGAATGGTCAAGTCAAAGTCCAGACCTCAATCCAGTCGAGATTGTTTGAAGCATGATATGTGGGAAAAGGTTGAAAAGTTCTAGGGGGCCGAATTCTTTCGCATGGCACTGTATATTGCTGCTGTTAACCATTGCTCTTCTGGAATATACCAGACTGCACTTACTTTTCAGTTACTCATGTGTTTTAATCATTGCTCTGCTGGATAATACCAGAGTGAATACTGTGGTTAACTGCCAGATATCAGGCTCCTTTAAGGCAATTGATCCTATGTGAATCCACACACTTAATTCTACTTCATCTGTGCTACTTGCTATGCTTGTTTGTCTATTTACTGCATACCCTGCTTTCTTGGTCATCACTGATCCACGTGTCTGTCTAGACCCATTCTTCTGCATTGTCACTTCGCGTCCAAGCTGTTCACCCAAACCAATGGGTTAGTAAAAAGTAAATCCACCTCACCAGGTTCATCCATAACAGTAACGGGGTAGGGTTTTCCGAGTACTGAAGAGCATAGTGCATAAAGTCACCATCGCCTTGCTGACTACATAACTGCAGAAAACTATAACTCCTCTGATTTTAACAACAGCGCAAAAAATGTGTGCTGTAGCTTCGAGCTTCATGGCATGGGTTTCATCAAGCACAATAAAAAGTGTAAGATGGAGTGGAGTAAAGCAGTTGCTAATGGAGTCTGGAACAGAGGAAATGTGTTTTGTGGAGTGGCAATTCATCGTTCTCTATCTGCCTATCTGATGGATAAGTCTCAGTTTGGAAATACCAGGAGAATGTTACCTGCCTGACTATATTTTATTATTTATAAAGTTGCTTCCAGCCTTGAGGGAACAGTTTGGGGTAGGCTCTATTCTGTTCCCAATGACTGTGCCCAGTGTAGAAGGTCCACAAAGACATGGTTGGGGAAGTTTGGTGGGAAAAACATGAGCTGCCACACAGAGCTCGAACTTCAACCCCATCCAACACCCTAGGGAAGCCTGAATGGAGATTGTGAGTCTGGCCTCTCCCCAACATCGGTATCTGACTTCAAAAATGCTCTTCTGGATGAATGGGCAAAACTTCCCAAAAATTGTAAAAAATTACACATCAGGGCAAACTGCGGCATCTGCTGGTAAGTGAGTCTTTTTTACCAGAGAGATTAAGAGACTGATAAAGTCTGAAGTCACCCTGAACACTGAAGACAGAAAATTGTAATAGAAAAGTATTAGAAAAATGTGACACTCACCAAGTCGAAAAATTTTCATAAGTTCTTTATTCTACACCACGGAACATGAAGTACAAATATGAAGAGCAGGATATGGAGGCATGTAGGGAGTAACAAAATGGACAAAGTGAATTATATGCTCCACTGGTGCCGTTCGTCTTTTCCTCGAATTAAGAATAATGTAAGGGTATGTTTCCACGGTCAGGAAACGCTGCTTGTTTGACGCTGCGCAGAGCTGCAGCGTCAAACAAGCAGCGTCCAGATGTTCCAGCATAGTGGAGGGGATTTTATGAAATCCCGTCTCCACTATGCGTGGAAACCCGCACGCGGCGGCCCTGCGACTCCGGACATGCTGCGCGTCTTTTCAGATCGCAGCATGTCCGTACACCTTGCGGGGACGCAGCGTCCCCGCAAGGCATATCACAGGGCCCTATGGGACAGAGCGATCATCCCGGATGTGAAGAGTTAACACATCCGGCATGATCGCGTCCCAGAAAGGGGGCGGGGCTTAGCGCCGAGCGGCTTCGCCACTGCGGCGATACCGCCGGCCATCCTGAACGTGGAGACATAGCCTAATAGTTTGCCTTCTTACATGGTGCTTCTTACAGATTTTTGCTTCACAACGTCGAAAACTATTTATATTCCCAAAAGTTTTTATTCTGTTTATTTACTCTCTCATGGTCGTAGATTTACTTTATACACTGTATACAGGGTCGAATTTTAGACAATGTGTGGCCCAGGGCAAAAATGCTGATTTGGAGTCATCACATAGAAATTTTTAGGCTGTATTCACATGAGTTGGTTTCAGACAGTTAAACTAATGTTATATTAAAGACATTCTGCGCTTGTTTGCTGATCTCTTCATACAGGCTGACGAAGAATGATGGTGACAGAATGATCCCGAATTGATCCCTAATAGATCAATCTGTCCCGCTACAGTAGCATGTTGTCGGTAGCACATTCCCTGTTTACACTGAGCAATGTGCTGGCGACAACATTGCTTATTCCAGTAGAAAGAGAGATAGATAGATAATAGATATATAATAGATAGATATAGATAGGAGATAGATAGATAAAATAGATGATAGATAATAGATAGATAGATAGATAAAGATAGATAGATAGATAGATAGATAGATAGATAGATAGATAGATAGATAGATAGATAGATAGATAGATAGATAGATACTGTTAGATAGATAACAGGGAGTTCTGTTTCTTTTTTTGGGTAGCAGAACATTGTGTTTTCACAGAGTCCATCTTGTAGAGAAGATCCTGTAATTCTTTGTGACAGTTTGCTTAGAATAGTAAATCCATCGCCCTCTTCCATACTCCCCGCGCTCTCTATTTCTGCCTCATTTTTATATTTATATGCCGTTGTAAAGCTCGGAGTCGGGAAGCTTCGCATATGTCACTGGTGGCAGCTGTAGCTCTGCACTGTATATCCACACGTGTCTGTGTGCACAGGGAACACGTCTGCGGTGACTTCCAGGTCAAGCATGCTCACTTGACTAGTCAAAACAAACTCCTTTGTCATCTGTAGCCCCCACAGCATTGGTCGGTGGAAGTTGCAGGGATTATCTTGACAAACTGCATGGGCGTCGCTCCAACTTTTACTGATATAGATTGCAAATGGGACTCCGGAATATACCGTCTTCAGTTAATGAAAATTTCCACATATAAATATAATGATTGTTAAAAAGAAACATTTTATCTGTGTGTGAAGTTTATGGAGCCTCCCATGTAGAGAAATACAATTAAATTTAAGCACCATTTTTTCCCTTCATTCATTTTCTATGGGGCTGTCAGAAAAAGTTGAGTACAGCCCCATAGTGAATGAATGGACACTGCTGCTGTGCATCGTTCTGCCGATCGGTGCATTCTCAACGATCGGACCACTACCTATCAAGTTATCACTTTTCATGTGGGTAGGTGATAACTTTACATATTAAATGGCCAACTGATCCTGCTCAAATTTCTGGGTTCATTTGGGTTTTATCTAATGTGTATAGGCAGGGCTGTAATTATAACACTGGTCTACAAAAAAAAATAAATTTCTGGCATGGACTTTAAGAACAGTTTTAGACTAATTTGAGGGTGCTGAATTCAAATCTGATCTTATAATTTCTATATCACATCACGTTTTTGCGCTATAGATATATAGCGCATTTTCATGAATTCCATGATAAATATAAGTAGTGTATGAAAAGTGCCGGTTTATACGGTTCACTAAGGTAAATTTAGTTTTCATTTAGTCTCCCAATAAATGTGAGAATATCTTTGTTTTCTTTGAACATGCATAGTTCCCATTTGTTATGATAACACACTTGTTTTCTGTGCTACTGGGACAGTAGAGCTACAGCAGAGCATTGAGTGAAAACTGAATGGCCTCAGCGACAGAGTTTGGCATCTGGCGATAAGAATGTCATCCACGATCCTCTAGTGGATATGAAGGACATTGTCTTTCCTCCCTTACACATAAAACCTGGATTGATGAAGCAGTTCGTCAAAGCTCCCAGTCACAGTGGAGAATGCTTTAACTATATATGTTCAACTTCTCCTGGTCTTAGTGAAGAGATGAAAAAGGTTGGAATATTTGATGGACCTCAAATAAGAACACTTATGAGAGACCCAAATTTTATCACATCAATGAATGAGACAGAAGAAAGAGCTTGGAATGCATTTTGTAATGTGGTGCAGAATTTTCTAGGGAATAAGGAAGCAGACAACTATGAAGAGATTGTGGAAGAGCTACTAATGAGTCTGCGAAATCTTGGATGTACAATGAGTATCAAGATTCACTATTTACACAGCCATTTGGACTTTTTTCCAGAGAACCTTGGGGATGTGAGCGAGGAACAAGGGGAGCGTTTTCATCAGGACATTAAAACAATGGAAGAACGGTATCAAGGCCGGTGGGACTCACATATGATGGCTGACTATTGCTGGAGCTTGATGAAAGACAACCCAGAAGCTGTACATCACAGATCAGCCAAGAAAAGAAAGTTCAAATAACTGCCATTTGCCATTCATCTGTGTGCCATATATATGTGTTTTTATATTTTGTAGTTTAATTCTGTAAGTATATATGATTTGCTGTACATAGACTTTGTAATCTTTGTTATTCCTTGATTAAAAATATACAAAATGTAGTACCGAAAATCATGTGTTTTTATCATAAAACATTAGGAGTAATTTTCATCAAAAATTGAAAATATCTCGAAATCCTGATGTGATAGCCAAAAACGGAGTTCATATTCGTAATCAGCAGCCAAAATTGACTTAAAATATGTTTTAAAACCTTTTGCCAGAAAAATTGCGTTGACCAGTATAATAGGTCCAGGTGTCACACTCGTGCCCTGGAGCGTAAGTGGGGCCCAAAAAGTCCCTTTGACCTATATAACAAGACCAATTTTATTAAAGACTGGTAATAATTGTTGTTCCCATTGGAGTTTTGCAATGGGGCCCATAAGCTTCAAGTTATGCCACTCTGTATGGGGGTCTTTTTTCTCAATCGGTTTTGACCCCCCACAAATCAATAATAATTCTTCCAGTGAAGTTTCACTTTCTGATTTCTAAAAAATATAAATAAGGGATCATTTCAATTATGGGACTACCCCGTTAAAGCAAAGAGCAGATTCACAAAACACTTCTTACTCTGGAGGACCCAACATTTTGACAAAATAATTGTACTGCTCCATAGACAATGGTGCAATTCCTCATTTGTCCTGTGGGAGTGCTGTAGTAAAATCGAATACTTCCCACTTCACATTATCACTGATCCAAGGAGATCTCAGTAGGAGGACAACTTCTAATAATAATTTTCTTCGCAAACCCTTCAATATTTCCAAAGAATACAACCCATTCAATACTTGATACTAAAATAATATAACAGAATAACAATTTATTGGCTTTCCAGACTAAAAAAGAATTTAGCTGTACATCTGTTCGAATTTGCCAAAAAACACCATAAACACAATCTTTTAAGCCCATTCACAAACAGTAGAAGATTTGCATTCAGCAGAAGTTGAACCCACTTTCGGCAAAGTCGCGCCCCCCGTTCATAGGGAGCATAATTCTACAAGACAAGTTTAATTTGATAAGTACAATCAGAAGGAAGCGATTCACGGCCCAGCTGTGTAAACCGGGCAGAGAGAAAAGAAATAAGACAAGTATTTTCTGTTTGGAGAGGTGGACGGGAGATATGTGAATGATATTATTGTATAAATAGGGCCTGTGTTATTTCAGCTTCATGCTCGTAGATTCGTGAATACACAAGCTGTGCTCTGGTTTGATTATGTTTCTAAGTACAGCAAATAATTAGTCTTAGTGAAATGTGTCCGAACATAGTATCCAGATAATCTACGGGCTGAGAGGGAACGCATGGACTCAGGAAAGAAGGAGGCAAATGAAAGCAAATATTTACCTACTCGGATATAAATCCCGCATATAGGATTTTCTACGACAGGAAATTGAAATTTCAGTTTAAGAGTGTTCGCTGAAATACAGATGCAGATTAAACATGGCTCCTGTGCAACTATTTCTGGTCGGTGTTTTCTCCTCTAGTACTGACAGTAAGTGAGATGTCTCTATTATTAAATTCCAACACTGTCCTGCTTTACCACACCGAAATAGTATATATTGCCAATGTTATTATTATTCTTAAAATTATTAAACATTATCATTCGCTCCATTGCTGGCGTCTGCAGGGCACCCTCCACCCAAACACCAAAACTACATTCTTGCCTAAAGATGTAGCATTAGGGCAAAAACTTGGTGACCCACTGATTATCAAGGGTCGATGATACCCCTGGATCAACACTGCTCTTTGTGGATCACTATTACTCTCTCTAGATCATCACTTCCTTCTCTGGATCATCGGTGCTCCCTTTGGATCACCACTGCCCCCACTGGATTACTAGTGTTCCCTCTGGATCAAGATTGCCAATTTGGATAAATGCTGCCCACTTTTGATCACCAATGCTCCCTTTAGATCACCACTATCCACTTTTGATCACAAGTACACCCTTTGGATCACCATTACTCCCTCTAGATCACCAGTGCTCCCTCTTGATCACCACTGCCCCTTTGGATCACCAGTGCTCCCTTTAGATTACCGCTGCTCCCTCTGAATCTCCACTGCTTCATTTACATAGTTACATAGTTACATAGTTATTAAGGTTGAAGGAAGACTTTAAGTCCATCTAGTTCAACCCATAGCCTAGCATGCCCTAACATGTTGATCCAGGGGAAGGCAAAAAAAACCCATGTGGTAAGAGTAAGCTCCATCATGGGGAAAAAAATTCCTTCCCGACCCCACATACGGCAATCAGACTAGTTCCCTGGATCAACGCCTTATCAAGGAATCTAATATATATACCCTGTAATATTATACTTTTCCAGAAAGGTATCCAGTCCCCTCTTAAATTGAAGCAATGAGTCACTCATTACAACATCATACGGCAGAGAGTTCCATAGTCTCACTGCTCTTACAGTAAAGAATCCGCGTCTGTTATTATGCTTAAACCTTTTTTCCTCCAGACGTAGAGGATGCCCCCTTGTCCCTGTCACCGGTCTATGATTAAAAAGATCAGCAGAAAGGTCTTTGTACTGTCCCCTCATATATTTATACATTAACATAAGATCACCCCTTAGTCTTCGTTTTTCCAAACTAAATAGCCCCAAGTGTAATAACCTATCTTGGTATGGCAGACCCTCCAGTCCTCTAATAACCTTGGTTGCTCTTCTCTGCACCCGCTCCAGTTCAGCTATGTCTTTCTTATACACCGGAGACCAGAACTGTGCACAGTATTCTAAGTGTGGTCGCACTAGTGACTTGTATAGAGGTAAAATTATGTTCTCCTCATGAGCATCTATGCCTCTTTTAATGCATCCCATTATTTTATTTGCCTTTGTAGCAGCTGCCTGACACTGGCCACTGAATATGAGTTTGTCATCCACCCATACACCCAGGTCTTTTTTATTGACGGTTTTGCCCAGAGTTTTAGAATTAAGCACATAGTTATACATCTTATTACTTCTACCCAAGTGAATGACCTTACATTTATCCCCATTAAAGCTCATTTGCCATTTATCAGCCCAAGCTTCTAGTTTACATAAATCAGCCTGTAATTTAAAATTGTCCTCCCCTGTATTGATTACCCTGCAGAGTTTAGTGTCATCTGCAAATATTGAAATTCTACTCTGAATGCCCCCTACAAGGTCATTAATAAATATGTTAAAAAGAAGAAGGCCCAATACTGACCCCTGTGGTACCCCACTACTAACCGTGACCCAGTCCGAGTGTGCTCCATTAATAACCACCCTTTGTTTCCTATCCCTGAGCCAACTCTCAACCCACTTGCACATATTTTCCCCTATCCCCATTATTCTCATTTTATGTATCAACCTTTTGTGTGGCACCGTATCAAAAGCTTTTGAAAAGTCCATATACACTACATCTACTGGGTTCCCTTGGTCCAGACCGGAACTTACCTCTTCATAGAAGCTGATCAAATTAGTCTGACATGATCGGTCCCTAGTAAACCCGTGCTGATACTGGGTCATGAGGTTATTCCTCTTCAGATACTCCAGTATAGCATCCCTTAGAAAGCCCTCCAAGATTTTACCCACAGTAGAGGTTAAACTTACTGGCCTATAATTTCCGAGTTCTGTTTTTGTCCCCTTATTGAATATTGGCACCACATTTGCTATACGCCAGTCCTGTGGTACAGACCCTGTTATTATGGACTCTTTAAAGATTAAAAATAATGGTCTATCAATGACTGTACTTAATTCCTGCAGTACTCGGGGGTGTATCCCATCCGGGCCCGGAGATTTGTCAATTTTTGTGATTTTTAGACACCGCCGTACTTCCTGCTGGGTTAAGCAGGTAACATTAAATTGGGAATTATTATCACTAGTCATATTGGCTGCCATGGGATTTTCTTTTGTAAATACTGATGAAAAAAAGTTATTTAGCATATTGGCTTTTTCCTCATCCTCATCCACCATTTCACCCAGACTATTTTTAAGGGGGCCAACACTATCATTTTTTAGTTTCTTACTATTTATGTAGTTAAAGAATATTTTGGGGTTATTTTTGCTCTCTCTAGCAATGAGTCTCTCTGTCTCAATCTTTGCTGCCTTGATTTGCTTTTTACATAATTTATTTAATTTTTTGTATTTATTTAATGCCTCCTCACTACCTACTTCCTTTAATTCTCTAAATGCTTTCTTTTTGTCACTTATTGCGCCCCTTACAGCTTTATTTAGCCATATTGGTTTCCTCCTATTTCTAGTATGTTTATTCCCATACGGTATTTGGATCACCAGTGATCATCACTGCCTAATTTGGAGCACTACTACCCACTGTGGATCACCAGTACTCCCTCTGGATCACCACTGCCCATTTTGGATCCCAAGTACTGCCCTTGAATCACTACTGCTCCCTCTGGATCACCAGTGTTCCCTCTGGATCAACACTACCCAATCTGAATCAGCTGTATTCCCTCTGGGTCATCACTGCTCCCTTTGGATCACCATGGCTCTGGTTGGATCATCACTGCTCTCTTTGGATCATCACTGCTCCCTCTGGATCACCACTGCACACTTTGCATTAGCACTGCTTTATCTGGATCACTACTGCCCTCTTTGGATCACCAGTCCTCCAGCTCTTAGTGAATTTTCTACATAGAGGCAGCTAATACATATGACTAATGATGATCATCATAGTTAGATTATAATGAGGGCAATATGGCTATCGGCCCCCCTGTAATATATTATTCAGAGCCACAAAATCATGTCCCCAATGTATTTGTTAAAATAAGTAGAACTTCAACAGCTCCTTTAACCCCTTTCCTACATCAAGCATAATAGTATGCCGATGTTGGACTCCCCCTGTTTAGTGCGGGCTCCGGCGATGAGCCCGCACATTTCCGGGCACATGTCAGCTGACCTATACAGCTGACATGTTCCCATAACAGCTGCGGGTGGAATTGCAATCCACCCGCGGCTGTTATCTAGTTAAATGCCACTGTCAATTTCTGACAGCGGCATTTAACTCACGCTTAGATCACTTCTCCCGAGGCGTTCAGAGCATGTGAGCATTTCTGCTACACACAGACAATCTGATCATCGCCTGTATGCAGCAGAGCCGATAAAACAACTGCAGCTTCTACTCTCCCATGGAGACTATTGCAAAACGTAAAAAAATCCCTGATCGCTAAATGCATAGCGAGAAAAAAAGTCAAAATTCAAAACGTCAGAATTACGTTTTTTTGGTCAGCGCTACATTGCAATGAAGTGCACCAAAATGATATAATTAAAAACGTCAGCTCGGCGTGCAAAAAATAAACCCTCACCCAACCCGAGGTCACGAAAAATAGAGACGCTACAGGTCTCGGAAGATGGAGCCATTTTATTTATTTTTTACCAAACTTTGGATTTTTTTCACCACTTATGGTAAATAAAAAAGAACCTAGACATGTTTGGTGTCTATGAACTCATAATGACCTGGAGAATAATAATGGCTGGTCAATTTCAGCATTCAGTGAACATGGTAAAAAAATGAATAAAAACAACTGTGGAATTGCACTTTTTTTGCAATTTCACCACACTTGTTTTCCCTTTTTCCAGTACACGATATGTTAAAACCAATGGAGTCATTCAAAAGAACAACTCATCCTGCAAAAAAACAAGCCCTCACGTGGCCTTATTGACTGAAAAATAAAAGAAAATTATGGCTCTGGAAAGAAGGGGAGCAAAAATACAAAAACGCAAAAATGAAAATATCTCTGGTCTTGAAGGGGTTAAACAAGACCCCCAAGGACACAACATATGAAGAATTGGCCTTAGCGGCCAATCAAAGACCATAATTCATGATGTCTGTACAATTTAAATAATTCTGAATATTTTTTAATAAGGTCTCATATTTTATCAGATTCCAAGGAAATTAAATTTCTCACACCAGAACAGTACATTTACTCTACAACAAGTGAAATATTTATTTTGGCCAATAATCGAAACCTCTCAGTTTGATACAGGGATATTTCTTTATAGTTAAATGCCCAGACACAAATTACTTTCACAAGATAGTCTCGAGCAGTGGCTTTCCGCAATATATGCATTGCTACAATAGATTTCACAGCACACAATATACAGAATGGAGGCTGGGTGCAAGTTACAAATATTTCACTGCACATCCATGAAAATGAAAACTGGAGTCATAACATTTCATCAATACTATACACTTTATCGAGAAAATTACAAATATTTCCAAACATGAGGCTTTAAAGAAGCGCTCCTCCTCCTACCATCAAACTTTGTATCCTCTTAATATATTGCAGTCATCATATTATATAGCACTGTGTGCTTACAATTGCTCCTTTTGCCTTTCTATCCAGTTAATTCTTCTCTTTTCTCTGCTCTATGTAAATGCTGGTGGGCAAAAAAATTAATTAAAGGGATTGTCCGGCCATAGGGTACAAGTGTGAAGTCACTTTATGTGACTACAGACTTGTGAATACTCACATCGCATGCACTGTGTGCTGTGAGTATTCCCAGGTGCCGGCACTGGGAGCAACGAGCACATGACCGCAAGTATGCAATTTGCAATACTGTGGTCACATACCAATTAGACATGTACGGCCTCACTGAATGCAAGTGTGTTGAGCAAGGCCAAAAAAGTCTAGTCTGAATTCAGCCAGAGTTGTTACGCTATTCACTACTCTATGACAGACCGTGAGGAAGAGAATTCAGATATTCTGGGGTCAGTACCAAGAAAGCACATAGAAAACCATGGGGGAAAAACAAAGGCGTAAATCAGGTGATTGTCAGGGGTCAAAATTCCAGGAGACAAAGGATCAAAGCAAAAGGAAAAGTCAAAGGGATATCCAGAACACAGTCCAAAGGGTCAGGCAGCGGAAGATCTGAACTCATCGCAACAGAATCAGGCTAACACTCAGCAGGAAGCACAATCTACATCTGGCAGGGATTCGAGACAGACAGTTAAGTAGCTGGGCAATCTCCAGAACAAAGAACACCTGGAGAATGCCCAGCACCTCCCATTCACAGATTGGCTGGCTGAAATATCGATCAAGGTACAGACAGGAGAGGAGGCGATGTGAGGGTTCATAAGTTTGCAGTCACATAGAGTGACTACAGACATGTAGCCTAAGACCGGGCAACCCCTTTAATGTTGTTTTCATTTTTATGTGCAAACAGAATAAATGTAAAAAATTAATCAACAGCATAATGATACAAATTACTATAGCCTCCATTATGTGTCCATTTTTAGAATTGAAGAAAACGCGCATCGTGCGGAACTTTTTTTCTGTTCCAAAAACCGATGCATAACGGAATCCATACAGACCCATTAATAAGCAACGGGGCCCCTCTACATCAGCTATTCAAAATATGCGATGGTCATTAATTCAGTTTTTCTGTTCCTTAAAACATGTCAGAACTCAGGTGTGAGCACAGCCTCAGGACCCCAGTATGCATAGGAGACCATAAGAGAAAAAAGCAGTTTGTGCTGAAGAGAAGACCCGATGCAGACTCCTGTTCTCGCGATGGGTGTGGGTTCCAGAGGCGGATACGGCATAAATATCTAAGATGGAGATACCTTTTCATGGAGGATTAGACTAAGTTGAGTATCAACAAAATACCTTCTCCAAATTTTTTATCTCATAGCATCAATATTACTCCAAGCGGGGGGTGGATTAAGAGGGATGTCTAAGCCCAGTACATGGGGCCTACAAGTGGTCTTTGCACATAAATCTTCTACCACGTGTCCACAAATGGGTGGACTACGTACTATCCAAAGCCATCTTAGATGCCAGGTCTTCTGTGATAATGTTTGTTTCCCTTTCCACTCTCTTTCCATGAACTCTGGGCCAATTTTCTGTTGGAGAAAGCAGAATATGGTGCTCCGGCAGTCACATAGAATATGATTGGAGCAGCAGCCCAACATGAACATGACTCCATTCTACACCTGAGATAAAGGTGTCCTGTTCTGCTGATCACGGGACCTGACCTGAAGGACCCCCACAGATCCAAAGGTTGTCACCTATGCGGTAGATAGGAGATAACTTGGTCCATCTTATGATCCCATTAAGTTACTTAGAATTAAATAGTTTTTCAAATGTTTTTGCATTTTATGGTTTGACTATTGGACTTGTTCACAGTCAGAATCGCTACAGTTTGAGTGTTTTGTGCATGCATGTTTCTAGATACATTATTACGTTTCTTAGCACATAGGCCTCTCCTGAGGAGACCTAATCCTTACATTAAATCCTTGAAGCAAATCTATTCAGCGCCATATCAGACAGTCATAAATTGTCTAGGAAACAGGAAGAGACATATAACTTCCTGATTTATTCCATACGGAAGGGTCCGGTTGCATTCTGCAAAGAAAACCCATCCATGCTCATCCATGACTACAGACAGTCGTTGCGGTGTCCATGGAGTCAGATGGGGGAGTCATTGTTTTATCTGCTCCAGACAGAAATATTCTGGCACAAGCTTCTATCTTCCTACAGTTTCTCACTAGAGGCCATCTTTCCTAGCTGACTATATGGCCCCACTTTTCAGTTACTCCAATATTAACAGATACAAATGAACCGAGCAGAGTTTCTGGCTGAGCCTCTTCCACCTTTCCCAGAATGATCTTGAAATGATGCCATTATTTTTAATAAGATGTCATATCTGACTTGATTTCTTGTGCTCACATGGTGGAGGTTGTCCATTGTTTGATATGAAACCGCTGCTGTTTTCATTCAGTACATTACATTTATTGCATTTTGTGGACATTTATGAAAATTACATTCTCAAAAATGTGTATTTATTGCCATTTCTTCTCATTGGAGATTAGGGAAAAACAATAGTTGAAAATTTCAACTCCCCAATCCTTCTGATGATCTCAGTGAAGAGTTGAGAGGTCTCCATACTCATCAGGTGATCAAGCAGTTCAGCTAAACTTGTCGAATTTGGCCAACTTTCATTTAATGTGCAAACTGCAACTTTCTTGTGCCTATCAGTACTTTCTGTTGACGCCCACCAACCTCCATTAGTTTAATTGTTATGTGTAGGACAAATACTCTCATAAAGTTGAATGATTTTGATACAGAAGAGTTCTCTCTGTGACGCTGGGCATACATCTTTTTTCTCAGATCACACCAGGATTGTGCCAATTCAACCAGTCTCGAATCAATTGTGCAAGTGTCCGCCATGTGTCGGGTAACAATCTCTGACCTCCTGTCAGACACCTCGCTTCTCAAGAGGTCAACTTGTCTTATCCAGACCATGTTCTCAAGGGTAATGTCTAATCATACATGTGCACCAAGGTTATCGGCCAGTAATCACACTACAGGACAAATCAAGCCACACATTAAGGCCCCGTCACACATAGCGAGATCACTAGCGAGATCGCTGCTGAGTCACAAGTTTTGTGACACAACAGCGACCTCAGTAGCGATCTCGCTATGTGTGACACGTACCAGCGACCCGGCCCCTGCTGCGAGATCGCTGGTCGTGTCGGAATGGCCTGGACCTTTTTTTGGTCGTTGAGGTCCCGCTGACATCGCTGAATCGGTGTGTGTGACACCGATCCAGCGATGTCTTCACTGGTAACCAGGGTAAACATCGGGTTACTAAGCGGAGGGCCGCGCTTAGTAACCCGATGTTTACCCTGGTTACCAGCGTAAATGTAAAAAAAAACCAAACACTACATACTCACCATCTGATGTCCGTCAGGTCCCTTGCCGTCTGCTTCCTGCTCTGACTGAGTGCCGCCGTACAGTGAGAGCACAGCACAGCAGTGACGTCACCGCTGCGCTCTGCTCTCACTGTACGGCGGTACTCAGTCAGAGCAGGAATCAGACGGCAAGAGACCTGACGGACACCAGATGGTGAGTATGTACTGTTTGCTTTTTTTTGTAACCAGGGTAAACATCGGGTTACTAAGCGCGGCCCTGCGCTTAGTAACCCGATGTTTACCCTGGTTACCCGGGTGCTGCAGGGGGACTTCGGCAACGTGGAAGACAGTTTCAACGATACCGAAGTCGTTCCCCTGATCGTTGGTCGCTGGAGAGAGCTGTCTGTGTGACAGCTCCCCAGCGACCACACAACGACTTACCAACGATCACGGCCAGGTCGTATCGCTGGTCGTGATCGTTGGTAAATCGCTATGTGAGACGGGACCTTTAGTCTTAGTCCATGTTTACCTTACTGACAGTGGAGCAGTTTTCCAACCTAGGTCCTGACTCTCAGGGTATGTGCACACGTCCGGATTTCTTGCAGAAATTTCCTGAAGAAAACCGGAAATTTTCTGCAAGAAATCCGCATTTTTTTTTGCGTTTTTTTCCCATTTTTTTCGCGTTTTTTTAGCATTCTGCAAGCGTAATTAGCTTGCAGAATGCTAAATTTTTCCAAGCGATCTGTAGCTTCGCTTGGAAAACTGACTGACAAGTTGGTCACACTTGTCAAACATACTGTTTGACAAGTGTGACCAACTTGTTGCTATAGATGCTGCTTATGCAGCATCTATAGTAAAAGATAGAATGTTTAAAAATAATGAAAAAAATAAAAAATGGTTATACTCACCCAGACGATCTCCTCAGCGGCGTCCGTTCCTATAGATGCCGGTGTGGTTCAGGACCTGTGATGACGTCGCGGTTTGTGATTGGTCGCGTGAGTCACATGAGCGGTCACGCGACGAATCACAAGACAGTGACGTCATCACAGGTCCTGAACCACACCATCTATAGGAACCGAAGAGAGAGCATGCACCGGAGAGGCGGGAACACTTCGGGGTCCATCAAAGGGTGAGTATAGGACTATTTTTTTATTTTAATTCTTTTTTTTGACCAATTATATGGTGCCCAGTCCGTGGAGGAGAGTCTCCTCTCCTCCACCCTGGGTACCAACCGCACATAATCTGCTTACTTCCCGCATGGTGTGCACAGCCCCGTGCGGGAAGTAAGCAGATCAATGCACTCCTAGGTGTGCGGAATCCCCGCAATTCCGCATTTTTAATGAACATGTTGCTTTTTTTTCCGCGATGCGATTTTTTCGCGGAAAAAATCGCAACATTTGCACAAAAAATGCGGAATACCCTGTAAATAATAGGAGGCATATGTAAGCGTTTTTTTCGCATTTTTATCACGTTTTTATAGCGAAAAAACGCGAAAAAAACGCGAAAAATCCTGAACTTGTGCACATGGCCTCAAGGTCTCCTATTTTGCCAATCTTTCCACTGCCGACACCAGTTCTGTCTAGTCCAAGAAGGTACTACCAATTCACCTTTCATGCCTACAGGGCAACCAGATCTGTCTGTACATATCTCCCAGCCCACAGACATCTTGCTCAACCTCCTGACAGGACCCAATTACACCTCCCATAGGTTTGAGAGCATCACATTTAACTACCACTGCTTCTCTTACTTGGCTATTTCCTAAAGCCGAGGCAGACTCAGAGAGATAATCACTCTGCCAATGGTAGACCCAACCAAACCACTGTCGCTGTTGCCAACACAGTACACTTGTAGGATAGGCTCTATCTATGGAAGGGGGTATCAGCCACAGACTACTTTGTCAGTTCACTGCCATCATTAAACAACAAGTAGATTCTATTACAAAGCCCCAGAATATTATGACATTGCAGTATGACAAATTTAACCTGAACCTACTGATAACACTTTTTTATTTCCATATGTATATATTCGTATCTAAACCTCCGCCATGGATTGAGTTTGGCAGTCGGAGCCTGTAGACTTCATTCCACTCTAGCTATTTTATCTCTCTCTATTCAACGGCCTCATTAACTGACAACTGATCTGCTTATTTTGGCTAAAAGCTAATAAAAAGGTTAGAAATGTACAATTGTCCTGACACTGAGTGAGTCACAACCAGGAGTGGTTGAGCAAATATCAGATATAAAAAAATAAAAGCTCTGCTAATTTTCGGAAGAACAGAGGGCTGTTATCTGCTTAATCTCCTAAACACTTTATAAATGAGCCTAGAGAAAGATTTCTTTTCATGATGAATGACCAGAATGTAAGCCTAGGTTCATACACATACAGGGCTCTCCGCTGAGCACTACGTTGGGATTTCAGAAAAATAGGATCCGACAGAAACTCCAACAGAGCCTCGATGGAGCCATTCACGTCCACAGAGCCGACCACATTTTTGTGTATCAAAACCAACACAAGAGACAAGAGTGCAGGAAGGTCTTATAAAATTTAACATCTTTTAGTAATATATAATTTAAAAATATGAAAAACATACAGAAAAAGCAGTATTCCTACAAATGGTCCAGTGCCCACATAAAGTATAAAAAATGTATGAACTTGAAAAGACAAAAAAGTTTAGACCATGTAGTGACCACCCCTAGTCTAAGAGCATAGTGCTATGACCATCCATTGAAGATCTGGTAAAATAATGAAGGTAAGTAATACTTACACCTAAATGGTGTGTCCAGATGGGCAGAGTAAATGTGTACTGCCCCAAAAGACCACGTGAGTCGTGCCCACCTTAGTAAAAGACCATGAAAACTAGCAACAAATAAAAAGACTCATATTTCTGGAACCATATAGATGCAAATTGCCTCTTCTGAGAAAAAGAGGACTTTACTCTATAGCGCCACCTGTTGGAAGTAGCGACCCTACAAGTCACAATCAACCCTTTAACGAGTCATGCAGTATGACTTAGGATAAAAGCCAAATCAGTATCTCAATTCGCAGACACGGTGTTTCGGGCTGTTGGCCCTCGTCAGTGCGAAGCATGAGAACTGATTTGGCTAGGTGAGAGGCTCTGGACTGGGGTCTAAGGGGTAACGTTTCTCCTTATGGAGACTGACATACCAGCTGGCTTGTCAAGGTAAGGAGGCTTATTCGCAGTGCAATGCTCCTCTGGGAAATTACATATGCAAATTGCCTCTTCTGAGAAAAAGAGGACTTTACTCTATAGCGCCACCTGTTGGAAGTAGCGATCCTACAAGTCACAATCAACCCTTTAACGAGTCATGCAGTATGACATAGGATAAAATCCAAATCAGTATCTCAATTCGCAGACACAGTGTTTCGGGCTGTTGGCCCTCGTCAGTGTGAAGCATGAGAACTGATTTGGCTAAGTGAGAGGCTCTGGACTGGGGTCTAAGGGGTAACGTTTCTCCTTATGGAGAGTGACATACCAGCTGGCTTGTCAAGGCTTGTCATACTGCATGACTCGTTAAAGGGTTGATTGTGACTTGTAGGATCGCTACTTCCAACAGGTGGCGCTATAGAGTAAAGTCCTCTTTTTCTCAGAAGAGGCAATTTACATATGTAATTTCCCAGAGGAGCATTGCACTGCGAATAAGCCTCCTTACCTTGACAAGCCAGCTGGTATGTCACTCTCCATAAGGAGAAATGCAGCGCCCCAGAGTCTGGTCGTTGCAGTAACGTCGCTCTTCCACTAGGGGGAGTGTTGGTATGTCTGATTGTACTAAAAGAGTTCACCTTGCCAGGTATCACAGTCACACATTAAACTTCACACTCCGGCCACCAGGGGGAACAAAAGGTCCTATCTACTAGGCCACTCCTCACACTTGGGTAAAACTGGGGGTTGGATAGGAAGTTAGAGAGAAAGCAGCCTGGGAGAGTTCCAGGGAGGACCTGTCAGGGGTGGGATCCTGACAGAGGCCTAGCAAGAGACAGATCGTTACGGAGCCGCACCTGCACTTCATTGCGGCGGTATCTTAAGAAAGGACAAGAAGCGAAGTATATTGTGGGGAAGTGAGAAACGGGATCATAGCAACAAAGGAGATAATACCAGGAGGAGTCGTGCCCTAAGATCGTGGCAACATCCTTCTGAGGCGTGTAGTCGGTGGCCGGAACACCGAGGGAGTACTGGCTCTACGCTTTACTTCAATCATGGCAGGACAGTTGACTTTAGGTTGGCTGTCTCACCTTTTCACCTAGCAAATAGATCAATGGCTGCACTCAAAATTTACTGTGCTAAGGCAAGGAAATGTGCAATACATGAAATGTGAATAGCATAATGGCTTGTGAAATTTATGAAAAAACACATGAGATTCTTAGCACAAGATTTGACCAAAAGTTGTGAGCCCATCCACCAAACGTCAAGGTAATCTCAAAACGGATGGGTACCTGAGCTGACTGCCTAGTGTGAACACTTACCTATGGCTAATAACATGGTAAAGCCTGCTTTTATAGGAAGGTCAGAACCAACTGTGTTTGGATGTAATTAAAATCACAGCATGGTGAAGGGCGGGGCGTTCAAGTCAGAAAAAATAGTACATAGTAAATATAAGAAAACTGACTGAACAGCAATATAGTCTGAACTGGTGCATAACCAGAAAAGTCATATAGCAAATAGATCAATGGCTGCACTCAAAATTTACTGTGCTAAGGTAAGGAAATGTGCAATACATGAAATGTGAATAGCATAATGGCTTGTGAAATTTATGAAAAAACACATGAGATTCTTAGCACAAGATTTGGCCAAAAGTTTTTTCATAAAGTGTTTTTTCATAACTTTCACAAGCCATTATGCTATTCACATTTCATGTATTGCACATTTCCTTGCCTTAGCACAGTAAATTTTGAGTGCAGCCATTGATCTATTTGCTATATGACTTTTTTGGTTATGCACCAGTTCAGACTATATTGCTGTTCAGTCAGTTTTCTTATATTCACCTTTTCACCTAAGCAGACAACGGAGGCAAATTGTGGGAGAGGGGCATCTCTAGGGTCCCTATAAAATAGCTCCAGGCCTACCCTCGTCATACGGGTACGTCCTATCCAAACTGGCGGACGGAGAGAGAGAACATCAGAAACAGATACAAGAGTTGTGAGGACTATCCCGTGGTGCTCAGCAGGGAGGTACTACAACACACAGGCGCAAGTAGGAAGGCTAATGATTTCCACCTGCAAAGGGAACTCTGGATGTGCCTTTGGACTACCGGCCGGTCTCAGCAAGCCCTGTTAGCAGTGCTCTGGATTGTGGATGCCGAAGTCTACAGTAAAAGGAAAGAGACTGCAACCTTGTGTCCTCGTTATTTACCGCGACCTAAACCACCACCACCTACACCTTTAATTGGACGCCCCTTAGCAGGGCCACGGACCGGGTCGGGCCACCGTGACATCCCCAGAACCGAGACAGAGGGACCCGGTACCGAGTACCCCATTGCCCTGCGTCTGGAGGTGCTCCAAACTTGGCGTCACGAACAGGATCTACTTAAGTCTGAGAATCAGGTCATGTGTGCCTTGGAACTGTGACTGAATTGTGCTTGAATCGTGATTTATTGCAAAGACTGTGTACTGCCATTTGCCGCCAAAATCCGCAATTGCCGCGCCGTGCGGAGCGCGAGGGGAGGAGCCACAGCTTCATGGGCGGAACCGGCCGCAAAAAGCGCGAAGCGGGAAGACGGGTGCCGTGCTGCCGCCTGGAAAGCCGGAAGTGGAAACACAGTGAAGTGCTGACCCCGAAGGGACCCACCGACTTCTACCAGGTTAGCAGAAGGGAGGAGCGGCCATGTCCAACCCAGGAGGGGAGGCAGTGGTGGTCGCAGCCGCAGATGCCTGCCGCTCCCATCAGCCGCCGGACACTGCCGCAGCTACGGCGGCCATAATGCCCTTCTCCATGCCATACATACCTGGAGCAGCCTGGCTCCCGCGATACATGGAGAATCGCATACACTAACTGACTTTAAAGAAGGGATCTGCAGTCTGCTTGAGTTTTATCCCCTGACAGAGCCTCAGAAAGTTCACATGATAACGGGCCAACTATTTGGAGCGGCCCTGAGAGAAGTAAAGTCCTGGCCCGCTGCGGATAAGGGAACTGCGCAGCAAGTCTTTGCAAAGCTTAAAACCACCTTTGACACCCACACCGCCACAGAAATAAAATTGATGTTCTATGGGTGCAAGCAGAGACTGCAGGATAGCTGACGGGACTATGCCCTTAATCTCCAAGAGGCATTGCGGGTAGTGTTGAGCGATACCTTCCGATATTTGAAAGTATCGGTATCGGATTGGATCGGCCGATATCCAAAAAATATCGGATATCGCCGATACCGATACCCGATACCAATACAAGTCAATGGGACACAAATATCGGAAGGTATCCTGGATGGTTCCCAGGGTCTGAAGGAGAGGAAACTCTCCTTCAGGCCCTGGGATCCATATTCATGTAAAAAATAAAGAATTAAAAAAAAAAAATATGGATATACTCACCCTCGGATGAGCCCTGGACCTTAGCGGTGCAACCGGTAGCCTCCGTTCCTAAGAATGCAGTGAGTGAAGGACCTTTGATGATGTCGCGGTCATGTGAGCGGTCACATGAGCGGTCACGCGACCAATCACAAGACCGCGACGTCATCGCAGGTCCTACACTCACTGCATTCTTAGGAACGGAGGCTGCCGGTTGCACCGCTAAGGTCCAGGGTCCGTCGGAGTGGTGAGTATATCCATATTTTTTATTTTTATTCTTTATTTTTTACATGAATATGGATCCCAGGGCCTGAAGGAGAGTCTCCTCCTCCAGACCCTGGGAACCATACACTGGGAACTTCCGATTCTGATTTCCGATATCACAAAAATATCGGCACTCGGTATCGGAATTCCGATACAGCGAATATCGGCCGATACCCGATATTTGCAGTATCGGAATGCTCAACACTAATTGCGGGCCATCAAGCAGAATGATCCAAACGGCATGCAAGATGAGGATAAACTCTTAAAGGAGCGGTTCATCGAGGGGCTCCTGTGCAGTCACCAAAGGGCCCAACTGCACCTCATGGCTATGCAGAACCCTGACCTGACCTTCGTGCAATTTAAAGACAGAGCCATCCAGATGCTCCAGGAGCGACAGCCCAGCCGTGCAGTACCTCCTAGGTGTCAAGCTCTCACGTACCACCAGGAGGTGGCATCAGATGCTCCAGTCTCTGCCGAGGCCGATGCCCAGATCCTGGAAGACGATTCACCTGCCGGACTACGCCTCCAGATGCAGGAGCTGACCAAGAGCGTTGCTGCCTTAGCCCGGACCGTCCAGTCCCTACAGGAGGCCCCCAAGGAGAAGATCAAGCTGGCTTCCGGGCCGGAGGATGTTCCCTGGTAACGACAGAGGAGGATTCCGCCGACCAGACGCGATCGCTTTCACCAGGACAGATGACCCATCTGCCGCCGCTGCAACCAGGTGGGCCATGTTGCAAGGTACTGTCATTTAAACGAGCAACCCCTGGGGCA
This sequence comes from Ranitomeya variabilis, assembly GCF_051348905.1. Classification (NCBI taxonomy): domain Eukaryota; kingdom Metazoa; phylum Chordata; class Amphibia; order Anura; family Dendrobatidae; genus Ranitomeya; species Ranitomeya variabilis. The sequence continues at coordinate 292,512,550 of NC_135235.1, forward strand.
GAGGGCCAACCCCCAGGAGTAGGACGACCAGGCCCGCAGAATTGGAGAGCCAAATACATTGGAGGACGACCAGTTCTCCCCATTGTGATCGACGGTATCCCCATGAACGCTTTGTTGGACACCGGTTCTCAGGTGACAACTATGCCTTACATCCTTTATTGACGTCATTGGGAGGACACCGACATCATTTGTGGCCCCGATGATGATTTCACCATAATAGCCAGTAATGGTCAGCCATTGCCACAAGTGGGGTACAAAGAGGTCACCATTAAAGTGGGGGGGGGGGTAGAATTGGAGGCCCAAGGGATTGTAATTGTCGATATTGACCGGCGTCAATGTAACCTCATGATGACCATTGGTACTAATGTCATAGAAAATTGCCTTGCAGAAGTTATTGTCTTGTTACAGCAGGTAGCAGAAACAGCTGGCTACAGTGAGCAACGTGCCATGCAGAAGGAAATCCGGGCTCTGATGCGGAGACAACAGGTAGAGCTGACTGGTGGTGAAATTGGTTGTGTCACCGTGAGTGATTCAACCCCCATTGCAATACCCCCCAGGAGTGAAATGTTAATATGGTGTCGAGCAGCAATAGTCCTCAGGGGTAAGGACTACCATGCTCTGGTAGAACCTGTATATTCAGATAGCAGGCCTACCCTCCTGACCGCCAGGGGAATGGTTGAAGTCCGCAAAGGGAGGGTGCCAGTACGTGTCCTTAACTGTGGAGAGGAAGAGGTCCACCTAACCAAATATGCCACACTTGCCAAACTGTTTACTGTTGGTAATAATGCAGTACAGGCACCAGAACCCTTGGTTCCATCCAACCAGGCGGAGAACAGCTCTGCCGGGCCAACGGTAGATTGGTGTCGGGAATTGCACGTGGGCACTGATTCTACCCCATCACACCAGAAACAGGGGGCCTACAGGGTGGTTCATGAGTATGAGCGAGTATTCAGCAAGCACCCCCTAGATTTTGGACAGGTAAAAGGGATTCAACATCATATCCCCACAGGAGATCATCCACCTATAAAAGAGAGATACCGTCCTGTACCCCCAGCTCATTATCAGTGTGCCAAGGACATGTTGCGAGAGATGAAGGAGGCTGGGGTAGTGAGAGACAGTTGTAGCCCCTGGGCAGCTCCATTAGTCCTCGTTAGGAAGAAGGATGGCACAATGAGGATGTGTGTTGATTATAGGCAGCTAAATCGCATTACACATAAGGATGCATACCCGCTACCTAGGATAGAGGAGTCCTTGGCTGCTTTAAAATCTGCTAACTATTTCTCTACCTTGGATCTCACAAGTGGGTACTGGCAGGTTCCCGTGGCAGAGGCAGACAAGGAAAAGACGGCCTTCACGACGCCAATGGGTCTCTGCGAGTTCAACTACATGCCCTTCGGGCCGTGCAACGCCCCGGGAACGTTCCAGAGGATGATGGAGTGCTGTCTGGGACACAAGAACTTTGAAACCGTGCTGCTATATCTGGACGATGTCATTGTCTTCTCCAAGACCTATGAAGACCATCTGAAGCACCTGGCCGAGGTGTTTGAAGCCCTGTCCAACTTTGGCTTAAAGGTGAAACCGTCCAAATGCCATCCGCTAAAACCCAAAGTGCAGTACCTGGTCCATGTGGTGAGTGCTGAAGGAGTGGCCCCAGACCCCGACAAGGTTACTGTGATCAAGGACTGGCCAAAGCCCAGCAACCTCCATGAAGTCCGGCAGTTCCTTGGGTTGGTAGGCTACTACAGGAGATTTATCAAGGACTTCACCAAGAAAGCCGCGCCATTGCAAGACCTGTTGGTGGGCCAGTCCAAGAAGACAAAGTGTAGGAATACCCCATTTGACTGGAACGATGGACTGGAGGGGTCCTTCACTTGTTTAAAGTTGGCGCTAACGGGAGAAGAGGTACAGGCCTACCCTGAATATGACCAACCATTTGTGCTGTACACGGACGCCAGCAACGTGGGATTGGGAGCCGTGTTGTCCCAGGTCCAGAAAGGCAAGGAGTGGGTAATTGCTTACGCCAGCAGGAAGCTTCGTCCCACTGAAAGGAACCCTGACAACTATAGTTCCTTTAAGCTGGAGTTCCTCGCCATCGTTTGGGCAGTGACGGAGAGGTTCAAGCACTATCTGGCCTCAGCGAAATTCACCATCTTCACGGACAATAACCCCCTAACACACCTGGACACAGCAAAACTTGGCACCTTGGAACAGCGGTGGATGGCCCGGTTGTCCAATTTCGACTTCACCATCAAGTACCGGTGAGGGCACAAGAATGCGAATCCCGATGCATTGTCCAGGATGCCCAACTTGCCGAAAACGGGAGAAGACTCGGAAGCACTTGAAGAGATAGAGTTGCCCGTGTTCCATCGCCCCAAGGCCACCCAGTGTTCCCATCATGTGGAGAATAGGCGCAAGAACAAGCAGGACGCCACACTAAATCCCCTGCCCGACAACGGATGGGCAGAGACCCAGGAAGGTGACCCTGCGGTCCGTCGGGTGAAAGAGCTCCTGACGCAGGCAGGTTTGCATCCCTGCCCGGATGATCCACAAGAGACACGACAACTGTGGAAGGGGAGAGGCAAACTGTTTATTCACGATGGTAAGCTGTGCCGAAGAAGCATCGACCCACGCACTCATGAGTTGGTATGGCAGATAGTAGTCCCATGGCAAGATGCGCCAATGGTTCTGGGAGCGTACCACGATGGGGCAGGACACTTCGGATGGAGGAAGTTGGAGAGTCTGCTCCGCGGGAGGTTCTACTGGATTGGCATGAAGAAAGCCATCGAGAAGTGGTGTCGAGAGTGTGGCCCATGTAGCTTACGCAGGAAGGACCGTGACAGCCAAAGGGCTCCCTTGCAGCCTATCATCACCAAACGGCCGCTTGAGCTGGTCGCGCTAAACCACGTGAAACTAACACCCAGCCGGTCAGGCTATGTCTACGCTCTTACCATCGTGGACCACTACTCTAGGTTCCTGGTAGTTGTGCCGGTCAAAGATCTGACGGCCCGAACGGCCGCCAAAGCCTTCCAGCAGTACTTTTGTAGGCCGCATGGGTACCCGGAGAAGGTGCTGACTGATCAAGGGCCAGCATTCGAGGTGGAGGTATTCCAGGAATTCTGCAGTTTATACGGGTGTAAGAAGATCAGAACAACGCCGTATCACCCACAGACTAACGGGATGTGCAAGAAGATGAACCAAGTGTTAATCGACTTACTGAAGACATTACCTGTGGAAGAACGGAACTTGTGGCCAACCAAGTTGCCTGACTTGGTAGATATGTACAACCACATCCCGGTGAATTCCACCAATTGTACTCCAGCCTACCTCATGAGAGGGAGATCTAGCAAATTACCTGTTGACCTAGACATGGGGGTCCTAACCCCCGAAGACACCTCGCCAAATGCAGATTGGGATACAGAAAGGCAGCAAAGGTACCGCAAAATACAGGAATGCGTGGAAAGAAGTTTAACCCAAGCCCGACAAAAACAAGAAAGGGACTACAACCAGCATGCTCCTGCAATTCCCTTGTCACCCGGTGAGCAAGTGCTCAAACGGAAGAGAAGATTACATAAGCTTGACGATCAATGGGAGGCGGAACCATATACCATCCTGCCATCCGATTTTGACAATACAAAGGTCTGTCTCATCAGCAAAGATGGGGGAGAGACTTCAACGGCAATATCCAGAGACCACCTCAAAATATGCCCTGATAAGTTGAGAGATAGGGAAACAGACCCAGGGACATCTCCGCCCGTGGAAGAGGAGAAGATGATACACACTGTTCTTGGCAATTTTCCCCAGTCTTGGACTCAAATCAATCAGGCCATCATGGTACCTGTTTTAACGTTTCGCCAGCTGAAGCTGCCAGAACCAAATGTGATGCCGGATCATCCGGAGCCTCAGTCACAGCAGATTCCACTAGAGGATACCATGCCAATAGATGAGCCGGCTGGTTCCCCCTCCGCTATCGGTGAACCTGCCATGCCCACAATTAGTAGCAGCAGTCGTGAGAGCTCCAGTATACCAGTGCTACCCAGACTCACCAGAAGTGTAGCTAGAAGACAGTGCATCACACCAGCGATAGCAAGCACAGTGGGCCCTGTTAGGTCATTAGCAACCCCTGCACTGCGGTGGTCTTCACGTAGCACTGAACTGGGAGTCATGAACTGTGCATGACCAAGACGTTCGCAACGTTCAAGTGTCCTCTCCTCCCATAAAGGGAAGCACTGTTATATTTACTTGTTTATAGCATTTACTTGTTCATAGCATTTCAAAAATTTTGTATGCCTTTGACTAACATGTATTGTTGTTCTTCTTTTCCCAGACCGGGAGTACTGGATTTAGCAGTGCCCCAGAGTCTGGTCATTGCAGTAACATCGCTCTTCCACCAGGGGGAGTGATGGTACGTCTGATTGTACTAAAAGAGTTCACCTTGCCAGGTATCACAGTCACACATTACACTTCACACTCCGGCCACCAGGGGGAGCAAAAGGTCCTATCTACTAGGCCACTCCTCACACTTGGGTAAAACTGGGGGTTGGATAGGAAGTTAGAGAGAAAGCAGCCTGGGAGAGTTCCAGGGAGGACCTGTCAGGGGTGGGATCCTGACAGAGGCCTAGCAAGAGACAGATCGTTACGGAGCCGCGCCTGCACTTCATTGCGGCGGTATCTTAAGAAAGGACAAGAAGCGAAGTATATTGTGGGGAAGTGAGAAACGGGATCATAGCAACAAAGGAGATAATACCGGGAGGAGTAGTGCCCTAAGATCGTGGCAACATCCTTCTGAGGCGCGTAGCCGGTGGCCGGAACACCGAGGGAGTACTGGCTCTACGCTTTACTTCAATCACGGCAGGACAGTTGACTTTAGGTTGGCTGTCTCACCTTTTCACCTAAGCAGACAACGGAGGCAAATTGTGGGAGAGGGGTGTCTCTAGGGTCCCTATAAAATAGCTCCAGGCCTACCTCGTCATACGGGTGCGTCCTATCCAAACTGGGGGACGGAGAGAGAGAACATCAGAAACAGATACAAGAGTTGTGAGGACTATCCCGTGGTGCTCAGCAGGGAGGTACTACAACACACAGGCGCAAGTAGGAAGGCTACTGATTTCCACCTGCAAAGGGAACTCTGGATGTGCCTTCGGACCACCGGCCGGTCTCAGCAAGCCCTGTCAGCAGTGCTCTGGATTGTGGATGCCGAAGTCTACAGTAAAAGGTAAAGAGTCTGCAACCTTGTGTCCTCGTTATTTACCGTGACCTAAACCACCACCACCTACACCTTTAATTGGACGCCCCTTAGCAGGGCCACGGACCGGGTCGGGCCACCGTGACATCCCCAGTACCGAGTACCCCATTTCCCTGCGTCTGGGGGCGCTCCAGAAACATTACCCCTTAGACCCCAGTCCAGAGCCTCTCACCTAGCCAAATCAGTTCTCATGCTTCGCACTGACGAGGGCCAACAGCCCAAAACACTGTGTCTGCGAATTGAGATACTGATTTGGCTTTTATCCTAAGTCATACTGCATGACTCGTTAAAGGGTTGATTGTGACTTGTAGGATCGCTACTTCCAACAGGTGGCGCTATAGAGTAAAGTCCTCTTTTTCTCAGAAGAGGCAATTTGCATATGTAATTTCCCAAACTAGCATTGCACTGCGAATAAGACTCCTTACCTTGACAAGCCAGCTGGTATGTCACTCTCCATAAGGAGAAACGTTACCCCTTAGACTCCAGTCCAGAGCCTCTCACCTAGCCAAATCAGTTCTCATGCTTCGCACTGACGAGGGCCAACAGCCCGAAACACCGTGTCTGCGAATTGAGATACTGATTTGGCTTTTATCCTAAGTCATACTGCATGACTCGTTAAAGGGTTGATTGTGACTTGTAGGATCGCTACTTCCAACAGGTGGCGCTATAGAGTAAAGTCCTCTTTTTCTCAGAAGAGGCAATTTGCATATGTAATTTCACAGAGGAGCATTGCACTGCGAGTAAGCCTCCTTACCTTGACAAGCCAGCTGGTATGTCACTCTCCATAAGGAGAAACGTTACCCCTTAGACCCCAGTCCAGAGCCTCTTACCTAGCCAAATCAGTTCTCATGTTTTGCACTGATGAGGGCCAACAGCCCGAAACACCGTGTCTGCGAATTGAGATACTGATTTGGCTTTTATCCTAAGTCATACTGCATGACTCGTTAAAGGGTTGATTGTGACTTGTAGGATCGCTACTTCCAACAGGTGGCGCTATAGAGTAAAGTCCTCTTTATCTCAGAAGAGGCAATTTGCATATGTAATTTCCCAGAGGAGCATTGCACTGCGAGTAAGCCTCCTTACCTTGACAAGCCAGCTGGTATCTCACTCTCCATAAGGAGAAACGTTACCCCTTAGACCCCAGTCCAGAGCCTCTCACCTAGCCAAATCAGTTCTCATGTATTGCACTAATGAGGGCCAACAGCCCGAAACACCGTGTCTGCGAATTGAGATACTGATTTGGCTTTTATCCTAAGTCATACTGCATGACTCGTTAAAGGGTTGATCGTGACTTGTAGGATCGCTACTTCCAACAGGTGGCGCTATAGAGTAAAGTCCTCTTTTTCTCAGAAGAGGCAATTTGCATATGTAATTTCCCAGACTAGCATTGCACTGCGAATAAGCCTCCTTACCTTGACAAGCCAGCTGGTATGTCACTCTCCATAAGGAGAAACGTTACCCCTTAGACCCCAGTCCAGAGCCTCTTACCTAGCCAAATCAGTTCTCATGTTTTGCACTGATGAGGGCCAACAGCCCGAAACACCATGTCTGCGAATTGAGATACTGATTTGGCTTTTATCCTAAGTCATACTGCATGACTCGTTAACGGGTTGATTGTGACTTGTAGGATCGCTACTTCCAACAGGTGGTGCTATAGAGTAAAGTCCTCTTTATCTCAGAAGAGTCAATTTGCATATGTAATTTCCCAGAGGTGCATTGCACTGCGAGTAAGCCTCCTTACCTTGACAAGCCAGCTGGTATGTCACTCTCCATAAGGAGAAACGTTACCCCTTAGACCCTAGTCCAGAGCCTCTTACCTAGCCAAATCAGTTCTCATGTTTTGCACTGATGAGGGCCAACAGCCCGAAACACCGTGTCTGCGAATTGAGATATTGATTTGGCTTTTATCATAAGTCATACTGCATGACTCGTTAAAGGGTTGATTGTGACTTGTAGGATCGCTACTTCCAACAGGTGGCGCTATAGAGTAAAGTCCTCTTTATCTCAGAAGAGGCAATTTGCATATGTAATTTCCAAGAGGTGCATTGCACTGCGAATAAGCCTCCTTACCTTGACAAGCCAGCTGGTATCTCACTCTCCATAAGGAGAAACGTTACCCCTTAGACCCCAGTCCAGAGCCTCTCACATAGCCAAATCAGTTCTCATGCTTCGCACTGACGAGGGCCAACAGCCCGAAACACCGTGTCTGCGAATTGAGATACTGATTTGGCTTTTATCCTAAGTCATACTGCATGACTCGTTAAAGGGTTGATTGTGACTTGTAGGATCGCTACTTCCAACAGGTGGCGCTATAGAGTAAAGTCCTCTTTCTCTCAGAAGAGGCAATTTGCATATGTAATTTCCCAGAGGAGCATTGCACTGCGAATAAGCCTCCTTACCTTGACAAGCCAGAGATGGTATGTCACTCTCCATAAGGAGAAACGTTACCCCTTAGACCCCAGTCCAGAGCCTCTCACCTAGCCAAATCAGTTCTCATGCTTCGCACTGACGAGGGCCAACAGCCCGAAACACCGTGTCTGCGAATTGAGATACTGATTTGGCTTTTATCCTAAGTCATACTGCACGACTCGTTAAAGGGTTGATTGTGACTTGTAGGATCGCTACTTCCAACAGGTGGTGCTATAGAGTAAAGTCCTCTTTTTCTCAGAAGAGGCAATTTGCATATGTAATTTCCCAGAGGAGCATTGCACTGCGAATAAGCCTCCTTACCTTGACAATCCAGCTGGTATGTCACTCTCCATAGGGAGAAACGTTACCCCTTAGACCCCTGGAACCATATAGCAAATTTATGACAAAAAAGGAATATTTTGGAGAGTAAAATAAGAATAAAAGTTGTCCGCTTCTGGTGACAGGTTTTCTTTAAGGCTCATTTACATGAATCGACAATGCCGTTAATGGCTGTCATCGTGGCCGTGTAACTCCAGCTTTAAGGTATTGATGCCCCACTAAACACTCCAGCTTATCTAGAGAGAATCCAAAAAAGTCCTACACACTTATAAAGAACATTATGTAAGTAAGAAAGTAATAGAGAACAAGCAGAAATGATTGTAGAAGCCAAAACCTCAGGAATAAAGTGCACACAGGCGGTGGTTTGATTCCAGGGTCCACTTTATGTGTGGATGCCTTTGTACCGTATATTCTGTGTACATTTCCAGGCATTTCTCAAGGGGAACACAAGGCCAGCCAGACGACGAGGAATCCATTTATAAATTACTTATGAAGAGGAAATTAACAATTCCTATTACCATCCAAGTTCTAATAAAAAGGGATGATTAATCGCAAATTGTTTGGAAAGAAAGCCGAGATCCATTTGTCATTGAACGATAACAGTTTACTTTAAGATAATTACTTTACAAATAAGATATATGGTTCCACGTTTTATCATCTTTTAGGTTAAAAAAAAAATGTAAAAAACTATAAATCTTTGGACAGGAATTAAATCTTACCATACAGAACATTTTTATGATGTATTACTATAGGAGTGTTCTAATCTTCAGGAGTGATTGAAGATTGACAGCTTGGAGTAGCGGCACCGGCGCGGGTCTAGACTGAGCACCTTCCCAGGTAGTTTTGGTGCTGCAGCATCGGCGAAGGGCAGGATGACTAAATCTGGCCGAATCCAGCAATCTGGCCTGCTTCAAATCGGCACATGCACTATACCTAAGTAACTGGCCACTTTGAGCCTACACGGTGGCCGGTAATATAGGCAATGAGCTAAATTATCAAATTAAAAATCCCTCCGTTTTCAACAATGGTGAAGAGTTTTATTAAGAAGTAAATTACAAAGTGGCTTGTTTTTACCAGGGCTTTGAAATGTTAACCATTTAACGGGCTTCTCCATCTGCATGAATTGGCTGCGTGCCCAGGGACACTTTTTTCCAAGGTATTTTCACTGTTGAGACACTATTATTGCATGTGGACTAAAAGGAGGGCACTGTTACTGTGTTTGGGCACTAAGGAGGAGGCAGTATTACTGCATGCAGTCACAAGAGAGGGTTCTGTTACTGTGTTGGAGCAGTAATGAGGTACTGCTACTTGGTGCGTACACAAAGAAGCGCAACATTACTGTATTTGAGAACAAAGGAGGCATTATTACTGTGGGGATGACACATAAGAGGGCACTGTTACTGTGTTTGAGCACTAAGGAGGCATTAATACTGTGTGGACACAATAGAGGGCACTGTGACTGTGTTTGAGAATTGGGGAGGCATTATTACTGCATGTGGACACACAAAATAGGGCACTGTTACTGTCCTTTGGCACTAAGCAGACACTATTACTGTGTGGCTCATGATAAGCAGCACTAATACTATGTTGAGAACAAAGAAAGGCACTAATATTGTGTGGGGCATAATCCTCATGGACATCGCTTTGCCACTCTTTTTGGGTAACTATAGTTATGGGGCACCTGGAGCAGCACAGACACGCTACTGGGGGAACTAGCAGGATGGTAATACTAATAGTTATGATAATCGGAGGGAAGGACAGTTTGAACAATACTCTGGGTCAGTGTGACATGCAGTAGTGCTGAGTGCTGTTGCTTCAAAAGCATCCAGCAACTAGAGGGGTTAACACAATCACAGAAGACAGGGAGTGATTAGCAGAGCCCCAGGTAGATTGTGGGGAACTGAAGCACCCACTAGGACTGTGGGGTACTCGCTACCGGGCCGGTTCTGTTCTTAAAGGAGTGGTCAGGGTGGCAGTGACCTGGTCTGTGGCCCTGGGCATCCAATAAAATGGGGTTAAAGTGTAATAGGGAATAAAGTCTGAAGAGTAGTAGTGTTCGTGATGCCACCTGCGGTACTCAGCCAGGGATGGCCGACGCTGCTTAAAGCGGTCCACTGGGGATGATGGTATTGCAGCAGAGGTGGTATAGCTCCCCACAGGTAGAGCTTAGTCCCCAGGGCTTCCAGTGAGGTTGGTCAGGATGATAGATGGTGAAGTGCAGGAAAGAATTGGAGGACACAGGTTTGCAGTCTCTTTACCTTTTACTGATGATGCTTATGTACAGGTTACAGGTGATCTTTGGAATCTGGGCAGCCTGGAAGCGATTCGGAATCCACCTAGCAAGGTGGGGTTGGAAGCCTTCCTTTCTGTGTTGTGCTCTAGATCTCTTGCTGCCCTAGGCTTCATACAAAGTCCTCTTGCAGCGCCCCAGAGTCCTGGTCGTTGCAGTATTGTCGCTCTTCCACAAGGGGGAGTGATGGTACCTCTGATGGCACTAAAGGAGTTCACCTGACCAGGTATCACAGTCACACACTACACTTCACACTCTGGCCACCAGGGGGAGCAAAAGGTTCTATGTATTAGGCCACTCCTCACACTCTGGTAAAACTGGGAGTCGGATAGGAAGTTAGAGAGAAGCTGACTGGGTTTTGCCCAGGTAACATCTAGTGAGAGAGAGAGTTGCTTGGGAAGACTCAGGGAGGTCCCTGTCAGGGGTGGGATCCTGGCAGTGGCCTAGCACGAGACAGATCGTTACGGAGCCGTGCCTGCACCTCATTGCGGCGGCATCCTAAGGAAGGACACAAAGCTAAGTATATTGTGGAGAAGTGAGAAACGAGATCACAGCACAAAGGAGATAGAACCAGGAGGAGTCGTGCCCCAAGATCGGCAACATCCTTCTGAGGCACGTAGCCGGCGGCTGGAACGCCGAGGAAGTAATAGGCTCTACGCATTACTTTGAACTACGGTAGGGCAGTTAACTCTAGGTTGGCTGTCTCACCTTTATACCTAATGAAGACATCGGAGGCAATTGTGGCAGAGTTGCGTCTCTAGGGTCCCTATAAAATAACTCCAGGCCTACCCCGTCATACGGTGCGTCCTATCCAAACCATCTGGGGGACGGAGAGAAAGAACAGAAACATACACGACAGTTGTGAGGATTATCCCGTGGTGCTCAGCAGGGAAGTACTACAACACACAGGCGCTAGTAGGAAGGCTACTGATTTCCACCTGCAAAGGGAACTCTGGATGTGCCTTTGGACCGGCCGGTCTCAGCCAGCCTTGTTAGCAGTGCTCTGGATTGTGGATGCCGAAGCCTTCAGTAAAGAGGTAAAGAGACTGCAACCCTGTGTCCTCGTTATTTACTGCGACCTACCCCATTACCATCTACTCATCAAGGGAAGCCCTGGGGACATACTTCACCTGTGGGAAGTTACACCATCTAGCTGCGATTCCATCACCCCAGCGGACCCCTAGCTGCGTCGGTCACCCTGACCGAATACCACAGGTGGCGTCACGAACACTTGACAAACTCTCATCTACACCTTTATTTGGGCTCCCCTTAGCAGGGCCACGGACCAGGTCGGGCCACCGTGACACCCCTAGAACCAAGACCGAGGGACCTGGTACCGAGTACCCCGCTGCCCTGCGTCTGGGGGCCGCTCCACTCTCTCACTCTGTCCTCTTAGGTGGACACTACCCACATGGCTGGCAACTCAAGCCTTTTTACAGGTGTCCCTTCTCATGGTGACTCCGGGCTCTAATCTGCTGCTGTGCCTTCGAGTGTAATTGTGGCCAGGAGACTTGGAATCTTCTGCCCGCCGCTTTCTGCTGTGGGGCATGCAGTTCCCCCACAACCTCGGACTTCCGGCCTCTGGTTTCTTGCACTTGAACCCACTCGCAGCTCCACTCCAGTTTCTCTCTCCTCCTGTGCTCCTTCTCCCCTCACTGTCTCCTACAGACTGATTAAAAACTCCTCCTCCAGCCAGAATATATAAGGAAGCTACCCTCAAACCTGGTCTAGAGCTCCCCCTTCTGGCCTGGAGTCAGAACAGTGTTGTATATACGTGTTACCTGTTAAGGGGATCCTTCTCGCTTCCAGACATGGCATCACCCTCCCTATCAGGAAGGCAATACCACTGTGACAACTGGAGACTGGACTCCTGGGGTGTCACAGAACTTGTTTACTATTCTGGCAGCAGCCAAAGGGATGAGTGGTGGTATGTGATCTGTCTCTCACAAAAGTTCAGGCAAGTGAACTATAGGGACACAGGATTCCATTAAAGAGTGAAGCTGGGATAACTCCCGTACTGCTAGTAGATGAAGCCTACCAGGAACAGGAAGATAAGGACTGGAAGGAATTGTGTCACAGGGATCATCTCCCACAGAAAACAACCCCCCTCCTCCATCTCACTGTGCTAGAAGGAATGCTGTGTACTACTGTGCCTTTGTAAAGAATCTTGATCGTTGCTGAACTTTGCTATCAAAAGAGACTGTTAAGTCAATGTGCTTTTAAGAAGGAGCTTTACTGTTTATGAAGCCTGTGCATAAGGGACTTGAATTGTACTGGACGCACTGTGATATTAATCTACACCGTTCATCTATTCATGAGAACTCTATCAATTGTGTCTGTGTGAGCAAGTGGATCCATCTTGTGCCAGAGGAAGCTGCAGTGCATGGTCGCCCTGAGTAACGGTTCCCCCAGAGTTCCAAAGAATTCATGAGACCTGTCCCACCCCTATCTGAACCTAGCGGCGTATACGTAACATCAGGCTAAAAAGCTTCAAAATTAAATTTTTGACCATTCACCCTCCTCTTGAAAAAATCCTGCTTACACCCCCGAACACCTTCATAACTTACTATTAGGCCAGATTTAGACATTCGTAAAACATTATCAGAGTAAAAACCATGATGTTTGGACCGGCAGTGGTGTCCCGACTGTTACGTCAACAGCGTCATGGATATTTATAAAGCTGTTGAGTTTGGGTTAGGAGAACCTTGGCTGGTCAGGACATTCAAACACTGATTTCTTGGTAACAGAAAAAGGAACCGGCCATCTGAAGGTATTGCTGGACTCCTCTTGGAAAGACCTACATGTACATATAAATAGCTTGGGGTATGAAATCCTGCTGACAGATTCCCTTTAAAAGGATATTTATTGATGCCACGATCAACAGAGACAGTCTGAGTCCTGCTTCCCCATCCAGATTCAGCGATTGACTGGTTCCAGTAAACAAAAAGCTGTTCAGCAATATGTCTGCCCCCATGAGCATTCATTTATGCCACATATCTCCATTTCACAGAACTTTTAGTCACATTAACATGCATATGTATGACTGATATTAGAAACTCAGTGATAAACTATACTTTTCTAAGCTTTTTTTTTCTAAGTTTTATGCCCCTTTAATTTTTCAGCTGCCTAGAACAAGTGACTGCACATCTAACATATCATTACACAGACTCTTCCTACCATGTGTCTACTTATAAGAGACCGGCCAAACATAATAAACAAGGTATTATGATTGTATCTTTAAAAGAAGGGCGGGAAAGCTAAAAATGTTGATAGTGGACAGCAGCTCCTTTTCAAGGACATAAAGCGGAAACTTTGTTTTTGAAAGGGAGGGAGTCCATGTTTCAAATGTTTATACAGCGGCCTTGTTTTTCCAGCCATTAATCTTTATTAGAGCAGACGTATTCCATTTTTACAGTGAGGTTTTTAGTCATCTACCTCTTACGTTAAACGATATCTATCTTCAAAGTCTTTGGTTTTTGTTTTTGTGTTTATTTTTTGTTCCTGTTAGCTGAAAATAAAAAAAAATCGAAACCCCAAATCAAAAGGAATCCTTTGTTACAGTAAAATTAATAGATATTTAAAGTGTAACGGCCCTTTTACAAGAGCCGAATTGACTAGAGGGCACCCATAGGAACTCTCAGTACTTATTTGTATAACCATGCCGGCAGTCACCCGACAGACAAGCAAATTTGACAAATAAAAATCAGCGCATTGCACCATGTAAACAGGTATTGTGCTCCATTGCAGAGATCTTCTTCTGAAGAGGAATATGTGAAATCTCTGCTTGTAGTGCAAATGGGCGCTTGATCTTCTGCAGAGGAATATGTGAAATCTCTGCTTGTAGTACAACTGGGCGCTTCTTCAGAGTCTTCTCTGGGGATGTGTAATGCAGCATAACACTAAAATAAAGGCAGAAAAAACTTATCAAGGATTTTTACAAGGTATTTAACTCAATTTTTTTAGTAAAGTGAGAAGTCCTCTTTAAAGGGGTTATCCACTGCTTGGACAAACCCTAATAAATCTGTATGTTTTACCCCAGTAAATTAATACTTGCCTTCGGTGTCATTGCCGATTCAGCAGTGACAGCACTGGCTCTCCCAGGGCTCACATGACTTTACTATTTCACGCAATGTCTGCAGCCAAAAGTGCATCATTGTCCCCTCCTTTGGGCAATTCAAGACATCCAGATGAAGTGAGAGCCGCTGCTGCTCTTTCATCTCCTCCAGATGTCAGTTATATTCTTAGGAGAGGAGCGTGAAGCCAGCACTGATTGGCTGCAGGGATTGCATGACGCAACAATGTCACGTGAGCCCCGAGACAGCCGGTGCCGACACCATTGGAACAGCGTTTTATTGCAGGGAAACATGGGGTTGCACGAGTAGTGGACAACCCCTTTAAGAAGGAACCGTCCTGATGAAGCAGCCTTTTTAATATTCTGAATAACTTTGGAGAAATAAGGATTTGAGTCATCTCCTGCAGAAAAATAAGAACACATATTGAGAAAAAAAGCGATAAAGAGGTGTTTTATGAGGCCACATAATTGACAATATTCCAGATCCTATAATATACAGTATGTGAGAAGCCTGAGAAAAGACAAGGATGTAATTAAAAGTCATGTTTGTGTTAAGCAAACAGTTTCCGCAAGCCACAAGGACCTCCTAATAGGTGATTGACTTAGCTCCCCAAAGGTTCACACAGAAACTAAGCTCCAACAACTCAGCGATACCACATTCTGACAAACGCGCTGAGTTCTTCTAATTGGTGGTCAATTTACTGTCAATTCACTGCAGTAACATTTATGTACTAATCTGTCAGAAAAACCATATCGCATGTCACACTTCATTCCTTGACTAAGCAATGACTCTCTTCAGCCGGCTGTGAGGACAGAGGCTATGATTGATGGAGCCCACACTTACACAGCTGTGAAAATACGCGTGATAAGTACCGATGATTGAATTAAAACGTAGTGGAGCAACAATTGTAATTAGCTTGCATTAGATCAGGGGTGTACAGCATTTTTTGGCCCAAGGGCCACGTTGCTATACTGAACCAATCTCAAGGGCCATACTTTTTTTTTTAAAGGGGTAGTTACATGAATACATCACCAGAAACACCACTAGTACATTAATACATCACCAGAACTAAATTTTGAGTATTTGAGAAGGATTTGGAGAGGTTCTGCTCAGTTTCTGCTCCAGTGTGATCACACAGTAACTTAAACTGAGGGGGGTTTTTTAGCTGAAACTCAACAATTCCTCTTCATAATCTCGAATCTCTAAGTTTTGACACTGTTTAAGTTTTATTATAGCCAGGAAATCCGTTATGGATTGGTACATGCTACTGCTCATTGACTAGTTTCTTGGCCAATATTGCAGTCTCTCAGTGGTGGTCAATCTTCTTGGCAATGAGGCCATTTTGATGATGCTGAAAGCCACAAGGCAGGGGAGTGGTACGCTCACGAAGGTTACAATTACTGTTCTTTTAATGGTGGAAAGTATGGCATTGTAGTTCTGCCCTATTCAACCCATTTTAGAAGATCCCATGAAAACCCTCAAGAGTCAAGGATGATTGCAATTTGCTTTTTAGTCTCAACGTACAGTACATTCAGCAGGACAGGAACTCAAAAGTTAGGATAGGGTCAAACAAAGATTCCTTAGGCCAACCCAGGCAATGATTCTGATGACCCACCATCTATCTTTACGGAGCATGTACACACACTATTAGTACATGGTAGTTATTGTTGTAAATGTATGCACAAGACATATCATCAGTGGTAAGATACCTCCTATGGAGGTTGTCTTCTGCTAGATATTTTAAGAGTTTAGGTCAACCAGAGGATTCATTATGGAACATCCTTGGTGGAACCAGTCCAACTTTAAGTATTCAAGAGTGGTCTTTAAATTCCCCCCAAATGTTGTTTTTATGAATTAATAAGTAGATCATGGAGATTTAACACAAAGAATATATATCTTATACTTAACTGTAGACCCATTATGTCAAAATCTAGACCCATGTCCCCAGTTTCATGTAAATGTATGTGCATTTTTTTTTTCCGGCATAACAAAGAAGATCCATGACTATCTTCAAGATCATCTCCCCAAGAATGTCCTATAATTCAACTCTGACTTCTGCAACCTTGGAAATGCTTCCCAGTCTTAATATTTATCTCTTCGATTCTCTCCCACTGAGACATTACTTCTTCTAAGTCTGGTTGTTTTTTTTCATTGATTTATGGCTCAAGAATAAACAAAACATTTGTGAAGTTCCAATGATGGAAAAGAGTTAAAATATTCATAATTTTATTCTGTTTTTTAAGAAATTTAATATATTTAACAAAAAAAATTCTGGTCACAAGGGAACATCTGTCTGACTGGACGCCTGAGGTGAGTCACTAGAGGTTCCTCCATTGCTGTTAGTTACGGCTCCAGAGTAGAAAAGTCCAGACAATACAGATCCTGATGATATCACTGAGAGGTACAGTTCTATCCTAATCATACCCCAAGGAACGTCTTGATGTGTTTTCCCATTTTTTAAGGGGTCAGTTGAATGACTACCCAGGGTAGACGAGACTTGTCATTTTACCTGACGGTAATTTGTTTTATTACATACGGATATAGACAGTATTGTTCAGCATTCTGCTACAGTGCGTCAATTACTTTTTTTCATTGGAAAATGTATTGTTTAGATAGGCTTTCCTTTATGATATTCATCTGACCTTATTTCACTGCATAAAAGAAGTTGCATCAATCAGGATAGTCCCTAAATCTAACATTTCACCTTGAAAAATGCCGGCAGGCCTCAAAATGATCTAATTTAACAGAAAAATGTTATAAATATCTGAAAATGCCTTTAAAAGAACAAACAGGGACCCCCCTCAGACACCAAGGCCCAGCTAAGACTCCTAGCTTCGCAAGCCCCAATACCTCTGCTAATGTGTGTGACCAGAAGCTTTGTATACCTACTAACTGCTTGTATGAAGGATATATAAGAATTATGCTGCTCCAGCAGCAGATATACTGTATTTGTAATTATATACCCTGAAACTCATAATATACTCTGTAGGTGAATATGTCTGGGGTATGCGCCATGTGTGCATGAGCCGTGTATGAAGTAGCCTCTAAACAACAGGAATCACAGCAATGTATATTTATTTTTACAGCTAAATCTAAAAGGATAGCCAGTGTAGATGTTGAGGCCATTAGTCCTTCTCAGTCCTCATTCATATTATTTCACTTGGTAAGGTTTTAATACTAGAGGTTTGGACTGTTCCAAATAGGGTCACCTTGACGTGGTTGGATGGCTTTTATGTTTTTTTAATCAAAATTATGTTTGCAGATACCACCACTGCCGCCAGTTTGACAGGGATAATACAAGGAGATCACGCAGATCCCACCACTACCGCCAACATGTCAGGGGATGCAACTCTGCTGCCTCCAATCGTCAGGACAATTACTTGACTGATGAGGGATGGACGAGGCCGTGGCAGTTTCCACTACTAGGCCGGTTATTGGGGAACTCACAGTGAGAGTATAGTACATACACCTTCGATTCCAATGCATGGAATATATATATATATATATATATATATATATATATATATATATATATATATATGCCCTGATATGATCACTACCAATGTCATAATAACAAAAGGAACTACAAACTACCACCACCAATCGTTTATATATGCTGACTGCACACTCGATACAGGTAGCGTTTGACTTCAGGGGTGCGGTTTACAGAGCAAGAGGAACATAGCTATTAAATTTTATATGTCTAATCTGAAAAAAGCTCCTTATGAAAACCGACAGAACTACAGCAAGCTATACCTTCCAGGACTACAAAAGGAAGAAACCCAAACTCTGATTTTTATTAGTTCAAGGTTACATCCACATACCTCCCATTGGTGAGCTTACAAGGGGTCTGGTTGAGGAATGTGCTAGGTCTTTTAGAATTCTATGAGATCCCCAACTTTCCTTTCAGGATATCTTTGCTCCTGGATGTCCCAGGTGGGAATTATCTTTGTCATGTTTCCCATCATGATTTTACCTTTCCATGGAGATGAAAAATGGCATGGATAGCATCATCCATCTAATCAATATTAGCTTGATTGTGTGCGGCCAGGCTTACACAGAGATGTGAGTGAATGTTGTCATGATCCAGACCGGGTTTTGAGTTCCCGGTCTGGTCATGTCAAGAGTTAAAGTTTCTCAGCCTCAGTTTGGTCTCAAGTTTGCTATTTATCCCCGCTGTGTCCTGCAGACCATGTCAGTTATAGTTTTTGCCTAGTGCTGCTGTAGCTGACTCTGATTGCTCTGATTTGTCCTGCTGCGTTGTTGTCTGAACCTGTGTCTCTGTTTTCCCCTATTCCCGTCATGAGTGACTCCGTGTTTCCCTTCAGTGTGCTGACTCCCTGGTTTTGACTTGGCTTGTATCCTGACCTGCTTCTGTCTTTTGGCTAATCTGCTTCTGACAGTTACTGACTCCCTGGCTTGTCTCTGACAGTGAATTTGCTTATTCCTTTGGTACTGCGCTACAGTCTAGGATTTGACCCGGCTTGTCTGACTATTCTGCTGCCACCTGTGGTGGCCTCACTGCTGCACTGCAAGACAGCTCTGTTTAGATACAGTCCTGCTTCCACTCTACTGCCATCTCGTGGAGCCTGCACCTACCTGCATTGCAGCAGCATGACAAATGTGTTATGTTCATCCCTTCACTACGATGCCGAAAATATATCTCCCATAAATATCAGATCGAGGCAAACCCCAATATTCAACACACACCCTTGGCTCCAGAGCTTCTGAGACAATCCTTTGAAAAGATAAAGCTGATTTCTTTGAACAGAGGAAGCCCCTGTACATCTCCATCTTTATGTGCATGAATCCAGGTTTTAGTTACTAACTTTAAGAGCAGATCTCTAATGTAATTAAATCAATGTCTGTGTCTGCCTCCAGCTCCTTCCTCCATAGCATCTTATAGGCGCCAACTGTCATCTTCTGTCTCAGTAACATAAAAAAATCTGTCTACACTGAATACAGATTTTACAGATATTACTAGTGAATTGAGAGTAAGTGATCAATCCAGAGGAGAAAGAAGCAGATTATTTTCATGTATACTATTGATTTATGAAAGGAAAATTAATACGACTGCTACTCTTTAACCTAATGAGGGCATAGGGGTACCCTGTCCACCATGGGAGGAACAACAAAAAAATATGGTGGCTTTTTTAATGGTAGATAAAGGTGTCAGAAGACCCCATTAACCTTATTGGTGGGGGTCTTGAAACGGTAAATCACAAACTTCAGCTGCCATGTATTTTGCCTTCGGTAAATCAGCAGCTGATTCCGGCATTGACCAGGGAGCTAACAAACACATGAGGAGTCATTTACAAATTTTTCACGGTCTGACATGTAAATCGTGGGGGGAAATGATTTTTCCACAGTAAATCACTCTTGTGTGTAAATGTTTTATTGTTTGCCTGTTGAGGTGTGAATGAAGTAATGGGCCCTCCGGTTCACTTCATCCGTCTCTGCGGCTGACAGCATTGCTTAGACACAAGTTGCTGTTCTATATAAACCCTGTCACTCGGCCATCTGAGAACAGGCCGCTTCCTCTGGGAATCCCTAATCAAACACTCTTGGGAACCGTGCGAGCGGTAGTGTCCATTACTAATAAATTAAATTAGGTCTACCCACCCTACTTCTGGCTGACATTTTTTCAATAACAGAGGAGGTTAGACAAAGAGTGGTCACCTACAGACGGCGCATAGTGTTTATAATAGTGTCCCTTCTCAGGCTGCTTCTAAGGACGCTGATGGGGGCTGACGGCGAGGGTCACGTCAGGCTAGACATGCTAGCTGCGCTCTTTCTTCATTTTCAACAGCGATGCATGCCACTTTTTTTCAGAAATAAAGACAGTTCGTAAAACATCCACTGATGAATGACATCAAGCGCAAAGAAATAATTCATTCGAGTAACATGATATCATATTATTGCATAGCGCTCAGAAGGATGTTATAGATTTTACACAAGCAAAATCCTTATAAAGGCACATTGAGACGTCCATGCAATTCGGCCCAATCTCGGACTGCCGTGAGTCTCCTGTATTTCTATAAGGCTGTCGGGAGAGCCGCCGGCCAGTCCAGTCATTGCGGACCGAGGTTGGACAAAGAATGTGCCCTAATGATTAGGTATCGGACATTGATTATTATTTATTAGTTAATGTTTTTGCGTTTTTTAAAAAAAAAATTCAAATCTTTTTTCCCTTCTTTCTCTTTCCAATGGTTCAGTGGGTTGGGTAAGATTTGATTGGTCGTAGTAAAAGTTTATAAAGTTTTATATATATATATATACAGTGCCTACAAGTAGTATTCAACCCCCTGCAGATTTAGCAGGTTTAATAAGATGCAAATAAGTTAGAGCCTTCAAACTTCAAACAAGAGCAGGATTTATTAACAGATGCATAAATCCTACAAACCAAAAAGTTTTGTTGCTCAGTTAAATTTTTATAAATTTTAAACATAAAAGTGTGGGTCAATTATTATTCAACCCCTAGGTTTAATATTTTGTGGAATAACCTTTGTTTGCAATTACAGCTAATAATCGTCTTTTATAAGACCTGATCAGGCCGGCACAGGTCTCTGGAGTTATCTTGGCCCACTCCTCCATGCAGATCTTCTCCAAGTTATCTAGGTTCTTTGGGTGTCTCATGTGGACTTTAATCTTGAGCTCCTTCCACAAGTTTTCAATTGGTTTAAGGTCAGGAGACTGACTAGGCCACTGCAACACCTTGATTTTTTGCCTCTTGAACCAGGCTTTGGTTTTCTTGGCTGTGTGCTTTGGGTCGTTGTCTTGTTGGAAGATGAAATGACGACCCATCTTAAGATCCTTGATGGAGGAGCGGAGGTTCTTGGCCAAAATCTCCAGGTAGGCCGTGCTATCCATCTTCCCATGGATGCGGACCAGATGGCCAGGCCCCTTGGCTGAGAAACAGCCCCACAGCATGATGCTGCCACCACCATGCTTGACTGTAGGGATGGTATTCTTGGGGTCGTATGCAGTGCCATCCAGTCTCCAAACGTCACGTGTGTGGTTGGCACCAAAGATCTCGATCTTGGTCTCATCAGATCAGAGAACCTTGAACCAATCAGTCTCAGAGTCCTCCAAGTGATCATGAGCAAACTGTAGACGAGCCTTGACATGACGCTTTGAAAGTAAAGGTACCTTACGGGCTCGTCTGGAACGGAGACCATTGCGGTGGAGTATGTTACTTATGGTATTGACTGAAACCAATGTCCCCACTGCCATGAGATCTTCCCGGAGCTCCTTCCTTGTTGTCCTTGGGTTAGCCTTGACTCTTCGGACAAGCCTGGCCTCGGCACGGGAGGAAACTTTCAAAGGCTGTCCAGGCCGTGGAAGGCTAACAGTAGTTCCATAAGCCTTCCACTTCCGGAT
Source organism: Ranitomeya variabilis (assembly GCF_051348905.1). Classification (NCBI taxonomy): domain Eukaryota; kingdom Metazoa; phylum Chordata; class Amphibia; order Anura; family Dendrobatidae; genus Ranitomeya; species Ranitomeya variabilis. Next base: position 292,534,283 of record NC_135235.1, read on the forward strand.
GATGCTCCCAACAGTGGAGACAGGTAGGCCCAACTCCTTGGAAAGGGTTTTGTACCCCTTGCCAGCCTTGTGACCCTCCACGATCTTGTCTCTGATGGCCTTGGAATGCTCCTTTGTCTTTCCCATGTTGACCATGTTTGAGTGCTGTTCACAAGTTTGGGGAGGGTCTTAAATAGTCAGAAAAGGCTGGAAAAAGAGATAATTAATCCAAACATGTGAAGCTCATTGTTATTTGTGCCTGAACTACTTCTTAATACTTTAGGGGAACCAAACAGAATTCTGGTGGGTTGAGGGGTTGAATAATAAATGACCCTCTGAAAAAACTTTTCCCAATTTTAAAAAAAAATAAACAAAGAAATAACATTCTTTTTTGCTGCAGTGCATTTCACACTTCCAGGCTGATCTACAGTCCAAATGTCACAATGCCAAGTTAATTCCAAATGTGTAAACCTGCTAAATCTGCAGGGGGTTGAATACTACTTGTAGGCACTGTATATATATATATATATATATATATATATATATATATATATATATATATATATATTAAAATAGGAAATAATACTAATAATTGTACAGTATATAGAGTAGTGAAGAAGTGGGAAGCAGATGAAATTTGGCTCTGTCCCTCCATTCCCTATCGCTATCTCTCTCGGCTGCACATACGGAGAGACCTGTCAGTCCATGTGACACCGTCTTGTTGTGAATTAGACTTTTTGGCTCCCTCTTGTGGTTACTAGTGATATGACTCTGGGATTGTCTTTCCTCAGTTTGGCACCCACCTGGGTCGTTAGTCCAGGGGTGTTGCTATATAAACTTCCTGGATCCTTAGTCCAGTGCCTGGCATCGTTGTAATCAGATCCTTTCTGTTTGCTCCTGTCTGCTGCTCCTTGTTCGTGCAAAATTAAGCTAAGTCCTGCTTCTTTGTTTTTTGGTTATTTGCTTTGCTTTTATTTTTGTCCAGCTTGTACTAAATGTGATTCCTGACCTTGCTGGAAGCTCTAGGGGGCTGGTGTTCTCCCCCCGGGCCGTTAGACGGTTCGGGGGTTCTTGAATATCCAGCGTGGATATTTTGATAGAGTTTTTGCTGACCATATAAGTCATCTTACTATATTCTGCTATTAGCTAGTGGGCCTCTCTTTGCTAAATACCTAGCTCATTCTTACGTTTGTCTTTTCCTCTTACCTCACCGTTATTATTTGTTGGGGGCTTGTATCCAACTTTTGGGGTCTTTCCTCTGGAGGCAAGAAAGGTCTTTCTTTTCCCTTCTAGGGTTAGTTAGTTCTCCGGCTGGCGCGAGACGTCTAGAACCAACGTAGGCACGTTCCCCGGCTGCTGCTATTTGTGGTGCTAGGATTAGATATATGGTCAGCTCAGTTACCACTGCCTATGAGCTAGTTTTTTGTGTTTGCAGACTTAGTAATTATTTCTGAGACCCTCTGCCATTGGGGTCATAACACCGTCTGTCCATTTTTGACATCCGTGTGACATCAGTCTGTCCATTTTTTACGTCCGTGTGAGATCCCTCTGTCCATTTTTCACGTCTGTGTGACATCCGTCTGTCCATTTCTGACGTCCGTGTGACATCCGTCTGTCCATTTTTTACATCCATCTGTCCATTTTTCACGTCCGTGTGACATCCGTCTGTCCATTTTTGACATCCGTGTGACATTCGTTTTTGTCCATTTTTCATGTCCGTGTGACATTCGTCTGTCCATTTTTTACGTCCTTGTGACATCCGTCTGTCCATTTTTTACATCCGTGTGAGATCCCTCTGTACATTTTTCACGTCTGTGTGACATCCGTCTGTCCATTTTTAACATCCGTGTGACATCTGTCTGTCCATTTCTGACGTCCGTGTGACATCCGTCTATCCATTTCTGACGTCCGTGTGACATCCATCTGTTCATTTTTCACTACCGTGAGATTCCTCTGTCCATTTCTCACGTCCGTGTGACATCCGTCTGTCCATTTTTTACATCCGTGTGACATTCGTCTGTCCATTTTTCATGTTCGTGTGACATCCGTCTGTCCATTTTTCACATCCGTGTGACAACCGCCTGTAGATTTTTCACGTCCGCGTGACATCCGTCTGTCCATTTTTTACATCCACGTGACATCCATCTGTCCATTTTTCACGTCTGTGTGACATCCGTCTGTCCATTTTTCACGTCCGTGTGAGATCCGTCTGTTCATTTTTCAAGTCCGTGTGAGATCCGTCTGTTCATTTTTCACGTCCGTGTGAGATCCGTCTGTCCATTTTTCACGTCCGTGTGAGATCCGTCTGTCCATTTTTCACGTCCGTGTGACATCCGTCTGTCCATTTCTGACGTCCGTGTAACATCCGTCTGTCCATTTCTGACATTGGTGTGACATCCGTCTGTCCATTTTTCACGTCCGTGTGACATCCATCTGTCCATTTCTGACGTCCGTGTAACATCCGTCTGTCCATTTCTGACATTGGTGTGACATCCGTCTGTCCATTTTTCACGTCCATGTGAGATCCATTTTCGTACATCCGCATTCAAATCTGTGTATGGTCAAATACAGTTTCCTAGGTTAATACTGGAAATGTATCCGTAAAAGTCAGATGTGCGAGTCTCATACGATCCTTGTAAGAGAATAGTGCATGCTGACATTTTTTTTCTTGTTCTCATGGACAGTCGGACCTTTACATAAATCAGTCATCTAAACAGTCCTATAGAATAACATGGATCATTGTGCTGTCCATGAGCTATCTAACCCAAAAATCGGACAGCACACATCCAGTTTATACACTTGTCTGCATGAGACCTTCAAAGCAGAGGAGGACATATCATTGGTGCAATGGGGGCCTAAGAAGTTTGGGGGCACATTTCTTCCTCTGAATCAGGAGTCATGTTCCCCTTAGAACAGTAAAGCATAACATTTACAATTTTTCATATACTGATCACATGGAATACTTACAATTATAAAAGATGTCTCCCATAGATATAATCATTATTATAAACCTAACCACTAAAGGTTTTGTCCCACTTCATAACTGATTTATTTTTTATTTTTTATTATCTCTGCATCAAAAAATGAAAAATGAGCAATATCTTATGTTTCCGTGAGGGCAAAATCTTTTTCCAGAATGTTTTTTTTTTTTTGCTCGACCGTAATGTGAGTGAAAAGGGAAAACTCCTCTAAATTATGAAATTCTGGCTGCCTGCAGTCACCACTAGGAGGCGCTGGGGAGATTCCTTGTATACAGATGAGTTATTTAGTTATGTGATGGTAAAATGGCTCCTAAAAAGAGGGTCTGCTATCCAAAAGATCCACTATATTCTTAGTACACATAAAAATGTACAATTGCCTGATAGTAATTGATAGTAATATCGTACTAAAATATAGAGCGATTTTATGGAATAAGGAGTCGGACAGAGCAAAGTGGAAAATGACATGAAGCAGATCTATCAATTGTATCAGCAAGAAGTTTTATAGTCTCCAAAAAGGAGAAACTTGGTAAGTAAGATGGCACCAACCCCAGGATTGATAGCACATGAGACCAATATCTGGAGACATGGCGCCACTGCCTGATAATCAAGAGAAACCGCTTCAATATTGACATTTCAAGGATTCTAATTATACAGATGTAGCCATAGATATACAGATATGTGCAGATATAAGGAAACATAGGTGAGATATAGTAGTGAGTAATGGAGCCGATATATGTATGGACTTTATGGAATCCCAATAAAGAGCATTAGAATCAGCCTCTCCTTAACCAACCGACCTATGGTATATCCGACTGTAAATGTAGGCTTAAAGGGGTTTTCCAGAAATACATAATAAAAGCCTCCCAATCAGACATTGATGGGCTATCAGTATTGATGGAGTTACTAATATGTATTTGTAGACCCTCCAGAATAACAAAATAGAACAAAGGTAAATCAGCTGCTCAGCAGGTGACCAAACCTCCTCCAGCACTTACTGACGAGTGACGTAGCAGATGGAAGACGTCGATTCCTCCTCCGCTGAGCGATATCTCCGCTCTATTATTTATAGATTTGTTTCAAAGTTGTAACAGTTGTATCCAAAAACAATAGATTTTAAATATTTAGAAGAAGTTAATAACAATAGAGTTCAAAGAGAAGAGTCTGCGCCCGAGACTTCTACCTCCTCCCCAGATGCAAGGCTTTTATATTCCCCCCCACCCCCGGCCACAGTACTGACATTCATAAATCTGGGTTGGCCAAACAATGACCCAAACATCAATGACTTTAAGGAAAAATGTTACTTTTTAGTGCAGCGCCATAAATCGCAGAGAGGTCAGAATTGTCGCTGCGCGGATCTCCGCTTATTTTTTACGCTCGATGTCCGTACGCCGCCTTTGATATTTTTAAATTAAATTTAGTTACTGTCCCAAAAAATGCCCCAAGATCACAAAACCGTCTGCTCAGCCTCACGCTCAGCGCTGTCTGTACTGTACCGAGATCACATAAGACGTCCTTTGTGTGAATGAGGTACCTGGAGATACCCCACTGCAGCATTCATTCCGTCATCTGGACTGTGTTTTACTGCTTAAATACAATCAGTGGTTTATCTGCAGGAGATTATCACTACAGGAAGTGTCTGGTGGTCCAACCTCGACCCCACTACTGTATGGCAGCTTTCTGCCTATGCACAGTGTACACAGAAAGCTACCAATCAGTGGTGAAGGCTGAGTTATACAGCCCTCAGCATTCACAGCTCTGCTAGGAAAAAAAACTGTGATACTACCACAAGCCTGCTGCACCCAGTAAAAGGACACTGGAATAAGGGTTTCTGTCCTTATATTTATATTGTGGGTGGGATTATACAGAGCTCAAGCATTCAGATAGCTGCTAAATGTGCAGCAGAGAAAACTTCTGCATCAAGTCAAGTAAGTGACACATCACTTGAATCAGGGTCTCTGTTGCAACATTATGTTGCAGATTACATAGCAAAAACCTGCTGGTATATTGCCTTTAAGACAAGAATGTTGGGAATAGATGTGGCACGGTGCATAAAAATAAATCACCAAAAGCAAAAGGAACAAATGTGTGCAGCTGCTCGGGGGCTCAGTAGGTAAGCAGGGATGGGGTTCCCCAGTACAGGGGTAAACTCACCACAACCTATTACATGGCATGTAAGGAACTGAGCTTATAATGTACTGGTGTATAAATTGGGACAGACGTAATGGGTTTTCTCTGTGATGAGCTATTGGGGAGCGAGACCCCCCATACACGGTGTCTAACTTGTTCTTGCACAGGGGCCCCTCTTCTAGCTATGTCTGCCCCTTGGAATAGCTCAATAGTTATAGAATCTTTATATCTTTGCTTTGATCTATACATTTTTCATTAAAAGCAAAAATAAAAAAATTAATCAAAATTAATGTAAAAAATTACGCTGCTGCTGGAAGTTTAAAGCCACTCAATGATTGCACATGTCCCGCTGTATTGCTCGGCTTGTGCTCCTCCCGGTGAATGAATGACTAGAGTTAAGTCCTCTTTTTCTCAGAAGAGGCAATTTGCATATTAAATTACCCTTAAACTTTGGTTTATCAGTGTTCGGTGCTAGATCCTAGCGTTGCTGCCAAAATGTAGAAACACGTTTCCGGCTCATTTTGGGTCAAAAAAGAACTGAACGATGCCAGATCAGAAAATATTGGACATTTTACTTTTGTTAAAAAAAATGCAGAAGTACAATTTCTGAAATGAATTACATTTTTTATATTTGCTTTCAGCTCTGAATGTGAAGCCCTTCTGGTTTCACCCTATGAGTAATTGTGGTAGGATTCTTTTTCCTGCCCTCTGTCTTGGGCTATGATGTCACCTGAGATGTCACCTCCTCTGAGGTCAGCACCAGGCTTCAGTCGACAGCATTATCTATGGCATTCTCCTATCATCCAATGTACTGCAAGCATACTCATATTCCAGCTAGACTTTTGGCAAAGTCTTCCATGGTGACCAATAGCGTAGCTAGAGTCTGATGGCCCCTGGTGAAAAATTTGAACCTGGGCTTCCACCTGCATGGTGGTCATATGTGTGGGTCCATGTAGCGTTCTAGATCCTATAAAACAATGCATATTCGCCCTCCATGTGATAAAGTCTCATACAGTGGCTCCTTTCTGTAATAATCTCCTCCATCCTGGTCCCTTCCTGTAATAATATCCCTCATCCTGGTCCCTTCCTGTAATAATTTCCCCCATCCTGGCATTTTCCTGTAATAATATCCCCCATCCTGGTACCTTCCTGTAATAATCTCCCCCATCCTGGCATCTTCCTGTAATAATGCCCCCCATCCTGGCATCTTCCTGTAATAATATCCCCCATCAAGGTTCCTTCCTGTTTTAATCTCCCCCATCCTGGCATGTGCCTGTAATAATGTCCACCATCCTAGTTCCTTCCTGTAATAATCTCCCCCATCCTGGTCCCTTCCTGTAATAATCTCCCCCATCCTGGCATCTTCCTGTAATAATGTCCCACATCAAGGTTCTTCCTGTTTTAATCTCCCCCATCCTGGCATGTTCCTGTAATAATGTCAACCATCCTAGTTCCTTCCTGTAATAATCTCCCCCATCCTGGTGCCTTCCTGTAATAATCTCCCCCATCCTGGTCCCTTCCTGTAATAATCTCCCCCATCCTGGCATCTTCCTGTAATAATGTCCCACATCAAGGTCCTTCCTGTTTTAATCTCCCCCATCCTGGCATGTTCCTGTAATAATGTCCACCATCCTAGTTCTTTCCTGTAATAATCTCCCCCATCCTGGTCCCTTCCTGTAATAATCTCCCCCATCAAGGTCCCTTCATGTTTTAATCTCCCCCATCCTGGCATGTTCCTGTAATAATGTCCATCATCCTAGTTCCTTCCTGTAATAATCTCCCCCATCCTGGCATCTTCCTGTAATAATGTCCCACATCAAGGTCCTTCCTGTTTTAATCTCCCCCTTCCTGGCATGTTCCTGTAATAATGTCCACCATCCTAGTTCCTTCCTGTAATAATCTCCCCCCATCCTGGTCCCTTCCTGTAATAATCTCCCCCATCAAGGTCCCTTCATGTTTTAATCTCCCCCATCCTGGCATGTTCCTGTAATAATGTTCCACATCAAGGTCCATTCCTGTAATAATCTCCCCATCCTGGCATCTCAGATGCCTGTTCTCGCTGATAGATGTTATTTCAGCATGACGGCAGATACCTTCACGTTACACTACCATTATCTCAGCACCGCACACGATTATACATGGAAACCTCAGCTCTATTTATATGCCAGTAATGGCAGAAGATTTTACCTTATGTAGACTAAAAAAAAAATCAAAAGTGACCTGGTGACAAAAATGACCCGCCCCTGCTGATAAAATATCCCGCCCCTGCTGACAAAATCATGCTGACAAAATGACCCGCCTCTGCTGATAAAATATCCCGCCCCTGCTGACAAAATGACCCGCCCCTGCTGACAAAATCATGCTGACAAAATGACCCGCCTGTGCTGATAAAATATCCCGCCCCTGCTGACAAAATGACCCACCTCTGCTGAAAAAATGACTCGCCCCTGCAGAATACTTAGGAGTTGTTGTTTTGTTTCTTTTTGCCACCATCTCATTTGTATATTTCGGTGAGCGTGCTCTCTGATTGGCTGGCTGTAGAATGCTGCATGTGCAGCCATGTTATAGAGGGAACATCATTCCGACAGGAGAGGTCGAATTAAAGAGGGACATGGCTTCAATATTAAGAAAATGGAGCCCAAGAGTCCTGATCAATCTCATTATCTCATTCTGTACAATTCTCTTAATATACTAGTATAATGAGTACTCTCAATATATTAAAGGGATTATACAACATTTTAAAAAAGTAGCTGTTTTCTTCTGAAAAAAAAAGAAAAACAGCTCCACAATAGTCCACAGGCTGTATACGGTACTGCAGCTTGCTCACATTGACGTCAATGGAGCAATAACTACACATAGCCTTGTACAGGGGTGATGCAGCAGTGTTTTTCCAGCCTTAAAGGGGTTGTATGATTAATATCTAAGAAAAAAATGGTCAGAATGGCATAAAAATTTAAATAAATGAAAGAATATTTTATTCACCAATTTCTTACCAATCCCATTTTGGTGCCTCACAGGTCCCTGCTAGTCCTAAAGGAATCAGGAGGTAGAAATCCAGGAACCATTGGAAAAGGGATTGGTGAGATGAGTATTATTTATTTTGCTTTTATTATACTATTCTGCTGATTTTAAAAAATATATATAAATAAAGAATATTACAAAAATCATCTTCCAGCCTGGAATGAGTAGTCCTGGATTCATTTTGCACAGTTCTAAGAGCAGAATGTCCCATACCTTCTATATGCGCTGAGTTTAGGACTTGAATGACAGGTGGTTCAGTACTCCTCCACCCTAGGAGAGTGATGTACCATGCCTTAAAGGGGTTGTCCACTACTAGAGGACTGAGAAAGGGTTGTCCAAGTAGTGGACAACCCCTTTAATTGTAGGTACAACCAAGGACCACATCGGCATCAGGCACAATCTGGGCAAGGGAGGCCCATGGTGATCTAGGTAGTCCTCTATACTAGTCAAGGCAAATGTTGGCTGTAGCGCCCCACTGCCGCAGGGCCGAGGGGTACCCGGTACCGGGCCTGTAAGTCTCTGCTCTGGGGTTGTCACGGTGGCTAGACCCGGTCCGTGACCCTGCTGAGGGGCGTACAGTAATAGATGTGGGTGGATGATGGTGGTGTGGTAACGCTGTAGTGGTGCGGTGCAGTAAATAACGAGGACACCAGGTTGCAGTCTCTTTACCTCTTTACTGAAGCTCTCTGGGTCCTCAGTCCGGAGTCCAGATAGCCAGGCTGCGCAAGTCCGGCCGGTCCAATGGCACCTCCAGAGTCCTCTTAGCAGGTGGAAATCTGTGCCTTCCTTCTAGCGCTATGTGTTGCGGTCCTTCCCTGCTGTGCTTACGGAAAGTCCCCACAACTGTTGTGTCCGTTTCTTAAGTTCCCTCACAACTCGATTAGATGATGTTCTGCTAATTCTCCGTTCCTCCCTGATGTTGCGGTTAGAACGGCACCCGTTTGACGGGTAGGCTCGGAGCTCTTCCGGGACCCTAGAGTCGCCCCTCTCCACAAGTTGCCCCCCAAGACTGCATAGGTGATTTAAGTGAGACAGCCCGCCTTAGACTGACTGTCCTGCCGCTGTTTAGAGTATTGCTTGAAGCTGAATATTGTAATACTCCCTCGGCGTTCCGGCCGCCGGTTGTGCGCCTCAGTAGAATGTTGCCTCAGTCTTACAGCACGACCCCTACTGGTATTCTCCTTGTCGCTTTGATCTCGTTTCTCACTCAGCACAATCTATCTCGCTTCCAATCCCTTCTTGGGCACCGCCGCTATCCTGAGCAGGCACGGTCCCGTTGCTTTCTCTCTAGTTGCCAAGTCTCTGTCAGGATCCCACCCCTGACAGAGACCCTACCGAATCTTCTCCCACAACACCTTCTGCCACAAGGTGTTGCCTGGCTCCAACCCAGTCAGCTTTCTGTCTAACTTCCTGCCTGACCCCCAGTTTTACCAGTGTGTGAGGAGTGGCCTAATGAATAGAACCCTTAGCTCCCCCTGGAGGCCCGGTGGTGAAATGTATTGGTGTCTGTGATACCTGATCAGATGAACTCCTTCAGTGCCATCAGACGTACCATAGCTCCCCTTAGTGGCGGAGCCACAGTACTGCAACGACCAGGACTCTGGGGCGCGGCATTGGCTACACAGGGGGGCTCATTGCGTTCAAGCACATAAGGCTAAAAATGAGAAATGTCCATTTTTTTGGACACTACATGATTTATACCTCCGTGGATCTCTTAGGACTGTCCATAATAGGTTCCTTCTCTTCGGAAACCTCCTGGGGCGCATATTCTGCTCAGTTAATAAATGAGACTGGTCTAGAATAAAGTAAGGCAAATGGTCAACTGACAAAATATGACGAACGTGGAGGAACAGACTCTAGAAATGGCGATTATACGGCCAGACTGTAACTCCTTCAGTGGATGGCGGTGAGCTCGCCCAACCTCAGAAGAAGTCGGCCATAGTCGTGGAGCACTCTATGGGTTAACAATAGTTCCTCTTGCGGTTATCTGCATCCTATTAGCTCCAGATACAAGAGGCTCATTGAAAAATATGTGTGTTTTTCTGAGAATCGTCGAGGCCGAATAGAAACTGAAATGCGAAATATTTGGACCTCGCGGACTCGTAGGTCCCAGATTTGACGTTGAAGACGCTCGTCTGGAAGTTTCTGGGAAACGCTCACATACATTCTCCCAATGCACAAATCATTGCTGGCTCCTGCTAATCAAGGATGGGAAAAGTACAGACTTCACCGAACAATCCCTGAAACGCCTTTTTTCCATTGCATTGTAAAATGCGTTGGCAGCAGATCCCCCAGATTATGAAGCCTACAACGTGCCATCAGACTTATCTCCTGCTCCACCATGTTTCCATTACCGTCCGCCCGCTCTGGATTTCAGTTCCTTCCACTGTCCCATAAATCTTCTCCTTGTCACTATTTATCATCAGGAAATGATTTCTAACTAAAGAAGAAAGTTCCATCATAGAACAACGATGATGACGTGAAAGATCAAGCTTCATCCTCAGAGATCATTAATGCACATAGCAACTATGCTTTACTGATCCTTTGTGCCTCTCCACATGGCAAAAGAAATACGTCTTCAGAAAACGAGCTACTGTTTTAATCAGGTTTTATCTTAACTTTTTTTTAAAATTGACAATGTATTTTTTTTTTATTTTTCATGGCACTATGTAAAAAAACAAATTAGACTATGACCACCAGTCCAAAGATTATTGTATATTAAGCAGGGTGGGACTAATAAGTTAAAATTTAACCTTTAATTGAAAATTGTTAAAAAGTACGGATGAAATACCCCAAGAAAATAAGAAAATACACCAAGAAAATTTGTGTGGCCATACGATTAGGCCATACACAGATCAAGTAGTCCTATATATAACCACTGATGCAAAAAAGGAACGATCTCACCTCATAGTCTTTTGTCCATCATATTGAGGGAGAGTAGCCCTTAGAAAAATTGGTGTCAAATGTGTGGGGGAGGCAATTAGTACAAAATCCATACATTACCCCACGTCGATCACCATGAAATCATGTTACCCCAGGATTCAAGCTTCCCGAATGTGAATGTGGGGCCTAATCGTATGGCCACACAAATTTTGCTGAACGCTGAGGAGTTTTCTCCTTTTATACAGTATTTATGTGTATAATTGCACTTGTTTGGGGTTGTGTCTTTGGTTATTAGTTGGTTTAAGCATTTACCTATGTTGTTGTGTCTTTAGTGTACTTATTTTCTTGGTGTATTTCATCCGTACTTTTTAACAATTTTCAATTAAAGGTTAAATTTTAACTTATTAGTCCCACCCTGCTTAATACACACTATGTAAAAAAATAAAGAAAAAAAAACTTTTCACACAGGCCACCAGGAGTAATTTAAGACTCCTTCCTCTTGGAAGCATGGATATTATCAGCAATGGACTGATTCAGACCTTGTCTTTTGTATAGGAGTCTCCTGAGCTTCTAATCTGGGCCATGGTCATTGTAAAGTGAGGGGGAGGAGGTGAGCTGTGACATCACCTATTGTGAATGGATCATGTGTTATCTACTGTATACAGAGGTTTTATCAGTCATTGTACAGGAGGAGGAGGTGAGCTGTGACATCACTATTGTGAATGGTGGATCCCATGTTATCTACTGTATGTAGAGGTGTTATCAGTCATTGTACAGGAGGAGGAGGTGAGCTGTGATCTCACCTATTTTGAATGGTGGATCCTGTGTTATCTACTGTATATAGAGGTGTTATGAGTCATTGTAATGGTGGATCCTGTATTTTCTACTGTATATAGGTGTTATCAGTCTGTCATGTCGGACGCTGTTCAGACCAGGTCATCTGACAGACAGCGGTAGTTCCGCTATTGACCACTATTTGCTCATTGGCGTCGGCTAGATTTTGTCTAGCTGTTCCGGGGTTAATTTACCTGATTCTCGGATTGGAGGCTGGGCCATGCCCATTGCCTTTTTATAGTTCTCCTGATCATTGGGTGTCGCCGATTATAGCTTCTGTCTTGCGCATTTGTTATCTCGGTCTGGAGTGGAGAGCTAGTCATTGGAGTATCGTTGCTGGTGGTGTATTTTCCCTTGTCTTATTTACTCCTTCCTATATTTGTGTTTATTTTGCCCTGCACATTTATAGTGTATTCCTGAGTGACTGCAGCGTGATGTATACTTTCCTTTATCCTTGTCTGTGCTAACTGTGGGTACTGGTGTATTGCATTCACTGGGTGGAGGGCGGAGGTTTCCAGCTCAGGGTTGTATCAGGAGGCAGGGTGAGGTTCGAGGCCTGAACATGCACACCATCAGTGTAAACTTCAGGTAGAGGGCCAGTCAGTATTTCCCTAGTCTTAGGGAAATTGCAGGGGCCCGGGTTATAAGCTCTCGCCCACCTAGTCTCTCCGTGACATTATAATCGGCCAACATTATTTCCATGGATCCCATGATTTCCATAAACCACCAGTTGAGGGCGCTGTTCCTACAGGTCACTGAGTTGAGGGGGGCAGTGCAGCAACAGGGAATAGCAGTATCTAATGTGCAAGCCGTTGTTACAGATAAAGTTGCTGAACCTAAGTATCCGTTGCCTGAAAAATTTGCTGGGGAACGCAGTAAATTTGTTACTTTTCGTGAGGCTTGCAAACTATATTTTCGGATGCGTCCGACTTCCTCCGGTAATGAGGCTCAGCGTGTGGGCCTAGTGTTGTCATTATAAAGCGGGGATCCCCAAGCATGGGCGTTTTCTTTGCCATCTGATTCTGCGGCATTTGACTCTGTGGAGAGTTTTTTTTCTGCACTTGGAAACATCTACGACGAGCCTGACAGAATGGCTCTAGCAGACTCTAAGATACGCACTATTTGCCAGGGGAGCGAGTAGCAGAGGATTACTGTTCTGAATTCCGCCGCTGGGCGGTCGACACTCAGTGGAATGATTCCCCGCTGCGGAGTCATTTTATTCATGGAGTTTCTGACAGGGTTAAAAAAGCCCTCCTGATGTACGAGACTCCTACTTCACTAGATTCCGCTATGAGTCTTGTTATCCGTATTGATCGCCGTTTGCGTCTGGGAGAGCATGTGGCATCATCTGTGGGAGGAGGTTTGGGTTTACGTGAGGTTGCTGCAGGTGAGCCCATGGAACCTATGCAAATCGCAGGGGTATCACATGTTAAGCATCAGGCTTCTGTACATGGGAGGCAGGGAGCCTGCTTTTTCTGCGGTAAAACTGGTCATTTTATTAATATCTGTCCTCTGCTGTCAAAGAAAAATGCAACGGCGGAAAGACTTCTAAACTCAGAGGGTGTGGAGGAGTCCAATCTGAGCTTGTGTATGTCCTCCATGATGGTATCTCAGTGCATGCTCCCTGCCAAGGTTGTTGTTGCTGGCAGAGAGCTGCCAATCACTGTTTTTGTGGATAGTGGTTCTGCCACAAATCTCATTGATGAGGAGTTTGCGCACACTGCTGGTTTTAGGATCGAAAAACTGCCTCATCCTATCCGTGTGGTTGCTATCAATTCTGCTCCTCTCCCACAGGGGGAGATTACTGAGTTTGTGTCTGAGATTAAACTCCACATTGGGGTTCTTCATTCTGAGCAGGTTACATGTAAGGTGCTCAAGAGTCTTCCGGCACCATTGGTTCTGGGTTTTCCATGGTTGTCTACACACAACCCGGTGATAGACTGGAAAACTCAAGACATAATTCAGTGGAATGATTTCTGCCAGGAGAATTGCTTGGCCACATGTGTTGCTGCTGTGACTTCAAGTGTCCCTGAGTCACTTCTGGATTTTGTGGATGTGTTCTCTGAGAAGGGTTGTTCAGAGTTGCCACCACATCGCCCCTATGACTGTACTATCAGGTTTAAACCAGGGGCTAAATTGCCCAAAGCAAGGATGTTTAACATCTCCGGTCCGGAGAGACAAGCGCTAAAGGATTACATTGCTGAAAGTTTGAGCAAAGGGCACATCAGGCCTTCATCCTCTCCGGTGGCAGCAGGGTTCTTCTTCGTTAAGAAGAAAGATGGTGGACTACGGCCGTGTCTGGATTTCCGGGAGTTAAACCAGATTACGGTTCGTGATCCATACCCTATGCCATTGATACCGGATTTGTTCAACCAGGTGGCAGGTGCTAAGTGGTTTACCAAGCTTGACCTCAGGGGGGCGTACAACCTCATAAGAGTCCGTCGAGGTGATGAGTGGAAGACGGCTTTTAATACCCCTGAGGGTCATTTTGAAAATTTGGTGATGCCATTTGGGTTGACAAACGCACCTGCAGTGTTTCAGCATTTCATAAATGATGTGTTCTCGCATGTTTTGGGGAAATTCGTTATTGTGTACCTTGATGACATCCTCATATATTCTTGCGACCGTGACACTCATTTAGATCATGTCAGGCAGGTGTTACAGCTTCTCAGAGAGAATAAGCTGTATGCAAAACTGGAGAAATGTGTGTTTTCGGTACAAGGAGTTGCCTTTCTTGGGCTATATCGTGTCTGCCTCTGGTTTTAAAATGGACGCCGCTAAGGTGCAAGCGGTGTTGCGTTGGGAACGGCCTGATAACCTAAAAGCACTTCAGCGGATCCTTGGGTTTTCTAACTACTATAGGAAATTTATCAAGGATTTTTCCACCATTGCTAAACCGCTAACTGACATGACTAAAAAGGGTACCAATTTCTCCGTTTGGCCTGTGGCTGCTGTGTGCGCATTCGAATCTCTTAAAAACAGGTTTGTTTCGGCCCCCATTCTGGTGCAGCCAGATGTATCGAAACCTTTTGTGGTGGAAGTCGATGCATCTGAGGTTGGTGTGGGGGCGGTGCTGTCACAAGGCTCATCCTTGAGCGGTTTGCGTCCGTGCGCCTATTTTTCCAATAAATTGTCGCCCGCCGAACGTAACTACAATATCGGCAACAGAGAGTTGTTGGCAATTAAATTGGCCTTTGAGGAATGGCAACACTTCTTGGGGGGGTCGATTCATCAGGTCACTGTTGTTACCGACCATAAGAATTTGCTTTATTTGGAGTCTGCCAAGCGTCTGTCTCCCAGGCAGGCTCGCTGGGCATTGTTTTTCACGCGGTTCAATTTTGTTGTCACCTACAGACCGAGGTCTAAAAACACTAAGGCAGATGCTCTGTCCAGGTGTTTTCTGGGGGGAGAACCTCGGGAGGATCCAGTACCCATCCTCCAAAAGGGTGTTGTGGTTTCGGCTCTCACTACCGAGGTGGAGGCTGAGATTGCTGAGGCTCAGGAGGAGGTACCATCTGAGCTTCCTGTCAACAAATCTTTTGTACCGCTTCATCTCCGCTTAAAGGTTTTGGCGGAGCATCATGATGCTGTCCTGGCTGGCCACCCAAGGGTTAGAGGTACCTTGGAGTTGGTGTCACGTCGGTTTTGGTGGCCCAAGATCCGACAGGACGTGGTCTCATACGTGTCAGCTTGTACCACGTGCGCTAGGGCTAAGACGCCTCGCTCCCGTCCTGTTGGCACACTACTTCCTCTTGAGGTACCTAGTAAGCCATGGACAGAAATCTCCATGGATTTCATCACTGATTTGCCCTCATCAGCTGGGAACACGGTCATCTTGGTGATTGTTGATCGGTTCTCAAAAATGTCGCATTTTGTGTCTTTGCCTTCGTTGCCTAACGCTAAGACTCTGGCGCAGGTATTTGTGCAGGAGGTGGTCAGACTTCATGGGGTTCCGTCTGACATCGTGTCTGATAGGGGGTCTCAGTTTGTGGCAAAATTTTGGAAAGCATTTTGCTCACGGCTGGGGATCAAGTTGTCTCATTCTTCGGCGTTTCATCCTCAGTCAAATGGTCAGACCGAGCGTATGAACCAGAATTTGGAGCAGTACTTACGCTGTTTTGTTTCTGACAATCAGGAGGAGTGGTGGACGTTCCTTCCTTTGGCTGAGTTTGCCATCAATAATCACCGCCAGGAGTCTTCTGGGGAGTCTCCGTTTTTTTGTGTTTACGGGCTACATCCTCAATTTTGTACCTTGAGTCAGGGGGGCTCTTCCGGCGTTCCGGAGGAAGACCAGTTAGGAGCACAACTGTCATCAGTCTGGAGGAGAGTTAAACAGCACCTGTTGAGCGTGGGTGCTAGGTACAAACGTGTGGCTGACAGTAGGCGTGTGCCAGGTCCGGACTTGAGTGTGGATGACTGGGTGTGGTTATCCACAAAAAACATAAGACTCAAAATTCCGTCCCTTAAATTGGGTCCACGGTTTATTGGTCCATTTAGGGTCACCGCCGTCATTAACCCAGTAGCGTACCGACTGGAGCTCCCTACGGTGTATAAGATACACAACGTGTTCCACAGGTCTCTTCTGAAGAGGGTGGTGGGTTCTGTGGACGCGGCGCCTATGCCATCTCCAGTCTTGGTGGATGGTAACCTGGAATTTGAAGTCTCCAAGGTGGTTGACTCTCGTGTAGTGCGCCGCACTTTACAGTACTTGGTACACTGGCGTGGTTATGGGCCTGAGGAGAGGTCCTGGGTACCAGCCTCGGACATTCATGCGGATCGGCTGATCAGGTTTTTTCATCGTCGTCATCTGGACAAGCCGGGTCCTATAAGCCGTGAGGGCCCTGGGGTCCCTCGTAGAAGGCGGGGTACTGTCATGTCGGACGCTGTTCAGACCAGGTCATCCGACAGCGGTAGTTCCGCTTTTGACCACTATTTGCTCATTGGCGTCGGCTAGATTTTGTCTAGCTGTTCCGGGGTTAATTTACCTGTTTCTCGGATTGGAGGCTGGGCCGGATCCGGAAGACCCTCGCTTGGCAAAATAATAAACCAACAATATACATACCTTCGGATGAACTGTCAGGTCCCATGAAGTAAATCCATCTGAAGGGGTTAAATCATTTTACAGCCAGGAGCTGCGCTAAAGCTCTCGCTCGTGGTTCTAAAAACCCCGGGTGCTGAAAGGAAAGCTGGGTGATCTGTACTTACATTGAGTCGCGGTGAGGCGCCCTCTGCTGGATGAACTCATATGAACTCGAGCGTGGGAACTTTTCCAAGGCTGCAGTTCATGAGAGCATCCACCAGAGGGCGCCTCACCGCAACTCAATGTAAGTACAGATCACCCAGCTTTCCTTTCAGCACCCGGGGTTTTTACAACCACGAGCAGTGCTTTAGCGCAGCTCCTGGCTGTAAAATGATTTAACCCCTTCAGATGGATTTACTTCGTGGGACCTGACAGTTCATCCGAAGGTATGTATATTGTTGGTTTATTATTTTGCCAAGCGAAGGTCTTCCGGATGGATTGAGAGAGCAATAAAATACTAAAACAACCTGTTTGTTTATTTCATTAAAATACTTTTTAATAACGTGTGTGTGTGTTTTTTAACCCTTTCAGACAATTGGATTAATCATGGATAGGTGTCATAATTGACGCCTCTCCATTATTAATCTGGCTTAATGTCACCTTACAATAGCAAGGTGACATTAACCCTTCATTACCCCATATCCCACCGCTACACGGGGGTGGGAAGAGAGTGGCCAAGTGCCAGAATAGGCGCATCTTCCAGATGTGCCTTTTCTGGGGTGGCTGGGGGCAGATGTTTGTAGCGGGGGGGGGCAATAACCATGGACCCTCTCCAGGCTATTAATATCTGCCCTCAGTCACTGGCTTTACCACTCTGGCAGAGAAAATTGCGCGGGAGCCCACGCCAATTTTTTCCGCCATTTAACCCTTTATTTTAGCAGCTACAGTGCCCAAATTTTGCACATACACACTACTAACATTAGTAGTGTGGAATATGCAAAAAAAGGGGATATGAGATGGTTTACTGTATGTAAACCATGTCTCATATCCTGTCAGGTTGGGGAAGGAGAAATTAAAAGCCGGCAATTGAATTACCGGCTTTTCACTAACACCGCTGCGTATTTCTCGCAAGTCACACTGCTGGTCCGTGTGGAATCCGTATTTTTCTCGCCCCCATAGACTTTCATTGGCGTATTATTTGCGCAATACGCTGACAAACGCAGCATGCTGCGATTTTGTACGGCCGTAGAAAGCCGTATAATACGGATCCGTAATATACGGCTGATAGGACCAGACCCATTGAGAATAATTGTGCCGTTTGTTTGGCGAGTTTTACGGACGTATTTTCTGCGCTCTTACATCCGTAAAACTCGCTAGTGTGACGCCGGCCTTATAGTTCTCCTGATCATTGGGTGTCACCGATTATAGCTTCTGTCTTGCGCATTTGTTATCTCGGTCTGGACTGGAGAGCTGGTCATTGGAGTATCGTTGCTGGTGGTGTATTTTCCCTTGTCTTATTTACTCCTTCCTATATTTGTGTTTATTTTGCCCTGCACATTTATAGTGTATTCCTGAGTAACTGCAGCGTGATGTATATTTTCCTTTATCCTTGTCTGTGCTAACTGTGGGTACTGGTGTATTGCATTCACTGGGTGGAGGGTGTAGGTTTCCAGCACAGGGTTGTATCAGGAGGCAGGGTGAGGTTCGAGGCCTGAACATGCACACCATCAGTGTAAACTTCAGGTAGAGGGCCAGTCAGTATTTCCCTAGTCTTAGGGAAATTGCAGGGGCCCGGGTTATAAGCTCTCGCCCACCTAGTCTCTCCGTGACACAGTCATTGTACAGGAGGAGGAGGAGGTGAGCTATGACATTACCTATTGTAAATGGTGGATCCTGTGTTATCTACTGTATATAGAGGTGTTATCAGTCATTGTACAGGAGGAGCAGGTGAGCTGTGATATCACCTATTGTGAATAGTGGATCCTGTGTTATCTACTGTATATAGAGGTGTTATCAGTCATTGTACAGGAGGAGGTAAGCTGTGAAATCACCTATTGTTTATGGTGGATCCTGTGTTATCTACTGTATATAGAGGTGTTATCAGTCATTAAATAGCAGGAGGAGGAGGTGAGCTGTGACATCACCTATTGTGATTGGTGGATCTTGTGTTATCTACTGTATATAGAGATGTTATCAGTCATTGTACAGGAGGAGAAGGAGGTGAGCTATGGTATCACCTATTGTGAATGGTGGATCTTGTGTTATCTACTGTATATAGAGGTGTTATCAGTCATTGTGCAGGAGGAAGAAGTGAGCTGTGATATCACCTGTTGTGAATGGTGGATCCTGTGTTATCTACTGTATATAGAGGTATTATCATTGTACAGGAGGAGGAGGTGAGCTGTGATATCACCTATTGTGAATGGTGGATCCTGTGTTATCTACTGTATATAGAGGTATTGTCAGTCATTGTACAGGAGGACGAGGTGAGCTGTGACATCACCTATTGTGAATGGTGGATACTGTGTTATCTACTGTATATAGAGGTGTTATCAGTCCTTGTACAGGAGGAGAAGGTGAGCTGTGACATCACCTATTGTGCATGGTGGATCCTGTGTTATCAACTGTATATAGAGGTGTTATCAGTCATTGTACAGGAGGAGGAGGTGAGCTGTGACATCACCTATTGTGAATGGTGGATCCTGTGTTATCTACTGTATGTAGAGGTGTTATCAGTCATTGTACAGGAGGAGGAGGTGAGCTGTGATATCACCTATTGTGAATGGTGGATCCTATGTTATCTACTGTATATAGAGGTGTTATCAGTCATTGTACAGGAGGAGGAGGAGTTGAGCTGTGACTGTCATGATCTCAATGGCAAGAGAACATAGCATCAGCATATATAGGAACTAGCTCTTGGAAGATGGGAACTGAGCTGACCATGAACTAAACCTAACGCACAACTAGCAGTGGCCGGGTAGCATGCCTACGTTGATTCTAGATGCCCAGCACCAGCCGGAGGACTAAATAAAGCTAGCAGAGGAAAATATTAGTCCTAGCTCACCTCTAGAGAAATACCCCGAAAGGAGACAGAGGCCCCCCACATGTATTGGCGGTGAGTTAAGATGAAATAACAAACGTAGTATGAAAATAGGTTTAGCACATTTGAGGTCCACTTACTACATAGCAGAAGACAGAAAGGACACTTTCATGGTCAGCTGAAAACCCTATCAAAACACCATCCAGAAATTACTTTAAAACTCTGGCATTAACTCATAACACCAGAGTGGCAATTCCTGTTCACAAGAGCTTTCCAGACACAGTAACGAAACTACAGCTGTGAACTTGAACAAAAATGCAAAAACAAACATGGACAAGAGTCCAACTTATCTAGTAGTTGTCTAGGAGCAGGAACAAGCACAGAGAGGCTTCTGATAACATTGATGACCGGCAAGCAACTAACAGAGCAGCAAGGTTATATAGCGACTCCCACATCTTGATGGGAACAGGTGAACAGAGAAGATGAAGACACCAGTTCAATTCCACCAGTAGCCACCGGGGGAGCCCAGAATCCAAATTCACAACAGTACCCCCCCCTCAAGGAGGGAGCACCGAACCCTCACTAGAACCACCAGGGCGATCAGGATGGGCCCTATGAAAGGCACGAACCAGATCAGAGGCATGAACATCAGATGCATTCACCCAAGAATTATCCTCCTGGCCGTACCCCTTCCACTTGACCAGATACTGGAGTCTCCGTCTGGAAACACGAGAGTCTAAGATTTTCTCCACAACGTACTCCAACTCACCCTCAACCAACACCGGAGCAGGAGGCTCAACGGAAGGCACAACCGGTACCTCATACCTGCGCAATAATGACCGATGAAAAACGTTATGAATAGAAAAGGATGCAGGGAGGTCCAAACGGAAGGAAACAGGGTTAAGAATCTCCAATATCTTATACGGGCCGATGAACCGAGGCTTAAACTTAGGAGAAGAGACCCTCATAGGGACAAAACGAGAAGACAACCACACCAAATCCCCAACACAAAGCCGAGGACCAACACGACGGTGGCGGTTGGCAAAAAGCTGAGTCTTCTCCTGGGACAACCTCAAATTGTCCACCACCTGCCCCCAGATCTGATGCAATCTCTCCACCACAGCATCCACTCCAGGACAATCCGAAGATTCCACCTGACCAGAGGAAAATCGAGGATGAAACCCCGAATTACAGAAAAACGGGGACACCAAAGTGGCAGAGCTGGCCCGATTATTGAGAGCGAACTCCGCCAATGGCAAAAAAGCAACCCAATCATCCTGGTCAGCAGACACAAAACACCTCAGATATGTCTCCAGGGTCTGATTAATCCGCTCGGTCTGGCCATTCGTCTGAGGATGGAAAGCGGACGAAAAAGATAAATCTATGCCCATCCTAGCACAGAATGCCCGCCAAAATCTAGACACGAATTGGGTCCCTCTGTCAGAAACGATATTCTCAGGAATACCATGCAAACGAACAACATTTTGAAAAAACAGAGGAACCAACTCGGAAGAAGAAGGCAACTTGGGCAGAGGAACCAAATGGACCATCTTAGAAAAACGGTCACACACCACCCAGATGACAGACATCTTCTGAGAAACCGGCAGATCTGAAATAAAATCCATCGAGATGTGCGTCCAAGGCCTCTTAGGAATAGGCAAGGGCAACAATAATCCACTAGCCCGAGAACAACAAGGCTTGGCCCGAGCACAAACGTCACAAGACTGCACAAAGCCTCGCACATCTCGTGACAGGGAAGGCCACCAGAAGGACCTTGCCACCAAATCCCTGGTACCAAAAATGCCAGGATGACCTGCCAACGCAGAAGAATGAACCTCAGAGATGACTCTACTGGTCCAATCATCAGGAACAAACAGTTTATCAGGTGGGCAACGATCAGGTCTATCCGCCTGAAACTCCTGCAAGGCCCGCCGCAGGTCTGGAGAAACGGCTGACAATACCACTCCATCCTTAAGGATACCTGTGGGCTCAGAGTTACCAGGCGAGTCAGGCTCAAAACTCCTAGAAAGGGCATCCGCCTTAACATTCTTAGAACCCGGTAGGTATGACACCACAAAATTAAACCGAGAGAAAAATAATGACCAGCGCGCCTGTCTAGGATTCAGGCGCCTGGCGGTCTCAAGATAAATCAAATTTTTGTGGTCAGTCAATACCACCACCTGATGTCTGGCCCCCTCAAGCCAATGGCGCCACTCCTCAAAAGCCCACTTCATGGCCAAAAGCTCCCGATTCCCAACATCATAATTCCGCTCAGCGGGCGAAAATTTACGGGAAAAGAAGGCACAAGGCCTCATCACGGAGCAGTCAGAACTTTTCTGCGACAACACTGCCCCAGCTCCGATCTCAGAAGCGTCGACCTCAACCTGAAAAGGTAGAGCAACATCAGGCTGACGCAACACAGGGGCAGAGGAAAAACGGCGCTTAAGCTCCCGAAAGGCCTCCACAGCATCAGGGGACCAATCAGCAACATCAGCACCCTTCTTAGTCAAATCGGTCAATGGCTTAGCAATATCCGAAAAACCAGCAATAAATCGACGATAAAAGTTAGCAAAGCCCAAAAATTTCTGAAGACTCTTAAGAGAAGAGGGCTGCGTCCAATCACAAATGGCTTGAACCTTGACAGGATCCATTTCAATGGAAGAGGGGGAAAAAATATATCCCAAAAAGGAAATCCTCTGTACCCCAAAAACACACTTAGAACCCTTCACACACAAAGAATTAGACCGCAAAACCTGAAAAACCCTCCTGACTTGCTGGACATGAGAGTCCCAGTCATCCGAAAAAATCAGAATATCATCCAGATACACAATCATAAATTTATCCAAATAATCGCGAAAAATATCATGCATAAAGGACTGGAAAACTGACGGAGCATTTGAAAGACCAAAAGGCATCACTAAATACTCAAAGTGGCCCTCGGGCGTATTAAATGCGGTTTTCCACTCATCCCCCTGCCTGATTCGCACCAAATTATACGCCCCACGAAGGTCAATCTTAGAGAACCACTTGGCCCCCTTTATGCGAGCAAACAAATCAGTCAGCAACGGCAATGGGTATTGATATTTAACAGTGATTTTATTCAAAAGCCGATAATCAATACATGGTCTCAAAGAGCCGTTTTTTTTTGACACAAAGAAAAAACCGGCTCCTAAGGGAGATGACGATGGACGAATATGTCCCTTTTCCAAGGACTCCTTTATATATTCTCGCATAGCAGCATGTTCAGGCACAGACAGATTAAATAAACGACCCTTTGGGTATTTACTACCCGGGATTAAATCTATGGCACAATCGCACTCTCGGTGCGGAGGTAACGAACCAAGCTTGGATTCTTCAAAGACGTCACGATAGTCAGACAGGAACTCAGGAATTTCAGAGGGAATAGATGATGAAATGGAAACCACAGGTACATCCCCATGAGCCCCCTTACATCCCCAGCTCAACACAGACATAGCTCTCCAGTCGAGGACTGGGTTGTGAGATTGCAGCCAAGGCAATCCTAACACCAAATCATCATGTAGATTATACAGCACCAGAAAGCGAATAATCTCCTGGTGATCCGGATTAATACGCATAGTTACTTGTGTCCAGTATTGTGGTTTATTATTAGCCAATGGGGTGGAGTCAATCCCCTTCAGAGGAATAGGAGTCTCCAAAGGCTCTAAATCATACCCACAGCGTTTGGCAAAGGACCAATCCATAAGACTCAAAGCGGCGCCAGAGTCGACATAGGCGTCCGTGGTAATAGATGACAAAGAGCAAATCAGGGTCACAGATAGAATAAACTTAGACGGTAAGGTGCAAATGGAAACAGATTTACCAAGCTTTTTAGTGCGCTTAGAGCATGCTGATATAACATGAGTAGAATCACCACAATAGAAACACAACCCATTTTTCCGTCTAAAATTCTGCCGCTCGCTTCGGGACAGAATTCTATCACACTGCATACTCTCTGGCGACTTCTCAGTGGACACCGCCAGATGGTGCACTGGTTTGCGCTCCCGCAAACGCCTATCGATCTGAATAGCCATTGTCATGGACTCATTCAGACCCGCAGGCACAGGGAACCCCACCATAACATCCTTAATGGCATCAGAGAGACCCTCTCTGAAAGTCGCCGCCAGGGCGCACTCATTCCACTGAGTAAGCACAGACCATTTACGGAATCTTTGGCAGTAAATTTCCGCTTCATCTTGCCCCTGAAATAGGGACATCAAAGTTTTTTCTGCCTGAAGCTCCAAATGAGGTTCGTCATAAAGCAACCCCAAGGCCAGAAAAAACGCATCCACATTGAGCAACGCAGGATCCCCTGGTGTCAATGAAAAAGCCCAGTCTTGAGGGTCGCCCCGGAGCAAGGAAATCACAATCCTGACCTGCTGTGCAGGGTCTCCGGCAGAGCGAGATTTCAGGGACAAAAATAATTTGCAATTATTTCGAAAATTCTGAAACCCGGATCTATTCCCCGAGAAAAATTCCGGCAAAGGAATTCTCGGCTCAGATACAGGTGCATGACAAACAAAATCTTGCAATTTTTGTACCTTCGTGGCGAGATTATTCAAACCTGCAGTTACACTCTGAAGATCCATTACAAACAGGTGGACACAGAGCCATTCAAAGATTAGAAGGAGAGAAAAAAAAAAAAAAAAATTTCAGCAGACTACTTATTTCTCTCCTTTCTCAGCCAAGGATTTTAACCCTTTAGTGGGCCGGTCAAACTGTCATGATCTCAATGGCAAGAGAACATAGCATCAGCATATATAGGAACTAGCTCTTGGAAGATGGGAACTGAGCTGACCATGAACTAAACCTAACGCACAACTAGCAGTGGCCGGGTAGCATGCCTACGTTGATTCTAGATGCCCAGCACCAGCCGGAGGACTAAATAAAGCTAGCAGAGGAAAATATTAGTCCTAGCTCACCTCTAGAGAAATACCCCGAAAGGAGACAGAGGCCCCCCACATGTATTGGCGGTGAGTTAAGATGAAATAACAAACGTAGTATGAAAATAGGTTTAGCACATTTGAGGTCCACTTACTACATAGCAGAAGACAGAAAGGACACTTTCATGGTCAGCTGAAAACCCTATCAAAACACCATCCAGAAATTACTTTAAAACTCTGGCATTAACTCATAACACCAGAGTGGCAATTCCTGTTCACAAGAGCTTTCCAGACACAGTAACGAAACTACAGCTGTGAACTGGAACAAAAATGCAAAAACAAACATGGACAAGAGTCCAACTTATCTAGTAGTTGTCTAGGAGCAGGAACAAGCACAGAGAGGCTTCTGATAACATTGATGACCGGCAAGCAACTAACAGAGCAGCAAGGTTATATAGCGACTCCCACATCTTGATGGGAACAGGTGAACAGAGAAGATGAAGACACCAGTTCAATTCCACCAGTAGCCACCGGGGGAGCCCAGAATCCAAATTCACAACATGTGACATCGCCTATTGTGAATGGTGGATCCTGTGTTATCTACTGTATATAGAGGTGTTATCAGTCATTGTACAGGAGGAGAAGGTGAGCTGTGACATCACCTATTTTGAATGGTGGATCCTGTGTTATCAACTGTATATAGAGGTGTTATCAGTCATTGTACAGGAGGAGGAGGTGAGCTGTGACATCACCTATTGTGAATGGTGGATCCTGTGTTATCTACTGTATGTAGAGGTGTTATCAGTCATTGTACAGGAGGAGGAGGTGAGCTGTGATATCACCTATTGTGAATGGTGGATCCTATGTTATCTACTGTATATCGAGGTGGTATCAGTCATTGTACAGGAGGAGGAGGAGGTGAGCTGTGATATCACCTATTGTGAATGGTGGATCCTATGTTATCTACTGTATATAGAGGTGGTATCAGTCATTGTACAGGTGGAGGAGGAGGTGAGCTGTGATATCACCTATTTTGAATGGTGGATCTTGTGTTATCTACTGTATATAGAGGTGTTATCACTCATTGTATAGGAGGAGGTGAGCTGTGACATCACCTATTGTGAATGGTGGATCCTGTGTTATCTACTGTATATAGAGGTGTTATGAGTTATTGTACAGGAGGAGGAGGTGAGCTGTGACATCACCTATTGTGAATGGTGGATTCTGTGTTATCTACTGTATATAGAGGTGTTATCAGTCATTGTACAGGAGGAGGAGGTGAGCTGTGACATCACTTATTGTGGATGGTGGATCCTGTGTTATCTACTGTATATAGAGATGTTATCAGTCATTGTACAGGAGGAGGAGGTGAGCTGTGACATTACCTATTGTGAATGGTGGATCCTGTGTTATCTACTGTATATAGAGGTGTTATCAGTCATTGTACAGGAGGAGGAGGTGAGCTGTGACATCACCTATTGTGAATGGTGGATTCTGTGTTATCTACTGTATATAGAGGTGTTATCAGTCATTGTACAGGAGGAGGAGGAGTATTGTTTCAAGAAATTCACATATACATTTCCACAGTAAACAGATCCCACCCTATATTTTGTATTGAAGCATCTAATGAGCTTGTGCAAAGATCATAGTGAATGGAGAGGGAGCAGGGTCAGCAGTGACATCGTCTATTGTCTTTGGCTTGTTATCAGCCCTGTATAGTGGTGTTACCTGTCATTGCAATCCTGTCTCTGCTGAAAAGGAGCCTGCTGAAAACTCTTCCTGAAAGGACAAAAAGTAACTAAAATAGCCACAACGGCCAGTGTGAAAATTGCAAGATTGCTAATTTTGTTTTTTGTTTTAATATAGATCTTGGCATTAAGAAAAATCTTTGACAAAATAAAAAAAAAAGTGACACAAAAACTTGATTGAATAGGTCATTTTCTGATGACACATCGGCTTCAAACTGCAAATCAGTGGCAGATATAGGATGGTCAGCCCCAGATGTTTGCTGAGGATCCAACACACAGGATTTTTCCACAGTAACAATCTTTATCATGTGAATGTGTCATAAAGGTCTCACAATTGGGGGAAGTAGAAGAAAAGTGTTTGGACAGGTGGACGGTGAGAGTAGCCCTGAAATCCCTGTCTGATCAATAGCAATCGAATAATTCTGAAAATCTGGGTTGACATTGTCCGTGTTCCTCAGCGGCGTAGTGGATGGCGGAGCACATTGTTTCTTTTGTTCCATTGTACTCGGCACATAACCTGCACATAACACAGGTCTGCAAACAATCAGTTTTATTGTATGAAATATGTGTTTTATGATTCAGCAAGTGTTACTGTTCTTCTTGGCATATAAGCATCGAATGATTTATATCATCTGGCCCGAAAACGCAAAACTGCAGTCTCGAACCTCTCAGCTACTTAATATTACCTTGTCAGCCATTGTGCCTGACTTTTAAAGAACGCCTGTCACTTTATCATAACTGTATTTTTTTTACCTGGTGCAAACGCCGCTGTTCTCCTGAATCCGGCGATGTTTTACTTTTGTTCCTGCGACTCTCCATTCTTAAGTTATGACCTTCTCTTCTCTGTATAAAAGTCTAGTCTTTTTAGCCACCTGGGAGTGGTCCTCAAGAATACACCCACAAGGAACCATTAAGTACCATGCCCACTTGGATAAAATGATTAGCCATGTATATAAGTAAGAACAGGACATATCTCAGGAACGGAGAGTCGCAGGAACAAAAGAAAAACATTGCCGGATTCAGGAGAACAGCGGCATTTACATCAGCTAGAAAAATTACCATACATATTTATGGTAAGGGACAGGTCTTATTTAAAGGGGACTCTATTTAAAGCTTTACTACCCTGGCATACAGTGGCAGCCACTAATGGTAAAAATGGCTGTGGCTATTGATGTAGTATTCCTTTTGTTTTTTATCCACGCATGGGGCAGTTGCACGAACTAGTCAAATGACGAGATGTCTCTTCTCCAATAAATGCTTCCTGCCAGGGACAGTGCATAGTAAAATAATGACATAAGTCGCCCATATATTAAAAGATGGGAACACGATACTGTTGCGATGTGTGAATAGGAGCAGATGGGTATATTTAACATATTCACCAGGAGCTTTTCCATCGCATGCGCCATACATTTGCTGGAAAAGCAAAGTGACACACACTAAAAAGGTGCAGTAGTGACAACCATGATGACTATGATAAACTAGATGGTAGCCCGATTCTAATGCATCAGGTATTCTAGAATATGCATGTAGTTTATTTATGAAGCTTTTATAATAATACATTGAATACACAGGATTCGGCCGGGCGTGACCAATTAGCGAATCGTGGTTCAAATCCCGCTCCAATTCGCGGCCAGGCTGCGCCTGTTGCTGATTGTTCGCGGCCGGCCACGTAGTATATAGCACTGCACATAGTATATTGCACAGCCACATAGTGTATTGCACAGCCCACGTAGTATATTGCCCTGCCCACGTAGTATATAGCCCAGCCCACGTAGTATATTGCACAGCCACGTAGTATACTGCACAGCCACGTAGTATATTGCCCAGCCCATGTAGTATATTGCACAGCCCACATAGTATATTGCACAGCCCACGTAGTATATTGCACAGCCCACGTAGTATATTGCACAGCCCATGTAGTTTGTTGCACAGCCACGTAGGATATAGCACAGCCACATAGTATATAGCACAGCCACGCAGTATATTGCACAGCCACGTATTATATTGCACAGCCACGTAGTATATTGCACAGCCACGTAGTTTGTTGCACAGCCCACGTAGTATATTGCACAGCCCACGTAGTATATTGCACAGCCCACATAGTATAGCACAGCCACGCAGTATATTGCACAGCCGACGTAGTATATTGCACAGCCCACGTAGTATATTGCACAGCCCACGTAGTACATAGCACAGCCACGCAGTATATTGCACAGCCACGCAGTATATTGCACAGCCGACGTAGTATATAGCGCAGCTCACGTAGTATATAGCAATGTGGGCACCATATCCCTGTTAAAAAAAAGAATTAAAATAAAAAATAGTTCTATACTCATCCTCCGATGTCCCCTCGGATCCAAGCGAGGCCTTTACCGATGCTCCTCGCGACGCTCCGGTCCCAAGAGTACATTGCGGTCTCGCGAGATGAGGACGTAGCGGTCTCGCGAGACTGGTACGTCATCACCTCGCGAGATCGCAATGCATGGAGCGGTCACCGGAGCGTCGCGAGGAGCGGGAAAGACCTGTTCCTGATCCGGGGGGCCGACGGACGGTGAGTATATAACTATTTTTTATTTTTTTATTATTTTTAACATTAGATCTTTTTACTATTGATGCTGCATAGGCAGCATCAATAGTAAAAAGTTGGTCACACATTGAGCGCTGACTGGCGGCCGCGACCAATCAGCGACGCGGGATTTCCGGGACAGACAGACAGACGGAAGTGACCCTTAGACAATTATATAGTAGATAATTCATATAAAAAACTGAATTTATAAGAAAAAGAAGATAAATTAAATAGGGGTCTTGTCTTTTAATTCTGGTGGAGGCATCATGACAACGCAGTAGCCTTCACATCCTGTCTGGTCTGGAAGAAACAATCTTTTTCAGAATGTGATCAGAATGTGAAGCCGCCAATCAGCAGACAAAGAAGTCAGGAGCCTAGGGAGGCATATGGTGGAGCAGAGCCAAGCAGGATAGGGGGTGTTGTTGTTTTTTTTCTACCACCCTGAGCTCCATTCTAGCAAAAGAAAGAGTTGGCATCTAGCAGCCAGAAACACATAATAAGAAGTAGGAAATGCCTCTGTAAAGTACAATATATAGCTTTTAGATTACTATATAGAGGACCACGTCAAAAGTGTCCAGTTTTTGCTCTTATTTTATCCCCACTGCTCCTCTGGGTATTCATTTTTTGTTTGTTTGTTTGTTTGTTTGTTTTCAGTCCACCATACGGTTCCAAAGATATGAACCTTTTTACCTTGTGCTAATTTTTATTTTCGTTACCTCAGGGGCATGGATCATAGGATAATTATGCATAGCAGCCTAAAGACACGCCCCTGAGGAATCTGTGAGACACGCCCCCTGATGAAGACCATAGAAATTATCACTAAATGAATGGCCCATATTTCTGGAACCATATGGTGGATTTAAAAAAACAAAAACTGACATACTCAGGGGAATAGCGGGGATAAAATAAAGAAAACACTGGATACTTTTGACTTGGTAACAGATCCTCTTTAAAGGGACTGCTTTGGAGAATACTGTTTTTCTTGAATCTTCTCCAAATATGATCGCAGCTGAGATCAACTTGAGATGAAGTCTGTAGGGAAATCTAATAGCTTTTAATTTCTCTGTAGCGCCTCCACAGGGGAAATTAGGTATTACACATTTCCCAATTAAATCAGTTATTGCACGTGTGGCCTGGATCCTGCAATGTTGGAGATGATCTGCGCAGTCGGTGTCAAGCAGGGTGGACACCCATTGCTTTCCTAATCCATGTACATTTGTGCTGAGGTTAAATGATTTCCAAGGCCTGAGCAATGACAGGGCTGGGGTTATAAATACGAGCAGAAAGGAGAAAACCCTGAATCTAGAACTTGGCTAATATAGCGGCTAAGAACACATCCTGTCATTTACAGCATATAAAATAGAAGCTGCAAGCCAAAGGAAATGTTCTCAGGCTCAGCGCCCATGTATATAGTGTTCAGCCGAAGTAACCTCAGATGCTGCTGACATAAAGATATAACCTTAATTATGGTATCATATCAAGAAGACATACTGGGAATACCACCGTGCAGATCACTTTATTCCTACACATCAAGCATTTGTGGCAACGTTATACGGACTGGATGGATGCTGCCCCCTACTGGAGGTTATGGATGACACACCCTTGTGGACAGATTGCAACAAATGCTGAGTTGTAGTCCGTAAAACTGCTACTTTAATAGATAACGCAGAAAATAAAAAAAAATCTAGATTTTTTTTTACATTAATTTCAGACATTTTGCCACTTAACCGTCAAAATTCTTGAAATGCGGTATATAATTTAGTATTAGAGATAATATTAATTAACTAGGTCCAGGACATAATATTTTCACATTTCTTAAAGCTAGGGTGAAGGCATAGGAAATCAGCACAAAAAAAAAATTCTATTAATATTATTTGTCTTTTTACATACATGCAGTATTGGCGCAAAGCCGATCCAATGAGAAGAAATCCTACAATTACAATAGTATCAACAGCACCACCTAGTGGCTAATAGTATAAATTGTGCAACATTCTGAGCATTCTACTTGTCCTACAAACTTGTCTTTTGAGGCCCTGACGTAAATAGCATAAGGGACAATTGGTTAGGGCTGGATTGGGGTTTTTTGTCAAAGATATAGCTGAGCTTAATATGTCAATGCAGCAGATTTATGATTATAATTCGATCCATGGCAGAGATGCATTAATTCTCAGGGATTAAAGGGAATCTGTCAGTAGGATAAAGGCCGGCCTCACACTAGCGAGTTTTACGGACGTAAGAGCGCAGAAATTACGTCCGTAAAACTCGCAAAATAAACGGCACAATTATTCTCAATGGGGCTGTTCCTATTAGCCGTATATTACGGTTCATTATTAGGCCACGTTCACACTAGCAGTATTTGGTCAGTATTTTACATCAGTATTTGTAATCCAAAACCAGGAGTGGGTGATAAATGCAGAAATTATGCACATGTTAATAGTATACTTTTCCTCTAATTGTTCCACTCCTGGTTTTGGCTTACAAATACTGATGTAAAATACTGACCAAATACTGCTGTGTGACGGCAGCCTTATACGGCTTTCTACGGCCGTACAAAATTGCAGCATGCTGCGTTTGTCAGCGTATTGCGCAAAAAAATCGCTAATGAAAGTCTATGGGGGCGAGAAAAATACGGATTCCACACGGACCAGCAGTGTGACTTGCGAGAAATACGCAGCGCTGTTAGTGAAAAGTCGGTAATTCAATTGCCGGCTTTTCATTTCTCCTGCACAAACCCGACAGGATATGAGACATGGTTTACATACAGTAAACCATCTCATATCCCCTTTTTTTTTGCATATTCCACACTACTAATGTTAGTAGTGTGTATGTGCAAAATTTCAGCGCTGTAGCTGCTGAAATAAAGGGTTAATTTGCGGAAAAAATTGGCGTGGGCTCCCGCGCAATTTTCTCCGCCAGAATGGTAAAGCCAGTGACTGAGGGCAGATATTAATAGCCAGGAGAGGGTCCATGGTTATTGGCCCCCCGTGGCTAAAAACATCTGCCCCCAGCCACCCCAGAAAAGGCACATCTGGAAGATGCACCTATTCTGGCACTTGGCCACTCTCTTCCCACTCCCTGTAGTGGTGGGATATGGGGTAATGAAGGGTTAATGTCACCTTGCTATTGGAAGGTGACATTAAGCCAGAGTAATAATGGAGAGGCGTCAATTATGACACCTATCCATTATTAATCCAATTGTTGGAAAGGGTTAAAAAACACACACACACATGATTAAAAAGTAGTTTAATGAAATAAACACAGCGGTTGTTGTAATAATTTATTGTTCTCTCAATCCATCAGGAACACCCTCGCTTGGAAAAATAATAAACGCACAAGATACATACCTTCTGGTGAACCGTCTCGTCCCACGAAGTAATCCATCTGAAGGGGTTAACTAATATTACAGGCAGGAGCCCTGCTAAATGCAGCGGTGCTCGTGCCTGTAATCCCCGGCGAATGAATGAAATGTAGGTCATTGACCTACATTTCCTTCAGTCGCGGTGATGCGCCCCCTGGTGGATGTCCTCATATGACCTGGAGCGTGGGAAAAAGTTCCCAGGCTGCAGTTCATGAGAACATCCAGCAGGGGCGCATCACCGCGACTCAATGTAAGTACAGATCCAGCTTTCCTTTCAGCACCCGGGGATTACAGGCACGAGCGAGTGGTTTATCGCAGCTGGTGCCTGTAATATTAGTTAACCCCTTCAGATGGATTACTTCGTGGGACGAGACGGTTCACCAGAAGGTATGTATCTTGTGCGTTTATTATTTTTCCAAGCGAGGGTGTTCCTGATGGATTGAGAGAACAATAAATTATTACAACAACCTGTGTGTTTATTTCATTAAACTACTTTTTAATCATGTGTGTGTGTGTTTTTTAACCCTTTCCAACAATTGGATTAATAATGGATAGGTGACATAATTGACGCCTCTCCATTATTAATCTGGCTTAATGTCACCTTCCAATAGCAAGGTGGCATTAACCCTTCATTACCCCATATCCCACCGCTACAGGGAGTGGGAAGAGAGTGGCCAAGTGCCAGAATAGGCGCATCTTCCAGATGTGCCTTTTCTGGGGTGGCTGGGGGCAGATGTTTTTAGCCACGGGGGGGCCAATAACCATGGACCCTCTCCTGGCTATTAATATCTGCCCTCAGTCACTGGCTTTACCATTCTGGCGGAGAAAATTGCACGGGAGCCCACGCCAATTTTTTCCGCAAATTAACCCTTTATTTCAGCAGCTACAGCGCTGAAATTTTGCACATACACACTACTAACATTAGTAGTGTGGAATATGCAAAAAAAAAGGGGATATGAGATGGTTTACTGTATGTAAACCATGTCTCATATCCTGTCGGGTTTGTGCAGGAGAAATGAAAAGCCGGCAATTGAATTACCGGCTGTTCACAGATATCGCGCTGAATGAAATCTAAATACAGAATATATATATATGTGTCTCAATGACACATATATATATATATATATACTGTATATATGTTTTCCCGAACATTTGAGCACATAAATCCATTAGATGTCGGTTTTGCAAGCCTGCGCGAAAATCTCGCAGTACGGATGCTACAGATTACATACGGAGGATGCCATGCGCAAAATACGCTGACACGCCCTGCCTACGGATCAATATTTTGGGAACATTTCTCCGTATTACGGCCGTAGTACGGACGTATAATACGTGGCGTATTGTCTTACGCCAAGTGTGACGCCGGCCAAACCCTGTATGGGTATGCAGGTCATAGAAACTTGAATAGTCTTAGTCCAGAGAACTCCATGTTTTTTTAATATGTAAATGAGCTGTTAAGATCTATGGACAGGACATAGATCTCACTGAGAATCTGCCTCCGGAACTTATTATAGATAAAAGGGAGAGTTACCAGCGTAAGACATGTAAGGACTGATAGTGTGCACACTGGTAACGCCTCCTTTCACTTTAAATAATCTATGGAGGCGGATTCTGGGGGAGATCTATGTCCAGCCCATAGATCTTAACAGCTCATTTACATATTAAGGAAAATGTGGATTTCTTTGGAATAAAACATCAGATCACAGATATCAAGGTATCGTTTTATTCAGCTTCCTATGACCTAAGTAGGGAATGAGCAGGAATGTAAATTAATAAAGTTATATAGAAAGTTATACAGAAACAATGCTAGCAGGGTGGCTCAGTGGTTAGTACTGTTGCTTTGCAGCCCTGGGGTCTTGGGTCCAAATCCCACCAAAATCAACTTGTGCAAAGAGTTTGTATGTTCTCCCCATGTTTGCGTGGGTTTCCTCCAGGTTCTCCGGTTTCGTCCCACATTCCAAAGACATACTGATAGGGAATCTAGATTGTGAGCCCCATTGGGAACAGTGATGTTGATGTCTGTACGGCGCTGTGGAATATGCAGGCGCTATGTAAATAAATAATAACTTTGCTTACCAACCTATATATGAGTTTGCTCAGCCGAACAAACTCTGTCGGTGCCCAAAGTTATGGAATCAGCATGTATATAATATATATGGTAAGATGAACAATCACTCTTTTAATTGTCTACACTAATTCCAATGTATGTTACATATACTCAGTTCTATTTTATTTTCCAAAACAGCACCACTCCTGTCCACAGTTTGATTGTTGTATTGCAGCTCAGCTCCTTTCATTTCAGTTGAACTGACTGCAATACCAAACACAACCAGTGAACAGGTGTGGCGCTGTTTCTGGATACAATGCAATCCCGTCCAATGCTTTTAAAGGTTTTTTCCCCTATCCATATCATACAGATACTAACATAACGATCGCTTGATGTTTGACTTCCAAGACCTCAAGCAATATCCAAACAATGTGCCTCTGGAATTCCAAAGATGGGATAGCCCATCTTGAATGGAGCGGAGCTGCTCATCCTTGACTTCCATTAATTGTCAAGTACAGCACTCTTGTTGGCAGATACAGACTTATTTGTGTGCAGGAAAAGTTTACACTTCTCTGACAGTAGATGGCGATGTTTTTACTGTTATATGCTTAGTTGAATGTAATGCATATACTTGTTGTACTTTGGTTTCACTTTCTCTGGTAAAAGGTCCTTCAGACTTCCTGTTATGCTGTATTAAGAAGCTAATGCATGTACCTCATATTCTGTGAAGATAAAAGTTGAATTACCCCATATAATCTACTCTCACAAGTTTCTTCTGCGACCAAACTATGCAACAACTCTGCCATTTCCAGCAGCCATATTAGACAATGAATGGAGCGGAGGTCGAGTATGGCCACCTCTGCTCCATATAAGACGAGGCTGTGCAGCGCCTGTTAACCGGCTTTCAGTGCCCTTTTTTTAGGATCTCAACGGATAAGGGATAATTTAGTATTTTTCAATTAACCCTTCAATGTCTGTATGATGAATCATCAAAAAATCAGATGTGGAATCGTTTTTTTTCCCACCAGCTTTTCAAAAAAAAAAATTACCAACTTCCCCTTTTTTTAAGACTTGGAAGAAGAATCTTTGTTTTAGCTTTTTTTTTTTTTTGCAGAATGAAATCATTGCAGGCGAATATTCTCAGATGAAGCCAAGTTCCAAGCCGGCAAATCGACTCTCGAATTATAAGAGACATCTCAACACCCCGAAGGCGTCTCGTGATTAAAGTAATTGTTTCTAATCAACAACTGGTATGCCTTGACAAAAAAAAAACGCCAATATTGAGAGCGATGCCGGGTTATATAAATACGATGGATATCAGGATGAATCACGCGGCAGCCGACTACATTCCACTGGACGTTCAGGAGAATGAGCCCATTTTAGTGGAGAATGACAGCTTTACTTTTCTTGCAGAGGACGCAGATTCACGGTGACATCCTAGGATCTTGCCGTCTCCGTTGCCAGAAACCAGATATCTTTCCATGCTACTTTTTTTTCTAACCCTATAGATAACAAACTTAGAGGAACGTCGGTTATTTCATTGCGAATATTTTGGAAATTTTGCAGCCAAGGGAGATACTTTGGTAGGAATGTTCAATTTTACTTAGGCATTATGTATTTCCAAAATTGCAGACGTACAGGCATCTTATTACTTAGCAGTTTTGGAACTTTTTTTTTTTAGTTGGGGGGAATCTGTACAATTTCCTATCAAGGCTGAACTGAACTATCTGCTTAAAATTATCCTCAGAAAATAACATTCAAATCAAATTTTTTCAATATAAAAAATTACTTTATGGCTCTGATTGATTGTTTTTTTTACTTTATTCCATTTTTTTTAGTTATCGTTTTTTTTGAACTGGCAGATTTTGCATAACAGTAATCAAAATGGTGCACAATGTTTGATGAATTTGGTGCAAATTCAAAGATGCTTTTATATTTGATATTTTGCTTTATTTTCACTTTTAGGGCTCATACTCATCTGCGAGGAAAACGGACTGCTTTATCGAATCTAAATTTACCAAAAACACTTATGCTCACCTCAACGCCCAATCCATTGAAGCCAATGTCCCCTGTAAAAGAATTAAAATATTAAACAACCATATCACTCACCTGTCCAACATAAAGATAATAATCCAATTGGCCCGCGAAGCGTTTAGTTCTGCTACATGTAGATGGCAGGCTGAATTGTTGCATGATGCAACTATACAGCCTGCCATCCAGGAGAGACACTGAGCTGCGCGTGCTCAGTGACTCATGGTGACGTGCTAAAGTTCAGCGGCGTTCATATCCAATTAACTCCTTTCACCTCACTGACATCACCACGAGTGTGAGAACGATCGCATGCTTGCAGTGCTATCAGAAAGGTCATCGGAGTTCAGAGTCAATAAACTCAGTTCAACTCAATCACATCAGCTTAAGTGCAGAACTTCAATGACCTTTCTGATGGCACCGTGAGCGTGACAACTTTCTGACGCTTGCAATGATGTCAATGAGGTCAACGGAGTTAATTGGATATGAACTCAGCTCAACTTTAGCATGTCATCGTGAAGCACTGAGCTGAGCAAGAATGCACAGCTCAGTGTCTATGCTGAATGGCAGGCTGTATAGTTACATCATACAACAATGCAGCCTGACATCTAGATGTATCAAAGCTAGACGCATCGCGGACCAATTTAACTATTATCTTTATTTCAGTCAGGTAAGGAATATGGTTGTTTATTATTTTAATTCTTTTACAGGGGACATTGGCTTCAGTGGATTGAAAGTAAAATGATTATACATGTTTTTGTTTAATTTAGAGTCAATAAAGGAGTCTGTGTCATTTGTTCAAATAAAGATCTTTATTCTGGGTGTCATTTTTTTTACAATTTGACTATGGTGTTAGTAATGGAGGCATCTTATAGACGCTTCGCCATTACTAACCCTTGGGCTTGTTGTCACCTGACAATAAAAACTTGACATCAACCCCAATACTATCACCTCACTTGCCACTGCACCAAGTCAAGTGGGAAGAGTGAGGCTAAGTGCCAGATTTGGCAGCTGAGAGCTGATGTTTTTTGTCTGGGATGGAGCCAATATCCATTGCCCTTTCCAAGGCTATTAATATCAGCCTGCAGCCATCTGCCTAGCCTTTGCTGGTTATTAATTATAGGGGGACCCGACCATTTTTTGAGGAAGCCCTCCATTTTAATAACCAGTAAAGGCTAAGTATATAGTTATTTATATTATCATCTGCTGGATGTCCTCATATGACGTCGAGCGTGGGAAAAAGTTCCCAGGCTCGAGGTCATATGAGGACATCCAGCAGAGGGCGCATCACCGCGACTGAAGGTAACTACAGGTCATTGACCTACATTACCTTCATTCCCCGGGGTTTACAGGCAGGAGCACAGCTGCATTATAGCAGAGCTCCTGCCTGTAAAATATTTTAACCCCTTCAGATGGATTTACATCGTGGGACGTTACAGATCTACGGAAGGTATGTATATTGTTGGTTTATTATTTTTAATTTGTTACAGAACGAGGGTCTTCAGGTGGATTGAGAGAGCAATAAAATATTACAACAACCTGTGTGTTTATTTCATTAAAATACTTTGCAATATTGTGTGTGTGTTTTTTTGTAACCATTTCATACAATTGGATTAATAATCGATAGATGTCATAATTGACGCCTCTCCATTATTAATCTGGCTTAATGTCACCTTACAATAGCAAGGTGACATTAACCCTTCATTACCCCATATCCCACCGCTACACGAGAATGGGAAGAGAGTGGCCAAGTGCCAGAATAGGCGCATCTTCCAGATGTGCCTTTTCTGGGGTGGCTGGGGGGAGATGTTTTTAGCCAGGGGGGGCCAATAACCGTGGACCCTCTCCAGGCTATTAATATCTGCCCTCAGTCACTGGCTTTACCACTCTGGTGGAGAAAATTGCGCGGGAGCCCACGCCAATTTTTTCCGCGATTTAACCCTTAAATTTAATAGCTACAGCACTGAAATTTTGCACATACACACTACTAACATTAGTAGTGTGGAATATGCAAAAAAAAAGGGGGATATGACATGGTTTACTGTATGTAAACCATGTCTCATGTCGGGTTTAGGCAGGAGAAATGAAAAGCCGGCAATTGAATTACCGGCTTTAGGGTTAGGGGTAGGGTTAAGGGTAGGGTTAGGGTATGTGCACACGTCCGGATTTCTTGCAGAAATTTCCTGAAGAAAACCGGAAATTTTCTGCAAGAAATCCGCATTTTTTTTTTGCGTTTTTTTTCCGTTTTTATCGCGATTTTTTTAGCATTCTGCAAGCGTAATTAGCTTGCAGAATGCTAAAGTTTTCCAAGTGATCTGTAGCATCGCTTGGAAAACTGACTGACAGGTTGGTCACACTTGTCAAACATAGCGTTTGACAAGTGTGACCAACTTTTTACTATAGATGCTGCTTTTGCAGCATCTATAGTAAAAGATAGAATGTTTAAAAATAATAAAAAAATTAAAAAAATGCTTATACTCACCCGCAGACAGCTGATCTCCTCACCGGCGTCCGTTCCGTATAGCTGGTGTGTGCGCGCAGGACCTTCCATGACGTCGCGGTCACATGACCGGTCTCGACCAATCACAAGACGGCGACGTCATCGGCAGGTCCTTCACCGCACACCAGCTACAGGAACCGAAGCGACAGCGTGCAGTGGAGAGGCGGGAAGACATCGAGGGTGAGTATAGGACTATTTTTTATTTTAATTCTTTTTTTTTGACCAATTATATGGTGCCCAGTCCGTGGAGGAGAGTCTCCTCTCCTCCACCCTGGGTACCAACCGCACATAATCTGCTTACTTCCCGCATGGTGTGCACAGCCCCGTGCGGGAAGTAAGCAGATCAATGGACTCCCAGGTGTGCGGAATCCCCTGCAATTCCGCATTTTAATGAACATGTTAAGGCTACATTTGCACAAAAAATGCGGAATACACTGAAAATAATGGGAGGCATATGTAAGCGTTTTTTTCGCGTTTTTATCACGTTTTTATAGCGAAAAAACGCGAAAAAAACGCGAAAAATACTGAACGTGTGCACATGGCCTTAGGGGTAGGGTTAGGGTTTGGATCCCTTTATCACCTTGATGGTGGGGGGTGGCTTATCAGTGTGTATTCTTGTTTTTTTCTATTGAAACGCATGCGTTTAAAACGCAACCAAACGCATGTGCTTAAAAACGCATGCGTTTACATAGACAGCAATACTTTTTTTGCCGCAAAAAAACGCCTCTACAAATTACTACATGTTGCATTTCTGCAACAAAACGCAAGCATAGAAAAGACGCATGCGTCGTCAAACGCGGCAAAATGCATACAAAAAAACGCATGCGTTTTTAATGTTAAATATAGGAAAAAAACGCATGCTTTTTTTGCGCTAAAACGCAGCGGCAAAAAAACGCCAATGTGAAACCAGCCTAACTCAGTTATTTATATCTATCTTTCCCATATCTACCTTATCTATATATATAGAAAAATATTTCCTTTGAAAATTATGTGTAAATAACATAGATAATTGCTCTATGTAAAAGCTCATGTTAAGATCGCACTGCAATTGGATCGCATTCACATGTATATCAGATGCCATTGGATGCTAGGTGATAAAAATTGCATTGTGCTTGCAAGAAAATCGCTTAAAACCTATCCCATTTTTCTGAACTGATATTGTACCGTTTTTTTACGGTGATAGATATGAGACCTTAAAGGGAATCTGTAACCAGGTTTCTGCTATGTAATTCGATGTAGGGGCAGAGGCCCTAATTCTTGTGATGTATCACTTACTGGGCTGCTTGCTGCAGTTTTAATAAAGTAGTTTTCTGAATGCTTGTCTCTGTATAACCCCACCCACACCACTAATTGGCAGCTTTCTATGTACACTGTGCATAGGCCGACAATCGCCAATCAGTGATGGAGGAGAGGTTATACAGAGCTCATGAATATGGAGGACTACCTGTAGTGATAATCTCCCGCTGATAAAACAGTGATTTTATCAAAACTGCAACACACAGCACAGTAAGTGACACATCCCTGGAATCGGGATCTCTGACTGTACATCATGCTGCTCTCAGATTACATACCAAAAACCTGATGACAGATTCCCTTTAAGCAAAATGTCTTACAGCCCTTTCGATAATAAATCAATACTAATACAAACCTGCGCAATCACGGGGAGACCATACAAACTCCTTGCAGATTTTGTCTTTGGTGGGATTTGAACCCAGGACCTCAGCACTGCAAAGAAACAGTGCTAACCTCTGTGCTGCACTATACACAGTACAGTACTAACCACTGAGCCACCATGCTGCCAGTTTAGCTCAATCTCCATCCACTTGGCCTGATTTACACTTCAGCGTCCCTCCTCCCTGCTGCTGGGATCTCATGCTGATCAGTACAAGTTGCAGCTGTCAGTCAGTCAGGCTGGATGGGAAGAGACTGAATACACTTGGACTCAAGGGATTGAGCTGCAGTACCAGGAATGGCCACAAACAATTTTATAGCGCCTTGACTGTCCCACCGACAGAAAAATGGATAGAATGTTGTAGGCTGGAATACCCCTTTAAGGGACTTAGCGGTCACATCAGACCATACATGGGTCCACATACTTCTTTTTTTTTTCCATTTCAAATGCATTATCAGGGATCACTACTGTAATTTCCAAAACAAGGATTAGCAGAGTGGTATCAGGACAACCATATATAATGGAGACATTAGAGGATCAGCAAACATGAGAACTATGTGATAGCGCCGGGCTCATCTGTTACTGATTGGGAGACCAAGAACTTTCTTTAAACCGCCCAATAAAACTGGCTTGGACGAGAATTTCCTGAATCCCAGATTAAGTGAATAAAGATGTTGCCAAAGAACAAGGAAGCATTTGGGCGGTTTGTTCTCTTTTATGCTGTTGATTTCACCCTGTTTTGAC
Organism: Ranitomeya variabilis; assembly: GCF_051348905.1. Lineage (NCBI taxonomy): Eukaryota > Metazoa > Chordata > Amphibia > Anura > Dendrobatidae > Ranitomeya > Ranitomeya variabilis. Next base: position 292,575,732 of record NC_135235.1, read on the forward strand.
TAATGAAGAACAGAAAATCATCTCAAATTATGTATGAGACGTCCACAAATATATACATACAGCACACATATAATATATATATCGCTTCGTAGTCAGATCTATCTATATAGTATCTATATCGTATGATATCGTACCTATCTGTCTATCTGTGAATCTCATATACTGTATATATAAATATTTATTTATCCAATCTATCTGATTCGAATTCCAAAAATGCATAAGCAGCATAACGGTCAAAGATAGGTGCAAATCCCAAAACCATCGAACAAGTCTTCTCAATAGCAGGAAAAAAATCCAGTAATCCAGTGAAAAAAAATTGTTACATATATCTGATATGGGAGAATTAAGTACTCTTCATAATTCTCGCTGGAATAGTGAAGTGTGGCCCCTATTTGCCATCTATCTATCTGTTGTGGTAGATCAGCTCATTCGGCTGACAGAGGTAGACACAGGAACGCTGTCTCTTTAAATCGTCTACTGGTTTATTAAATGTACTGCATAAACCAGTGCAGAGCTAGCAAAATAAACACAGCCTTCCTGGTCTAACGGGAAAACAAAACATAACAAATGGCGCAATCCGTGTCGTTACGAGGATCCGCCTGCTCAGGAATCAAACATAAAAAAGTTCAGCTTTCCTTGTCACGAAACACAGCTCTGGAGCTCACATCTCCAGGCACACCCAACACTGAATGAATACGGGTGTGTATTTACCTTCTGGACTCCACCCTATGGTGGAGATATGGTGAACAGCCTCCCACCCACTCTTCAGATGTTCACTAAACTTAGCCCTTAACATGGACGATTAACTCCTCTCAGCACTTAGTGTGCTGGAGCATTTTTCTAGGTTCATATCACTGAAGATAATAACCTGAGTGACATATATCTCCCTCCACTACTTTGCCACTGACTTTGTCACATATCCCCCGCCCAAATCCGGGGGTTTTGACACCTTCAGTCACGAAACAGGAAAGTCTAGAGAGGGCATGTGCGTTACCATGCAGTTTCCCAGGCCTACGCTCCACATGAAAGTTGAAATCCTGGAGCCCTAGAAACCACCTAGTCACCCAGGCATTCTTCCCCTTGTTTTCACTCATCTATCTCAGGGTTGCATGATCTGACACTAGTACCTCAGGATTTCAATTGCTCATTTGATGGCCAAGAATTCTTTCTCTACAATGGCATAGTTTTTCTCACAGGAGGAGGGTTTCCTACTTAGATACAGGACTGGATGTTCCTCCCCGTTTACTTCTTGGGACAACACAGCTACCAACCCGACATCTGAGGCGTTAGTTTGGACCATGAATTCTTTACAGAATTCAGGTGCGATCAAGATCAGCTGCTTACACAGGGCGAGCTTCAACTCTGGAAATGTCATCTCCGCTTCAGAAGACCATTTGGCCATTGACATCTTCGTGCCTCTAAGGAGGGTGATCAGGAGTGAGACTATCATGGCAAAATTCGGCATACATCGCCGATAGTATCCCACAATTTCAAGAAATTCTGACCCTGTTTCTTAGATACCGATTGCAGCCAATTTTGTATTGCCTCTTCCTTATTCACTTGTGGCTTTATTTCGCCTCTGCCGATGATGGTAGCCCAAGTATTTTGCCTCCTCTTTCCCCATGGCACACATCTTTGGGTTTGTGGTAAACCATGCCTTCTTCAGTGCATCAAGTATGGCCTCGACCTTCTGCAGGTGACTTCCCCAATCCAGGCTGAATATCACGATATCGTTGAGGTAAGCTGCAGCATATCTATCTTTCTATCTATCCAGTGCAGGACATAACGCATGTGCAACTGGTGTAGCTGCTTTGGGGCCTGGAGAAGGAGGGGGGCCCCTGCAGGGCGGCTTACACTGAGGGGCCCCTGGCCGGATTGCCCTCATGTGCAAGAAGCAATCATGTGCGGCGGGCAGGGAGAAAATAGCAGTGGAGCTGCAGGGATCCGTCCTCCACTTCCTGCCCACGCTTCCTAGCTGACACAGCTGCGCGGCTGGATGACGTCAGCATTCAGAGCGCGCCTGTGTCACAGAGAAAGCTTCTGGCGACAATGATACTGCGGGGAACGTGTGGAGAGGTGGTGTGTATGTGTATATGGAGGTGGTAGGGGCAAACAATGATGGAGGTGTTGGAGAGGGCATTGATGGAGGTTGTGGTGGGGAATTACAATGATGGAGGTGGTGGGGCAGAACAATGATGGAGGTGGTGGAGAAGATCAATGATGGAGGTGGTGGGAAAGAACAATGATGGAGGTGGTGGAGAGGGCATTCATGGAGGTTGTGGGGGAGAACAATGATGGAGGTGGTGGGGAATTACAATGATGGAGGTGGTGGGGAAGAACAATGATGGAGGTGGTGGAGAAGAACAATGATGGAGGTGGTGGGAAAGAACAATGATGGAGGTGGTGGAGAGGGCATTGATGGAGGTTGTGGGGGAGAACAATGATGGAGGTGGTGGGGAATTACAATGATGGAGGTGGTGGGGAAGAACAATGATGGAGGTGGTGGGAAAGAACAATGATGGAGGTAGTGGGGGAGAACAATGATGGAGGTGGTGGGGAGAACAATGATGAGGATTTGCAGTGATCATCAGGATTTTTATGCCTGATAGGGAATTTACAAAATGAAGGAGAAGGCTGGACACCTGACCGCCATTTAATTAATTCACTATGAGGTTTATGGATAAAATCCAAGTGCGGCGCAGCCCCATAGGGACTGAAAGGAGCGCATGTGGAGTATGCCTATACTCCATTTTAATGGGGATAAAAGTACCCCGTTTTGCCGATGGGTGCCCGTCCCAGCAGTTAGACCCCCACCAATCAACCCCAATCTCACAGATAGGAGATAACTTGTTTTAACAGGACAACCACTTTAATGCTTTGCAAAGAGGTTCTGCAGCAACTGTAATGTAAGAAATGATAAGCTTTGTAGTATTCTTTACACTATGCCAATATTTTATCTGCACAAGTTTCAGGCAAGATGGAAATCTCTACAATATGTAAGTGATCACCTCTCGCTCTGACTTAATAATCCCCCCCGACCCCCCAAGTTATTATGCAGGAATCTTATAATGTTCGTTGCCTGCAACAAATCTATAATGCTCTTGCAGATTTCTGACTTCTCTCAGGCTTTTTTAACAATGGTATTTTGATAACTTCTGACAAGCAATTTTCATTTTATTCGTTATCGGTTGCCGTACTTCACAAATATGTCAGATTTCCAGCTCCGTGGATTAAGCCCTAGTCGGGCCGGTCTATGTATTCCAGATTTCAATGTATAGATCGCATACCATACATTAAAAAAAGTGAAGTGACCTCTCTGGAGTCGCATTGTTATTCTGATTTAGAAGCCGTGCAATAACATATTTTCAGCATATTAGATGAAGCCTCGCTGAACTGTTATTCATCATGGAGGCTCAGTGTGCCGTGGCAAAACTGATTGCGCATTCTTAAGGGACAAGATAACATATCGGCGTGCCTCGTTATAGACATCTTTTCTTTATTACAGGACATCGGATCCAAGGAAATTTTTTTTTTCCCACACAAAGCACAGGAGCGATGTTTTCGAACATAGCTCTGATCATTGTATTGGAAAGTGTATGGATAATCGGTTTTACAAGACTTGGGGGGTCTACCACATCTACGGTGGGTAAAGGATAGTGATAAGAGAACAAAGGCCTACTGTATGTACGGATGGAAAAGAACAAGGGGGGAGAGTTAAGAAACGGCACAAATTGTGAGATGTAAAAGTCATATCCTAAGAGAAACAAAAACAGAATCTGAAGATTTAAAAAGTCATTATCAAAAAAAAAAGAAATAGAAGGAAAAAATCTGAAAAAATACCATCCACATCAGTGTAATGTCCCAACTCTCCAACTCTCACTTTTTAACTCAGGTTGTTGACACAAATTATTTTATTGACTTCTCTGTTTATTGATTTGATTATTATTTATCTAATTGTTTGTTTATGTATTTCTTTGTTTTATTTATGTGTTTCTTGATTTATTTATTTGTTTACTTATTTGTTTATTCATTTACTTATACAGAGACATCATATTCCACAGGGCCTTACAGACGTTATCAACTACAGTCACAATGTCCCTATGACAACACTGAAGCACTTGGCAGGAAATGTCTTCATGGAGACAACAGAATTACAGAGCAGAGGTTTGTAGCTTCAACCAATTATATTTGCACGGTAATTATTAATAATAATATTAATAATGATGAATACAAAATTTTAAAAATCAGATTTTTTTTTAAATTACAAGCAAAGCATATTAAGAAATAAAAAATGTGTTTAAATAACGAAATTCTAAAATAAAGAAAAACTGAAATTTAAGAAGAAAAAGAATTAGAAAAAATGGCGAGAGATCAAAATTGTGTGAACAGAAATAAAATAAAATCAATTTACGGGTGGAAGAAAGGCGATTCCAGCAGATAAATATGAAAGGGTTCTTTACAGTTAGAGCAGTCAGACTGTGGAATGCCGACCACAAGAGGTAGTAATGGTGACACTATAAAGCTTTTATACGAGGGCCGGATGATTTCCTTGATACACATAACATAGTGAGTTACAGATAATTTTGTGACAAAATGTACGATTGATGGAGAAAGGTTGAACTTGATAGACGTAGGTCTTTTTTCAACCTATGTAACTATGTAAGATCAGAATTAGAATTCTGAGATGAGTAAACCCGCATTCTGAAAACAAAAATGAAAATCACCCATTGTTTTAATAAATATGGTGCGATACAAGGTCTAAGGCCTCATTCACATTTCCGTTTTATTTCTCCTATATGAAAAACTAATCGATTTCTATCAGTGTTTTGGATCCGATTCTTGTCATTTCTTTGGTTGTTGTGTCAGTTTTTACCAACAGATTTTCATCAGTTTTTCTGATTTGCAGAAAAAATTGGACAAAAGTTTCTTAAGTTTCTTTTATCAAACAGTCCTTGAAAAAGGGACATCACTTCCACACTATCAGAGAGCTATCATTTATAATATCAGTGATTTCTTAGGTGGAAAATGGAGCTTAGCACTGGACTAGGACCGGATGCATCTGCTACCTCTGCACCCCCTAATGGCTACACCCCTGAATCCATAACCTTGAAGGGAACCTGTCACCCAATTCATGCTGCCCAAACCACAGGCAGCATGAATTAGAGTCTGGCTGCACAATTGCAGCCAGGTATATTTTTCTCTGAAACGTTCCATTGTTTTCAAGAAAATATAGTTTGAAGATCCGGACAAGATCTGGCTCTATCTTTGGCCGGCTCTTCCCAGCGCTCCTGCCAAGTCTATCACTAAGTGCACACTGGTCTCTTCTCCAATCTTCTAACTATGTTTCTTCAGAGAAAAATGAATCTGAAGGCAATCGTGCAACATGCTTGCCGTGATTTGGGCAGCATGGATCAGGTGACGGGTTCCCTTTTAAGGAACTATACTTCACATTTGCAAGAAGTTTGGGCAAAATATGTAAAAACTAGAGAGACAAAGACAACGGAAGAACCTTATTAGTTGGTGCTGGATCAGACATATGATAATAATTCAAGACTCTTGCAGTTGATATATTGGGTGAGTGACAGCGCAGACATAATCAGTCAGTGATGACGATGTCGTGAATCAGACAGTTACAGTAACTGCGATTGAAATCTTACTATTCCTATAATACTTCCTCAAAAACCATCTGGCACATGGTATTCCAGGAAACAAAGTACAACAGATGTTCCCAACATGGGCTTTTAACTGAGGACAATGTCGAGGAGTGTAGGTGTGATTTCGGAATGGTTTGAGATCTCCAATGTTCCCTGACTTGTCGCCGATCAGTTCTATATACCAATTTTTCAAAAATTGTTAGCAAAGATGTCCTGGCTCTAACTCAGGGCCGGACTGGCCATCGGGCAGTTCTGGCAAATGCCAGAAGGGCCGGTGGCAGTAGTGGGCCGCTTGAGTGTGCCGCTGTCAGCACACTCCCGGCCCCGCATTCAACTATACCGGCGTCATAGACGCCGGTACAGTTGAATGCAATGATGGAGGAGAGAGCGTCTGCTGACGCTTCCTCTCCCATCATTCCCCGCTCTGCCTGCCGCTGACACTGCGGGTGCGCGATGACGTCATATCATCGCGCACCTGCTGTGTGTCGGGTGGGCAGACTGCGACTGCTGAGACCAGAGCCAGAGCAGCGCGGGGCAGGAGGAAAGGTGAGTAGAGTGTTTTTTGTTTTTTTTTATCAATGAGTGATGACTGGCTTGTGGAGCTATTGGGGGGGGGGGGGCTGTGCTGCATTCCATTCTATGGGCCTCTGCTGAATTATATTCTATGGGGCTGGCTGCATTCCATTCTATGGGCCTCTGCTGCATTATATTATATGGGGCTGTGCTGCATTATATTCTATGGGGCTGGCTGCATTCCATTCTATGGGCCTCTGCTGCATTATATTCTATGGGGCTGGCTGCATTCCATTCTATGGGCCTCTGCTGCATTATATTCTATGGGGCTGGCTGCATTCCATTCTATGGGCCTCTGCTGCATTATATTCTATGGGCCTGTGCTGCATTATATTCTATGGGGCTGTGCTGCATTCCATTCTATGGGCCTGTGCTGCATTATATTCTATGGGCCTGTGCTGCATTGTATTCTATGGGCCTGTGCTGCATTCCATTCTATGGGCCTGTGCTGCATTCCATTCTATGGGCCTCTGCTGCATTATATTCTATGGGGCTGGCTGCATTCCATTCTATGGGCCTCTGCTGCATTATATTCTATGGGCCTGTGCTGCATTATATTCTATGGGGCTGTGCTGCATTCCATTCTATGGGCCTGTGCTGCATTATATTCTATGGGCCTGTGCTGCATTGTATTCTATGGGCCTGTGCTGCATTCCATTCTATGGGCCTGTGCTGCATTCCATTCTATGGGCCTCTGCTGCATTATATTCTATTGGGCTGGCTGCATTCCATTCTATGGGCCTCTGCTGCATTATATTCTATGGGTCTGGCTGCATTCCATTCTATGGGCCTCTGCTGCATTATATTCTATGGGCCTGTGCTGCATTATATTCTTTGGGGCTGTGCTGCATTATATTCTATGGGGCTGTGCTGCATTATATTTTATGGGCCTGTGCTGCATTATATTCTATGGGGCTGTGCTGCATTCCATTCTATGGGCCTGTGCTGCATTATATTCTATGGGTCTGGCTGCATTCCATTCTATGGGCCTCTGCTGCATTATATTCTATGGGCCTGTGCTGCATTATATTCTATGGGGCTGTGCTGCATTATATTCTATGGGGCTGTGCTGCATTATATTCTATGGGCCTGTGCTGCATTATATTCTATGGGGCTGTGCTGCATTCCATTCTATGGGCCTGTGCTGCATTATATTCTATGGGCCTGTGCTGCATTATATTCTATGGGGCTGTGCTGCATTATATTCTATGGGGCTGTGCTGCATTATATTCTATGGGGCTGTGCTGCATTCCATTCTATGGGCCTGTGCTGCATTATATTCTATGGGCCTGTGCTGCATTGTATTCTATGGGCCTGTGCTGCATTCCATTCTATGGGCCTGTGCTGCATTCCATTCTATGGGCCTGTGCTGCATTATATTCTATGGGCCTGTGCTGCATTATATTCTATGGGGCTGTGCTGCATTCCATTCTATGGGCCTGTGCTGCATTATATTCTATGGGCTTGTGCTGCATTATATTCTATGGGCCTGTGCTGCATTATATTCTATGGGGCTGTGCTGCATTATATTCTATGGGGCTGTGCTGCATTCCATTCTATGGGCCTGTGCTGCATATTATATTCTATGGGGCTGTGCTGCATTCCATTCTATGGGCATGTGCTGCATTATATTGTATGGGGGCTGTGCTGCATTACATTCTATGGGGCTGTGCTGCATTACATTCTATGGGGCTATGCTGCATTATATTGTATGGGGGCTGTGCTGCATTACATTCTATGGGGCTGTGCTGCATTACATTCTATGGGGCTATGCTGCATTATATTGTATGGTGGCTGGCTGCATTACATTCTATGGGGGCTGTGCTGCATTACATTCTATGGGGGCTGTGCTGCATTACATTCTATGGGGGCTGGCTGTATTACATTCTATGGGGGCTGGCTGTATTACATTCTATGGGGCTGTGCTGCATTACATTCTATGGGGGCTGTGCTGCATTACATTCTATGGGGGCTGTGCTGCATTACATTCTATGGGGGCTGTGCAGCATTACATTCTATGGGGCTGTGCTGTATTATAGTCTATGGGGGCTGGCTGTATTACATTCTATGGGGGCTGTGCTGTATTACATTCTATGGGGGCTGAGCTGTAATGCTGGATACAGCTGTAATCATATGTTATATAGTCATGTTACACTCCCCTCACTTCTTGTAGCCTACAAGTGTACAAAGATATTATACAGTCACCATGTGACAAGTGGGCCTGTGTGACTTCAAATGCCAGGGCTGAATTTTAGTCCCAGTCCGGCCCTGCTCTAACTTATATTAATAGTAGAACAAAATGGTGAAAGAAGAATCTTGAAATAGTTAAAATCCCATCCTGAAAGTCTGCAGATGAGGAAGGCAACATCGCGGCTATGAACAAATGGTGCAATGTGAATGAGGCCCAAGGCCTACGAAGCCTGGTAGTTGTTATGAAAAATTTATAAGGAAGTGTGTAATCCCTTGCTAGACCAATAATGGCGGGTAATGGCTCGATTACTGAGCCTTTATCCCACTACTAGGATTGTTACATGTGCCCTTTATGCTGGAGCTACACAAGACCAATGTTCATTACTAGAGTTGGTTGAACTCAAACGGTAAAGTTCAGGGTCTGTGCACGGACCCCGAGCACGGACTTCTCCCAGACGTCCATGTTACGGTTTGGGTTCGGCAGCCTGAACAAAGCTTGTTAAAAGGCAATCAACAAGCCATTTTCATGTATTAGCATGACTGTGATTGGCTGGCGCACCATGCAAAAAGATACATAAATAAAAAAATTAAAAGACATGAGATTACCTCTATTCTTGATATCCAGCACAGGTAAAGCTGACAGCTACAGACCAACCCTCAGCTGTCAGTTTTATCTTGGCTGGTTATAAATATAGAGGGGTTCCCATGCCGATTTTTTTTTATTTAAGTAAATAATTTAAAAAAACAACATGGAGTGCACCCCATTTTTGATAACCAACCAAGCTAAAGCAGACAGATGGGGAGCTGGTATTCTCAGACTGGGAAGAGGCCTAAAAATAACAGCCCGCAGCCGCCCCAGAAAAGGCACATCCATAAGATGCACCAATTCTGACGCTTTGCCTGGCTCTTTCCACTTACCCTGGTGGGGTGGCAAGTGGTGTGATAGTTTTGGGGTTGATGTCAGCTGTTTTATGTCCACTGACACAAAGCCCAGGGATTAGTAATGGAGAGGCACCTATCAGACACCCCCCGTTATTAAAGACAGGGAAGAGCTCTATGCAACTAAGTCATCATGTTCAGGCTGTGCATAATGGAAATCCAATGTCCTTTTCCATCACAGGGTTGGAACGAATTGTTACAATGGATGTTATTATTGATAAACAATCACCTAAATCTTCTAAATGTGAAGCTAAAGAAATCACGAAAATGGATCTTCGGGCTTGAATAAAAAAAACGATTTATCGTTTATTGGCAAAATCTAGTGGTAAATTGTTGGGCTGAAAAATCTACTTTTTTACTGTCATTTTGCAAATTGTATTTTTTTTAACATATGTTAGGGACACGACGGACGTCCTTACTCGGGTTGACGGCGTCCTTGTGGATCCAGGTGTCCTCCTGGTTACTGCGGATGTGCAAACATTGTACACCTGCATTGATCATGAGCACGGCCTGGATGCCGTCCGCCTCTTCCTGGGGGCCTCCGACCTGGACGGCCCTCTATGTGATTTTATCCTCGTGCTGCTGCGCTTTGTCCTCACACATAATTTTTTTATATTAAAGGATTCCTATTATCTGCAGAAGCGCGGCACAGCCATGGGAGCGGCCTGTGCCCCTTCGTATGCCAATCTCTTCCTGGGCAACTGGGAAAGAAATTTGTTTGGCGACGGGGGGGCCCAGGCCGCTGACCATGTGCTGTGCTGGCTCAGATATATAGATGACATTCTATTTTTGTGGGGGGGGCACGGCGCAGCAGCTCGAGGATTTTATGAGTCATCTTAACGATAATTCTTACAACATCACGTTGACTTATCAATATGATGCCAGGCACGTCGACTTTCTCGACGTCAGTCTGGAGATCGACAACACCCGTCACGTCCAGACTGACGTCTTTAGAAAGCCGACGGCCGTTAATGCTCTGCTACATGCTGATTCGGCACATAATCCAGCAACAGTGAGGGCCGTCCCGGTTGGACAGTTCCTGAGGATGAGGCGGATCTGTTCCACAGAGGACAAATTTCAGGCCCAGGCCGTGTCTCTTAAAGCCCGCTTTGAGGCACGCGGCTACAGCCGCAGGTGCGTCAGGCGTGGTTATGAAAGAGCCAGGAGGACACCCCGTAGGGATCTTCTTTACAGTACAGGTCATAGAGCCAAGGCCGGGCCGGGGGATTCGAAAATAAGATTTATTACAACATATAATCATGAATGGTGTAATATAAGGGAGATCCTGGCCCGGCATTGGCCTATCCTGGGAACTGAACCGTCCCTGGGCCCCGCCTTGGGCGACTTCCCTTCCATGACAGCAAAGAGGTCACCTAATCTTAACAACATGCTTGTTCGGAGCCACTATGTTCCCCTCGCCAATAACCCTTTTGGCTCCAGGGGCCCAACGCTTGGCTGCTTCCAGTGCGGCCACTGTATGGCTTGTGCCAATATCGTTCGGACTGCCTCTTTTACATCATCTGATGGTACTAAGACCTACTCTATCAGACACCACATATCGTGCAGCACAAAGAACGTTGTATACTATGCCACGTGCAGCTGCCCCTTAATCTATGTGGGTCTAACGTCGAGGGAACTCCGCATACGCACCAGGGAGCACGTACGTGATATTCAGGCGGCCAGGACCATAGTCGATGCCTCTCTCCTGAAGACGATACCGCGCCACTTTAAATTATTCCACGACTGTGACGCGGGGTCGCTTCGGGTCAGGGGCATCGACTGTGTCCATTTGGGTTCCCGTGGGGGAAACTATAAGAAGGTCCTGGCACAGCGCGAGGCAGGCTGGATTGTTAGACTTAATACGGTCGCACCTTGCAGCTTGAACGAATCGCTCAGTTTTGCCTCATTCCTATAAAACTTCAAATGTACGTAGATTAGTCCATTGTTATATACTCTGTTCAGGGTTTTGCTAATTCCATAGCCTTCCCTGGCTCCTCTCCCTTTTATGCTTTAACATCTTGTCAGGTCCTGACCTTCGTCCTATAGGGACATGTCTCCCCTGCTGGATTCTAATTTTATTTTTGTTTTTAACCTGTTTGTCCTCTAATTTGTTATTACTTTGATTTACTTTGTGTTCTCATTTTTCTTTATAGTTTCTATCACATTTTCAGTGTGCCGAGATTCTTCTTTATTGCAAATTCCCCTTTTCCCAGTCCTTTCAGTGGCAGATCGGGTACTTAAACCCACAAGGAGAGACAGAATGCATTCTGGAACATCATTAAGAAGATGCTGGATCTGCTCTATTTAAACATCTTACATATGATATATTATTATTTGTTTTGAAATTGATTGTCTCTTGTTTATATGTGGGAGTGCTGTGTCCCAACTTATGGACTTCTGTATTCCACACTAGCGGCTACACCCCTGGATCCTCCTATATTACTTTTTAGTCTGTTTAGTACTATCATCTCCCTTTACATTGGTGGCAGTGCGCGTGCGCTGGTTCGGTCCGCCGGTTTCTGCGCCAGGGCAGCGTCAGCATTGCCTCTCACGTGTGACCGGGGCTTTTCCCCGCTCACACGCCGTGACGCTGGACGCTGCCTCTGGCTGTAGGACCTGCGATCCGATCCGCGCATGCGTTGTTGCCGCCTATCATTGGCCGCCTCTCGGCATGTGAGACGTCACATGCTCAGAGCCCGGCCCATATTAAGGTCCTTCTCGGCCCCGCTATTCATCCCCTTGAGAAAGCAGCCACCTATTCAAGTGAAACGCGCGTCTAAGTTGTGTCTTGCGGCTTTATACTTTATTAGTCTGCCGTGGTCTGCAGACAGATTGATTTTCTGGACGCCGTTCACCTGGGGGAGAACTTGTCTCCATCCTTATGCACTTTATATGTATCTTATATATGCCTCATATTTAAGCAGTTTATGTGTGTATTTACATTTTGTTTTAATAATAAATTTGAATACCCAGTATACTCTTGTATCCTCTTTGTTCTCATTATTAGCATGGAGTGGGTAGCCTCCTCTGCAGGCTTTGGGTTACTTTACACTATTAGGTGCTAAATAGCCCTCTGTTGTTTTCTGTGTTGAAACATGTGTTCTGGTTCTGTTATATTAATGGATGTTATTATTGATAAACAATCACCTAAATCTTCTAAATGTGAAGCTAAAGAAATCACGAAATGGATCTTCGGGCTTGAATAAAAAGAACGATTTATCTTTTATTGGCAAAATCTAGTGGTAAATTGTTGGGCTGAAAAATCTACTTTTTTACTGTCATTTTGCAAATTGTATTTTTTTTAACATGTGTCCACATTTATGTAAATAGATACAGAGCCTTATGGGTCTAAAATGCTTTTGGGTGCCTTCCTTACAGACCTTCGGGAAGTGTCAGGGATGATACGACACGGCCGGACTCTCTGTATCCCATGTCTGAAATAAAGAAGATAATATTTTATACCTGTATAAAAAGCATCACTTGTTATTCCAGGAAAAAGTGCAGCAGATGTTACCAACATTGGAAGTTAATGACGACATGTGCAGTTAATATATTTTCGTCAATCCATATATGAGGCAACATCTTCAAAGGGAGCGGTCATTAAAGGAGAAATACCAAAAAGTAAATCCTTTAACTGAACATTAAAGGGAACCTGTCAGCAATTTTTTGCTTTTTGCTATGTAATCTGAGAGCAGCATGGGGTAGGGGCAGAGCCCCTGATTCCAGTGATGTGTCCCTTACTAGTCCGTGTGTGGCAGTTTCATTAAAATCAGTGTTTTATCAGCAGGAGATTATCACTACAGGACTGGGTGTCTTGTGCCTCCTGGTTCAACCATGTACCACTCCTGATTGGCAGCTTTCAGCCTATGCACAGCGTACATAAAAACAGCCAATCAGTGGTGTGGGCGGGTTACACAGGGCTCAGTATTCAGAGCTCTGCTGGGAAAAAAACAGTGAGGCCGGCGTCACACTGGCGTGTTTTACGGACGCATGAGAGGCGCAGAAAATACGGATTGCATACGGTACCATGATTCTCTATGGGCCAGCTCCTATCTGCCGTATTTTACTGATCCGTATTATAAGGTCTTGTACGGCCGTATTGCGCAAAAAATCCGCCAATGAAAGTCTATGGGGGCGAGAAAATTACGGATTACAAACGGACCATGAGTGTGACTTGCGAGAAATACGCAGCGGTGTTCTCTAGAAAAGCCGGCAATTCAGTGCGGTGTACAGTAAAATCACACAGACAGAATAGAATAGAATAGATAGAATAAATGTGTACACATAGAATAGGTATATATATATATATATATATATATATATATATATATATATATATATATATATACAGTTAGGTCCATATATATTTGGACAGAGACAACATTTTCGAATTTTGGTTATAGACATTACCACAATGAATTTTAAACAAAACAATTCAGATGCAGTTGAAGTTCAGACTTTCAGCTTTCATTTGCGGGTATCCACATTAAAATCGGGTGAAGGGTTTAGGAGTTTCAGCTCCTTAACATGTGCCACCCTGTTTTTAAAGGGACCAAAAGTAATTGGACAATTGACTCCAAGGCTATTTCATGGACAGGTGTGGGCAATCCCTTCGTTATGTCGTTCTCAATTAAGCAGGTAAAAGGCCTGGAGTTGATTTGAGGTGTGGTGTTTGCATTTGGAAGGTTTTGCTGTGAAGTAAACATGCGGTCAAAGGAGCTCTCCATGCAGGTGAAACAAGCCATCCTTAAGCTGCGAAAAAAGAAAAAACCCATCCGAGAAATTGCTACAATATTAGGAGTGGCAAAATCTACAGTTTGGTACATCCTGAGAAAGAAAGAAAGCACTGGTGAACTCATCAATGCAAAAAGACCTGGGCGTCCACGGAAGACAACAGTGGTGGATGATCGCAGAATAATCTCCATGGTGAAGAGAAACCCCTTCACAACAGCCAACCAAGTGACCAACACTCTCCCGGAGGTCGGCGTATCAATATCCAAATCTACTATAAAGAGAAAACTGCATGAAAGTAAATACAGAGGGTTCACTGCACGGTGCAAGCCACTCATAAGCATCAAGAATAAAAAGGCTAGACTGGACTTTGCTAAAAAACATCTAAAAAAGCCAGCACAGTTCTCGAAGAACATTCTTTGGACAGATGAAACCAAGATCAACCTCTACCAGAATGATGGAAAGAGAAAAGTATGGCGAAGGCGTGGTACAGCTCATGATCCAAAGCATACCACATCATCTGTAAAACACGGCGGAGGCAGTGTGATGGCTTGGGCATGCATGGCTGCCAGTGGCACTGGGTCACTAGTGTTTATTGATGATGTGACACAGGACAGAAGCAGCCAAATGAATTCTGAGGTATTCAGAGCCGCAATACTGTGTGCTCAGATCCAGCCAAATGCAGAAAAACTGATTGGTCATCGTTTCATACTACAGATGGACAATGACCCAAAACATAAAGCCAAAGCAACCCAGGAGTTTATTAAAGCAAAGAAGTGGAATATTTTTGAATGGCCAAGTCAGTCACCTGATCTCAACCAAATTGAGCAGCATTTCACTTGTTAAAGACTAAACTTCAGACAGAAAGGCCCACAAGCAAACAGCAACTGAAAACCACCGCAGTGAAGGCCTGGCAGAGCATCAAAAAGGAGGAAACAGCGTCTGGTGATGTCCATGAGTTCAAGACTTCAGGCAGTCATTGCCAACAAAGGGTTTTCAACCAAGTGCTAGAAATGAACATTTTATTTAAAATTATTGAATCTGTCCAATTACTTTTAGTCCCTTTAAAAACAGGGTGGCACATGTTAAGGTGCTGAAACTCCTAAACCCTTCATCCAATTTTAATGTGGATACCCTTAAATGAAAGCTGAAAATCTGAACTTCAACTGCATCTGAATTGTTTTGTTTAAAATTCATTGTGGTAATGTCTATAACAAAAATTAGAAAAATGTTGTCTTTGTCCAAATATATATGGACCTAACTGTATATATATATATATATATATATATATATATATATATATATACAGTGCCTACAAGTAGTATTCAACCCCCTGCAGATTTAGCAGGTTTACACATTTGGAATTAACTTGGCATTGTGACATTTGGACTGTAGATCAGCCTGGAAGTGTGAAATGCACTGCAGCAAAAAAGAATGTTATTTCTTTGTTTATTTTTTTTTTAAATTGGGAAAAGTTTTTTCAGAGGGTCATTTATTATTCAACCCCTCAACCCCCCAGAATTCTGTTTGGTTCCTCTAAAGTATTAAGAAGTAGTTCAGGCACAAAGAACAATGAGCTTCACATGTTTGGATTAATTATCTCTTTTTCCAGCCTTTTCTGACTATTTCAGACCCTCCCCAAACTTGTGAACAGCACTCAAACATGGTCAACATGGGAAAGACAAAGAAGCATTCCAAGGCCATCAGAGACAAGATCGTGGAGGGTCACAAGGCTGGCAAGGGGTACAAAACCCTTTCCAAGGAGTTGGGCCTACCTGTCTCCACTGTTGGGAGCATCATCCGGAAGTGGAAGGCTTATGGAACTACTGTTAGCCTTCCACGGCCTGGACAGCCTTTGAAAGTTTCCTCCCGTGCCGAGGCCAGGCTTGTCCGCAGAGTCAAGGCTAACCCAAGGACAACAAGGAAGGAGCTCCGGGAAGATCTCATGGCAGTGGGGACATTGGTTTCAGTCAATACCATAAGTAACGTACTCCACCGCAATGGTCTCCGTTCCAGATGAGCCCGTAAGGTACCTTGACTTTCAAAGCGTCATGTCAAGGCTCATCTACAGTTTGCTCATGATCACTTGGAGGACTCTGAGACTGACTGGTTCAAGGTTCTCTGGTCTGATGAGACCAAGATCGAGATCTTTGGTGCCAACCACACACGTGACGTTTGGAGACTGGATGGCACTGCATACGACCCCAAGAATACCATCCCTACAGTCAAGCATGGTGGTGGCAGCATCATGCTGTGGGGCTGTTTCTCAGCCAAGGGGCCTGGCCATCTGGTCCGCATCCATGGGAAGATGGATAGCACGGCCTACCTGGAGATTTTGGCCAAGAACCTCCGCTCCTCCATCAAGGATCTTAAGATGGGTCGTCATTTCATCTTCCAACAAGACAACGACCCAAAGCACACAGCCAAGAAAACCAAGGCCTGGTTCAAGAGGCAAAAAATCAAGGTGTTGCAGTGGCCTAGTCAGTCTCCTGACCTTAACCCAATTGAAAACTTGTGGAAGGAGCTCAAGATTAAAGTCCACATGAGACACCCAAAGAACCTAGATAACTTGGAGAAGATCTGCATGGAGGAGTGGGCCAAGATAACCCCAGAGACCTGTGCCGGCCTGATCAGGTCTTATAAAAGACGATTATTAGCTGTAATTGCAAACAAAGGTTATTCCACAAAATATTAAACCTAGGGGTTGAATAATAATTGACCCACACTTTTATGTTTAAAATGTATAAAAATTTAACTGAGCAACAAAACTTTTTGGTTTGTAAGATTTATGCATCTGTTAATAAATCCTGCTCTTGTTTGAAGTTTGAAGGCTCTAACTTATTTGCATCTTATTAAACCTGCTAAATCTGCAGGGGGTTGAATACTACTTGTAGGCACTGTATATATATATATGTCAGTGAGACACATATACAGTGGGGCAAAAAAAAAAAAGAATTTAGTCAGTCAGCAATAGTGCAAGTTCCACCACTTAAAAAGATGAGAGGCATCTGTAATTTACATCATAGGTAGACCTCAACTATGGGAGACAAACTGAGAAAAAAAATTCCAGAAAATCACATTGTCTGTTTTTTTATCATTTTATTTGCATATTATGGTGGAAAATAAGTATTTGGTCAGAAACAAAATTTCATCTCAATACTTTGTAAAATATCCTTTGTTGGCAATGAGAGAGGTCAAACGTTTTCTGTAAGTCTTCACAAGGTTGCCACACACTGTTGTTGGTATGTTGGCCCATTCCTCCATGCAGATCTCCTCTAGAGCAGTGATGTTTAGGGCTTTTCGCTTGGCAACACGGACTTTCAACTCCCTCCAAAGGTTTTCTATAGGGTTGAGATCTGGAGACTGGCTAGGCCACTCCAGGACCTTGAAATGCTTCTTACGAAGCCACTCCTTCGTTGCCCTGGCGGTGTGCTTTGGATCATTGTCATGTTGAAAGACCCAGCCACGTTTCATCTTCAATGCCCTTGCTGATGGAAGGAGGTTTGCACTCAAAATCTCACAATACATGGCCCCATTCATTCTGTCATGTACCCGGATCAGTCGTCCTGGCCCCTTTGCAGAGAAACAGCCCCAAAGCATGATGTTTCCACCACCATGCTTTACAGTAGGTATGGTGTTTGATGGATGCAACTCAGTATTCTTTTTCCTCCAAACACGACAAGTTGTGTTTCTACCAAACAGTTCCAGTTTGGTTTCATCAGACCATAGGACATTCTCCCAAAACTCCTCTGGATCATCCAAATGCTCTCTAGCAAACTTCAGACGGGCCCGGACATGTACTGGCTTAAGCAGTGGGACACGTCTGGCACTGCAGGATCTGAGTCCATGGTGGCGTAGTGTGTTACTTATGGTAGGCCTTGTTACATTGGTCCCAGCTCTCTGCAGTTCATTCACTAGGTCCCCCCGCGTGGTTCTGGGATTTTTGCTCACCGTTCTTGTGATCATTCTGACCCCACGGGGTGGGATTTTGCGTGGAGCCCCAGATCGAGGGAGATTACCAGTGGTCTTGTATGTCTTCCATTTTCTAATTATTGCTCCCACTGTTGATTTCTTCACTCCAAGCTGGTTGGCTATTGCAGATTCAGTCTTCCCAGCCTGGTGCAGGGCTACAATTTTGTTTCTGGTGTCCTTTGACAGCTCTTTGGTCTTCACCATAGTGGAGTTTGGAGTCAGACTGTTTGAGGGTGTGCACAGGTGTCTTTTTATACTGATAACAAGTTTAAACAGGTGCCATTACTACAAGTAATGAGTGGAGGAAAGAGGAGACTCTTAAAGAAGAAGTTACAGGTCTGTGAGAGCCAGAAATCTTGATTGTTTGTTTCTGACCAAATACTTATTTTCCACCATAATATGCAAATAAAATGGTAAAAAAACAGACAATGTGATTTTCTGGAATTTTTTTTCTCAGTTTGTCTCCAATAGTTGAGGTCTACCTATGATGTAAATTACAGACGCCTCTCATCTTTTTAAGTGGTGGAACTTGCACTATTGCTGACTGACTAAATACTTCTTTGCCCCACTGTATATATATATATATATATATATATATATATATATATATATATATATATATATATATATATATATATTTAATTCAGCGCAAGATAGCATAAAAGCCAGTAATTCAGTTGCCGGCTTTTCCTATCCCCTTCACAAACCCGACAGGATATGAGACATGGATTACATACAGTAAACCATCTCATATCCCTTTTTTTATTACATATTCCTCTTTAGTAATGTAACAAGTGTCTGTGTGTAAAATTTTGAAGCTCTAGCTATTAAATTAAAGGGATAAATCCCGGAAAAAAATGGCGTGGGCTCCCGCGCAATTTTCTCCGCCAGAGTGGGAAAGCCAGTGACTGAGGGCAGATATTAATAGCCTAGGGAGGTACCATGGTTATAGGACCCCCTGGCTAAAAACATCTGCCCCCAGCCACCCCAGAAAAGGCACATCTGGAAGATGCGCCTATTCTGGCACTTAGCCTCTTTCTTCCCACTCACTGGGATATGGGGTAATGAAGGGTTAATGTCACCTTGCTATTGTAAGGTGACATTAAGCCAGATTAATAATGGAGAGGCGTCAATTATGACACCTATCCATTATTAATCCAATAGTATGAAATGGTTAATAAAACACACACACACATTATTAAAAAGTATTTTAATGAAATAAAGACACGGGGTGTTTTAATATTTTATTAGACTCTCAATCCACCTGAAGACCCTTGTCATCTGAAATAAAGTTAAACAAAACAAACAACAATATTCCATACCTTCCGTCAATCAGTCTTGTCCCACGCTGTAAATCCATCTGAAAGGGTTAAATCATTTTACACCCAGGAGCTCTGCTAATGCAGCTGTGCTCCTCTCTGTAAAATTTGGTGAATGAATGGAATGCAGGGGAATGTCCTGTAGTTACCTCGAGTCACGGTGATGCGCCCCCTGCTGGATGAACTCATATGAACTCGAGCCTGGGAACTTTTCAGAATATTTTCCCACGCTCGAGTTCATATGAGTTGTAATTAAAAAAGGGATATGAGATGGTTTACTGTATGTAAACCATGTCTCATATCCTGTCGGGTTTGGGAAGGAGATAGCAAAAGCCGGCAATTGAATTACTGGCTTTTATGCTATCTTGCACTGAATTAAATATAAATATATATATATATGTGTCTCACCGACATATATATATATATATATATATATATACTGTATATATGTTTTTAGGAATATTTTAGCCGATGGATCCATGATTTGTCCATTTTGCATGCCTGCGCAAAAAAATCGCCGTACGGAAGCCATACGGATGCCATACGGATGACTGACGGATACATTTGTCCGTAAAAATCGCATCCTCGCATTGAATACGGAACAGTGTTTTGTGAAAATTACTGCGTATTACGGCCGTAAAATACGGACCGTATTTCCCTACGCTGAGTGTGACACCGGCCTGATTCTATCACAACTGCTGCACCCAGTGAAGTAAGTGACACATCGCTAGAATCAGTGTCTCTGTGCCTATATCATGCTGCCGTCATATTACATAGCAAAATACTGCTTTAAAAGGTATGTCTGATTATAACATATTAATGACCTATGATACCCCTACCAATCATTTGTTATCTGCACCTGAAGGTCGCTACACATTGATCAGAGCTGTGTGGTAGGGGTCCTGGGCGTTGGACCCCCACAGATCTGATATTGATAACCTATACCAAAGAAAAGGTCATCAATATCATATGTTTATGAGATTAAAAAATAGCAACTTGGGTTTTTTTTTCTAGTAAACAGCGCCACTTTTGTTAAAATACTTTTTTTTCTTTTCAAGTGAATGGGGCTGAACTGCAATACCAAACATGGCCATTGAATAAAAGTGGTGCTGTTTCCAATCTCATATAATATCATTGAGGCATAAAAACCTTTTTTTGCCCCTTTTTATACCCCTGTCATCTGTCCTATATCTTACGTGATGGGCAAAATCCTACATATGTCACTTACTACTTTATGATAGGTTTTGCCATCCGCTTTATTTTGCCCCTTTCCCAGAATGACTGAAGTCACTGGAAGGAAGTTCATTGCTTCACATGACAACACTTCCTGCCATGCCAATGGTAATTCAGTGTTGTCATAGGGACATTTGGGTTAGCGGAGGATCTGATTGACATCTCATCATAATGTTTTTAGGAAAATCCCTTTAACTGTTTCTGGTTTGGTGCCGTTTGGTCATTACTTCTTGGGATAAGCATATAAGAGGTATGTTGCGGCCGTAAATCACGACGTAGACGGAGGTTATGGACTCCTCCAGCTTGTAAAAAAAAATACACACATGTAATAGGAACATAATATTCAATATTTAGCATGTGGAAACAATCTGAAACGCCAGACCAGTTCTTGGTCATCATTCACTTTAAATGTATTTTACACGCTATCCAGAAAGGTCATACTTCATCAGGAACGTCTATGCATATTGTATTTTCTCACACCGGTTATTTTATGGTGAGCGGAGATTTATAAAATAGGATCTCCTCCTCCATTACACTTTGTCTTTATTATATAGGGCTCTCTGCATTTATAGGAACATGATGGGCGTCATGTATCAACCTGTCTACGACAGAAGAATTGTACAAGAGCATCAAAAAGCCTGAAGAGCATGTCCAGAGATTGGATTTACAATATAGGGCAAGAAAAACACAAACCTTAAAAAAAAAAAATACACTGATGACTATAGGAGAGAGTAGTGGGCATGCTCTGTGCAGATATCCTGGCGCTGAGAGGGAGGAGGAGGAGGAGAAGACACACTGATTATAGGAGAGAGTAGTGGGCATGCTCTGTGCAGTTATCCCTGTGCTGTGAGGGAGGAGGAGAATGAGATGCACTGATAACTATAGGAGAAAGTAGTGGACATGCTCTGTGCAGATATCCTGGAACTGAGAGGGAGGAGGAGGAGAAGACACACTGACTATAACAGAGAGTAGTGGGCATGCTCTGTGCAGCTATCCCTGTGACGGGAGGGAGGAGGATAAGAAGCACAGACAACTATAGGAGAGAATAGTGGTCACGCTTTGTGCAGATATCCTGGTAGTGAGAGGGAGGAGGAGAAGACATACTGACTATAGGAGAGAGTAGAGGACATGCTCTGTACAGGTATCTCTGTGCTGCGAGGAAGGAGGAGAAGAAGAAGCAGTGACGACTATTGGAGAGAGTAGTGGGCATGCTCTATGAAGCTATCCCTGAGCTGAGAAGGAGGAAGATAACACAGACTGACAACTATAGGAGTAGTGGACACGCTCTGCGCAGATATCCCGGCACTTAGAGGAAGGAGGAGGAGAAGACGCAGTGACGACTATAGGAGATAGTAGTGGACATGCTCTGTGCAGATACGCCTGCTCTGGGAGCGAGGAGGAGAAGATGCACCGAAGACTATTGGAGAGAGTCATGGGCATGGTCTGTGGAGTTATCCCTGTGATAGGAGGGAGGAGGAGAAGACATACAACTATAGGAAGGAGTAGTGGGCATGCTCTGTGCAGATATCCCTGCACTAAAAGGGAGGAGAAGATGCACTGAAGACTATTAGAGAGAGTAGTGGGCATGCTCTGTGCAGATATCCCTGCTCTGGGAGGAAGAAGGAGAAACTGACTTGTCAATGTCGGATCCAGAGTTCTTTTCGTCAGTGGACAAAGAAAACAATAATACACTTACACAGACAGTTATACATACTGTATATTTATGCCTACAGTATACAAGCAAAAAAAAGAAGTAGTTCCGGCGCACGTTGAAAAATCCATTGATAAAAGCAGTTTTATTGAAAAATGTTAAAATCCATCAATATATAGTAAAAAAACATGTTTTAGCAGAGTGTTACGTGTTTTGAATCTTAACGTCCAGTCTACCAGTCATAACTGTTATGATTAAGTACCTGTAGACAAAAGTTCAAAACGCGTTGACACTCCACTAAAACATGTTTTTGATTATGTGCTGATTGATTTTGCAACGAGTTTCGGAACAACTTTTTTTTTGCAGAGTGGGGCTCTCTCTTGTAGAGTGTAAGCTCTTATGGTCAGCGGGGTCCTCTCTTTCTCTCCTGTAACATAGTAACATAGTTATTAAGGTTGAAGGAAGACTTTAAGTCCAACTAGTTCAACCTAACATGCCCTAACATGTTGATCCAGAGGAAGGCAAAAAAAACCATGTGGCAAATAGTAAGCTCCACTTTGGGGAAAAAAATTCCTTCCCGACTCCACATACGGCAATCAGACTAGTTCCCTGGATCAACGCCCTATCAAGGAATCTAGTATATATAACCTGTAACATTATACTTTTCCAGAAAGGCATCCAGTCCCCTCTTACATTTAAGTAATGAATCACTCATTACAACATCATACGGCAGAGAGTTCCATAGTCTCACTGCTCTTACAGTAAAGAACCTGCATCTGTTATTATGCTTAAACCTTCTTTCCTCCAGTTGTAGAGGATGCCCCCTTGTCCCTGTCACCGGTCTATGATTAAAAAGATCATCAGAAAGGTCTTTGTACTGTCCCCTCATATATTTATACATTAAAATAAGATCACCCCTTAGTCTTCGTTTTTCCAAACTAAATAGCCCCAAGTGTAATAACCTATCTTGGTATTGCAGACCCCCCAGTCCTCTAATATCCTTGGTCGCTCTTCTCTGCACCCGCTCTAGTTCAGCTATGTCTTTCTTATACACCGGAGACCAGAACTGTGCACAGTATTCTAAGTGTGGTCGAACTAGTGACTTGTATAGAGATAAAATTATGTTCTCCTCATGAGCATCTATGCCTCTTTTAATGCATCCCATTATTTTATTTGCCTTTGTAGCAGCTGCCTAACACTGGCCACTGAATATGAGTTTGTCATCCACCCATACACCCAGGTCTTTTTCATTGACGGTTTTGCCCAGAGTTTTAGAATTAAGCACATAGTTATACATCTTATTACTTCTACCCAAGTGCATGACCTTACATTTATCCCCATTAAAGCTCATTTGTCATTTATCAGCCCAAGCTTCTAGTTTACATAAATCATCCTGTAATATAAAATTGTCCTCCTCTGTATTGATTACCCTGCAGAGTTTAGTGTCATCTGCAAATATTGAAATTCTGCTGTGAATGCCCCCTACAAGGTCATTAATAAATATGCTAAAAAGAAGAGGGCCCAATACTGACCCCTGTTGTACCCCACTGCTAGCCGTGACCCAGTCCGAGTGTGCTCCATTAATAACCACCCTTTGTTTCCTATCCCTGAGCCAGCTCTCAACCCACTTACACATATTTTCCCCTATCCCCATTATTCTCATTTTATGTATCAACCTTTTGTGTGGCACCGTATCAAAAGCTTTTGAAAAGTCCATATACACTACGTCCACTGGGTTCCCTTGGTCCAGTCCGGAACTTACCTCTTCATAGAAGCTGACCAAATTAGTCTGACATGAACGGTCCCTAGTAAACCCGTGCTGATACTGGGTCATGAGGTTATTCCTCTTCAGATACTCCAGTATAGCATCCCGTCATCCTGTGGTACAGACCCTGTTATTATGGAGTCTTTAAAGATTAAAAATAATGGTCTATCAATGACTGCACTTAATTCCTGCAGTACTCGGGGGTGTATCCCATCCGGGCCCGGAGATTTGTCAATTTTAGTGATTTTTAGACGCCGCCGTACTTCCTGCTGGGTTAAGCAGGTGACACTTAATGGGGATTTTTTATCCCTAGTCATTTTGTCTGCCATGGGATTTTCTTGTGTAAATACTGATGAAAAAAAGTCATTTAGCATATTGGCTTTTTCCTCATCCTCATCCACCATTTCACCCAGACTATTTTTAAGGGGGCCAACACTATCATTTTTTAGTTTCTTACTATTTATGTAGTTAAAGAATATTTTGGGATTATTTTTACTCTCTCTGGCAATGAGTCTCTCTGTCTCAATCTTTGCTGCCTTGATTTGCTTTTTACAGGATTTATTTAATTTTCTGTATTTATTTAATGCCTCCTCACTACCTACTTCCTTTGATTCTCTAAATGCTTTCTTTTTGTCACTTATTGCGCCCCTTACAGCTCTATTTAGCCATATTGGTTTCCTCCTATTTCTAGTATGTTTATTCCCATACGGTATATACTGTGCACAGGTCCTATCCATGATGCTAATAAACGTCTCCCATTTTCTTTGTGTATTTTTATGTCTCAGGATATTGTCCCAGTTGTAGAGTGTAAGCTCTTATGGTCAGTGAGGTCCTCTCTCTCTCTCTCTTGTGGAGTGTAAGCTCTTATGGTTAGCGGAGTCCTCTCTCCCATAGAGTATAAGCTCTTATGATCAGCGGGGTCCTCTCTTTCTCTTCTGTAGAGTGTAAGCTCTTACGGTCAGCGGGGTCCTTTCTCTCTCCTGTAGTGTAAGCTCTTATGGGCAGCCATGTCCTCTCCCTTTCTCCTCTTCCCCATGTGTTTTACAAGCATTTACAAGCTTTCCAGGATTGAAATTAGTGCAAATTCAGTGAATTTGAATTTCACAAGATCCACTCTTCTCTAATACACACAAATATACTTGGCCACTTACACACTCACTTTTCAGGTTTGAATTTCTAGATATCTTGTAAGAGATTAGATGCTTTGTAAATACATTCCTTGAAGTATGGACATGTTTTTTTTTATCTTTCCTAGCTCACTGGAAATTAAGTATATTGTTAATTATCCCTTCAGCTTAAAACCTTGGGTATAAGAGATGATGCCCATAACTTGTTATACTCACCCAATCTTCATTCTGCCACCAATTACTGTAATAATAAAAAATAAAATAGTGATTTCTTCATACTGGTTCCTTCCACACAGAGCAGCTCAGAGGGAAGTGAAAAAATTGTAATAATTAACATTTTCTGTTCTTTTGAGACTGTCCAGTTTCAGCAGCTGGACAGCGTACGTCGATATTAAGGAGGACATTCCAGAGTTTTCACAATGAACACCATTGATCTAATACCACTCAAATGTGGCAAGAAGAGAATTTGATAACTCTCTGTGATAATCAGATGTTAGCCAAAAGCGTAGGGCTATTATATATCGTATTTAATATTTAAGGACGGTAGACAGGCAAATTAGTCCTTTTTCTGAATTTCTGCAGCGCACCCTCAATAATTTTCCAAGAGAAAAAAAAAATTTACAAGCAACTTTGTGATCATAAAAAATTGTCTAAATGGATTAATCTGCAGTCCCATGTCACCACAAATTCCAAGCCAGCTGTGTCAGATTTTACTTCTCCATACACCATACAAAGAATTAGGTAAAGAACGCCCAAAAACTTACTCTATGATGCAATTTTGTCCATTTTTTTCCATTAAAAATCTTTTACTGATGTGTATCTACAGCTCTGTCACGAACAGCACTCCACTGCCTTCAGATCGTCTGGACAATCACACAATTGACTGACAATTGATGGATGGGGTAACGGCTGCTTTTGCTACTAGGCAGGTTATTGTGTGCTTCCCAGGGAACAGATAGTATATACACATCCGATTCTAACACATGAGTATGTATATATAGTTCGGTACGGTCACAGCCAACCTCCGCAATAACCAAAGAAAAACTAGCTGCCACCATCAATCGTTTATTACAGGCCGATTGGATATTACTGGTAATGTGGAGGCTCTCGAGGTTTCAGGGGTGTGATTAATAGAGCAAGAGGAACAAAGGTATTACATTTTATATATATCAGATGCGATTCAGGTACCAAAAGTTATGAAACCCTGGAACTTAAAGATATCTGTCCCCCTGGAGGTCCCAGGTGGGAGATATTAGTGTCATATTTCCTATTATGATTTTAGCTTTTTATAGATATGACACATGGCATATACAACGTTATCCATCTGGCCGATATTAATTTTGGGCTGATGTGCAGACCACACAGCGATGCAACAAAATGCATTGTATTTGACACTGCGCAACAATGAAGAAAATAGGTCTCCCATATATATAGGACTTACAACTGCCGCACCAAAAAAAACAATATTCATATCTAGTATCTGGCTCTGTCCTGGCTGCCTGTGTTGCTTTGAAGACAGGAAAACTTATTTACGCAGTCTGTTGCTTCCTCTGTGTACACCCTCCATGTCTGCTCTCCATCAGATAACCTACTTCAATTACCTGTTCACAGCAAGGGTAGTAGAGCAAAAGGAATCAAAATGAAGTGACAGCTCTTTTTTCATTTGCAATTTATCAAGCTATGCTTCTATGCTCAATAGGATAAACACCTAAGAGAACCAACAGTATAGATTGCCACTAAAAACAACCAAATGTTATGAATTCATTATTAAAATAAACTATGCAAGGGTTAAATTAGAACAAAGGGACTGCTAGCCATGAGCAGGGACAGCCAATCATAAAGTACAAAGTGCTAAAAGTGAACCAAATGTCTAGTAAAGTTAAAGCCAGTAGTATTAATATAAATTAGTGGGATATATTGATCCCAGTCGTACTGCATGTCTGGCAAAATAAAAGGAAAGACAGCACTTACATGTGTAGGTGACTTGTTTGTATGGTGTCCCCACCACCCCAACGTACATTTCGCTTCTTTGTCAGGAGGCGTGTGTTGGGAAGGGATATATCAGATTAAATAGTGTGGGCAGCAAATCAGGGCTGAGAGAACGAGAAGTGTGCTCTGTGTGGAGCGGATATGATCTCCAATGTGTGGAGGGCCAGGATGACGCTTCCAGTACTCAAGGCACATGCGTCACTGACGTTACTCATAAGGAAGGATGTCTGAGCTTGCGGCCGTGGAACGCAAGCTATCACGGGCAGTCATAGAGACGGCACGTGCACAGAGGCTCCTGGTGGGCTGCTCACTCAGACGTCAGAGAATGTGAGAGCGAGGCATGCGCACTACTGAGGAACATCGGGACAATATAGTCCTACACCTTGGAATCATTCACAGGAAATAAAGTGTGTGTAAAAAGAGTTGGAATAATAATACTAAAATTAAATAAAAAGTGAAGAGTTTGAGTGAATGGAGAAGGTAAGTGGGGGATTGAAAGAAACAAGGTGTTGGAAGAAGGTATATAAAAAAAGAAAAAATTTACTATATATGAAAAAATATATTGAAAAAATATATAAAAATGGACTGAAAGCAAACACAGGGCATTTAATTAGTGAATGCGAAGTGCGAAATGCTAAAGTGTAAACAGAGAGTCAGACACATATATATTTGCCTAACATATTAAGGATTAAAGAAAACCAAGCACTGACAAAATGACCAAGGATCTGATATAGAAAAATTCATTTAGATGTAAAATGATATAATATAATCATTTACATAGTCCATGAACAGATTAGAAATCATCACAGCAGGAGAAGTGGGAATCCTTACCAGGAACTGTTCAGAGGAGATATTGGATCACAGACAATGTCAAAGAAGCTTGCGCAGTTACTGAAAAGTAGGTATAATCTCACACCAAGTGGTAGGATTTGAAGGTCAGTCACATATATATATAGTGCACATGTAGTCCGGGACTACACAAACACAACCGCGGAGAATTCCACAGCCAATAAATAAGGAGATATAATCTTGAATCAGAGTACAATCAGTAGAAGGATGGAGAAGACTCTCTCCGCGGGATCAGACTACGCAGTGTTTCTTTGTAGTCTGTAGCCATAGAAACAAACAGGTCTCCATAAGCGCTGCATACAAAATATTTTTAAAGAAGACTTTTTATAAAAGTTGATTTGTTATTGTAGATGCTCAGGCAGACATATCCTTTAGCTAGTCAATGTGCATTTCCTAAATTACAGATACCATATAAATTATATTGTAGAGAAGTAACACAAACTACCGTATATTATTTATCTTAAAATTAGTACACCTTACATTACACATACTTGAACTTATGTGACCCCTTTGAAAACTAGAGATGCACCAGGTGGCAAAAGTTTGCCCTGAAAGCAAAGGGGTCAGGTGGCATTGGCTAAAGCCTAAGTTGGCAGGAAAGTGCCAGAAGAATGTGGTGTTCTAGAGCCAAATTCAATCTCTCCGGGCTAAGATCACAGCAGGAATGTGCTCTCCCTACCAACCATCCAGCAAACTATGCAACTGAGAACTTGTTTGGGCGAAGGTAGACCAGGTTTGTTTTTGAAAGGATGGGTGAGCTTACACAAACAATATGAGATGACATTTACTACAGGTTTATTCCAAAACCACGAAAGCTCAAGATCTGTGATATTGCAATAAATATTGCCCACATATCACCTTGGGCCGTTTTCATGGTTTTATGTCAAATATAAAGCGTATGCAGACTCAATTACTTTCCGTAGAATCCTCTTTCTTCCCCAGAAGACCTTTAAGGAGTAACGGTGGTTTTCATTTTTATTTCATATATCAATAGTACACATGGAAATAAGCAACTTTTTAATATTACTTATCAGAGTAATCTGATTCTTTCTCCTCCTGGATTGATCTTTCACTCTCAATTCAGGGTTAAAATCTGTATTCACTGCAGACAGATTTTCCCATTACTGAGAAAGAAGATGACAGTTGGTGCTTTTAACATTTTTTTAAAGTCAGATTTACTGTCAGAGAATCTAGAAAGTCAAAAAGAACATACAGCAACATGCTAACGACTTGATAGGGTTGTGATGAGGTTTTAAAAATTGACACATAGCAGGAAATTAAATTACTGTAACTTCTACACACGTGGTCAAAATTGTTGGTACCCCTCGTTTAATGACAGAAAAATCCACAATGGTCATAACTTGAATCTGACAAAAGTCATAATAAATAAAAAATCTATGAAAATGAACAAATGAAAGTCAGACATTGCTTTTCAACCATGCTCCAACAGAATTTTTTTTTTAAATGGACATGTTGTTTTGCTTGCACCATTTTCTGAGAGCAACAACACAGAGAGGTTGCTCCTGCTGCTGCAAGTTGTCATATAGTTAGATAGGATCCTGTCCTGTGTGAAATCAACCTTCCTGCATCTAACTAGTTTGTGCTAACAGTGTTGTGCAGGCAGGAGTCGACATTTCCTAATCCAAATTGTTTGGGCTAGTATTGTGGTGCAGGCACCAGGTCCCGTTTCATAATCCAAATTGTTTGGGCTAATACTCTGTTGCAGTCAGGACTCAGGAGGTTACATTTACTAATAAAAATAGTTTGGGCTAATATTGGGGTACAGGTGCCAGGCCCCATTTCATAATCCAAATCATTTGGGCTAATACCGTGTTGTAGCCAGGACTCAGGAGGTCACATTTACTAATCAAAATCATTTGGGCTAGTATTGTGGTGCAGGCACCAGGCCCCATTTCCTAATCCGAATAGTTTGGGCTATCACTGTGTTGCAGTCAGGAATCAGGAGGTCACAATAACTAATCAAAATAATTTCAGCTAATATTGGGGTGCAGGTACCAGGCCCCATTTCCTAATCGAAATCATTTAGGCTAACACTGTGTTGCAGTCAGGAGGTCACATTAAAGGGAACCTGTCACCCCCAAAATCGAAGGTGAGCTAAGCCCACCAGCATCAGGGGCTTATCAACAGCATTCTGGAATGCTGTAGATAAGCCCCCGATGTATCCTAAAAGATGAGAAAAAAGAGGTTATATTATACTCACCCAGGGGCGGTCCCGGTCCGGTCCGATGGGTGTTGTGGTCCGGTCCGGCACCTCCCATCTTCATCAGATGACGTCCTCTTCTTGTCTTCACACTGCGGCTCCGGTGCAGGCGTATTTTGTCTGCCCTGTTGAGGGCAGAGCAAAGTACTGCAGTGCGCAGGCGCCAGGCCTCTCTAACCTTTCCCGGCGCCTGTGCACTGCAGTACTTTGCTCTGCCCTCAACAGAGCAGACAAAGTATGCCTGCGCTGGAGCCGCAGCATGAAGACAAGAAGAGGACATCATCCTATGAAGATGGGAGGCCCCGGACTGGACCACGATGCCCATCATATCGGGACCGCCCCTGGGTGAGTATAATCTAACCTCTTTTTCTCATCTTTTAGGATACATCGGGGGCTTACCTACAGCATTGCAGAATGCTGTAGATAAACCCCTGATGCTGGTGGGCTTAGCTCACCCTCGATTTTGGGGGTGAGAGGTTCCCTTTAACTAATCAAAATAATTTTGGCTAATATTGGGGTGCAGGTACCAGGCCCCATTCCCTAATTGAAATTATTTAGGCTAACACTGTGTTGCAGTCAGGAGGTCACATTTACTAATCAAAATCATTTGGGCTAATATTGAGGTACAGGCACCAGGCCCCATTTCCTAATCCAAATAGTTTGGGCTAACACTGTGTTGCAGTCAGGACTCAGGAGGTCACATTTACTAATCAAAATCATTTGGGCTAAAATTGGGGTGCAGATACGGGGCCCCATTTCCTAATCCAAATCGTTTGGGTTAACACTGTTTCAGTCAGGCTCAGGTGGTCACATTTACTAATCAAATTTTTGAGGTAATATTGTGGTGCAGGCATTTCCTAATCAAAATAGTTTGTGCTACTATTGTTGTGCAGGCACTAGCCACATTTCCTACTTAAATAAGTTTGGGATAATAATCTGTTGCAGGCACTAGGCCTCATTTCATAATCCAAATCATTTGGGATAATAGGCTGGTGCCGATACCAGACCTCGTTTCATAATCCAAATTGTTTGGGATAATATTCTGGTGCAGACACCTTACCTCATTTCATAATCCAAATTGTTTGGGACAATACTCTGGTGTAGGCAACAGACCTCATTTTATAACGCAAACTGCTTGGAATAATAGTCTGTTGCAGGCACCAGCTTCATTTCATATTCCAAATTGTTTAGCCTAATAGTCTCGTGCAGACACCAGGCCCCATTTCATAATCAAAATCACTTGGGATAATAGTATGGTGCAGGCACCAGAACTAATTTCATAACCCAAATAGTTTGGGATAAAACTGTGGTGCAAGCACCAGCCCACATTTCATAATATAAATCCTTTGTGCTAAAAATGTGTTGCAGGTACCAGTCATCACTTCATAATCCAAACTGTTTGCTATAATTGTCTAGTGCAGGCACCAGACCTCATTTCATAATCCACTCAGAAGATCACATTTACTAATCAAAATAGTTTGGGCTAATATTTTGGTGCAGGCATGAGCCTCCAATTCCTAATCAAAATTGTTTGTGCTAATATTTCTGTGCAGGCACAAGGCCACTTTTACTAATCAAAGCAGCAGGAGCAGCCTCTCTGCGCTGTTACCCTGACAAAATGGCACCAGCAAAACAACATGTCCGCTTTTTATATGGACTTTGGCGGCCAATGACATAAACCTTGTGTCTGGATGTTATGGATGGTTTCTGTGCCCTGATTGGTTGCCAGACTCTACATACATTAAGTTAATATAAAAAAATTAAAATTACAGTCTGCTGCTCCCCTGACCTATACCCACCACCTCCCCTTATAAAACACATCTACCCCTGCTCAGCATACAGCGCCACTTTCCTAGAAAAAGTCCTAACAAAAGTATTAGTAGAAACATGATCATTTACCAAACTGCACCCATATTTAGCCGACTTTGAGTAAAAATGCTCAGGAAGCCGAACACAAATCTGAATGAGCTACTGTATGTTCGTGCCAAATTTGAGATTGGTGAACGTTTTCCGAATAAGTTTGCTCATCTCTAGTCATTAACCTTGTATTGTCAGTCCGTAAAAGTGGCGTAATACTCTGACAACAACATTGTTCCCATCAGCGACCTGAGATTCAGAGATGCTTTCAGAGGTCTACCCCATGCTGTTCCCATGCCATTTCAGCACTGCTTCCATCGTTTCCAGGAATTTTTAGACCCCTTCCAGACCTCTGGGGGTGGGCAGGCACAAGATAAACTCTCGAGTTTTCCATTGACTTCCATTATACTCGAGCACCTGAGCATTACGATTTGCTCGCTCGTCACAAGCATCCACATGTTTAACAGGGGTATAATTTCCAAAATGGGATCACTTGAGGGGAGTATTCTGCTTTTCTAGCACTTAGGGGCTCTGTTTATGGAGTCTGCAAACTATTCTAAGAAAATCTATGCACCAGGAGGCAAAAAGCGCTTCGTCCCTCCCGTGTCTCACCATGTGGCTAAGCAGTACAGTACAGCCACATATGGGGTATTGCCATGTTCAGAAGAAATTGTATGACAAATTTTTGTGCCATTTTTACCCATTTCCCAGGGTGAAAAGATAAAATATAAGGCTAAAACTACACTTTGGTGGTAAAAATGTAATTATTTTTTAACTGTCCAATGGTATAAAAGTTTGTGACACACTGTGGTGCCAATATGATCACTGCACCCGTAGAGGAACTCATTGAGAGGTGTAGTTTGTAAAATGGGGTCACTTATGGGTGAGTTCCACTGTTCTGGCACCTCAGGGGCTCTGTCAATGTAACATGGCACTCTCAAGCCATTCCGGTAAAACCTGAACTCCAATATGGTGTTCAATACTGGGACTCGAGCATAATATTCGATCACACTGAAGATAACACCTTACCCTTATCATTAATGAGGATATTTGCCGAAAATACTACTGTCACTGCTGAGGCCAAAGATTGTCCTTAGGACAAGTAAAAGAGGGCGGGATCAATGGAGGGGCAATGGAATGAGCAAGTTATTTATTTTAGCACATTTCCAACTTTTTGTACAATTTTCTTCTATCCTGGTCAATCGCTTTATTGACCGTACGTCCAATATTTATATATAATTTTTTTTTTTTAAACCAGTGTATGATTGTAGTAGAGTGAAGCTAGCACAGGTCTCATATTTAGGTGAACTCCCCAACAAAAGTCTAATGAAGAGCTAAATCAGCGCTCTTCCCAGGAGCCTGGACTGGCTCTAGAAAGGGATAAAAAGAGCCAGGTCTAATATTAAGTGAGTTTGAGCCAAAGTCTGGAGCCATATTACCATGTCTTCAGAACCATTACTGCAGGAATGTGCATTGCTATCTTGTAAGAACATGGGAACTTTCTTACAGACAAATGACACTTAATAGAACATTATCCATATAATAATCATATTTATTTCTAGAACGCCAACATATTCCGCAGCACTTTACATTTTAGAGAGGCCTTGTACAGACAATAAGGACATTACAGAATAACACACGTCAGATAACAAAAGTAGTGAGGTTCCTGCTCACAAGCTACAATCTATGAGAAAATAGGGGAGACACTAAAAGAAAATGATAAAATGTGCTTATATTGCACGATACAGCCGTAATATAATAAATACGGTCTGCACATGATCCGGTCACCAGCCAGTACAGACACAGAAGGCTATTAAGTGCTATTCCCACGAGATAAGTGATTTATCTATATTCAATACATGTAGGAGTTCAATGTTAATGAGCTTGCACAGTATATACTCCTGAAGAAGCTATTTTTAGGTGAAACACTTCGAGCTACGCATACTATGTACATTACTGAGTGAAGCATACTATGTACATTTATTTTCTGATGTCTGTAGCACACTATATTTTTTGTGAGTTCCTGATATTTAGTCCCATCATTTTTTTTAATCCATTCCAATTCCGGAAGGATGGGTTTATATTACTTATAGCCCTGTAGGCGTTGAATATTTTGAGGCTGTTATGGCAATTGTTTTAGCTGAAAACTATTTTTATTAATATTGTTTCCGTCTGTCTGGAATATTGTCTATGACAAACTCACTACTACTGAGCATGTGTTCTTCCCCGTGCAACAGTTCTGGATACATAGAGTGCTAGTCCTATGGTTTTTGCTAGCATACTGGACATATAGAATGTTCACCATCATTCTATACAGAATGATCTGAGTCTGAAAGAAATCTTCATCCATATTATTGAGTTGTGAGTCCCCTTTACATGCCAACTTTATAGGGCTTTATAGGGACTTCTAGGGTTAGCCGATGGGAAGCGAGGTGCCATTTGCATTTCAAGAGGGTGCCAACCTCCGCTCAGAGGTGTATCTAGCCTTTCCAGCACCCGGGGCAAAGGATCAGTTTGGCACCCCCCCATTTGAACCTTAACTCTATTGAAACTGTATGACCAAGCCAAGGTACATTCCTGAATCTCCATAATGTTAAAATAGATACCAATAAAAGTAAAATTAATTGAGACATCAGTAGGTTAAGTGTTTTTGAAAATCCATATTGAATCAGGAGCCCCATATAATCCTGCATAAAGGTTAATAATGGCCCCATAAGATGCTCCATAGACACATTTGCCCAATATAGTGCTGCAGAAACGTTGATTATGGCCCCATAAGATGCTCCATAGAGACATTTGCCCCATATAGTGCTGCACAAACATTATGGCCCCATAAGATGCTCTATACAGATACTTGCCCCATATAGTGCTGCACAAACGTTATGGCCCCATA
The DNA here is from genome assembly GCF_051348905.1 of Ranitomeya variabilis. Taxonomy (NCBI): domain Eukaryota; kingdom Metazoa; phylum Chordata; class Amphibia; order Anura; family Dendrobatidae; genus Ranitomeya; species Ranitomeya variabilis. The sequence goes on from NC_135235.1 coordinate 292,610,695, forward strand.
AGATGCTCCATACAGACACTTGCCCCGTTATAGTGCTGCACAGAGGTTATGGCCCCCATATAGTGCTGCACAAAGGTTATGGCCCCCATATAGTGCTGCACAAACGTTATGGCCCCATATAGTGCTGCACAAACATTATGGCCCTCATATAGTGCTGCACAAACATTATGGCCCCCATATAGTGCTGCACAAACATTATGGCCCCCATATAGTGCTGCACAAACATTACAGCCCCCATATAGTGGTGCACAAACGTTACGGCCCCCGTATAGTGCTGCAGAAATGTTACGGCCCCATATAGTGCTGCACAAACATTATGGCCCCCATATAGTGCAGCACAAATGTTATGGCCCCATAAGATGCCCCATACAGATATTTGCCCCATTTGCTGTTACTGCGATAAAAAAAAAAAAATAACATACTCACCTCTCCGTCGCTCAGGCCCCTGGCACTTCCAATATTCACCTGACTTCTTTCCAGCCGCCGCTCCATCTTCCGCCTCCTCTGCACTGACGTACTTCAGGCAGAGGGCACGCACTAACTGCGTCATCGCACCCTCTGACCTCAGCGTCACTGCAGAAGACGGACCGCCAGCTGGAACGAGGAGCAGGTGAATATCGCGCAGCGCTCCCCTTCCCGTTAAACTCGCCTGCTTCTGGCGCGGTGCAGTCCCTGCTTCCCCGGTGTTGCTGCTTCTTCCTGTACTGAGCTGTCACCGTTACCGCTCATTACAGTAATGAATATGCGGCTCCACCACTATGGGAGATGGAGCCGCATATTCATTACTGTAATGAGCGGTACAGTGTGACCGCTCAGTACAGGAAGAAGCCGGGGTGCCGGGCAGCCAGGGACCTGCAGGGACCACGCCAGGAGTAGGTGAGTATAATTAGACAGTCCCCGCTCCCTGGCCCTGTCAACCCCCTCCTTGGACCGCCGCATCATCAGGCGGCCCGCTGGCGCTCCCCTGTCGGCTGCGCCCGGGGCACATGCCCCGGCTGCCCCCCCCTGGATATGCCACTGCCTCCGCTGACAGGTAGGGATGGGGATAGTCATAACAGGGTGACTGTCCCTCTGCTCTTGATCACCTGGCAGATTTTTTATTTTTTATTTTTCATCATTTTGTGGAGGTATCACGTTTTGGGGTGTATTCATATCTGAACATTATAGCTGATTGGAGATTATTAATGAATACCAATAAATAGAGGTTTTAAATGTGTATAGTCTGTGAACTTACCGTGCATTAACTACAGTGCCTAAAAGTAGTATTCAACCCCCTGCAGATTTAGCAGGTTTAATAAGATGCAAATAAGTTAGAGCCTTCAAACTTCAAACAAGAGCAGGATTTATTAACAGATGCATAAATCTTACAAACCAAAAAGTTTTGTTGCTCAGTTAAATTTTTATAAATTTTAAACATAAAAGTGTGGGTCAATTATTATTCAACCCCTAGGTTTAATATTTTGTGGAATAACCTTTGTTTGCAATTACAGCTAATAATAATCTTTTATAAGACCTGATCAGGCTGGCACAGGTCTCTGGAGTTATCTTGGCCCACTCCTCCATGCAGATCTTCTCCAAGTTATCTAGGTTCTTTGGGTGTCTCATGTGGACTTTAATCTAGAGCTCCTTCCACAAGTTTTCAATTGGGTTAAGGTCAGGAGACTGACTAGGCCACTGCAACACCTTGATTTTTTGCCTCTTGAACCAGGCCTTGGTTTTCTTGGCTGTGTGCTTTGGGTCGTTGTTTTGTTGGAAGATGAAATGACGACCCATCTTAAGATCCTTGATGGAGGAGCGGAGGTTCTTGGCCAAAATCTCCAGGTAGGCCGTGCTATCCATCTTCCCATGGATGCGGACCAGATGGCCAGGCCCCTTGGCTGAGAAACAGCCCCACAGCATGATGCTGCCACCACCATGCTTGACTGTAGGGATGGTATTCTTGGGGTCGTATGCAGTGCCATCCAGTCTCCAAACGTCACGTGTGTGGTTGGCACCAAAGATCTCGATCTTGGTCTCATCAGACCAGAGAACCTTGAACCAGTCAGTCTCAGAGTCCTCCAAGTGATCATGAGCAAACTGTAGACGAGCCTTGACATGACGCTTTGAAAGTAAAGGTACCTTACGGGCTCGTCTGGAACGGAGACCATTGCGGTGGAGTATGTTACTTTTGGTAATGACTGAAACCAATGTTCCCACTGCCATGAGATCTTCCCGGAGCTCCTTAGTTGTTGTCCTTGGGTTAGCCTTGACTCTTCGGACAAGCCTGGCCTCGGCACGGGAGGAAACTTTCAAAGGCTGTCCAGGCCGTGGAAGGCTAACAGTAGTTCCATAAGCCTTCCACTTCCGGATGATGCTCCCAACAGTGGAGACAGGTAGACCCAACTCCTTGGAAAGGGTTTTGTACCCCTTGCCAGCCTTGTGACCCTCCACGATCTTGTCTCTGATGGCCTTGGAATGCTCCTTTGTCTTTCCCATGTTGACCATGTATGAGTGCTGTTCACAAGTTTGGGGAGGTGTTGTGAATTCCGTTCTCGGACTCCCTCCTGTGGTCATGAATGGTACTTTGGTTAGTTCTGCTCTTGGACTCCCTCTGGTGGCTTTGAGCGGAACTGCTGGTCACTGAGGTTGGCTTTGTCAGCTGCTCTCGTTTATTGCTTGCTGGCTTCTCTATTTAATTCCACTCAGATCGTTACTTGATGCCAGCTGTCAATGTTTCAGTATTGGTTCAGATCTCTCTTGGACTTCTCTGAGGACCTGTCTGCTCCAGCAGAAGCTAAGTCTTTGCTAGTTCATTTGTTGTTACTGCTTCCTGAATATATTTCTTAGTACTGCTAATTTCTAGTCCAGCTTGCTATCATGATATTCCCTTGCTAGCTGGAAGCTCTGGGGTGCAGAGTGGCACCTCCACACCGTGAGTCGGTGTGGGGAGTCTTTTTGCTTACTCTGCGTGTTTTTTTGTAGTCTTTTGTGCTGACTGCATAGTTCCCTTTGCTATCCTCTGACTATTTTAGTGAAGTCTGGCCTCCTTTGCTAAAACCTGTTTCATTCCTGTGTTTGTGACCTTCCTCTTAACTCACAGTCAATATATGTGGGGGGCTGCCTTTGCCTTTGGGGAATTTCTCTGAGGCAGGGTTAGGCTTCTATTTCTATTTTTAGGGGTAGTTAGCTCTTAGGCTGTGAAGAGGCGTCTAGGGAGAGTTAGGTGCGCTCCACGGCTATTTCTAGTTTGTGTTATAGGAGTAGGGTTTGCGGTCAGTAGAGTTCCCACTTTCCCAGAGCTTGTTCCGATTACTAGTTTACCCATCAGGTCATTCTGGGTGCTCCTAATCACCAGGTCCATAACAGTACAGCTGGCCCACAAAGTGTTAATGCATCTTAAAAGAGGGATAAGAGAAGTTCTGAACCCATTTTTTTTTTTTTTGCAGTGTGTTTTGTCTCTCTTTTCCTCTTAATCTCTGGGTGGTTCAGGACTCAGGTGTAGATATGGATATTCAAGGTCTGTCCTCTTGTGTGGATCATCTCACTGCAAGAGTACAAAGCATTCAAGATTATGTAGTTCAGAATCCGATGTTAGAGCCTAGAATTCCAATTCCTGATTTGTTTTCTGGGGATAGATCTAAGTTTCTGAATTTCAAAAATAATTGTAAACTGTTTCTTGCTTTGAGACCTCGCTCCTCTGGTGACCCCATTCAGCAAGTAAAAATTGTTATTTCTTTGTTGCGTGGCGACCCTCAAGACTGGGCATTCTCCCTTGCGCCAGGAGATCCTGCATTGCTTAATGTAGATGCGTTTTTTCTGGCGCTTGGATTGCTTTATGACGAACCGAATTCAGTGGATCAGGCAGAGAAAATCTTGCTAGCTTTGTGTCAGGGTCAGGATGAAGCGGAGATATATTGTCAGAAGTTTAGAAAATGGTCTGTGCTTACTCAATGGAATGAGTGTGCCCTGGCAGTAATTTTTAGAAAGGGTCTTTCTGAAGCCCTTAAGGATGTTATGGTGGGATTCCCCACGCCTGCTGGTCTGAATGAATCAATGTCCTTGGCCATCCAAATTGATCGGCGTTTGCGTGAGCGCAAAATTGTGCACCATTTGGCGGTGTCCTCTGAGCAGAGGCCTGAGCTTATGCAATGTGATAGAACTTTGACCAGAACTGAACGGCAAGAACACAGACGTCAGAATAGGATGTGTTTTTACTGTGGTGACCCCACTCATGCTATCTCTGATTGTCCTAAGCGCACTAAGCGGTTCGCTAGGTCTGTCACCATTGGTACTGTACAGCCTAAATTTCTTTTGTCTCTTACTCTGATTTGCTCTTTGTCATCCTACTCGGTTATAGCATTTGTGGATTCAGGCGCTGCCCTGAATTTGATGGACTTGGAGTTTGCCAGGCGCTGTGGTTTTTTCTTGGAGCCTTTGCAGTATCCTATTCCATTAAGGGGAATTGATGCCACGCCGTTGGCCAAGAATAAACCTCAGTACTGGACTCCGTTGACCATGTGCATGGCTCCTGCACATCAGGAAGATATTCGCTTTTTGGTGTTGCATAATTTGCATGATGTGGTCGTGTTGGGTTTGCCATGGCTACAGGTTCATAATCCAGTATTGGATTGGAAATCAATGTCTGTGTCTAGTTGGGGTTGTCAAGGGGTACATGGCGATGTTCCATTGGTGTCAATTTCTGCTTCCACTCCTTCTGAAGTCCCTGAGTTTCTGTCGGATTACCAGGATGGATTTGATGAGCCCAAATCCAGTGTCCTACCCCCTCATAGGGATTGTGATTGTGCTATAAATTTGATTCCTGGTAGTAAGTTTCCTAAGAGCCGACTTTTCAATTTATCTGTGCCAGAGCACGCCGCTGTGCGGAGTTATATAAAGGAGTCCTTGAAGAAAGGGCATATTCGCCCGTCTTCATCACCGTTGGGAGCAGGGTTCTTTTTTGTGGCCAAGAAGGATGGTTCTCTGAGACCCTGTATAGATTACCGCCTTCTCAATAAAATCACGGTCAAATTTCAGTACCCTTTGCCTCTGCTGTCTGATTTGTTTGCTCGGATTAAGGGGGCTAGTTGGTTCACCAAGGTAGATCTTCGAGGGGCGTGTAACCTTGTGCGTATTAAACAGGGCGATGAATGGAAAACAGCATTTAATACGCCCGAGGGCCATTTTGAGTACCTGGTAATGCCATTCGGGCTTTCAAATGCTCCATCTGTGTTTCAGTCCTTTATGCATGACATCTTCCGAAAGTATCTGGATAGATTCATGATTGTATATTTGGATGATATTTTGGTCTTTTCGGATGATTGGGAGTCTCATGTGAAACAGGTCAGAATGGTATTCCAGGTCCTTCGTGCTAATTCCTTGTTTGTGAAGGGGTCTAAATGTCTCTTCGGAGTTCAGAAGGTTTCCTTTTTGGGCTTCATTTTTTCCCCTTCCACTATCGAGATGGACCCTGTTAAAGTTCAGGCCATTTATGATTGGACTCAACCTACATCTGTGAAGAACCTCCAGAAATTCCTGGGCTTTGCTAATTTTCACCGTCGCTTCATCGCTAATTTTTCTAGTGTGGTTAAACCTTTGACTGATTTGACAAAGAAAGGTGCTGATGTGGTGAATTGGTCCTCTGCGGCCTTTGAGGCTTTTCAGGAGCTGAAACGCCGTTTTTCTTCGGTCCCTGTGTTGCGTCAGCCAGATGTTTCGCTCCCTTTTCAGGTCGAGGTTGATGCTTCTGAGATTGGAGCAGGGGCTGTTTTGTCTCAGAGAAGTTCTGATGGCTCTGTGATGAAGCCATGTGCCTTCTTTTCTAGAAAGTTTTCGCCTGCTGAGCGTAATTATGATGTTGGCAATCGGGAGCTGCTGGCTATGAAGTGGGCATTCGAGGAGTGGCGACATTGGCTTGAGGGAGCCAAGCACCGCGTGGTGGTCTTGACGGATCACAAAAATCTGACTTATCTCGAGTCTGCCAAGCGGTTGAATCCTAGACAGGCTCGATGGTCGCTGTTTTTCTCCCGTTTCGATTTTGTGGTCTCATACCTTCCAGGTTCTAAGAATGTGAAGGCAGATGCCCTTTCTAGGGGTTTTGTGCCTGATTCTCCGGGAGTCCCTGAGCCGGCTGGTATCCTCAAAGAGGGGGTAATTCTGTCTGCCATCTCCCCTGATTTGCGGCGGGTGCTGCAGGAGTTTCAGGCTGATAGACCTGACCGTTGTCCAGCAGAGAAACTGTTTGTCCCTGATAGATGGACTAGCAGAGTTATTTCTGAGGTTCATTGCTCGGTATTGGCTGGTCATCCTGGGATTTTTGGGACCAGAGATTTGGTGGCTAGGTCCTTTTGGTGGCCTTCCTTGTCACGGGATGTGCGTTCTTTTGTGCAGTCCTGTGGGACTTGTGCTCGGGCTAAGCCGTGCTGTTCTCGTGCCAGTGGGTTGCTTTTGCCCTTGCCAGTCCCGAAGAGGCCTTGGACGCATGTTTCCATGGATTTTATTTCAGATCTTCCTGTCTCTCAAAGGATGTCTGTCATCTGTGTGGTTTGTGATCGCTTTTCTAAGATGGTCCATTTGGTACCCTTGCCTAAATTACCTTCCTCCTCTGATTTGGTGCCATTGTTTTTGTAGTGCCCCCACTGCCGCAGGGCCGAGGGCTACCCGGTACCGGGCCTCTGAGTCTCTGCTCCGGGGTTGTCACGGTGGCTAGGCCCGGTCCGTGACCCTGACGAGGGGCGCACAGTGATAGGTATGATGTAGATAGTGGTGGTGAGGCTGTGGTGGTGCAGTGCAGTAAATAACGAGGACACCAGGTTGCAGTCTCTTTACCTCTTTACTGAAGGTCTCTGGGTCCTCAGTCCAGAACACGGTTCACCAGGCTGCGCAAGTCCGGCCAGTCCAATGGCACCTCCAGAGTTCTCTTCACAGGTGGAAATCGGTGCCTTCCTTCTAGCGCTATGTGTTGTGGTCCTTCCCTGCTGTGCTTACAGAAAGTCCCCACAACTGTTGTGTCTGTTTCTTAAGTTCCCTCACAACTCGATTAGATGATGTTCTGCTAATCCTCCGTCCCTCCCTGATGTTCTGGTTGGAACGGCACCCGTTTGACGGGTAGGCTCGGAGCTCTTCCGGGACCCTAGAGTCGCCCCTCTCCACAAGTTGCCCCCCAAGACTGCATAGGTGATTTAAGTTAGACAGACCGCCTTAGACTGACTGTCCTGCCGCTGTTTGGAGTATTGCTTGAAGCTGAATGTTATGATACTCCCTCGGCGTTCCGGCCACCGGTAGTGCGCCTCAGTAGGATGTTGCTTCGGTCTTACAGCACGACTCCTACTGGTATTTCTCCTTTTGCGTGATCTCGTTTCTCACTCAGCACAATCTATCTCTCTTCTAATCCTTCCTTGGGCACCGCCGCTATCCTGAGCAGGCACGGTCCCGTTACGTTCGTTCAAGTTGCCAAGCCTCTGTCAGGATCCCACCCCTGACAGAGACCCTACTGTATCTTCCCCTACAACACCCTCTGCCTCAAGGTGTTGCCTGGTTCCAACCCAGTCAGCTTTCTGATCTAACTTCCTGCCTGACCCCCAGTTTACCCACTATGGTGGGGAGTGGCCTAGTGAATAGAACCCTTAGCTCCCCCCGGAGGCCCGACTGTGAAATGTATTGGTGTCTGTGATACCTGATCAGATGAACTCTTTCAGTGCCATCAGACGCACCATAGCTCCCCATAGTGGCGGAGCCACAGTACTGCAACGACCAGGACTCTGGGGCGCTGCACTCCCCCCTGGTTAAACACAGTACTCCGGGACTGGGAAGAAAACAACAATACAAGTTAGTAAAAAGACATACAGTTTTGTTGAGTGCAATAACAATAAGCATATTTAAACAGAGCTTCCCTTTATGGGAGGTGAGGACACTTGAACGTTACAAACATGGTTAGATATCATAGCAACATGCTATAATTAACTTTTCTTACCCAACCGGGTATTCTACTAAGTGCAAAATTGTTGAACAATAATTTAACATTGCCTTTAAGGACATACACTCTGAATCCACTAAAGACCTTCTTATAATCACATTATAAGGCAGTTTAACTTTTTCATTCTCCTTCTTTAAATCTGCAGGACCGCCTGTCCTATCGGCACCAGACCTACTGCCTCTCCTTTCTATGCAGGACCGCCCCGTTCAGCCCGGGCCTACTGCCTTTTCTACTACTATACACAGTATAGAGCATAACATTACTTTCAGTTCAAGAGCACTGAGCCATCTCTACATGACTCCTATGAGGACTCAGGGTTTACCTTCTATCCTAATTATCTGTCAACATTATTAACCATTCTCATTATCTTTCTCACTAACATGCATGCTGGACACCACGTCTACCCCTACGGGCCCACTGCATCCTTCTTCTCGCTTCCACTTTCTTTCAGGAACATCATCAGCATTTCTTCACAATTAACTAGTTGAATACATATAACTTTCTCATGTAAACATTATCATCACTTTCTTTTGTCAAGACATTATTGCTTCCTGTCTTAAAGCAATATCACCGTTTAAGCGCGACAAATGAACATCCCCTTTAAGAGGGGACCAAGTCTCTATGAGGTAGCGCGTCTTCTCAAGCTACCAGTCCATACTCAGCAAAGGTTCCAGTGTGGTATCTTCACAAAGAGTCCTTTTTGAAGTAAAACCAGTAGGGAGCACCTTTAATAAGGTGCAAACTATGTACAAAAAGTTTGTATCATGCACTGTTCATGATTTCAGCAGTTCTTTTCAACTAAAAACTTGTGCAAAAACTTTGGAAAAACAAACAAAAACAAAACAATAGGGATCCCGGGTCAACAAAAAGGATCCCCTTAAGAGTTAACCCTGGATGGGTTTTAGCAGCCAAATCTGGAAACAAACAAACAGTTAGGAAACTATGTACATATTCGTGGTATCGAGGTTTATCCTTCTAAGCCTGGGGGTGATCTTTGTCCCCCGGCCGACGCAGCACCCGTACTGGTAGTTGGTCTCTCAGATGCCATCAGATCAGCCGGTGCCTGGATCTGAAGGCTAAGCCTGCTTGCGAGTTCGGTAGCCGCTACAAGGCGTACAGTGGTGATAGGAACAAGGTCTGGCAAATCGGGATCAGTCACGATCGGGGCCACAGGGGGCGCTCTCTCAGGCTCACACCGTCGAACGTTCCGGGCACACCATCCTTGTGCATTCCGATGGCGGGTGTAGGTCACCTGATCTCCCCTTTGTAATGGTTCACCATTTCGACTGCAGCAGGGGGTCTTCACGTTATAGCTAGTAACAAAGACATCAGTTGGTAGCCCCGGTTCCTGTATGGAGCCCCATCCCCTCTTCGGGTGGTAGGCCAGCACGGTTCCCCGCTTTACCACGTCTTTCCTGCCGGGAGTAGACTTCTTACGTTGTGTGTCAGGTGGTTCGGTCTCGTCTCGATCTTTCCAGTGTTGTATTAGACATTGCTTATACTGTTCCCAGGTAAGTACCGCAAGAGTGAGGCCATCCTCCCGGGTCCCATCCGGCCCGGTCCAGGGAGTGTCCCACCGGAGGATCACCCCGTCTAGGCCCACATCTATGGGTTCTCCCATCTTGGTTGGTAGCGGAGGCACTAGCTTCCCCATCGCGTTAGAGGTGAGGATCACCCGCTCTACCAAGAAGGAACGATCATTGCTGGGGTGAGGAGCGGTCACAGGAGCGGGATCGGTCAGGAGAGCAGAATCGGCCAGGGGAGTAGGGACGCCGTCCATACCTGCGCCTGATGTGATTCCACCGATGTCGCTCCGGTCCGTTGACAAGGACACTGGAATCGGCTGCAGCCCGGACCGCGGCTCCTCCGGAGCCACCTCTCGATGTGGCTCCGCCCTCCATGGTTCCGTGGCCGGGATAGGTGGGCTCGGCTCCTCCACTGGCGGCTCCAAGGAGTTCAGGTCCTTCACCGGCGGTGGACGCGAGTCCGCCTCTAATGGGTGAGGGCAAGCTGGGATCACCTCTCCGTTGCTCGGGCACTTGCTGCTCATCGTCGCTGCCTGGCATTCGGCGGCAACGCATGCACCTGGCTCCGCCATTTCTCCGAGGTCGGGCTCCCCCTTCACCTCGTTCCCGCCGTTGCAGATCAGGGGGCGGTTCTCCTCCGCTGCTGGGCAGGTCATCCTCTCGCAGCAGGAGTTGGAGGGGGCGGTCGCTACTTCTCGCGCCGCTTTGGTAGTCTCCTCCCATGGCACGCCCTTCTTCTCCCTCTGCGCTCCCTGTGACGCTGCAATGGCGGCGGTTTTGGCGCGAACTTTTGGCGGCAAGTGACAATCCACAGTCTTTACAATTAAGTACAGTAAATCACAGTTCCAAGGCACACATGACCTGATTCTTCAGGCTTAAGTAGATCCTGTTCGTGATGCCAAGTTGTAGCACCCCCACTGCCGCAGGGCCGAGGGGTACCCGGTACCGGGCCTCTGAGTCTCTGCTCCGGGGTTGTCACGGTGGCTAGGCCCGGTCCGTGACCCTGCCGAGGGGCGCACAGTGATAGGTATGATGTAGATAGTGGTGGTGAGGCTGTGTTGGTGCAGTGCAGTAAATAACGAGGACACCAGGTTGCAGTCTCTTTACCTCTTTACTGAAGGTCTCTGGGTCCTCAGTCCAGAACACGGTTCACCAGGCTGCGCAAGTCCGGCCGGTCCAATGGCACCTCCAGAGTTCTCTTCCCAGGTGGAAATCGGTGCCTTCCTTCTAGCGCTATGTGTTGTGGTCCTTCCCTGCTGTGCTTACAGAAAGTCCCCACAACTGTTGTGTCTGTTTCTTAAGTTCCCTCGCAACTCGATTAGATGATGTTCTGCTAATCCTCCGTCCCTCCCTGATGTTCTGGTTGGAACGGCACCCGTTTGACGGGTAGGCTCGGAGCTCTTCCGGGACCCTAGAGTCGCCCCTCTCCACAAGTTGCCCCCCAAGACTGCATAGATGATTTAAGTTAGACAGCCCGCCTTAGACTGACTATCCTGCCGCTGTTTGGAGTATTGCTTGAAGCTGAATGTTATGATACTCCCTCGGCGTTCCGGCCACCGGTAGTGCGCCTCAGTAGGATGTTGCTTCGGTCTTACAGCACGACTCCTACTGGTATTTCTCCTTTTGCGTGATCTCGTTTCTCACTCAGCACAATCTATCTCGCTTCTAATCCTTCCTTGGGCACCGCCGCTATCCTGAGCAGGCACGGTCCCGTTACGTTCGTTCAAGTTGCCAAGCCTCTGTCAGGATCCCACCCCTGACAGAGACCCTACTGTATCTTCCCCTACAACACCCTCTGCCTCAAGGTGTTGCCTGGTTCCAACCCAGTCAGCTTTCTGATCTAACTTCCTGCCTGACCCCCAGTTTACCCACTATGGTGGGGAGTGGCCTAGTGAATAGAACCCTTAGCTCCCCCCAGAGGCCCGACTGTGAAATGTATTGGTGTCTGTGATACCTGATCAGATGAACTCTTTCAGTGCCATCAGACGCACCATAGCTCCCCATAGTGGCGGAGCCACAGTACTGCAACGACCAGGACTCTGGGGCGCTGCATTTTTTCAACATGTAGTTCGTTTGCATGGCATTCCGGAGAACATTGTGTCGGACAGAGGTTCCCAGTTTGTCTCTAGGTTTTGGCGGTCCTTTTGTGCTAAGATGGGCATTGATTTGTCTTTTTTTTCGGCTTTCCATCCTCAAACAAATGGCCAAACCGAACGAACCAACCAGACTTTGGAAACCTATCTGAGATGCTTTGTTTCTGCTGATCAGGATGATTGGGTGACCTTCTTGCCATTGGCTGAGTTCGCCCTAAATAATCGGGCTAGTTCGGCTACTTTGGTTTCGCCTTTTTTCTGCAATTCTGGTTTTCATCCTCGTTTTTCTTCGGGGCAGGTTGAGCCTTCTGACTGTCCTGGTGTGGATTCTGTGGTGGACAGGTTGCAGCAAATTTGGACTCACGTAGTGGACAATCTGACATTGTCCCAGGAGAAGGCTCAACGTTTCGCTAACCGCCGTCGTTGTGTTGGTCCTCGACTTCGTGTTGGGGATTTGGTTTGGTTGTCTTCTCGTTATGTTCCTATGAAGGTTTCTTCTCCTAAGTTTAAGCCTCGTTTCATTGGTCCTTATAAGATTTCTGAAATTCTCAACCCTGTGTCATTTCGTTTGGTCCTTCCAGCTTCTTTTGCCATCCATAATGGGTTCCATAGGTCGTTGTTGCGGAGGTACGTGGCGCCTATGGTTCCCTCCGTTGATCCTCCTGCTCCGGTGTTGGTTGAGGGGGAGTTGGAGTATGTGGTGGAAAAAATTTTGGATTCTCGTATTTCGAGACGGAAGCTTCAGTACCTGGTTAAGTGGAAGGGCTATGGTCAGGAGGATAATTCCTGGGTTGTTGCCTCCGATGTCCACGCTGCCGATTTAGTTCGTGCCTTTCATTTGGCTCATCCTGATCGGCCTGGGGGCCCTGGTGAGGGTTCGGTGACCCCTCCTCAAGGGGGGGGTACTGTTGTGAATTCCGTTCTCGGACTCCCTCCTGTGGTCATGAATGGTACTTTGGTTAGTTCTGCTCTTGGACTCCCTCTGGTGGCTTTGAGCGGAACTGCTGGTCACTGAGGTTGGCTTTGTCAGCTGCTCTCGTTTATTGCTTGCTGGCTTCTCTATTTAATTCCACTCAGATCGTTACTTGATGCCAGCTGTCAATGTTTCAGTATTGGTTCAGATCTCTCTTGGACTTCTCTGAGGACCTGTCTGCTCCAGCAGAAGCTAAGTCTTTGCTAGTTCATTTGTTGTTACTGCTTCCTGAATATATTTCTTAGTACTGCTAATTTCTAGTCCAGCTCACTATCATGATATTCCCTTGCTAGCTGGAAGCTCTGGGGTGCAGAGTGGCACCTCCACACCGTGAGTCGGTGTGGGGAGTCTTTTTGCTTACTCTGCGTGTTTTTTTGTAGTCTTTTGTGCTGACCGCATAGTTCCCTTTGCTATCCTCTGACTATTTTAGTGAAGTCTGGCCTCCTTTGCTAAAACCTGTTTCATTCCTGTGTTTGTGACCTTCCTCTTAACTCACAGTCAATATATGTGGGGGGCTGCCTTTGCCTTTGGGGAATTTCTCTGTGGCAGGGTTAGGCTTCTATTTCTATCTTTAGGGGTAGTTAGCTCTTAGGCTGTGAAGAGGCGTCTAGGGAGAGTTAGGTGCGCTCCACGGCTATTTCTAGTTTGTGTTATAGGAGTAGGGTTTGCGGTCAGCAGAGTTCCCACTTTCCCAGAGCTTGTTCCGATTACTAGTTTACCCATCAGGTCATTCCGGGTGCTCCTAACCACCAGGTCCATAACAGGGAGGGTCTTAAATAGTCAGAAAAGGCTGGAAAAAAAGAGATAATTAATCCAAACGTGTGAAGCTCATTGTTCTTTGTGCCTGAACTACTTCTTAATACTTTAGGGGAACCAAACAGAATTCTGGTGGGTTGAGGGGTTGAATAATAAATGACCCTCTGAAAATACTTTTCACAATTTAAAAAAAAAAATAAACAAAGACATAACATTCTTTTTTGCTGCAGTGCATTTCACACTTCCAGGCTGATCTACAGTCCAAATGTCACAATGCCAAGTTAATTCCAAATGTGTAAACCTGCTAAATCTGCAGGGGGTTGAATACTACTTGTAGGCACTGTATATACACTTTTTCGATTGAATAAATCGGTGATTATTCAGCGAACACTGCATTGAATAAAGTGCGGTATACATGATTTAATACTGTATTCATTCATTACAAAGAGGTGCTTTTATAATTTTGCACTTTTTATAACCCTAAGCCAGGGTTAGGTGTAAGGACTAGGTTAGTGTTAGGGTTAGGGTTAACCTTAGGGCTCATTCACACATCCATTTTTTAAACATAAGACAAAATTACCGATTATTCTGATCAGAGTTTGATCAGAGTGGGGTCCATTTTTCTCGTATGTGAAGAAATAAGAAAAAAGTTTCACCTCTTTCTCCATCGAGACAGTCCATGGGCATCGGATGACAGCTGAGTGCTTTCTCTGATTTTTTCATGGACTCATTGACTTGCATTGCTGATTTTGATCAGACCGTTTATTTGTGGACTGAGAGACTGAGAGGTCTGTAGAAAATCGCAGAGACATATGAATGGCCCCATAAACTATCACACATACAAGTGCCATAATTGAAAAACATGGACACCATTCGTACGTGAAAATCGAATGTCTGAATTAGCGCTTAGGGTACCGTCTCACAGTGGCACTTTTGTCGCTACGACGGCACGATCCGTGACGTTCCAGCGATATACATACGATATCGCTGTGTCTGACACGCAGCAGCGATCAGGGACCCCGCTGAGAATCGTACGTCGTAGCAGATCGTTTGGAACTTTATTTCGTCGCTGGATCTCCCGCTGTCATCGCTGGATCGGTGTGTGTGACACCGATCCAGCAATGCGTTCGCTTGTAACCAGGGTAAACATCGGGTTACTAAGCGCAGGGCCGCGCTTAGTAACCCGATGTTTACCCTGGTTACCATCGTAAATGTAAAAAAAAAAAAACAGTACATACTCACATTCCGGTGTCCGTCAGGTCCCTCGCTGTCTGCTTCCCGCACTGACTGACTGCCGGCCGTAAAGTAAAAGCAGAGCACAGCGGTGACGTCACCGCTGTGCTGTGCCTTACGGCCGGCACACACAGTCAGTGCAGGAAGCAGACGGCGAGGGACCTGACGGACACCGGAATGTGAGTATGTACTGTTTGGGTTTTTTTACATTTACGATGGTAACCAGGGTAAACATCGGGTTACTAAGCGCGGCCCTGCGCTTAGTAACCCGATGTTTACCCTGGTTACCCGGGGACTTCGGCATCGTTGGTCGCTGGAGAGCTGTCTGTGTGACAGCTCTCCAGCGACCACACAACGACTTACCAACGATCACGGCCAGGTCGTATCGCTGGTCGTGATCGTTGGTAAATCGTTTTGTGTAACGGTACCCTTAGACTTAGGGTTAGGTGTAAGGTTGGGCAATAAAATTGTTACACAAAAAAAGTTACAAAAAAAGAGCAAAAAAACATTTTAAGTAATGAAAAGAAAAAATATATATATGATTTTAAAATTTTAGCAAAAAAACAAAATGTCAAAGCACAAACTATAAATGCATCAGTATTTTCCTAAAATGATTATACATGTGCTTGCGGGATAAGGTGTTTACTACTGGATTGGTGGCTAGCGGATCACTGGCTTAGGGGACGGAAAGTACTTGCGACCCACTAACCCTGCAGCTAACATAGGACGATCCGGAATTACAGACCCCCCTATATAAGCCCCCTAGTAAACTCCCTAATAGGGCACTTGAAGTTGGGTTTATGTGGAGATTTTGTAAATTATGGGATAGTAGCGGTAACCTTTCTATATCACATCTACTTAATAAGCAGAATACCGATATGGTGACGTACAGTCCGAGGCCATGTACATTTTCCAATACATCGTTTCTTCTTTGTCTCTGGCATATGACTTATCCATTTTCTCAGGATGGGAATAGTTTAAATAGCTTTTTGACATCCAAAGGGCAAAAGTGGGTGTACATTAAAATGAGTGAACAGCTATTAAAATAAATTAGGTCCATGATGTCTGAAATATGTGGGATTTAATCCTCATGAGCAAGATTTTCCTGAACTGGTAATAACGACAAAAGAAAATGGACTCAGTAACTTTCCTTTCCAATATAAGAAAGATTTTAGTTGTGAAGTTGTATGAGTATTGGAAATTGCAGATAATAGCAGTTATTAACTATACTGCTCATCTTAAAAGGACAATGATGGGATTTTCCATATATCGTTTTCTATTCATTGCTATTGTATCTGCAATCTGAGTGGCCATATACAGGGCTGGGATTACAATTTGCACCACATTTTGTTACTACCCCATGGTATATGGTTACACAGTGCACAAATAACTATACCAGTTTTTTTTCATATTACAATCATATTTAAAAATAAAAATGAAAAATCTTGTAATTTTCACACCGGCCACAAGGGGATTTTTTCAGACTCTAATTCGCTGTTGTTTCAGGAAACAACACTTTAGCAGCAATAGACTCAGTCAGATTCTGACCCTATGTTTTGTATTGAAGCACCTAATGAGCATTATAAAGGGAGCGGGAGAAGGGTCAGCTGTGACATCACTTACTGTGATTAGTGTATCTTACATCATCAGCTGTACTACAAAAGTGTCACCTGTCATTGTAATCCTGCCTCTGATGATAAGGACACTGCTGAAAAGTCCTCTAGAAAGAACAGGAAGTATGAGCCTGAAATAGCCCCAATAATCAGTGTGAAAATTGCAAGACTATTAAATTTTGTTTTCTTTTTTTTAATTATGATTATGATATGAAAAAAATATTCACAATTTGAAAAAAATACATGTAACACCAACTGTATTTAAATAATTTCTATTACCTATAAATCTATGCATCCATCCATTCATCCTATAACTATCAATTTGTCTCACTGTACATCTCTCTCTATCTATCATTTTCTGATTATCTGACTATGATTATGTATTATGGATGAGCGAACATGCTCGGTGATACTCGGATATTACTCGAGTATCTGGGTGCTCCGATGTGCTCTTTACTCGTCGAGCATAAGCCAGTGCTCGATTAGAAACGCGAATTTGGCACCTGTTACACAGCCAAAAAGCATGCGGGGATTACATGCTCGTCACTGTAATGCCGCACTCCTCTTGGTAGTGGCATTACTGTGATTGGTTGGCCGTGTGACATCATCAGGGGTTATAAAAGGACAGGTGCCACCAGTCTCGGCGCACTAAGGCCATTCTGCTGCTCTGTGACACTTTATATTGAAGTTAGAGAGTGCTTGTCCAGGCATGTGTGTTCACAATATAACGAATCAGAGGCCTGTAGTTTTGATACTAGTGCTGAAGCTGAACCATCATACTAAGAGCCCTTGTAAGGGCTAATCATTTGCTTTGCTGTTTGTATCAGATACAATCTGCATTTAGCATAGGGAGGGAGAAAGAGTTGCAGTAGCAGGGAGAGTGGCTGAATACAGTCTGTAGGCAGGGATTAGGGCTTTGCAGTCATTTGATAAATATGTAGCTGCCGCAATTGACCACATTTTTTTGGGGGGGGAGGTGAAAAAATTGACTCTATTGTCATCCATAGACTATTAGGTGCTTTGTGTAACATTTCTGTGTTAAATAACAGTCCAAAAAAGCTTTGAAACATTTTTCTTTCCTTAATTACTCATCCATATATTATTACGTGGTCTATAGTACATTTCGGTGTTACTTAATGAAAAAAAGCATATACAAAATTTTCTGTATTCAATTACTCATTCATATACTATTATGTGGTCTGTGGTACATTTCTGCATTACAGAACAGTCCAAAAAAGCATTAACACATTTTTCTATATTCAATTACTCATACATACAGTATAATATTATGTGATCTGTGGTACATTTCGGTGTTACATAAGAGTCCAAAAAAGCGTTGAAACATTTTTTCTGTAATCAATTACTCATTCGTATATTACATGCTCTGTGGTACATTTCGTTGTTACACAACACTCCAAAAAAGCGTTGAAAAATTAATTTGGATTCAACTACTCATCCATAGAGTATTACATGATTTGCGGTACATAACGGGGGTAAGAAACAAAAGAAATGCTTTGATTGGTGAGGTGACCTTTTTATTTTTAATTAAAATTAAACTTGGTTTCAAGAGACCTAGCAATTACAAAATGCATAAGGCATGTGATAAGTGAACAGGGGAGTGGAAGTGCTGATAATGGTGCACGCAGATGCTGAGGACATGGGGCAGGTGCGACTACACCTGTTGCTCCAGCTAGAACAAGAAACATAGGTTCCTGTCCCACTTTACAGAGAGGCACAGTACACCACTTTTGAAGCCAGAGCAGTGCGAACAGGCAGTCGGTTGGATAACAGATGATTCCAGTATGCTTGGCAGCACCACCCAGTCTTCCACACAGTCTTAAAAATGCTTCCTTATATGCATGCCATTATACAGGAAAAAATGTTTAACATTTTTTTCCCTGTAAACTCCAATTTCTCGTTGATTGTGAATGTTTTATTGTCTGTCCTTAAAGTAGAGTAAAAGTGTGACACAATTGTTCTCACCAGCAATCTGGGAGTCACATATGATCCAAGGGGTCTTCCAAATGCTGTTCTCCTTCCACTCCGCACTTTTCCTATTGATTTGAACATTTTGACTGCCCCCCAGACCTCTTTGTAGTGTCTGCCAGAAAAAAAGGTTGGCTTTCCTACTGACTCCCTTTATACAACCCCTGGCAAAAATTATGGAATCACCGTCCTTGGAGGATGTTCATTCAGTTGTTTAATTTTATAGAAAAAAAAGCAGATCACAGACATGGCACAAAACTAAAGTCATTTCAAATGACAACTTTCTGGCTTTAAGAAACACTAAAAGAAATCAAGAACAAAAATGTGGTAGTCAGTAATGGTGACTTTTTTTAACTAAGCATAGGGGAAAAAATTATGGAATCACTCGATTCTGAGGAAAAAATTATGGAATCATGAAAAACAAACAAACAAAAAAACCACTCCAACACTTCACTAGTATTTTGTTGCACCACCTCTGGCTTTTATAACAGCTTGCAGTCTCTGAGGCATGGACTTAATGAGTGACAAACAGGACTCTTCATCAATCTGGCTCCAACTTTCTCTGATTGCTGTTGCCAGATCAGCTTTGCAGGTTGGAGCCTTGTCATGGACCATTTACTTCAACTTCCACCAAAGATTTTCAATTGGATTGAGATCTGGACTATTTGCAGGCCATGACATTATTTGTCTTTTTTCAAGGAATGTTTTCACAGTTTTTGCTCTATGGCAGGATGCATTATCATCTTTAAAAATGATTTCATCATCCCCAAACATCCATTCAATTGATGGGAAAAGAAAAGTGTCCAAAATATCAAGATAAACTTGTGCCTTTATTGAAGATGTAATGACAGTCATCTCCCCAGTGCCTTTACCTGACATGCAGCCCCATATCATCAATGACTGTGGAAATTTGCATGTTCTCTTCAGGCAGTCATCTTTATAAATCTCATTGGAACGGCACCAAACAAAAGTTCCAGCATGATCACCTTGCCCAATGCAGATTCGTGATTCATCACTGAATATGACTTTCATCCAGTCATCCACAGTCCACGATTGCTTTTCTTTAGCCCATTGTAACCTTGTTTTTTTCTGTTTAGGTGTTAATGATGGCTTTTGTTTAGCTTTTCTCTATGTAAATCCCATTTCCTTTAGGCGGTTTCTTACAGTTCGGTCACAGACGTTGACTCCAGTTTCCACCCATTCGTTCCTCATTTGTTTTGTTGTTCATTTCCTGTTTTGGAGACATATTGCTTTAAGTTTCCAGTCTTGACACTTTGATGTCTTCCTTGGTCTGCCAGTATGTTTGCCCTTAACAACCTTCCCATGTTATTTGTATTTGGTCCAGATTTTAGACACAGCTGACTGTGAACAACCAACATCTTTTGCAACATTGCGTGATGATTTACCCTCTTTTAAGAGTTTGATAATCCTCTCCTTTGTTTCAATTGACATCTCTTGTGTTGGAGCCATGATTCACGTCAGTCCACTTGGTGCAACAGCTCTCCAAGGTGTGATCACTTATTTTTAGATGCAGACTAATGAGCAGATCTAATTTGATGCAGGTGTTATTTTTGGGTATGAAAATTTACAGGGTGATTCCATAATTTTTTCCTCAGAATTGACTGATTCCATAATTTTTCCCCTATGCTTGGTTAAAAAAAGTAACCATTACTGACTACCACATCTTTTGTTCTTGATTTATTTTAGTGTTTCTTAAAGCCAGAAAGCTGCCATTTGAAATGACTTTAGTTTTGTGCCATGTCTGTGATCTGCTTTTTATCTATAAAATTAAACAACTGAATGAACATCCTTCAAGGTCGGTGATTCCATAAGTTTTGCCAGGGGTTGTACTCGTTATTCGAAACAAGCATCCAAGTATTAGGTATTGCTCGGTTTGAGTAATGAGCATCAGAGCATTTTAGTGCTCGCTTATCTCTATTACCTATCTATTTATCAATTATTATCCATCTATGTATCTGTTGTGAATTCCGTTCTCGAACTCCCTCCTGTGGTCATGAATGGTACTTCGGCGAGTTCTGTCTGTGGACTCCCTCTGGTGGATGTGAGTGGAACTGCTGGTTCTGAGGTTCCTTCCTCAGCTGCCTTCGTTTGCGGCTAGGCTGGTTTCTCTATTTAACTCCACTCAGATCGTTACTCCATGCCAGCTGTCAATGTATCTGCACTGGTTCAGATCTCTCTCGGATCTTTCTGATGACCTGTCTACTCCAGCAGAAGCTAAGTCCCTGCTAGTTCATTTGTTGTTCATTGTGTACTGAATATATATTTCTTAGTACTTGCTAAGTTCTAGTCCAGCTTGCTAGCATGATATTGCCTTGCTAGCTGGTAGCTCTGGGTTGCAGAGTGGCACCTCCACACCGTGAGTCGGTGCGGGGGTCTTTTTGCACACTCTGCGTGGCTTTTTGTAGATTTTTGTGCTGACCGCATAGATCCCTTTCCTATCCTCAGTCTATTTAGTAAGTCTGGCCTCCTTTGCTGAAACCTGTTTCATCCCTGTGTTTGTGACTTTCCTCTTAACTCACAGTTAATATATGTGGGGGGCTTCCTTTACCTTTGGGGAATTTTCTCTGAGGCAAGGAAAGGCTTATTTTCCTATCTTTAGGGGTAGTTAGCTCTTAGGCTGTGAAGAGGCGTCTAGGGAGAGTTAGGTACGCTCCACAGCTATTTCTAGTGTGTGTGTGTTATAGGATTAGGATTGCGGTCAGCAGAGTTCCCACTTCCCAGAGCTTGTCCTGTTTTTTAGTTTAACCATCAGGTCATTCCAGGTGCACCTAACCACCAGGTCCATAACATGTATCTATCATCTAATATATAATTGCCAATCGGCTGTCACAGCTTCCCGCGATTGTGTCGCTATCCCACAATCCACCGCGGCCGGAAGGCCACGAACTGCACCTCCACAAGTGACAAAAACAGCACTGCTATTCCGTCGGGAGATCGACGGTAGCCACGGCTCATCTCCTGCCGCAGGGAGGTCAGCGGCGACGCAGCCGGGAGATGAGCGGCGCCAGCCACTCATCTCCTGGCTGCTTGCATCGGAACAACGCCGACCGCCATATTGGAACACCCAAGTTATGGGTATTCCGATATGGCGGCCGGGATTCATATCCCCCGCCAAGCCGCGTGGCACCGCTCATTGGCTGAGCCGCCCGCCGGCTGAGGCAATGAGCGGTGCCGCACGGGATTCAAATCCCCCGCCAAGGCGTGCGTTCTTTTCACCGCAATCCCGATGCAATAGCATCGGGCCTATTTCTAGTTCTATATATATTTATCTGTCTATCATTATCTGTCTATGTATCAACCTATATATTTATCAATATTTATCTATCCATCTATTTACCTACCTTTTATGTATGCATTTCTCCATTCATCTCATTGCTATCTACCTTCTATAGCCCCAGTAGTCAGGAAAGAAGGAAAAGTCATGGGATTATGGAAATCACAGGATGGATAGACATGTTACTGATATGTATGAAAATGACGAAAAATAAAAACAAAGTTTTAAAATTTTTCAAAACATCTCAATTTATTTAATATCAAGTATGAATAAATCATATCTATCGATCTTATCCATGTATTTTTGCATTAACACCATCTTTTTCTGTTGCTTTTTTTGCAGCAGTCACATTCTGTCTGTTGATTTGACCATCATTTTTAAGAAGCACAGTTCTCCATCTCAAGAAATGGATCATCTCAACTCCTCTGGGATTCTGCATTTTTGGTGTAATTAGTCGTCTATTTTTACTCCTGATGGTCAGTACATAACTTAGTATGACTGCACACATTC